>NC_057794.1:242973691-243674562 GCF_018294505.1 Triticum aestivum
CCAAAAGTCGATTTAGTGGACTGAAGTGTAGCTAAATCGGAGCAGAGCAGCATCACGAGTGAGGGGGGAGCAGCAGTAGCAGCACGAGCGAGCGAGCGAGAGCTGGAGCAGCAGCAGCTGGGCGATCGAGTGAGAGCCGGAGCAGCAGCAGCAACAGCAGCGCGAGCGAGCGAGAGCCGGAGTAGCAGCAGCTGGGCAAGCGAGCAATCGAGCGAGAGCCGGAGCAGCAGCAGCGCGAGTGAGCGAGAGCTGGAGCAGCAGCAGCAGATCCGACTGGTATGGATGCCACCGCCGAAGGGGCCTCGCACTGGGGGAGAGCCGCCGTGGAGATGTCGCCCGCGGCGCCGGCTTCAAGGTAGCTGCTCCATGGGGGTGCGGGATGGAGCACTGTCGGCGCCGGGAGGTCGAGCTAAGGAGAAGGTGCTATGCGATGAGTGTACAACCTCTTTGGTGGCGCCGAGTAGGCCTCGGCTTCGTCCGAGGAGTCGGTGAGGATGTTGCGGTTCCAGTGGAGCAGGTTAAGGCGGCGCTGTGGGGATGGAGCAGCCGCGATAGACGAGGCGATCGTCAGAGTAGCTCCTTGGAGGTGGAGTACGGGGCGGCTGAACCGGTGGGACGACTAGATGGACGATGGATCCTCATCTGGGGAGGTGGACGAGGGACGTCAAGCCATTGCGGTGGACGTCGTCATCGGGGAAGAGGCTCCGGCTGGGCAGCGGCGAGGTGGCGGACATATGAGGGTGGGGTTTCGCGGCTGGAGCGGAGAGGTTATGGCGGCCTGGGATTTCGAATGGGCGAAAAGGAGGCGATGGGAGGGGGTGAACCATGACTTAGGGACGCGCTTGTCCAAAATATAGGGTGTGTTACAAAATTACCCCCCACCGATTTGAACTAGCGGCCCTTTCGGCTCAGGGTTAGAAGGGGGATTTCGCGTGTCGGGATTTGGGAGCTGGAGGGAGTTTTCGCGCGCGTTGTAATTTCGGGATAGCAAGGCGCGGGTTGTGAAGGCGACAGTTTTGGGAGCACGATATCTGAATTTTCGGGATATAACAAGGGGCAAGTTGAATTTTAGGGACAAGCCTAACGTGTAATATTGTACTTGTACGTACCAAATCAATTCGCACTTCCCTCAGCCAAAAAGAAAACTAAAAATAAAACTATTCACACCACACAAAGAGAGAGTCTTGCCCCGTTTTACTATAAAAATGCTATTTAAAGCTACTCATACCAACAATTTAGTGCAATTAAATGCTATTCGGTAGTATGAATCCATGTTATGTCCAATTAAATTTTTTCGCTTGATGTATAATGCATGTAACCTACTCATACCAACATTTTAGTGCATTCCAAATGTCTATACTACCGCTGCAATTCGAACTGAATTTGAATTTATTTCTCTATTTCAATAAGAATCTATAATCATGATTGTTGCCAACTTCAACCATCATTCGTGTATTACCTTAATAACACACCACATGATTACTATAGAGATAGATATGAACTATGTGTACTACATGAACTCAAATTCTATTTTTTGAATACACTTGATGTTGATTCCAAATAATAGTACATTTGATGTACTAACTATATATTCATAATCTAAACCATGTTCCATACGTGTACACTGTGTTTATCACACATAGTATAGTGCCCCGCCCCCTACATTATGACAAGTATTTAGACCTGAGCTGCAAAAGCCACACATTAGCCCAAATTATGATCAATGTTCTGTATGTTATACGTAGTACTAGCAAGATGCCCATGCGTTCCATAGAACATCAACATGATCAAGGGGAGGCCTAATTTGCAAATATGGAGAGGGGTGTGGGTATATTTTTTCAAAATTGCCATAGTTTCCTTCCTATCCGTCAGATATAAATCGGACGGCCTATATTGCAGGATGGCACCATCATCAACAACTCTGTCTTTTATAAGAGTGGAGATAAAATATATTATATGTAGTATAACATGTTCATAACCACACCATGTGTATCACCACCGTTATATATATTCACACATGTGTCGGTTTAAAACACTATGATAAATTCTTCAAATATCCGGATTCGCTTTTTATAATGAAGTATGATCTCTATTCGTGTTTTACACCCACACAATCCTCTTATCTTTGTAGCTAGCTAGCGCTAACTTCCTCTCGTGCATGTAGACGCCCGCATCCCTCTCACCCTCCCTCAGAATTCTCTAGATCCATCACGCAAATTCGTCTTTTCACTTTAGGTCGTTCAGCCATGGTGTGTGTAGGCCCCCCAGCTCCTTCTTTACGGCACACATCGATCGATATGCCTCTCTAGCCAGGTGTGCCTAGCACAAACACAAGCTTCCCCTCTTCTCTTATCACCGTACATGCCTCACTCCCACCACTCTTTTCATTGGTCTCATACTCGCACACTCCTTCCCCCTCGATATAGTATGACTCTCGCACCACCTCCTAGATGCATCCCTCTCTCTCTCTATCCTTCTCCCCGTGCCTCATTTGCTTCTAACACACACATGCATGTATACCGATCGATCTCCCAACATATACCTAGGTTGACTTTAACTACCCCCCCCATCGATCGATGTACCTCACAAGTTATGTCTCTCCTTTCTCTGACAAAGGACGATTGATCTTCCTATGTAGTTATGTCTGCTTACCACAGCCATATCTTTCCCACCTCATCATTCGTGCATGCCTCCTGACCCGTCTCTCACACGCACGTGCACAGACAGGCAGCCATCCCCTCTCTTATTGATATTGCAGGCGTGCCCTCCGGTTGTCTAGCAAGCCTATCCCACCATTTGTTAGAAGCAACTCCACTACCACCCCCTCCAACACTCTAGCTCCGTCTCTCTCCCAACCTTATTCCTCTCCTACACATATGCATGGATGCCGATCAATCTCCCTTAATACATGAGGTAGGCCTCTCTCCTCCTCCACACATATACCAGCCATTGTACCTCTATAGTTAATTAGTCCTCCCTCCCACCCCCACCACACACCAATAGTCGAGCGTTGTAGGTAGGTATCCATGCCACAGAGACAAACCGCACATGTCCCCTCTCTCGTTCTAGTAGGCCAGCCACTCTATATCTTTGACGTGGGCACACACAAATTCGATGGCACTCTTTATCGACCGCGCGCGCACACACACACACATCATCCCTCTATTCGATTCTATGGACACCTCAAGTCGATGATACCTCCACTCTCTTCTCGTGGATCGCCCCCTCTATATATATGATATATCCAGGACTCTATTTCACACACATTGCATATGTTACATTTTTTGATTGACCCCCCCCCTCCCCTAAAAAACTCTCACAAACCCACACACTATATCTCTCTATGTTTGTATCTCTCTCACACAACCCCACGTAGGTGGTGTACGTATACAAGAAGAGAATAGGTGCACCGTGCACACGTACTCACGCTTCGTGCCCAGCCACACCCGCGCGGGTACATGGTGGAGCTCATTTCTGTATGAAATGGCAGCCCACGTGCTAATTTAAACGCGTGTAGCAGTTGTTTACCTACGGAGGTCGTGTACCACGCGTGCACGAAACAAAGTTCGACTTGATGCATTGGCGCGTTATTTTTAAATAAAGTTATATCGCTCAATGGCACGTACATAGAATATAAAACGATTTTTATGGAGAAAAAGGTAGTCCGCTCCACTATATACAATGGAGCCTCCCTGCCTGGTTTGTCTCTCTTCAGAGTATCTCACACAAGGTTGCGGTGGCCTCTTCTCTCTCTCTCTCTCACCGTTGGTCACTGATCCGACCGCATCCCGTCCGCCGTCGGAAAGGGAGGACGTGCATCATTTCTCCATTCGACGGCGCTGACGCAGCACGTCCCGATATGCCGTACACGCCGTTCTCTCTGACCAAGCTCCGGCGCGGTAGGGCCTACGCCACCTGCTCGCTGTCGCAGTATGGGCAGATTCCGCCCACCGCCGCTCACCTAGTTACATCCCGACGACCTCCAGGTATCCCCTCCGGCCTTGCTCCACTGCCTGTCTTCCCACGTCACTGCATGTGGATCTTTCACAAAACGTAGCTCGTCCGGCGTACTTTTCATGTTGCAATCTCATCCTCACACTGTTTTAGACAAACACAATTGTGTTGTTATCTTCCCTTAGGACAAGGAATATGCTTCTTTTTTGTCGTCGCAACTGTCATCAACAATATTTGTCTTTTTACAAATTTCAAATGGGCATATTTTAGAGTGTAGATTCACTCATTTTGCTTCGTATGTGTACTCCCTCCGTTCCTAAATATTTGTCTTTCTAGAGATTTCAACAAGTGACTACATACGGAGCAAAATGAGTGAATCTACACTCTAAAATATGTCTATATACATCCATATATAATACTCCATTTGAATCTCTAAAAATACAAATATTTGAGTAGTCACTCATTGAAATCTCTAGAAAGACAAATACTCCGGAGTATATTTAAGAACCGAGGGGCTAGTGCACAGCAGCATGGGAGACTCAGACTGGTCGTTGCGCCGCATTAATAGTGAGTAATGAGCAGTCAAATCATAAGCCCCACATTTCTCACTATAAGTTGCTCGGAAGAAGCAACCATCAATACGCTCTTCTTTGAATCCGCTCATACTACTCCATCCGTCATTGTTTATAGAGCGGCTTCAGAAAAAGAGAAAATCTTTGGGACCAAGGCGACTAGCGATCGGTCTGAAAAATAGCATTGGTAGTTATAGCACGGCGTCTATTACTAGAGGAAATAATACGCACACACATGCATGCAGTGCTTCCACCCCGGGTACACACATGCATGCACGTACTCCACTCCGTAGTACTACATCGAGAGAAACTGCGGTTACCATGCCCTAATTAATTGAGCATTAAACCAAACACGTCTAAAGTCTCTCTGGTGGTGGAAATGCATTGAGAGAAATGCATCATAATGAAGCGTGCCCTGTAAACTGTGACGAAGGGAGGAGTAGTATGAAGGTGCAAAACCAAGTATGCGTATGGCCAGTCGGTCAACGCACCTCCTCTTGGCATATCACTGACATGTGGGACCGGAGTGTGAGCAAACCATCTCAATTGACGGCAAAATGGCCAACCCGCCGTTCCTTGAGAGAGACGAGGAGTGAGAACACACAAACGAGCTTGCACGGAGGCCAAGATATATTCGAACATGGTTGATCGATATCATCATTACATGTTGCGCTGTCGTTTTCCGGCCTTCTCCAGAATAAATGTGTACTTTATCATAGATTAAAAAAAATAAGAGTACAGAGGCTCCACCATGCGGTTCTAGTAGTAGTACTACTCGTACTACTAAACCTTCCGCTTGGCTCTTCGCCTCTTCGTGAAGTCAAACAATGATGGTACTCCGCATGTTCGGTACTACAGTGTATGCCTCTGGCAATCTGACACCGAATGAACTGATGCATGTCCACCGCCTGGGCGAGGGTATGTTGCGTTAGTCAAAAGGCGCAAGCGAGCTTCACCTTATCGTGCAAGCTTCTCCTCGTTCTGCAAGTTGACGGGACACACCAACAAGTAGTGCTAGTCCATACTCCCTCCTTTTCGGTTAATATGGCTTAATCTTTTTTGCGGGTAAATGAGAGAGCTTTATTCATATATATATATATATATATAAGCATTCTTAGGACGATCAGCCAAGACACTGGTCACTAGGAAGCGAGGTACCCCGCAAAAAAAGAAGTAGGAAGCGAGGTGTTTCATCAAGCCAGCTCTCGGCCACATTCAAAGTGCAGCAAGCACGGTTCGCACAAAGATGTGCCGCAAGGTTTGCTGACCTGTTTACATGCTGAATAACAAAAAAAGAGGAAATATTACCGAGCGCTCCTATTTGTAATAGGATATGAGCCAGAATTAAGCGAGAATTGTGGCGAGTGTTCCATGCAATCAACTTCCATTATCACATGCGAGAACCCTCGAAGAGAACCAAATGTGTTGAAGATTGCTTTATCACATTTTAAAAATATAGTATGAGTGCAGACGCTCCTCCATCCGGTTCCTAGTACTACCTCTATAGACTATAGTAGTAGTAGTACTAGTACCAGTAAACTTTGCGCTTGGCTGTTCGCCTCTTCGGGAAGTGCAACAATAATAGTACTACTAGTATAGTGTATGCTTCTCGCAATCTGACACCAAATTAACTGTTGCACGTCCACCGCCTGAGCGAAGGACAGCTTGCATTATTCAAAAGTTTCTCCTTGTCCTGCGAGCCACCGCGCGCAAGCTTCTCCCGTCCTGCAAGCTTCTCCTCGTTCGGCAAGTTGACGAGACACATCAAAGTAATGCCAGTCCATACTGCCTCCTCTCCGGTTAATATGGGTTAATTTCAAACGAGATAAATACACTGTCTGTCACTGTATATTTGTAAAAATACGGTCAGTGGACTTCATAATATGCTCATTGCACCCAATATATACATTTTCCGGTGTTTATACGGTCACTAGCTCACCCTGGCTGAGTATGTGTGTGCATGCACTTGTAGGTTGAGCACTTGAGCGTGGCCGTGTGTGTTCCGTCGTGTGCTCGGACATGCATGCATTAGGGCATCGCGCATGTTTTTGCGTCCATGTGTACGTGTGACTTTTGCATACACGTAGGGGAAGTACGTGTCGGGGCCACTAAAGGAGCAGTCAAATCACACAGTAAGTTAGTCGGAAGAAGCAACCATCATTTCACTCTTCAATGACACGTACGCAATATAAAATGGTTGATATGGAGAGAAAAAGAAAACCACTATAGATACACTAGTAGGAGCCTAAGCTACAAGCCTGCTTGCTTGGGTTACTCTCTTCACAAGCATAGAATGACGGTGGCCACACCGCTGGTCACATATCCGGCCTGATCCCGCAGCTAGGGGAAGGGAACAATGTTCTACGTAGACGCGGTCGACATCGGCGAGGGAGAAAATCCACAGTCGGGGGTCACCGCGGTATGGGCCGATGCCGCGTCCCAACCGCCCTTCTAGCTACAGCCCAACGTCCATTTCAAAAATATTAGTGCATGTCAACAAAAATTTTGTTCCGTTTCAAAAAAAGCATATAAGTTGTTACTTCTTACCCAAAGGATCTTTATATCCAACAGACACAAAATATCCATTCGACTGTTCGAAATTACTTTCATTATTGATCTGATGTCGATGTAGTTGCTGCATCGCCACCAAAACCCACCATCTCTTAAGCTAAAGTAGACCGAGCTAATCCCTATATTAGCATATTACTAAGATAAACAGAAGGCACTGTAGAATCATTTAGGACGTGAGCTTGTCAATCTGAATGTGGAGGGACACCATCTCAGCCCCAGCCAGCAGCTTGGGCGGAACTGTGAAGAAGGTCAGCTCCTGCACGGCGACGTCGCCAGGATCCCTGCTGCTTGTCACCTCCATTTCCACCTTGACAGCGTCGGTCCTGCCTTTGGGATCCCCCGGCGGGCCGTTCTCCCACAGCTTGGCCACGTAGTGCGGCAGTGGGGATGCCTTCGCTCTGATGCAGGCGACCGACATGGCGATAGGCGCGCCGATGTTGAGCACGCCGCCGACCAAGAAAAACACGCAGTCGTCCTCCTCCACGAACAGCGAGAGTCATAGCTCCGAGAGTGGCACTTGCAGCTGGAGCGCTTTGCCGTACTGGATCCTGTGCACGAGCATGGGATGCACGGTGCTGATGTGGTGGGAGAGCACCGGTGGCGGGCCTTCGTAGCCGCAGACGGGCACGGGGCATTTGCAGGGCGCGAGCGGATACATGCTCTGGTGATCGGTGAGCTTGTGGTAAGTGACGTAGAGCCCACAGCCTTCGTGCGGGCACTCCATCCTCACCGAGGAGAGGACAGCGTCCACCGCCGTGTTCAGCACGTCGAAGCCACCGCCGCGCTCGCACTTCTGGCACTGCCGCTGGTTCTCGGGGCGCTCGACGCGGCAGTCCATGGAAGCCAGGTGCCCTCCCTTGCACTGCACAAATCAATCGAACAACACATCAATCAAGAAACATGCACCTTGCTCGATCAGCCGAACGGACGAGGTGTATTCGAACCTCATACACTGGAGGGTTCAAGGGGCGGAGGCACAAGGGGCAGTGGCGCAAGGTGAGGTCCATCGAGACCATAGAGAGCTCCATCGTCGGGTCCTGTTCCGTCTGCATGATCTCGCCCTCCTCATGCACAACCATCTCTCGCTTTATTAGGGCCGGGGCATTACAAAGCTTTACCGTCACATATTCATACTACTTCAAGGTGCATTAAATCAACACATGCAAGTATCAAAAGGAGAGTCACGACATGCATGCATGCGTTGTAATTAATGCATCAGTAAACGCAAATTATTGAAATATATCGAGTGCAGTGCTTTGATGTGTTGCATCAACTCGTACAAGACCGAGAAGTTTGATTACTACAATGCCCTCTTGCCTTAACCGCACATGTCTTTGGCGGCATGACAGGTGGGCCACCGACCTGTTAGGCCCACCTGTCATGGATGCAAAGGCAGGAGCAGTAAGTTAATGAAGCTGCGTCCCTCCCTCGCCCATGAGCATGGTGGCTGGCAGGACTAGGAGAAGCTTTCGTTGCTACACGCTCTCCCTCCTGTACGCGGTGGACATGCAGCAGTTCAATCGGTGTTAGATGGCCAGAAGCATACTGTAGTACTCCTCCACTGTAGTAGTACTCCATCATTGGCCCTGGTTGAATCCACGGATTAGAGTTAGTTTGGGTTAGTTTGGACTCAACTAACCCAAAAATATCCAAACAGGATGGTTAGTTTGGGTTAGATGCATCTAACTCATCCAAAAAATCTGACCCACCCAAGAGGTGCTTATTTGGGTTAGTTCTTCTCGGGACCACTAAAAAAACACCTTTTTCTCTCGCTCTTCCCGAGGCAGATCCCTCCTCACTTCCTCGAAGCTTCTTGTCCTCTCCCTCCCTCCCTCTCGCACCGCCCATGAAGGCGCCTCGCCGTATCCGCGCTCCATCTAACCCTGCTATCCAAACACCTTTTTGGTTAGAGTTAGCTCAGGGTTAGTTCTGGGTTAGAATCTAACTCTAACCTCTAACTGAGTTAGAGTATCCAAACAGGGCCATTGTTCGACTTCCCAAAGAGGCGAAGAGCCAAGCGCAGTCCGGACGCTTGTGTGGCAGTTTCATGTGTAGAGTAGTCTAGGATAGCGTGTACCATGCCTGTAAGCTTAAGGGCCTGTTTGGTTCCAAATAAATCACCAACTTATAAGTCGAAAAGTGAAAAAAGTGACTTATTTTGCCAAACAGACCCAACTTATAAGTCACCCCCTTTTGCGTGGGTCCCATCACCTTTACATAAAAAACAAGGTGAGAAGGTGTGGTCAGGTGACTTATAAGTCAGATGACAACCAAACAGGCGTGACTTATAAGTCACTGGTTTTAAGTCACCTGACTTATAAGTTAGGTGACTTATTGGAACCAAACAGGCCCTAAAATTGTTGGGGTCGGCTCCATGCTATATTTTTTGGTTAAAATAATCTTTTGGCCCTACCTGTCAACCTGGTGATTCTAGTTTGCACGCTCATCTGGTCAAGACAGGAATATATATTTTAATTTGTGGTGGGGTAAATGTTAGAGGTTGCAGCAAATGGAGTATTGTACACTGCTGGCCTTTCAGCCAAGTTTAGAGGCAACCATGTGGGGCCAGTGCTATGATGTGTCGCGTCAACTCGTATAACGAGGAGAAGTTTGATTTTACTACTACTACACGCCTTCTCCCTCGCCCATGCGCACGGTGGCTCATAGACGAGGACAGGCTTTTGCTTATCCCTCCCGCTCGCGGTGGACGGACATGCAGCAGTGGATTCGAACATGCAGCAGTGGATTCGATACTGTAGAAGCAGCAGTAGTAACACCATTGTTCGTCTTCTCGAAGAGTCGAAGAGCCAAGTGCAACCCGAACATGGCAGTTGCGAACCTTGGAGCACGCATATAGCCAGGCTCTTGCATGAGACAAAATTGCTATGTGAGCCCACTATTGTAGTACTACTTGCTAGTATAGCCCTGTAAACCAGAAAGGAGTATTTGCCTTTCTAGAGATTTCAACAAGTGACTGGACTACACCGAGATGGAGTACATATGGAGCAAAATGAGTGAATCTACACCGTAAATAAATACGTAGTTCTCTCATTTTCCTCTCGGCCTTGATCGCGGTGCACAATATTGTGTATACTAGTAGTATCATCTTGAAATTTATGAAGTCACCATAGGCACCTCGTCGTCGATGGGAACGTCACCCGACACGCGATAGACGCGAGCGGCAGTCGCCTCGCCTCCATGGGTGCTTGAATGCCAAGGAGGGAGAGGGTAGCGGTTCCCGAGACGTTGAACGGTCAATGATGCATCCTCAAATTACTCTACATGCAGAGGGAATTAATTGGAGAAGCAGAATAGAGACAGCATGATGTGAATGCAACAGAGTTTGGATTCTCATATAAAGGTGCCCCACCACTCCAATCCATCTACTCCTTAGTCTCTGCGCAACACTGCTCACTCCAATCTAAGACCAAGTGACCAGGAGCTAGAAGCACCTATGGAGGCAATGGTCGCGAGCAGCAGTCGGTTGTGCCAAATCATCCAAGGCGCCGGCCTGCGGCCCCGCACCGCGCAGCATTTCCAGACGGTGCTGGCGACCGCCAGCGTTGTAGCCCTCGCCGACGCCGGCTTCGCCTCTCGCATGGATGACATGATGGTCAACTCCATCCGCAAGTTCACCGCCGTCAAGAAGCGTGTAGCGAAAGCTCCTACTAGTCCTGCCAGCCACCACACTCATGCGCGAGGGAGGGACGCAGCTTCATTGACTTACTGCTCCTGCCTTTGCATCTATGACAGGTGGGCCCAACAGGTGGTTGGCCCACCTGTCATGCAGCCAAAGGCAGGTGCAGTTAAGGCACCGGAGCTCAGTCCGCGAGGGAGAGGGCGTTGTAGTAATCAAAATTCTCGGTCTTGTACGAGTTGACGCGACACATCAAAGCACTGCACTCGATATAAGTCTTTTTACACATTTCAAATGGACTACTACATACGGATGTATGTAGACATATTTTGCTTCGTATGTAGTCACTTGTTGCAATCCCTAAAAAGACTTATATTTGGAAACGGAGTGAGTACAACACATGCATGCATGCCGTGACTTCCCTTTTGATACTTGCATGTGTTGATTTGATGCACCTTGCCAAATTTTGACTATAAATTTAACTAACCAAATTTTCATGCATGTCACAAAAAATTAGTGTTGTTTGGATTGTGACTATGTTTGTCTTATGTTGCCACATTACTTTTCCCACACTTGCTACACTTGCCTAACTTGAGTTGCTCAAATTGTTAGACACACTTTGGCTTGCCTAAGGGAATCTTGCCACACTTTTTGTGTCTATGACATGTGGGGTTCACTGCTAATAAAAAATTATTGTCTTAGGTGTGGCTAATAAAAAAGACTTATATTTAGGAACGGCGGAGTAGAAAATATAAATAATAATGCATGTTGGGGCAACCCACGTTTCTGATCATTTTAGCCGTGGGCTTGTTCACAATTTTTACGAGGGGGTGGTTGTTCATTTAATGGAGGGACTTGTACCATACTTGAACGATACAAAGTGCGACCTGGCACACCGTAACACCACTTGGAACAAGCGGGTAGCTATCTCAAAAAACAATCAACAACTAAAAAAACGGCGACCTGGCACGTAGTACAAAATTTTAAACGATTGTTTTGATGGAGTGAAAAAGGAAAAGTACCCCACTACGTATATATAGGCTGGAGCCTCCGCGCTTGCTTGCTAGGGTTGCTCTATTCACACACTCTCATCCTCTCCAGATCTAAACAAGATAGAGGTGGTAACACTGTCTTTCTCCCTTCAAAAAACACCGTCTTTCTATCCTCACCGCTGGTTACAGATCTGGACGTATCCCCCTCCGCCAGTGAAGGGGAGGAGGGGCAGCGTTTAGGCCGTCGTCGACAATGAGGGAGGAGACCCGCTGTCGGCCGCACCGTTATCTCTGGCCAAGCGCCGGCGCGAGAGGTCCTCCGATCCCTTCGTCGTTGCCCTAGTGTGGGTGGATCCGGCCTCCCGCCGCCCACCTATCCACATCCCGACGACCTTCAGGTATATCTTCCTTCGAAACCACCTTAGCTCTACTTCCCCAGCTCGCTATGTCGCTGCATGTGCATCATTTTCTACCTCTCAGACCCTCTCGATCGGATAGTCCAATGTCACCTATTTTTTTCTTCTATTGTTAGAGCCTCTTGTACTTGGTTCAAACAAGAAATAAAGTGGGGGTGGGGGAATCTAGTATGTAGTACATCGGACTTGGTACAAACAGGAAGGAAAGGGGGTGAAAATAGTACAGACTAGTCATCCAACCGGTCTCTTGGTCGAAAAGGGAAATATAGGGGTAACATTGTACACAGTGGTATGACCAGGACTAGATTTTCTATCCACACATAGGAGTAGGTGGCTAGAGTGAACAAAAATGGGACCAACCCATATATGTTTCTTGGATGTTTGTTTCTCGGGGCAACAAACTATGAATCACCACTGTATGCCCCTGTTTAGGTACATGGTGCTGGACTGCTGGTACACCCACTGTCCCATGCCCTTATACCAAATATTTAGCAGTTCTTAATCTAATGCCCCTGGTAAAACCGAAGCCATGCCACTGTTATAAGCCATGACAAGTTTAGCCAAATGTTTTTGCCTGTAATTGTTTGAGACTCTGATTGTTTCCTCTGTAGCTTTTTGTGCAAACAGGGATATCCATTTCACCTAGTTGCTGTTGTGACCTTTTGGTGCACTACACAAAACTCTTCTTAAAAGAAGTGACTTGTGTGTTGCTTAACTGGAATGTCAGAATGGGACAGTTGGTTCATTTCAGTGGAACTGCAGAAAGGGAGATCTGTGTTCCAATCCTCATCATCCATATTGGCACCATAACCTTCCTTTAGGTAAGAATGATATTTAATGCATGTGTTCATCTCTATTTTGCGACTGCCATGAGAAAATAATGCTATTTTTACTAGTACACTTGTACTCCCTCACTAGCAAAACCAATTCTGAAATAGAAGGCCAATCATGTACTTGGTTTCACCAACTAGTGAGGAGACTGAGAAACAGAGCGTGAAGAGGAAGAAGAAGAAGAAGAGGAAGAGTAAACAGTGCCAAGGTGATCTTGCTAAAGCCAGAGGCCTCAGTGGAGGACATTCAAGGGCTCCGACAACGACTACCTTACATGTGAGACGATCCTCCAGGGAGCCCTTCCACTTTTGCTGTCTCACTTAATTAATTAGGAGTACTTAAGTACCACTAATTTATTGCTGCCTAATTTTCCTGTCGGAGTTAAACAAATCTTTAGTAGCACCCTATGTTGAATCATGTACGTGTGTATGTTTGTCTATGAGGTGAATCATGTGGTGGAGCAGGGAGGGAATGCTAACTTTACCCATTAAGATAATGAGGGTGCTTCTATTTGTTAGTGTATGTTTCATTAACTAGTCCCACTATTACAGTAATCTCACTCTCTCAATATATGTGCCAACAGGGATGCTCGATTTTGGTGGAACTGCACAAAAACTTTGGGTGCTTCGTTGCCTCTACAGCTTCCTTCCTTTCCTGTTAGTCGCTAATCTCGGCCTGCATTCTTCCTTTGCTGTCAGTCGCTTGGCTTATCTCGGCTTCCAGTCAAAGGAAATAGTAATTGATATGCTACCTCACACAGGTTGGTACTGGTCTTTATCCTGATTATTGTGCTTGTCATATGTATTGGTAATTTGGTATTGTGCTACTGTTTGCCGATTTCATAAAGGAGTAACTTGGAGCCTGAAGTCGCAGGCAAATCATTACATCTGGTGATTTCAGTAGAACTGCACAAAAAGATCAGATGGACAGGTACTTATGCTGCTGCTATGTACTCCAAAGTTCACTCAGACAAGCATCGATGTTGACAAGAAGAAGTGCCTATATTCATTCGAGTATCAACCGGCGTCAACCAATTGTCAAACTCCAAGTATTAAGAGAGTGAATGCCAAAAATATTGCTTGGTGCATAGCCCAGAAAAACGTAGTCCAGTCTTTGGTCCCAACTTGTGCCTTTTGGTTATCTGCACATATCGTAGCAAACTGTATGGCATGGAGTCGAAATATTCCAGACAAGTTGGTTGACGCGTATATTCATCTGGCACTTAATCAGTCTACACGCTAGGGATGCTCCATTTCAGTTGAACTGCACAAAAAATTTGGGTGGTTCATTTTCTCAACCGCCTCCTTTCTCGTCTGCAATGTAGAATTTTGGCGAGATACAGGACCAAGATGAGCCAGTAAACTAGTTGGATGAAAGTAGTGGCCAAGTTGCTCAAACCTCCCTCGGCACGAAGCCACTATTTGAGAATAAACCTACAAGAAAAGTTTAGATTGTCTGTGCTGCCTCTTATGTACTCGAAAGTTTACTCGTAGAAGCATTAATTTTAGCAAGAAGTACCTCCGACTGAACACCATTTACCAGTCTGTACCCTAGGTAATTAAAGTTCGTCCATGGATCATATTGGCTGTGATCTCAATCATTTGGATGCATAAACATACTGAACATGTGTATATCTGAATCTTTTTGTGAATTATCTATGAATATTGTTGTGTGATCTATCAATCATTTGGATCCATAGACATGCTGAACTTGTGTATATATGAATCTTTTGAGTTGTTGATAGTGAATGTAGGCTATGAATATGAACGTGTCCTGTGAACCTGAGTTTGATACGAATGTTTACCTTTTCTATTGTGCTTGTGTGTGAACTTGTTAGTATGCCTACTGTGGGGTATGTGACCTGTGGGTGTCAACGACACACCTTCTTCCCGAGAAGAATTGCACCTGCTTTGTTAGGGTAGCAATGGCACATCAGCTCTTTTTAATCTTTTTGCTCTGTCTTGCCCCCTCCCCTGCTCAACCCCTGTCGTAATGTTTTCGGCCTCAAAACAAACATAGTATGGCGTTTGTTTTGGGGGCTTGATGAAAAATCGAGTGCTGGTTTCTGTAGGTTGGCCCGCCCGGCAAATGGGTTGCTGGTCCACCACGGACTGGGAGGCTAAAAATACAAGTTGTATGGTGCAGAGGCAAGTAAAAAAAGCCATCGAGAGCCATCCACTGAAGAAAAAAATCTCTCCTGATGTGCTTCTTCAGTCATGACGCCGGCCCCCTCTATAATCCAGTTCGCTCGGGGATCTGGTAACATTTTTTTCAGAGGGCGAACAAGTATCAGCTAGGCCTAGGTTTTGTATTTTAACATGCGTAGCCCATGACATACGGGTGACAGTGGTTTCAACTTATTTTTTTGAGGTCCATACCAGCCTATGGGCTTTCTCTTAAAGATCGGCATCCCAATGTATTTTTTTAACCACATTATATATATTTATATTATTACTATTATCGTATATTTTATAGAGACTTATATATACATTATGAAAACATCCCATGTGTTATTAAATTATAAAAGTAAATGTTTAACAGAAGTTGGCAAGGAAAATCCTGGTTGTTTTTGACTCACGGGCAACGAAAGTCCTTGTGATTGCGTACAAAATCTTGCGAAGATTTTAAGAACCAATGTAATAATAACGCGCTCATTTTTATTTTGAGCAATAACTCGCTAATTTGTTAACTATGTATATAAAAATGTGCCTCTCCGATTTATTTTTGATATTAATTGCTCCTTCTAACATAACATTATATATAACGAGCCCAGCTAATTCGTGTATTCGAAGAGAGTGCAAATGGGCTGGGATTTCTTAAATAATATAAATGGCCCGCATTGACGTGAAATTATTTGTTCACCCAGCCCAGCAAATGGATTGTACATTCTAGAAAACATGGGTTAAATATATGCCACATTTTTGCAGGCAGGCATGTGGGCCAATAGGTCGAAGCCTACATAGGGCGTTGTCAACTTGGTCGGCATGCACCTTCAATCTCTCGTCTTCTTCCTCCAGCATCGCCGGGACCGCCTGGTCCGGCCTCCGGTGGCTAGCGGCTCTGCTTAGCACGCACCACTGTGAAGCGCTACCCCACCGCCGGCCAGGCTATCCCTCCACCCCTCCACACCTTCTGTTATTCTCCACCGACTGCAGCCCCACGCCGCACCAGAACCAGTTATAACCCTTCTCCTCCACTCAATCTGCGACTCCACTGCCGCGTCTTCCTATCTCCGAGTCGTTCCCGTCCGGGGCCTCGCCGTCGTCCACCGCCTCGCTGCGCTCAGTGCGGCATGGTCAACAAACGAGAGTCATCGGAAGAGGACTGTACGTGGAGAGCCTGACAGCTGGGACCCACGAGGTCCATGGTCACACGCAAGGAAAGTTCCTCCTTATTAAGCTGAAAAAAATGTTTCCTCCACCTGACAGCTGGGACCCACCGGCTGTATCTTCGCACGGAAGGAAGTGCCTCCTTGTTATGCGAAAAAAAAATATTCCTCCCGTTGACAGCTAGGACCCGTCAGATTTGGTGGCTGACTTGTGGGCCTACTAAGCGGACGTGTATGCAGGGCTTTGTCAACTTAATCAACAAATGATTCTAGCAGCTGGACCGTTGGATGTTAATCCAATAGCCGTGCTCCTTCAACCTCTGTTCTTGCTCCTGTCTCCCATGGGCGGCTGTGCTACCGCGCACCTGAACCAGTCAAGTTTCCCACTCCTCTCCATCTGCGACTCCACTGCCCCGTCTTCCCCATCTCCGGGTCGTTCCAGTCTGGGGCCTCGCCATCGTCCACCGGCCTTTGGTGCGCTCGGCACCGTGTGGTCAACGTGGTCAACAACCGAGAGTCATCGAAACATGACTGTACGTGAGAGGCTGACAGTGGGGACGCACCACGCCCATGGACGCATGCATGCAATGGAATGCGACGTGGTCAAGGAACGACTTCCATCGGAAGTGTACTGTACGTGGAGAGGCTGACAGCTATGTCCACGCCCGCAGCAAGGAAGTGCCTCCTTATTACGCGGAAAATAATGATTCCTCCACCTAACAGCGGGGACCCACCGACGGGCCACCGTATTTTGTGTAAAAAACGTTTCCCCCCTGACTGCTGGGACCCACCAGATGGGTCACCGTATTTCACAGAAAAATGTTCCCCCCGCAGTCAGATCTGACCCACCAGAAGTGCCTCCTTATTACGCACAAAAAACTGAATACTCCCCCTGCTAGTTGGTACCCACCTTGGTGGGTGGCTGACTTGTGGGCCTACTAAGTTGACGGGGATGGAGTGCTTTGTCAACTTAGTAAATATGAACGACTCTAGCTCCAGTGATCGTACGATGTCCATCCAACGGCCGTAGTGCTTCTTCAACCTCTAGTCTTCTTGCTCCAGCCGCCCAAAGCAGCGCCGGTCGTGCCGCATGCTCCTGCCTCCCGTGGCCGGTTGTGCTGCCGCGGAGACCTCACTGCCCCCTACTATTCCCACCGCTGGCCAGGCCCTGCGGTGACGACAACCTCACACCGCAGCCGAACCAGTGAACCCTTGTACTCCTCTCCCTGCGGGCTTCCACTGCCGCGTCTTCCCCGGCTTCGCGCCGTACCCTTCCTAGGCCTCACCGTCGTCCATCGCCCTGGTGCTCTCGGTGCGGCGTGGTCAACGTGGTCAAGGAACGACTTACATCGGAAGAGTACTGTACGTGGAGAGGCTGACAGCTGGGTCCATGGCCGCAGCAAGGAAGTGCCTCCTTATTACGCACAAAATAATTATTCCTCCACCTGACAACGGGGACCCACCGAACGGGCCACCGTATTTCACGGAAAAAACGTTTTCCCCTGACTGCTAGGACCCACCAGCTACATCATCGCACGCAAGGAAGTGCGTCCGGGCAAAAAAACATGATTCGCCCCCTGACTGCTGGGACCCACCAGCTACATCTTCGCACGCAAGGAAGTGCATCCGGGCAAAAAAACGATTCGCCCCCCTGACTGTTGGGACCCACCAGCTACATCTTTGCACGCAAGGAAGTGACTGATAGTCGGGACCCACCTGGTCAAAGCGTACGTAGTGTTGTCATTCTGGTCGCGAACGTGTACATACATACTGGTCGATGTAGAGGCGTGCACGTGTCATAGTAAAGGCGTGCACGTAGCATGTACATGTACGTACAGTGGCCAGGGTGCAAGATAGTAAATACGGCCACGTATGTACATATGGGCGGGGTCTCGAATGCCTACTCGCACGTACGTACGGCCAGAGCTCGTCTACATGGCTGGGTCAGAACAGAGAAACAACGTCATTGTCGTGTTCATGGGGAGCCAACCGGCTGGGTCAGAACGGAATGCGTCGTCGTGTCCATCGGGAGGGCTTGGATGGAACAGCCGATGGAAACGAGGCCTGGCGTACCACAGAATGGAGGAAACGACCTTGTGTTCGACCGACCACATTCGAAACAGGATCCTGTTCATCGGGAGGGGTCTGGCGTACCGCAAAACGGAGGAAACGAACCTCCTACGGTCGAAACGGGGGTCCTGTTGATCGGGAGGGATGTGGCATACCGCAAAACGGAGGAAACAGACTTGTGTTGGAGCGCTACGGTCAAAACGGGGGTCCTGTTCATCGGGAGGAGTGTGGCGTACCGCAAAACGGGGCTCCACGGGATACTGTTCATCTCCACCGTCGACCCCCTTCAGCCTCCACGAGCTACTGTTCATCCACCGTCGACCTCCTCCAGCCTCCACCTGCGATTGTTCATCCACGGGCTCCTGTTCATCCAGCCTCCACCGCGCGCTACTCCACCAGCTACTGTTCAACCAACCCTCTCCACGGGCTCCTGTTCAACCACCCCTCCACGGGATACTGTTCATCCAGCCCTCCACTGTCTACTATTCATCCTGCCCTCCACGGGGAGGTCCTGTTCATCCTACCCTTCACGGGGTCCTGTTCATCCAGCCCCAACCGTCTCGATCGATCGGGGCCCTGTTCATCCAGAGGCAACACCACGGGGTCCTGTTCATCCACCCCCACCGGGAACTGTTCATCCAAACCCCCCAGCAACGCTCACTGTTCATCCAGAGGCAGCATCGATCGGCTTCAGTTAGCAGCAATAGCGAAGGAATCGCTCGATTGGGTTCAGTTAACAGCCATCGATCGATCGCTCGGGTTCAGTAACACGTAGCCTGCAGTGCAATCACTCGGGTTCAGTTAGAGCCCAACGCCTCGCTCGGGTTCAGTTAGAGCCCAACGCCACGCTCGGGTTCAGTTAGAGCCCAACGCCTCGCACCCACGCGTGTGCGTGTACGAGAGAAACGCGCATCGCTCGTCCCCGACCACCCACCGTAATTGGGAACACCCCAATATCCTCGCCCTCGCTTCTACCACGGTTTTTTTCATCATGGACGGCCCAAAGAATGTCATGCAGCTGCGTCTACGGCCCACCCAGGACGAAAAGCCCATTTTCTGTCATGATTTTTTGTCATAGAAGTAGGATCCCACCACATCTATGATGATACCGGGTTTTGTCACAATTATCGTCATAGAAGTGTCATAAGTACGACAGAAAAAAATTCCGTTCGGCCCAAAATGTCACGAATGTGTCTTTTTTTGTAGTGTAGTAGGTTTCCAACAAGAGAGAGGGAAGGAAGGAGAGGGGGAGAGGGAGAATGAAAGGGGGCGCCATCCCCCCTTCCCTAGTCCAATTCGGACCCAAGGGGGACGGGCGCGCGGCCTGCCCTAGCCGCCCCTGTCTCTCTCCACTAAGGCCCATGAGGCCCATTAGTTCCCCCGGGGGGTTCCGGTAACCCTACGGCACTCCGGTTTTATCCGAAACTTCTCCGGAATATTTCCGGTGTCCGAATATAGTCCTCCAATATATCAATCTTTATGTCTCAACCATTTTGAGACTCCTCATCATGTCCGTGATCACATTCGGGACTCCAAACTACCTTCGGTACATCAAAACACATAAACTCATAATACCGATCGTCATCGAATGTTAAGCGTGCGGGCCCTACGGGTTCGAGAACAATGTAGACATGACCGAGACTCACTTTCAGTCCATAACCAATAGCGGAACCTGGATGCTCATATTGGTTCCTACATATTCTACGAAGATCTTTATCGGTCAAACTGCATAACAACATACGTTGTTCACTTTGTCATCGGTATGTTACTTGCCCGAGATTCGATCGTCGCTATCTCAATACCTAGTTCAATCTCGTTACCAGCAAGTCTCTTTACTCGTTCCATAATGCATCATCCTATGACTAACTCATTAGTCACATTGCTTGCAAGGCTTATAGTGATGTGCATTACCAAGAGGGCCCAGAGATACCTCTCCGACAATCGGAGTGACAAATCCTAATCTCGATCTATGCCAACTCAACAAAAACCATTAGAGACACCTGTAGAGCATCTTTATAATCATCTAGTTATGTTGTGATGTTTGATAGCACACTAAGTGTTCCTCCGGTATTCGGGAGTTGCATAATCTCACAGTCATAGGAACATGTATAAGTCATGAAGAAAGCAATAACAATAAACTAAACAATCATAGTGCTAAGCTAACGGATGGGTCTTGTCCATCACATCATTCTATAATGATGTGATCTCGTTCATCAAATGACAACACATGTCCATGGCTAGGAAACTTAACCATCTTTGATTAACGAGCTAGTCAAGTAGAGGCATACTAGGGGCACTCTGTTTGTCTATGTATTCACACATGTACTAAGTTTCTGGTTAATACAATTCTAGCATGAATAATAAACATTTATCATGATATAAGGAAATATAAATAACAACTTTATTATTGCCTCTAGGGCATATTTCCTTCATCCTGCTCCTGCTGGTCCTCTTGCTGGTCAGCTTCGTCTGCCGCATCGTGCAAACACTGATGCAACAGCCAGCACGGTAGCTAAAAGGCCTCAGAAGCATGACTGTGTCCTGAATGACAGAGTGCTTCTTGTATCACTTCATCGGAAGTAGGATAGGCATCATGACGAGCTGAAGCACCAGATGCAGAGTCTTCTAGTTGATGTCAACCGCATACGCAACCTTGCAACCAAGAACTCATTTGTTGCACATGAAGCCTGTCAGCGGTCCTGGAAGAGCCTCACAATGCTCTGTTCTGAAGACGATCTTCGAACAGATGGCTTCACTGAACGTTTCAAGTTTGACTCCAGGCCTCCCCAATCAGCAAGTTGTCGTCCAACTCCTTCCCTTGAAGATTCTGAATATTCGTCTTCGGCTCCAACTGTTGTTGCGCGAGTCATAGATGAAGAGGACGACGCCACTTCTCCAGCGATGGCTTCACTGCACCATGATTCTGCATCAGGCCCCTCTGCACCGCCCAACTCCAACATCGACCCTGCTGCCCCAACATCTTCATCGCCTAGGAACGAGTAGACACTCTATGTCTTCAAACATTTTTGGTCATTACTGACAAAAGGGGGAGAAGCATATGAGTTGATAGTCTTCAAGTGGGTCCATATGGGCCAGGTGCTTATTTTTGCTAAGTTTTTACAACTCTCATTCTTGAACTGTTGGCTTTTGAGTTGTAACACTTAAACTTGATGGTCGCCTACCACTTTTTCTTCTACCGTATGATTCGATGATAAATCCCGCATGAAGTCATCATACAGGCGCCCATTTCTCATTGTGCATTTCATTATCTTCATTACATTTGTGTATGCATGATGAATTGTCTTCATGTGTTGAAGAAGTTCTCCACAAAGCAAAACCTGACATGTGCATTTGCATTCAAAGGCTAAACATTTATATGCACATCTTCAAGGGGAGCCTCTTTCAAGCTATGAAGCCAATGCCCATGTACTTTAACTTTCACATAATTTTATCCCCGTTGAAAACTTCAACTAGTTTGTCATCAATCACCAAAAAGGGGGAGATTGTAAGTGCATCTAGTGCCACCCCTAGTTGGTTTTGGAGTATTGACGACAAACATGGTTAAGGGACTAATGTGTTTGTGAGAATTGCAGGATAACACAGGTAGATGTCCCTCATTGATTCGGTTTTCCTTCCAGAGATGACCCCTAAAAATGTAAGAAGACATTGAAGACAATGGCGGTTCGTGAAGACATCCACGTTGAGGATAATGACGTGTGAAGACATTCACTTGAAGACTATGGAGGGTGAAGACATGGTTTCTTTCGTAGTTTCCTTTTCTTCTTTATTGAGTCATAGGAACCACCGAACTGTTAAGTGGGGTCCAAGTGAACAAAGTCAAATGACTGATGTGATGCTCAACCAAAATACTATGTCTTTGGACGAAGACAATGAGAGCAAATCTTATCCAAAGTTGGATGAGTCAGCTTTGCTTGTAACCCAAGCCAAGCTGCCATGTGTGTTTGAAATCCGACCATTAGACACGTGTCGATTCCTTAGTGACCCAGGGTCATTTCAAACATATCATGTCAGGTTGCCTCCTGGCTACAAATAGCCCACTCCCTACACCATAAATTGGTGGCTGCTCAGAGTTAGTGCACGGCTTTTGTTGTTTAGGAGCGACCCACCTCCGAAGCTTTTGAGAGAGAGAGAGAGAGAGAGAGATCATTGCGAGGACAAAGCCCAAACACCCAGAGCCAAAGAGTGTTAGGCATCACTGAAGTCTTTCTGTCCGCGTGACCTGAAGACTTGTTACACTTGAGGACTGTGCATCCTCCATCTAGTTAGGCGTCATGTTCTGAGGATCCAAGAGTCATTGTGGATCGCCAGTGAACGGAGTCTGTGAAGGTTTGGAAGTGTACCTTGAAGACTTACGAGAGTGATTGGGCGAGGACTGGGTGTCCTTAGCTCAAGGGGAATAAGGTGAAGACACAGTCTTCTAAGTTCAATCTCAGCCTCCCTAACCAGAAGTACAGTTGTCACGGCAACTAGAATTGGTCTACCAAATCCTTGTTTCACCAAGCTACTGGTTCTATCCCCTACCTCCTTTACATTTCAGTTTATCTTCTTGAAGTCATTGCTTGCCTGCCTGATCTGTTTGAATCCATTGTGCGAAGACTATTACTATTTGGCTTCATAATGTCTTCCATTCCGATCTGCACTACCTAGCTGCTATTAGTCTTCGTGCTTTCATTGAATTGCTTACTTGACTATGGCCTGTCTAGTGTAGTTCATCTTCCGCTGCATATCATATAGGTTCATATTGATTGTTTGTCTTCAGAGACCTCGTGTTTTGAAGACTTTCACAAAAATCGCCTATTCACCCCCCCTCTAGTCGATAACTAGCAGTTTCATTTTCCCGCCGACAGGCCTGGAAGGAGACTCCGAGCCAGAGACTGCTACCTCTTGAGCATGCGTTGGTTTTCCCTTGAAGAGGAAAGGGTGATGCAGCAAAGTAGTGTAAGTATTTCCCTCTGTTTTTTAGAACCAAGGTATCAATCCAGTAGGAGACTACACGCAAATCGCCTAGTACCTGCACAAACCAATAAGATCCTTGCAACCAACACAATAAAGGGGTTATCAATCCCTTCACGACCACTTGCAAAAGTGAGATCTGATAAAGATAATAAGATAAATATTTTTGGTATTTTTGTGGTATAGATTGCAAAATAAAGATTCCAAAATAAATAGTAAACTAGAATTGTAGATTGGAAACTTATATGATGTAAAGTAGACCCGGGGGCCATAGGTTTCACTAGTGGCTTCTCTCAAGATAGCATGCATTGCGGTGGGTGAACAAATTATTGCCGAGAAATTGATAGAGAAGTGCATAGTTATGATGATATCTAAGGCAATGATCATGGATATAGGCATCACGTCCGTGACAAGTAGACCGAAACGATTCTGCATCTACTACTATTACTCCACACATCGACCGCTATCCAGCATGCTTCTAGAGTATTAAGTTCATAAGAACGGAGTAACGCATTAGGCAAGATGACATGATGTAAAGGGATAAACTCAAGCAGTATGATATAAACCCCATCTTTTTATCCTCGATGGCAACAATACAATACGTGTCGTTTCTCTTTCTGTCACTGGGATCGAGCACCGCAACACTGAACCCAAAGCTAAGCACTTCTCCCATTGCAAGAAAGATCAATCTAGTAGGCCAAACTAAACCAATAATTCGAAGAGACTTGCAAAGATATCAAATCATGCATATAATAATTCAGAGAAGAATCAAATAATATTCATAGATAATCAAGTTCATAAACCCACAATACATCGGATCTCGGCACACACACCGCAAAAGAGTTGCATCGAATAGATCTCCAAGAAGATCGAGGAGAACTTTGTATTGAGATCCAAAGAGAGAGAAGAAGCCATCTAGCTAATAACTATGGGCCCGAAGGTCTGTGGTAAACTACTCACACATCATCGGAGAGGCTATGGTGTTGATGTAGAAGCCCTCCGTGATCGAATCCCCCTCCGGCAGATCGCCGGAAAAGGCCCCAAGATGGGATCTCATGGGTACAGAAGGTTGCGGCGGTGGAAAAGGTGTTTCGTGGCTCTCCCGGAAGGTTTCAGGGTATAAGAGTATATATAGGCGAAAGAAGTAGGTCGGTGGAGCTGCGAGGAGCCCACGAGGGTGGGGGCGCGCCCTCCTGCCACGTGGCTTCCTCGACGTCCACTCCAAGTCTCCTGGATTGCGTTTGTTCCAAAAACGATCCTCGCGAGGGTTTCATTCAGTTTGGATTCTGTTTGATATTCCTTTTCTGCGAAACACTGAAATAGGCAAACAAACAACAATTTGCACTCGGCTTTCGGTTAATAGGTTAGTCCCAAAAATAATATAAAAAGGTATATTAAAGCCCATTAAACATCCAAAACAGATAATATAATAGCATGGAACAATCAAAAATTATAGATACGTTGGAGACGAATCAGAGACATCTCTCACTCACTCACTCACTCACTCCTCGTCTTGGCCATCAGCGGCAGGAGAACGGGAGCAACGGGAACAAAGTGGCAGCATGGCGAAGAGTTCTAGACGAGCAAGGAGCGAAATGGAATAAGGTAGGGTTTTGAAACCCCCAGTTTCCCTCAACTTATAAGGCGTCCGGACCCGAGGCGTCGTCCACCCCCAGTGGAACGGACCACTTTTCCGTTGCCTTGGGAAGGTTTTCCTTTCCCTCCTTTTTTGCAAGGAATAAAGGCGATAAATACAGCTGGATCCTCTCTTAAGGACTCGCGGCGGATACCGACTACACCGAATCGGCGTCCAAACCGATAGGGCAACCGATCCCTTGGGTACGCCGGACTCCGAGGCTATCCGAGCTCTTAAGAAGCAAGACGATGAAGGAGCCCGCTGGAGGTCTTGTGGTCCTCACTACGACCTCCGCCACTCTTGGGGGCTACTAACGGGGTCCTGTACCGGGGGTGGCTAAATGCCAAGGAGCCCAACCTCGCCAACTACAAGGAGGCCCAATAGACCCACGGTATGGCGCTAACCCTAGGAGGCCAGAAGACCTTCTTGATGCCCGAGACTAGATGGTGGCGCCCAAGAGATGCATCTGGCATGTAAACCATATACATCTCCTATCTATATAAAGGGAGGTCTAGGGTTCCTCTTGATCATCTATCCTCAGATACGAGAAACTCTCGGTAGCAACATCAAACACCATTGTGGCCCCTTGCACGAGGTATCACTCCACTATGAATAACCAAAACCAGCAGGACGTAGGGTATTACTTTCAGGAGGTCCGAACCTAGATAAACCCCTCGTGTGACCTCCAATCCATGACTTCCAGCTGTGCTTGGAACCCCTACCGAGGGATCTGGCGAAAATTTGCTCCGTAGGTGATCCGACATTTTTTCCTTTGGTAGCTGCTGTGATGGTGCGAGAAGCGGGTAACGGGCGTTGGTGTCAAGCTCAGAGATTTCTTCGGTCTTAATTGTAATTTTACTTCTTAACTAGTGTTCCTTTGTGTAAAGGCTAGCGTTTCGCAGTTTTTTCAGTTTTGTCAGGTCGATATGTACGTGGCTTGTACTATGATCCTTATGATACAAAATAAGGCATGTATTACCATGCAAAAAAGTTGTCATTTTAATCGTAAAAAATACTGAATAGGCTCTTCTAGAACATTGAGCGAGATTTCAATACTGAGCGAGATTCTAATCGTGAAAATATTGTGCGGACTTTCAATACTGAGCAAGATTCTAATCGTGTAAATATTGAGCGAACGCTCGATAGATTGTTCTCGAGCACAACATGTTTTGCACCATGTGATCTAGCCATGCATGGTTACTCGGTTGGTGATGCCGGTGATATGCAGGGAAAGTGGCAAGCAGAGGGAGTGGTAGCGCTAGATGCTGGTCGCATGGTAGCACAGTTCTTAACTGATTTCATGTAACATACAAATACTTGTGAAGAAAATATAATGTTGGTAAAAAAATTGCTCTCTCTATTATTGGGGGCGACCACAGAGCTTATAGTGAAACTACATGAAAACTAACATAAACCATCGAATTACATCCGGATGCCATAGATTTCACGAGGAATGACCGCTATATTCATGTCTAAGTTTCAGTGCAAGTTTGTTATACTTTAGAGGAGACCGATAATTTTCACTTATAAGCTATAAAAGTTACAAAACAACAAGTGCTCTCAGTCTTCATACGGACAATGTAGGTTGATTTTTCTTCTATTTCATACAAGAGCCTTTTCTATCATACGAATCCTATTAATATTTATCAAGAGCATATTTGAGTTAACACAGCAAAGAGAAAATAAAGTTGTTACTTCCTCCTTATGGTTTAGAGAGCCTATGTTATTTTCTTATTTATTTTTAATTTTATTTGTCATTTTCATTGTCCACATCACATGCTCAGATTTTGAGGTGCATTAAATAGCTACAAGCAATAATCAAAAGAAAATTCATTGATATATGTAAAAGTCCTTGATCATTTAATGGTCACACATACCTACGTTACAATTAATGCATCGGTAACATGATTTTTTAAAAGAAACAAGCACACTAATTGAGTATTTTACAAATTAGAGAAATTATTTCACCACTCACCATCTGCCTTGGATGTGAAAATTTTCAGATTTGACCCATACAACTTAACGGAGGGAGTACTATTTATTAATTATTTTAAAAAGATAAAAGCGAACTTATAATTAAACACTATAATATTTGACTGCACGTAATCCAACAACAACCCATAAAATACAATGATACCTCAATGACTTGTTGCATCAATAAATATTCTTTCATATTTAATGACTTGTCACATTAATTGATACTTGTATGAAAAAAGTTAGATGAGACATCCGGTGAATCTTTCAAAAGGAACATTACACCGGATGTCACGGCTAGTTTCAAAACAGTTAACTTGCTTTGAGGTCCGGAGGCATATAGAAGGGGAAGGAGAGGCCTCCCCTTCAAATTTTCTGCCGTGGTGGGATTCGAGTTGCACACTGTCACCCTGGAAGCTCTCGCCTTCATCTTCCTCCCTTCGCGCGTCCTACTACCCTCCACGGCCGGGCCACGGTGAGCTCCAGCACTAAACAAGCCTCTCGCCTCTCCCCGTATCTCCCGCTGTCGCCTCTCACCGCTCCAGAAGATATGCCTGTTCTTGCAGTCCCCGCCCTGCCCTGCTCATCCTCTTCCCCTCGATAAGTGGAAATTTTACTTTATCTATGTTCTGAGATGAAAAAGATCGGGTTTTTTGTGCGTCTCTCTGCACGAAAGACTGCGTTTTTTTATGCAGAGGAGGGTCAGATTGCAGGGGCAAAATTCTTGCATTCATAAGCTTTCCATTTCTTTGACAGCGCGGCGGCAGCAGCAGCAATGGAGGCGGGCGCGTCGTCGGGGACAGGGAGCTTTCCGGCCGAAGACGGTGAGATTTGGGTGCCCGTGCTGTCCGATCCTCTGGATGGGGGCTCGAATTCGCCGACCCAGGTAAGGCCCATCTTTGCTTCCCTCCATTTTCTTTATCGCCTCTGAAGAAATCCATTCCCGTGGAAGATTATTGTTCTTTTCCTAGCGTTCATGCTTCTTCTCCTTTGCCTTTTTACTCTTTTGCTTTCTTGCTTCAAGTACTCTCTGTGCAAAACTGGTGTTTCTTTCTTTTGTTTTTCTTTTTGAGATTTTTTTTTGTGCTATTCTTTTTGAGAATGGGAACGATGTGTTGCTCAACAAGCGTCGTGTTGGACTGGCATCCACCTGTACGGTTTGTCATTCATCGAGCGCACGAAACAAATCCCTATATGTAAATTCGTTATTTCACTCAAGATTCATGAGTTATCTGAAAGAAGAGTTTTAAGCACAACCAAAATGGTCAATACAAAGTACTGACGCTTAATTATTCCAATTCCCTGGTTTCATGAACTTTCTGTTTAACTGGATGCAATATATGTGGACTAGCACAGTTCAGACATGATCCAAGTTCTTCAGATCTTATCGAATATGACTTGGATATATAGAGTTTGCAGTGGGCTCATCGAAATCCTCACACGAAACCGACGTATATTTCATTGTTTTGATGGCAGGCGGAGATTGAAGTCTATTCAGCATATCTGGATTATGACGCCATGGACTTCCAAGCAGTCTTAGAAGGACCCCAAGATGAACACGATATTGAAAAATTGTTTGGAGGTGCAATGTTTACTTCTTGCGGTATATTCCAAACTTTGTTACATAAGCAAGCAAGTTTTATCCGTGGTTTCCACTTTGAAACCAATGTATGAAGCTTTCCTTGCAGGTGCACGCAGTGCTACTTATATAAAGGAGGCGAATTTAACTCATGAGGCATGATTTTGGCACATGTAAAAGTATAACTTGCTAAATAAATGATGTGACAAATGTTACTGAAAATATGTTTCATCTTGGCAGATTGAATGTGAATTTTATTCACCAACTAGTGATCATGGCATGATACAAACACTTGCGCCTGCCACGGCGCTTCCTGAGAAAGAGGAGGCCCCTGTCACCATGGCCCTCGGTGGAGGAGGAGAGGAGGACAAGAAGAGAAAGGGAGGAGGGAAAGGGCACCCGCTGCCTTGTCAACGGAGAAGCATGAGGCTTGCGCTCGCCGCCACGCCGCTGGAGGAGGGGGCTTGTGCTACCTTCATAGTAGACCTGCTAGGTACGAATTATGAAGGTTGATATATATCACTTGCCATAGTCTCAAGTAGTTAAATACATATGTTATATGCTTCAGATTACATGCCGAAAAGTGGTTGGAGGCACCGAAGTCGCCTGAGAAGTGCACGCAAGAGAGGAATATGGTCATTAAACACGGAACAAACTTTCCTTCTGCCTAACCATTTAGGGGTAAGAATTATGTTTATTATCAGGTAGAAATTCAACAAATTAGTATGTGTGCAACGAGTTCTTTATGTATTCATTCTTTGCTTTGTGCACTTTTTGAGCTCAGATTTATTATCAGCCATCCATCAATGGAAAAATGCTCATAACTATGTCGGTTATGTTTCCTAGAATGCGACATGCTTTCAGGACATGAGCTCTATATGTAAAGGCAAAAAATGTGGGCACAGAAAAAACAATGACCACTGGACATACGAAGAGATGAAAAAACTAGTGGATGCTCTGTATATATCTGGGGTTGGAAATTGGACGAAGTTGAAACATGAGAACTTTTCAACATCAGTTCGAACAGCAATGAATCTTAAGGTATGGTAGATTGGTGTATATTGCACCCTAAAGCAAATGCATTATTAGATGTTTTCTTTGCTTGTGACAATGTTTTAATTTATTGTATTTTAAACTTTTTTTGTTAATCTTCTATGCATCTATAATTTTTCCGCCACGAAAGATACAAAATTTTATGTTTGGTACATGTGTTCTATGTTATCAACATATAATTTTACTGTCACCAATCTCTCCTTAATTCTTTGTCCTAGGTCCACACTGACACCAATCTATTTTCTAATGTTTAGGATAAATGGAGAAATCTTAAGAAAGCCTACACGGTCAGGCCTACTTCTAAAAAGAATGTTGTATACGATAAGTTTTTTGAACTCAATATGGAACACCACTGATTTGCATTGCTTACATTCGTTAAATTCCAGGGAAATGCTAAAAAAAGGATCTTGCCGACTCTAGACAAGGATTGTGTCGAAAAGATCCAGAAGCTAGCCTCCAAAATGAAGCTGCACTTGTGAATGATACAAGAAACATTGTATAGTACTTTTGGTGTAGGAATGAATCAGCAACAGGAGTTCTGTTATTTTTTCTAGGACAGCAAGGCATAGGCCGGCTGCCATATTGAGTGTGTAGAGAGTAGAGATTACCAGCTTATATATCCTTCCTAACTGCTTGTAAAGTACTCTCTTATTAATGAAGGGGGGGGGGGGGGGGCGAGGTCTCTTAATCAACTTTTCTTGTCAATACATCATGAGATGCATCACATGAATTTCGTCACATCAGATACTCTGGTACAGATATATACAAAAGGTACTTAAGCTGAAGCCCAAAAATTATTTTATTTTTTCTTGCATTTGCCAATGGTAAGCATTATGTAGATTGCTTCCGCTATATTTCCCTCGGGACAAGCAAGAGGAAGAGACTGCGGTATCAAAACATCCAGCTGATGTCGGGGATGAGAATGGTGAAACTGTAATAGATGAAAGGAAAATAAGAATAAGACCTTTGCCTGCTGGTGCAGCAGATAGAACAGTGGCTGCAGCTCTTCTTGATCTTCCTCTTTTTTTTAGAAAAGGAGGAAACACCCCCGGCCTCTGCATCTGGGAGATGCATGCGGCCATATTATTTATTATCCACAAAGACCTTACAAAGAAATACAACAGTAAGCCCGAGGCCACCATCTAGACGACATCTGTCGCTACTCCTATCCTCTTGATGAAGGGGTGCCGAATGTCCAGGCCAAATACCAAACAGACATCGCACAAAAGCCTAACATCTAACGTTGGATGCCCCATCCAAGCCACATAGGCGGGACTGGGTAACACTCTGGTCCGGCGCACTCTCAGTGAGTACCACACGCACACGCTGCAAAGCACCGTCACCTCCGTCTTCCCTCGATCCATCCTCAAAGCATGTATTGACGCATTGACTTTGGCAAGCCTCTCTGCCATCGACGCCACCACGACGCCAAACAACGTCGACCTCCTGCCTACTTAATCAACTTTTCTTGTCAATACATCATGAGATGCATCACATGAATTTCGTCACATCAGATACTCTGGTACAGATATATACAAAAGGTACTTAAGCTGAAGCCCAAAAATTATTTTATTTTTTCTTGCATTTGCCAATGGTAAGCATTATGTAGATTGCTTCCGCTATATTTCCCTCGGGACAAGCAAGAGGAAGAGACTGCGGTATCAAAACATCCAGCTGATGTCGGGGATGAGAATGGTGAAACTGTAATAGATGAAAGGAAAATAAGAATAAGACCTTTGCCTGCTGGTGCAGCAGATAGAACAGTGGTTGCAGCTCTTCTTGATCTTCCTCTTTTTTTTAGAAAAGGAGGAAACACCCCCGGCCTCTGCATCTGGGAGATGCATGCGGCCATATTATTTATTATTCACAAAGACCTTACAAAGAAATACAACAGTAAGCCCGAGGCCACCATCTAGACGACATTTGTCGCTACTCCTATCCTCTTGATGAAGGGGTGCCGAATGTCCAGGCCAAATACCAAACAGACATCGCACAAAAGCCTAACATCTAACGTTGGATGCCCCATCCAAGCCACATAGGCGGGACTGGGTAACACTCTGGTCCGGCGCACTCTCAGTGAGTACCACACGCACACGCTGCAAAGCACCATCACCTCCGTCTTCCCTCGATCCATCCTCAAAGCATGTATTGACGCATTGACTTTGGCAAGCCTCTCTGCCATCGACGCCACCACGACGCCAAACAACGTCGACCTCCTGCCTACTTAATCAACTTTTCTTGTCAATACATCATGAGATGCATCACATGAATTTCATCACATCAGATACTCTGGTACAGATATATACAAAAGGTACTTAAGCTGAAGCCCAAAAATTATTTTATTTTTTCTTGCATTTGCCAATGGTAAGCATTATGTAGATTGCTTCCGCTACCTTGATATTTCCCGTTTAAACTTTGGGGAAATTATCCTATTGCCTAAGATTAAGGAGGCTAGTCGTATTCGGCAATATAGACCGATTTGCCTTCTAAATGTAAGTTTTAAAATTCTTATGAAGGTAGCGACCAACCGGTTGAACAATGTAGCTGACCATGTCGTAAAACCCACTCAAACAACATTTATGCAAGGATGCAACATATTAGATGGAGTGGTCATCCTGCACGAAACTGTTCATGAACTGCACCGGAAAAAGATGAACGGTGTCATTCTTAAAATTGATTTTGAGAAAGCCTACGACAAAGTTAAGTGGCCCTTTTTATTGCAAACCTTGCGCATGAAGGGGTTTTCACAAAAATGGTGTCGCTGGGTAGAGAGTTTTGTATCTGGAGGTAGTGTGGCCATAAAAGTTAACGATGACGTTGGCAACTATTTTCAGACAAGAAAGGGGCTTCGTCAAGGCGACCCCGCATCTCCTATTCTGTTTAACATTGTGGCTGACATGCTAGCTACCCTTGTTGAGCGGGCTAAGCTGGATGGTCAAATTAGTGGGGTCATTCCACACTTGGTAGAAGATGGTCTATCCATCCTACAATATGCGGATGACACGATACTTTTTATGGATCATGATTTAGATAAGTCAAGAAATCTTAAACTGCTCTTATGTGCTTTTGAGGAACTTTCTGGTCTCAAAATTAATTTTCATAAGAGCGAACTTTTTTGCTTTGGCGAGGCTGCAGAATCAGCACCCGAGTATGCCGACATTTTTGGATGCCAGCTTGGGCAATTTCTGATTCGGTATCTGGGTATCCCCATACACTATCGGCGTCTAACTATTGCTGAGTGGAGGCATGTGGAAGAGAGACTTGAGAAACGTTTAGCCAGTTGGAAGACCAAACTCTTGTTGTATGGGGGGCGATTGATCTTGATCAATTCTGTCCTAAGCAACATGGTTTCATATATGTTGTCCTTCTTCCACCTGCCGAAAGGGGTTCTACAGCGGCTCGATTACTTTAGATCCAGATTTTTTTGGCAGTGTGATAACGAAACTAAGAAATATCGACTGGCTAGGTGGAGCGTATTATGCAGACCTAAAAGTCAAGGGGGCCTGGGAATCCAAGACCTTAAGATTAAAAACACCGCTCTTATCAGCAAGTAGGTTTATAAACTACTCACTGAGAATGGAGTATGGCAGGAAATCATTCGCAACAAGTATGTGGGATCCAATGCCATTTCTCAAATTTATTGGAAACCTAGGGATTCACATTTTTGGAGTGGTGTCATGAAGGCCAAGGAATTCTTTTTCCAATTTGGGACCTTCTCGGTTAGGGACGGTTCTCAGGTTCGTTTCTGGGAAGATACCTGGCTAGGGAACAACTCACTAATGGTGCAATATCCGAATTTGTATAGGATTGTTAGACATAAATTTGTCACGATCAAACAAGTCTTAGGACAAGAAAACCCCGATATTTCTTTTCGTAGGGATCTTTTGGGAACTCGTCTGCCAGCATGGAATGAATTACTCACTCGCCTGGATGACATTCAACTGTCAGATGAGCCGAACACTTTTCGATGGAACTTGCATCAGAATGGCAAATTTTCGGTCAAATCCATGTATGATGCAATGGTACATTGTGATGCTCCGGTAGATAACAGGAAATTGTGGAAGCTAAAAATTCCTCTAAGAGTGAAGATTTTCCTCTGGTTTCTAAACAAAGGAGTCATTCTAACTAGAGATAATCTGGCACGACGAAACTGGCATGGGCCCAAGTCATGTGTCTTTTGTCAACATGATGAGTCTATCAAACACTTGTTTTTTGAGTGCAAGTTTTGGGCCGTGGTCCAGGTAGCTTCGAATTTATACCCACCACGTACTGCACGGAATATGTTCGGCAACTGGTTGCGGGGTATTGATAAACAATTTCCTGCACATATTCTTGTGGGAGCGGCGGCCTTATGCTGGGCAATGTGGCTTACCAGGAATGGTGTGGTTTTTAACAGCAAAAGTGTCTCATCTCCTATGCAGGTTATTCATGCTTGTACATGATCGCTCCGTACGTGGTCTATCCTGCAGAAGCCGGAGGACAGGGACCTTTTTATGATGGCGTCTACCCGGCTAGAGCGTACGGCCAGGGAGGTTTTCTACCCCTATGGATGGCAGTGTGATTTACGGATAGGATCTACCGCACCTTAGGCTGCACACGATTTATTGCTTGGTATTGTATCAAATTATTTTATTTTTAGGGTGCTCTGGACGTTTTGGCTGTGTGCATCTAGCTATGCAGAGGCCGGGCTTTCTTTCAATATGATTGTATCACCTCGATATATCTATTTAATGAAAAGTCCTTTATCGAAAAAAATATTTCCCTCGGGACAAGCAAGAGGAAGAGACTGCAGTATCAAAACATCCAGCTGATGTCGGGGATGAGAATGGTGAAACTGTGATAGATGAAAGGAAAATAAGAATAAGACCTTTGCCTGCTGGTGCAGCAGATAGAACAGTGGCTGCAGCTCCTCTTGACCTTCCTCTTTTTTTAAAAAAAGGAGGAAACACCCCCGGCCTCTGCATCTGGGAGATGCATGCGGCCATATTATTTATTATTCACAAAGACCTTACAAAGAAATACAACAGTAAGCCCGAGGCCACCATCTAGACGACATATATCGCTACTCTTATCCTCTTGATGAAGGGGTGCCGAATGTCCGGGCCAAATACCAAATAGACATCGCACAAAAGCCTAACATCTAACGTTGGATGCCCATCCAAGCCACATAGGCGGGACTGGGTAACACTCTGGTCCGGCGCACTCTCAGTGAGTACCACACGCACACGCTGCAAAGGACCGTCACCTCCGTCTTCCCTCGGTCCATCCTCAAAGCATGTATTGACGCATTGACCTTGTCAAGCCTCTTTGCCATCGACGCCACCACGACGCCAGACAACGTCGACCTCCTGCGCGTGTCCATCGCCACACATCTGACGCCAAGTCTCCACTGCTCCATGCTGCTGAGAACCGCCGCCATGAATATGTAGAAATAAACACCGCTCCACCGAAGAAGCTATCCGCTGGTCCCTCGAGTCCGAGTGCCTCTCCAAGAATGCCGCCCCCAAGGGGGTAACGACACATGAATGCCGCCGTCATCCGATCAGCTGATTTAGGGTTTCCCCCGAAGGTATTGGGTGTGGGGTTGGGAGCTTCACCTCGATGATGCCTTCATGAAGGAAACGATGATAAGGGCATTGTCATCACCGGCTTTGGCCAACGACCGAAGACCAAGTTATCACCCGGATTCGTCCCAAGAAATCCACCCGACAACCTATGCACTGTCTCGACCGCCTTCAAAGCCCCACATCTAGCCGCCTAGATCCGGCGACCAACCGCAACAACAGTGCCACTGTAGGAGCCCTGGCGCACCGGCCACTGCCTGAGTGTGCCACCACTGGAGCCTGGGAGGAGGGCTCTCACCCCACCTCGCCAAACCGCGAGAGCCGCCGAGATGATCCCGCACGCTCATCGTCGTCTCTGATCTGAACCAATCCACGGCAAAACCATGAGATCGGCGATGCAGATCCGCCTTGGATAAGGACAGCACCACGCCATGCCGCCACGGGAAGCCCGAGCTTCACCCGCCGCCACCTTCCAGGGCCGCCGCTCCGGGATCCAGCCGCCGCCGACAGGTCGAGACGCCGGCCACCGCGACCATGGCCGCCATGACCCTGCGAGCCCATCGAACGGCCGGTGCAACCAGGTCTTCCTCGGAGCCTAGCAGCTCCGCCGCACCTGCCCAGCACTACGCCACCGCCTTGCGCCGTCGCCTAGACGCGCCACCGCGACGCGGATCGGGGGAAAGCGCCCCGGCGCCATGGGTGATCCGCCTCACCTGATCTGGCGCGGGAGGGAAGAGAGCCTCCGCCGCCGCCATCCGCCGCTTGGGGCTTCACCCGGCGACCTCCTCTAGCGGCGGCAGAGGGGAGGGGGAGGATGGACGTGCCCGGCGGCGGGGGCTAGGGTTTCCACCCGAGCCGCTCTAGCGGGAGGGCGACGTGGGGGCTAGCCACGAAGGTTACATCAAAGAAGTTTAACATCTTCCTAGACTCTTCAATCACTGGTAGAAAAACACATACAATGTATGCAATAGGTAGATTTGCAATTCATATGTGGTAATCTGAAATTCTGAATTCTAGCTATGTGCTGATGCTGATTCATAACTTAGGGCATTATGCATCATTGTTGGTCTTAGTCAAACAGCTTAAAATTGACCTGTTCATCTTACTTTGTGCAGAATGACTTGCCTCTTTTTTTTTATTGAAAAACTATCTTTAGCTTGGCCGAAGTGTTGGGTTTTCTGTGCTCTCTGCGTTTCTTAACATTAATTCTTATGTGCATTGGCAGTAAGTACATAAGAATGATGTTCGCTTGTTCAAATTTCAAACATACATGAAGGCAACTGTTCCGTAACTCTATTATTTTAAAGTCTTGGTATAATGGTTTTACGAAACTGAGAGATGAATCTGCACAAATATAACTGAAAACAAGAAAATATACAGAAAAGCAACCAAGAATGTTTGATTGGTTTACAGGGAATACTTGCTCAATATTGTATTGCATAAATCATATAAATATGCCTCCGAATATTGTTTTGTCGTTCCCTCTTAGTATATAGTAATTCATGATTTTTAGTTTTATGTATTGTTATTTTGCCAGTCATAGAAAAGAGAATCAAAATATATAAGGCATAAAATGTGAATTAGGTTCATTCTAAAAGCAGGATCCTTTCTCTTTGCAGGAGTTTGAACCTTTGATTCAGAAGGCATATACTATTATCTATCTCCACTCGACAGCATCATTATAACGGCAAGTGTCTGATAGAAAGAAAGTCTACTTGATCCCATGAGGTTTGGAGCCGGGACAACATGCCCTGTTCCAAAGGTGGGCTGGTTATTTATCTGGTTTAAAACCTCACTGGTTATGTTATCACGGCTCCAAACCTGTGCGGGTCAAGTAGACTTTTTCTGCTGCTAAATGTTCGCCGTAGGCTGAAGGAAAATCCATATTCGCTGTTACCAGTAACTTGTCAGTTCTGTACAACAACAACATCAACAAAGCTTTTAGTCCCAAACAAATTGGGGTAGACTAGAGGTGAAACCCATAAGATCTCGCAACCAACTCATGATTCTGTCACATGGATAGCAAACTTTCACGCACCCCTATCCATGGCTAGTTTGCTGGTGATACTCCAGTCCTTCAGATCCCTTTTTACGGACTCCTCGGTCTACCCCGGCCTCTCTTGTCAAATTCTGGTGTAACTTGTATGTTCTGTGCTGTAAGGAACTTTCTTAATCCATTTCCGGGAAACCAGATTTAGGATCCATGCCGGTATCTCCGTTCTTCTCACTATGTAACATATTTATCTCATAATAAGTTAGGTTTTCTGAAAGTTTTCACTATATAAGGGGATTCATATATTCTGCCCAACCTTTCAGGTTGAGAACAGCTATTTTGGCGATGCAGCTTTTGATTGATGGAGAGGTACCTCCTATTTCACCCCATATTTACATTTCTTTTTAATCTTATAATGTGTTTCTTAAGCTTTAGCATCTTCCTTTTTTAATTAGGTATGAAAGAAAGTTGTGTCTGTTGACAAGCTGGTGCAACTGTTCAGATATGTACAAGAGCTTAATCCTATAGGTAGGGGCTTAATTGTGAACCAAGAACAGAACGTATCTATCGGAGCTTATTCATGTCGCTTCTGTGGCCCAAAGCAATGTTGTTTGCCAAAAAAAAAAAAGGCAAGCAGGCAATGCATATATCCACAGCAAGGAATGGTGGGTCTTCAGTGCTATGCTGTTCGTTTGCTTGGTTTGACTATAGGCATAGATGTACGATGCTGTACACAGAATTGCTTTTACGCGACAAAAAAAAGTCTAGGGTCAGTACCTTTTAACTGCATAATCTATTTTCTGTTTTCTCAGTTACATTCCGCGGGCATTAGGATAACAAATGTCGAATCTTCACTCACTTCATGTTTCCAGATTCTCAATCTACAGTACACCGTGCGCCAAGTAGTCTTGCTCAAATGTTTTCCGAAGTTCATACAGGCTAATATTACTAACCATAGTGTTAACAAATAAAGCAAACTTGTCATGATCATCCATTAATCACTGGTAAACACAAGGAATTTTTTCTACTAACTAATCTCAAATTGGACGATAAAATTGGACAACTGGTTAGCTTCTCACAGTTTACTGAATGCAGCACACATACAACCTTCCATCACAGCTCCTTTTTAAGTTGAAGAGAACATGAGAGAAACTAGCTTCAGCATCCATCCCCATCCATCACCGAGCACCATCAACACCCAGCTCTGTTTATACTCACTGGTATCTCAGAATGCGTGAGCGCACAATACATAAAGTCTACTGTGAAAGACCCCGATGCAGTAAGGTTCCAGCGAAACACATCCCGACCTTGTGTCAAATTGATAAAATCCAGACGGGATAAAAGATTATGCCATGACGTAAGACGGGGGCCAATCAAATCCCGCCTAAACAAAATATTGGGTGGGAATGAACTGAGCACCTGCGCAATAGTTGTATTCTTATCGCGAGCGATGTTGTACAAGGCTGGATATTGTTCTCGGAGTGGCATTGCCTAGCCAGATGTCTTCCCAAAAATGAATCTTCAACCCGTCCTTTATTGCGAAAGACTCAAAGCGAAAGAGATGTTTCTTTGCTGCCATTAGGCTAGCCCAAAAGTGCGAGTCACCAGGTTTCCAATATGCCTGAGACACCGCCTTTTGACCTAGATACTTGTTGGGCAGAATGGTTTGCCAAACACCATCCTCGGTAAGAAGTTTAAACAACCACTTACTAAGTAGGGTCTTATTCTTGACTTCCAGGTCATGAATTCCAAGGCCACCTTGGTCTGTTGGCCTACAAACCACACTCCATTTGGCCAACCTGTATTTTTTCTTTTCACCATCTCCTTGCCAAAAAAGTCTGGATCTAAAATAGTCCAGTCTTTGCAGGACCCCTTTTGGGAGTTGGAAGAAAGAGAGTATATAAAGAACCATATTTGTGAGAACAGAGTTAATCAAAACCAATCGTCCTCCAACTGAGAGCAATTTGCCTTTCCAACTGCTCAAACGTTTCTCTAGCTGCTCCTCTACATGTTTCCACTCCGCAATGGTGAGACGCCGATAATGAATCGGTGTACGCGGTTGGAGCAGGTGGCTACGGAGGTTTTTACCCAACATGGGTGACAGCATAATCTCCGGGTCGGTCCACCACCCCTTTCGACATAGGCATAGTGTCAGTCTATATGACTCTACTGTCGCCCATTTGTCGTCTTTTTTTCTTTCTTTTTATCAGACTTTAGGTGATTGACTGTGTGCATCTTAGTTACGTAAAGGCCAGGTGTTACTCATAATGCTTTGTATCCTCTTGATGCTACTTTTTGAGATAATAAAAACGCCCTTTATCGAAAAAACAACCAGCGCTGCTTTCTATGAAAAAGTTCAGTTGGCACTTGACCTTTCTGATTTGCTCCACCAAACTTTCACTGCGTGGTGTAGTTGTCACTTACCAGAGGAAAAAAGGCTCAACTCAGCAGATTTGTATTACCAATTTGTTGGAATTTTGATGTGAGATTGTAATTGAACGAGAGAAAAAGGGGAGCCTTTTACCCCACATGCGTGCCATGCTCAGGGCCACCAAATCCAGCCGTTGGTTTCGGTCCTGGCTCCTTTAGCGCCACCTATATAAAGAGCAGGTTGTACCCCTTTGTGGGATACACATACCTACGGATCATACCCAAACTCCTAACCACCGATCCTAAAATGAGGACACTCAAGGTGATCAGAAGACCGATTACCACCGCCGGCCACTGCAAGGTCAGTGCCGGCGGCAACCTATGCGTCTCCTACGTCGCCCTCCTGCTGCCCTTCTTCCTGGCCATGTCCTCACTCCCAGAGATCCCAAGATGCAGCCATGGGCTATTGCTAATGGACTCAGCCGATTCTAGTTAGCAATCGTCCACTATATTTAGGGTGTTCTATAATCAGGGATCAAGATCCTATTATGGTAATCCCAAGGAATTAATCTGGTAACACAATTCACTCCACTGAGTCAAATAAACAGAAGCAAAAATCCTCATTCACAGTGGATACACAGCTATGTATTCAGGTACAAATTTAAAAGCCTTTTGGCTAGATTATGTGTAACAAAACTGCATATCAAAGCAACATATTCTCTAGTTGCACCCAAATGTAAATAAACAGCATTAATCAGAGCCAGCATCGCGCGCCACAATGTCAGATAAAAGGGGGATTACATGTTCAGCCTGCATATCGTCGTACATGTTCAGAGAACTCACATAACTTACCAGAGTGTGTGCTACCTTGTTGCAGTTCCTATTAGCAAAACTAAACCTACAAGCAGCAAAGTTTTGCCTCAGGAACAGCTTCAGTTCAGCCATAACATTGCAGGCTGGTGATCGATCAGTACCATCCCTCTCAATCTCAAACCCTTGTGGTAGCACCAGGGAAACAGTTTCAAAAGTTAAAGACCTGATTTCCAAAGAGGCTACATAGTGAGCACCAAGGAGCTGCAAGCGGAGGCAAAGGCTCTTGAGCTGGCATCATGGATCGCTCATATTCTGCAAATTTAAGAAGGCAAACTTCATTTTGGACAACCAGACAGTGGCTGAAGCGGCTGCAGGAAGAGATCTTCAAAACTTCCCAGGACATTGGATGATCGAGCCATATATCTCCAGTTATCTTCAGCTCATTGATCAAAAAGATGCTAGAGTGTTCAAAATTGATCGCAAGAACAATTCAAATGCACACAGGCAAGCTCAACGTGCTTATGGACTACATGATGTTGGCACCTGTTTGTTAATTGTGTAGGTCTACATCATCGAGATGACCAGTGTCCTACTAAGGTCATGGTGACCTCTCATAATGTGCAATGTTGCACATTACTTTCTGTAACTTGTGAGTGAACCCTGGAAGTATGGAATAAATCTGTTAAAAAAAGGAGCTGCCGTCCTCCGCGGCCAGTGTCGCCGGCGCAGGTGTCGCTGCCTACACAGTCCGGCTCCCCGCCACACGATTGGCATCGTCGATGAGGCTGCCTGGGCCAACGCCGCGGTCAACCTTGCCTGCCCCACGGGCGTCCCTCACCTCGGCCATCCGCGGTGAGGGGAGCTTCGGCGCAATGCGCCTCTTTCGCTGCCATTGGGAGGCCCGCCGGACCTGCTGGATGTGGCCGTCTCGCTTCAGGAGTCGACTGCCTCCGTGGCGTCCACCGCCGCAGCAGCGCCATGGAGGACGGAAGAGTCGTTTGCTGTCAGAGTAAAACGAGATTGAAAGAAAGCGAATGCACTCCATATACTGGAAGAGGAAACATCTCCAACGCCCAACGCTCACCCTCAAACCTCTGGCAAATCGTCTGAAACACACTGTCCGGACCAAGAAAGCCCACCAACACGGTCTTGTATCGATTCACAAAACAGTCTATACATGATTTCTTTTGCAAATCAGAGACAAAAGTGAAAATGTTTGCGGGAGTGTGGACCAATCTCAAACCTGCTTCTGATCGACCTAGCTCACCCAAAACCCCCATGTCCCGCGCTTTTCATCCCACGTCTCTCGCCGCTTGCCGCGACGCATTCATGCCGCCTCAAAGCACGCATCGGCCGGCAATAATGTCGTGATTTGACCAAACTGGAAGGCGGCGCAGTCGGAAGCGGCCTTTCAAGCGTAGCCGCCGTTTCAGTGCGAACGCCGCGTTCTGAGAAACCAATTCTGGCCGCTACGCCCCATTGAAGTGGGCTGACTGCCCCTCCACCTGCCCTGGCCGTGGCCATTTAAGCCACACTCCGGCATTGTTCAGATCCGCACCCTCCCGAGCACCGCACTGTCCTTCTCCCCCTTCCTCCTCTTCGGGCGCAGCAATGATGTCGAAGTCCTGGTTCTCCGCGCTGGCTGGTGGCATCGATGGAAGTTCGTCGTCAAGTGGATCCTGACGTCGCCGCCCTTGCTCACCTGGACCATCCGCATCCACGGCGGTGGGCTCCTCCGGCAAGGAGGAGATAGTCCTCTCCTCCGGCGACAAGGAGGACCAGCCGTAGTAGCGGCCACGTCTACTCTCGGAGGGGGCTCTTCGTCCATCAAATGGAGATCATGACAGAGAACTCGCTCAGTCAGATGGGTCCGGCACCATTGTCGACGGTGCGCGTGAAGAAGGAGCCACCCTCCCCCTTCGCGGGCCCGCGTTAAGAGGAAGCCAACATCCCCACGCCGGCAGGTGAAGGACGAGCCAACGTCCCCGCCAGGCAGCCTCAGCCTCCACATCGGCGGCCGCATGAAGCAAGACCTGATGTCCTCCAGCGCCTCCGTGGCGTGAAGAAGGAGTTGCACAACCGCTACGTGCAGATCAACGGGCCCTCTTCGCCACCATGGCGCCAACGCCGCCGCCCGACGAAGGAGGAGCTGCCGCCCGCGATCTCCAAGGCGCGTGGCCGCATCCTCCACTATCTCGGAGGCAGCGGTTATGGTAGTGCCTCTAGCTCTTGAGCCGTGGTATCTGAGGCCGAGCACGCGGTGTGGCAGCAAGCGAGGTACGACCGGCGCAATACCAGACGCCACTCCGAGTTTGCCAAGACAGACGTGGCGCCGGAGTGGGTCCGCAACGACCCCGATCTCACCGCCGCGTGGGCACTCGACCGCTCCGTCACCACCGCGGAGACGGCTGCCAGGCACCGCTTCTACCTTGACGGCGAGCTCGCCGAGATCATGAGGAGTGGTCGCCCAGCGACTGCTCCGCGAACGCCGGCCGCGGCAAGGCCGCCGCCCGAGCTCCACAGTGGCAGTGGCCACGGCGGCCCTACGCACTGCACAACAGGAGGCAGGGTGGCTCCTCCGCGAGCGGCAGGTAGCCGTCGGGCAAGGCTGTCGCGGCCCTCCGATGCTGTTCCGCCATTGGAGGGACCACGACGACAACGACGACACTGACGGGGCGGCGGTGCGGCAGGGCAAGGCGCCACGCATGCGAGCTGGTCGTCAAGTATAGGGTTTAGTTTTTTGGATTTTTTAGTTAAACGGCCAAAATATCGATCTTTTTATGTAAATTATATCCGAACTTGAATGAAAACCTTCCGCTTTGATTGAATTTCATGAGGTTGTTTTGAATTGTTGGCTGGATGTATGCGGCTAGCATTGGATGGCCGTCTCCTGCATTCGTGTCCACGGACTGATCCCTCTGTCTGCGGATGGATGCGAAAGGATTTTTGTGGGTTGCCATTGAAGATGCCCTTACCGCGTCTTTTATTTATCGGTGTGAATTCTATTTTGAGTTTTAAAAAGAGATTGTATTTCATCTATACAATTTTATATTACCTCCGTATCAAAATATAAGATATTTTTATAGACTAGTTATACAAACGTTTTATATTTCAGCGTGAAGATAGTACTTCCTAAATAAATATACAATCCCCGGCACTTCACTCCTGAGAAGGTCACAACAAGTCTTCAAGCGTTTGTTATGAGTATAATGTTTATTTAGAAATCATAAGATAGCGTCAAAATTATTTCATCATGTCTTGTACTTTAAAATGATCATATATTTCTATATTTATACCCACGAGGGTCAAGTAATACACCAACGATTCCATCAATCCTTTTCTATTCCTTCTAACATGGTATCAGTCTAACTGATCTAAAACCCTAGCGCCGCCACCGTTTCCGCACAATGCCGCCCCCCCCCCCCCCCCGGGTGGTTGATCTCCATGATCGCCGTTGAGCCTGCACCGCCCGTATCTAGGATTCGTCTGCCGTTGTATTGACCGGCTGCCCTAGAAAGTCTTTTACTCGATTCATTGATTTGGTTTTTTTCTCTCTCGCCGATTGGTTGATCAGTGTTCCTTTTTTGTTTTCCGGTCTATGATTGGTTTAAGTCACCCACCGCCATCTGTAGTCTACAATATGCATCTGCTCCACCGTCGGCATTGATCTCCATCGACAGCTTCTTCGTCTCTGACATGACCTATGCACCGCAGCAGGAGCGCTGATGTGGTGGCCGGGCGCGTAGTGCACTCCGATACGGCGTGGCCCGACGCGCGCCCGACTGCCTTTGTGGAACATGCTCACGAGCATGGCATGTGCAGCCGCTTGCTGCACGAGCACATGCATCGTCCTGGATGCTGGATGTGGACGTTCGAACCCCGCAAGCTGCACCGATCTACATCACGCGCCGTTTTCTCACAGGATCCTTGCAGGCTGTCCTCAAGTGCCGCGTGCTTCACCTTCGCGTAACGGGACAGCGACCACGTCACCGTCTGTGCCGCCGCCTGTGGTCGTCACCACCGCCGACTGCTTGATCCAGTGAACATCATTATCGAGCATATGTGTGCCTCCACTGATTGAGCATTGGGTTAGCGTTGCGTCGTCCCTTTGAGTCACAGCGTTGCCGACGCATGGTTCTTCCATGCGCTGCCGCTGAGTTGCCTCTTTGGACCGTAGTGTTGCGGCCTACCGTCCATCGTCGTCTCGAAGACGTCCGCTTTAGGCTGTCATTGTAGCTGCACTGACTTTCATGTTGCCGCTGCGTCGCCCCACCAAGCCGGAGCGAGCGTGGCACGCGGTCCCAGCCGTCCCCATGTGGTTCTTTCCGCGGCTGCATCGACCCGTGCACTGCCGCTGCGTCGCCCCTTCGGGCCATAGTGTCATAGCCCGCGGTCCATCGCCTCCCCCAGACCGTCTGCTCTAGGTCATCTCTGTGGCTGCACCGACCCCCACGTTGCTGTTGCGTCGCCCTATCAGGCCTAGCGAGCGTGGCGCGCGGTCCCTGCCGCCGCCCTGAGGTCTTTACCGCCGTCGCCCTGATACGTCTTCAACGAATCTATAATTTTTGATTGTTCCATACTATTATATTATCTGTTTTGGATGTTTAATGGGCTTTAATATGTTTTTTTATATTATTTTTGGGACTAACCTATTAACCGAAGGTCCAGTGTCAGTTTCTGTTTTTTTTTGCCTATTTTAAAGTTTTGCAGAAAAGGAATATCAAACGGAGTCCAAATGGAGTCCAAACGGAACGAAACCTTCGCGATGATCTTTCATGGACCGAAAGCAATCCAGAAGACTTGGAGTCGAAGTTTGGAACTCCACGAGGAAGCCACGAGGCAGGAGGGCGCGGGGTAGGCGCGCCCCCCACCCTCGCGGGCCCCTCGTAACTCCACCGACGTACTTCTTTCACCTATATATACTCTTATATCGTAGAAACATCGAGGAGAGCCACCAAACCACTTTTCCACCGCCACAACCTTCTGTACCCGTGAGATCCCATCTTGGGGCCTTTTTCGGCGATCTGCCGGAGGGGGAATCGATCACGGAGGGCTTCTACATCAACACCATTGCCTCTCCGATGAAGCGTGAGTAGTTTACCATAGACCTTCGGGTCCATAGTTATTAGCTAGATGGCTTCTTCTCTCTCTTTGATTCTCAATACAAAGTTCTCCTCAATGTTCTTGGAGATCTATTCGATGTAATACTCTTTTGCGGTCTGTTTGTCGAGATCCGATGAATTGTGGATTTACGAACAAGATTATCTATGAATATTATTTGGTTCTTCTTTGAATTCGTATATGCATGATTTGATATCTTTGCAAGTCTCTTCAAATTATCGGTTTAGTTTGGCCTACTAGATTGATCTTTCTTGCAATGGGAGAAGTGCTTAGCTTTGGATTCAATCTTACAGTGTCCTTCCCCAGTGACAGTAGGGGCAGCAAGGCACGTATTGTATTGTTGTCATCGAGGATAAAAAGATGGGGTTTATATCATATTGCTTGAGTTTATCCCTCTACTTCATGTCATCTTGCTTAATGCGTTACTCCGTTCTTATGAACTTAATACTCTAGATGCATGCTGGATAGCGGTCGATGCGTGGAGTAATAGTAGTAGATGCAGAATCGTTTCGATCTACTTGACACGGACATGATGCCTATATTCATGATCATTTACTTAGATATCTTCATAAATTTGCGCTTTTCTATCAATTGCTCAGTAGTAATTTGTTCATCCATCGTAATACATGATATCTTGAGGGAAGCCACTGGTGAAACCTATGGCCCACAGGTCTCTTTCCTATTATATTACATCTCTTTTATTTACATCGCATCTCGTTTACTATTTTGCAATCTTTACTTTCCAATCTATACAACAAAAATTCCAAAAATATTTACTTTACTATCTCTATTAGATCTCACTTTCGCGACTGACCGTGAAGGGATTGACAACCCCTTTATCGCGTTGGTTGCAAGGTTCTTGATTGTTTGTGCAGGTACTAGGTGACTTGTGCGTTGCCTCCTACTGGATTGATACATTGGTTCTCAAAACTGAGGGAAATACTTATGCTACTTTGCTGCATCACCCTTTCCTCTTCAAGGAAAAACCAACGCATGCTCAAGAGGTAGTAAGAAGGATTTATGGCGCCGTTGCCGGGGAGATCTACGCGAAGTCAAGACATACCAAGTACCCACCATAAACTCTTCTCCCTCGCATTACATTATTTGTCATTCACCTTTCCTTTTTCTCTCCCCCATTTCTAAAATGATTTTCGAAAACCTTTGCCTTTTCTTCGCCCCTCTTCCGTTCATCTCTTTTCGCTTGCTTCTTGTGCGTCCGTGAGTTAGATCGTTTGTTTCGCCTTCATGGCTAGTCCTCCTATCATTGTTAATACTCCCGAAATTCTCAATTTTAAACAAAGGGAGGGAGAAAATCTAAAAGATGCTTGGTATAGAATTTGCAATGCTCAAAATAGATCTACTAGAAAGCAATCCACTTTCGTTCTTCTTCGCAATTTTTACGTAGGCATCACTCCTCGGAATAGATATATTCTTGACACTATTACCGGAGGGAATTTCTTGGGAATCCATACTTTTGATTCTTATAATGCTATGCTAGATTTGTTAGGCCCACCACCTCTTTTGGTCAATGGAACTATTTTAGTTTTGGAACATGTGATGCAAAGGCTTGATATTATTGAAAATAAAATTGCCACTGTAGAGTTAATTAAAAATATGAATAAAAAGATCCACAACCAAATTACCCAATATGGATCTAAGGTAGGAGTTACTCTGAAAAATCTTAGGGAGAAGGAACCCATAGTTAATGAGAAGATAGATCAAGATTCCACTAGAATTGATAAACTCGAAGATATTATTACCAACTTGGGGTCTGCTTTTTCTGCCATTAAAAATACCTCAAATCCTCCTCCTACCAAAGTTGCCAAGTTTATTTATGTTCCTAAAAATAAGGGTGAATCTTCTAGTAAGGAAAATGAAGACCTCAAATCAATAAGTGTTCACCCCAACTTTTTTGATATCATTAAGGAACCTTTTGCTACAAATGAATTTCTTGGTTTCTTGCCTAGGAGTTTGATAATTAGCAAAACCAAAGAACCTCCTAAGGGTTATGTGTGTTCGATTGAAGAATTGCATACCAAAGATGGCAATATGTAGATCTATTATTGTTTTTACGCCTAGCTAGGGGCGTTAAACGATAGCGCTTGTTGGGAGGCAACCCAATATTATTTTTGTTCTTTGCTTTTTGCTCCTGTTTAGTAATAAATAATTCATCTAGCTTCTGTTATGATTGTGTTTTTATGTTTTCATTAGTGTTTGTGCCAAGTAAAGCCTTCAGGATCTTCTTGGGTGATAGTTGTTTGATCTTGCTGTAAAAAACAGAAACTTTTATGCTCACGAAATTAATTTTCATTTTTTACCAGAGAGCGATAAAATACCTAGTCCACTTGCAGTAGATCAATATACAAATTGCTCAAGCCTTCCTAATTTTTCAGAATTTTTGGAATTATAGAAGTATTCGAAAGTTACAGATTGCTACAGATTGTTCTGTTTTTGACAGATTCTGTTTTTCGTGTGTTGTTTGCTTATTTTGATGAATCTATGAGTAGTATAGGGGGTATGAACCATAGAGAAGTTTGAATACATTAGGTTTAACACGAGTATAAATAAAGAATGAGTTCATTATAGTACCTTAAAGCGGTGGTTTATTTTCTTATACTAACGGAGCTCATGAGATTTTCTCTTGAAGTTTTGTGTCGTGAAGTTTTCAAGTTTTTGGGTAAAGATTTGATGGATTTTGGAATAAGGAGTGGCAAGAGCCTAAGCTTGGGGATGCCCCAGGCACCCCAAGGTAAAATTCAAGGACAACCAAAAGCCTAAGATTGGGGATGCCCCGGAAGGCATCCCCTCTTTCGTCTTCGTCTATCGGTAACTTTACTTGAGGCTATATTTTTATTCATCACATGATATGTGTTTTGCTTGGAGCGTCTTCTATGATTTGAGTATTTGCTTTTTAGTTTACAACAATCATCCTTGTTGTACACACCTTTTGGGAGAGACACGCATGAATCGGAATTTATTAGAATACTATATGTGCTTGACTTATATCTTTTGAGCTAGATAATTTTGCTCTAGTGCTTCACTTATATCTTTTTAGAGCACAGTGGTGGTTTTATTTTATAGAAATTATTGATCTCTCATGCTTCACTTATATTATTTTGAGAGTCTTTTAGAACAGCATGATAATTTGCTTTGGCTATAAAACTAGTCCTAATATGATGGGCATCCAAGATGGGTATAATAAAAACTTTCATATAAAGTGTGTTGAATACTATGAGAAGTTTGATTCTTTATGATTGTTTTGAGATATGAAGATGGTGATATTAGAGTCATGCTAGTAGAGTAGTTGTGAATTTGAGAGATACTTATGTTAAAGTTTGTGATTCCCGTAGCATGCACGTATGGTGAACAGTTATGTGATGAAATTGGAGCATGATCTATTTATTGATTGTCTTCCTTATGAGTGGCGGTCAGGGACGAGCGATGGTCTTTTCCTACCAATCTATCCCCCTAGGAGCATGTGTGTAGTACTTCATTTAGATAACTAATAGATTTTTGCAATAATTATGTGAGTTCTTTATGACTAATGTTGAGTCCATGGATTATACGCACTCTCACCCTTCCACCATTGCTAGCCTCTCTAGTACCGCACAACTTTCGCCGGTACCATAAACCCACCATTTACCTTCCTCAAAATAGTCACCATACCTACCTATTATGGCATTTCTATAGCCATTCCGAGATATATTGCCATGCAACTTTCCACCGTTCCATTTATTATGACATGCTCCATCATTGTCATATTGCCTTGCATGATCATGTAGTTGACATCGTATTTGTGGCAAACCCATCATTCATAATTCTTTCATACATGTTACTCTTGATTCATTTCACATCCTGGTACACCACCGGAGGCATTCACGTAGAGTCATATTTTGTTCTAAGTATTGAGTTGTAATTCTTGAGTTGTAAGTAAATAAAAGTGTGATGATCATCATTATTAGAGCATTGTCCCAGTGAGGAAAGGATGGTGGAGACTATGATTCTCCCATAAGTCGGGATGAGACTCCGGACAAAAAAGATAAAAAAAAGGAGGCCAAAAAAGAGGCCCAAAAAACAAAAAAATGAGAGAAAAAGAGAAAAGGGACAATGCTACTATCCTTTTTCCATACTTGTGCTTCAAAGTAGCACCATGATCTTCATGATAGAGAGTCTCTTATTTTGTCACTTTCATATACTAGTGGGAATTTTTCATTATAGAACTTGGCTTGTATATTCTAATGATGGGCTTCCTCAAAATGCCCTAGGTCTTCGTGAGAAAGCAAGTTGGATGCACACCCACTTAGTTTCTTTTGTTGAGCTTTCATACACTTATAGCTCTAGTGCATCCGTTGCATGGCAATCCCTACTCACTCACATTGATATCTATTGATGGGCACCTCCATAGCCCGTTGATACGCCTAGTTGATGTGAGACTATTTTCTCCATTTTGCCTTCTCCACAACCACCCCTCTATTCCACCTATAGTGTTATATCCATGGCTCACACTCATTTATTGCGTGATTTTATGGGTTTCCACTGAAGATGCCCTTACCGCGTCATTTTTTATCGGTGTGAATTATATTTTGAGTTTTAAAGAGAGACCGTGTTCCATTTGTACAATTTCATATTACCTCCGTATCAAAATATAAGATGTTTTTATAGACTAGTTATACAAACGTCTTATATTTCGGCGTGAAGATAGTACTTCCTAAATAAATATACAATCGCCGGCACTTCACTCCTGAGAAGGTAACAACAAGTCTTCAAGCGTTTGTCATGAGTATAATGTTTATTTAGAAAACATAGGATAGCGTCAAAATTATTTCACCTTGCCTTGTACTTCAAAATGATCATGTTCTATATATATACCCACGAGGGTCAAGTAATACACCAACGATTCCACCAGTCCCTTTCTATCCCTTCTAACATGGTATCGGCCTAACTGCCATCGCTTCCGCACAGTGGCACCCCCGGGGCGGTCGATCTCCACATGATCACCGCTGAGGCTGTGCCACCCGTACCTAGGATTCGTCTACCGTCATGTTGACCGGCTACCCTAGAGAGTCTTTTACTTGATCCATTGATTCATTTTTCTCTCTCTTGCCGATTGGTTGATCAGTGTTCCTTTTTTGTTTTTCGATCTATGATTGGTTTAAGTCGCCCGCCGCCATCTGTAGTCTACAATATGCATCTGCTCCACCATTGGCATTGATCTCCATCGACAGCTTCGTCGTCTCTGACATGACCCATGCACCACATCAGGAGCACGGGTGTGGTGGCCGGACGCGTAGTGCACTCTGATACGGCGTGCCCGACTGCCTTTGTGCAACATGCTCACGTGCATGGCATGTGCAGCCGCTTGCTGCACGAGTGCATGCATCGTCCTGGATGTTGGATGTGGACGTTCGACCCCCGCAAGCTACACCGATCTACATCACGCGCCGCCCTCTCACAGGATCCTTGCAGGCTGTCCTCAAGTGTTGCATGCTTCACCTTCGCGTAACGGGACAACAACCACATCGCTGTCCGCGCCGCCGCCTGTGGTCGTCTCCACCGCCGACTGCTGGATCCAGTGAACATCATCATCGAGCATATGTGTGCCTCCACTGATTGAGCATTGGATTACCGTTGCGTCGTCCCTTCGAGTCACAGCGCCGCCGACTCATGGTTCTTCTCATGCGCTGCCGGTGGGTTGCCTCTTTGGACAGTAGCTCTGCGGCACACCATCCACCGTCGTCTCGAAGATGTCCGCTCTAGGCCGTCCCCGTAGCTGCACCGACCTTCACGTTGCCGCTGCGTCTCCCCACCAAGCCATAGCGAGTGTAGCACGCGGTCGCCACCGTCGCTACGTGGTTCTTTCCGCGGCTACATTGACCTGTGCGCTGCCGCTACGTCGCCCCTTCGGGCCATAGTGTCATAGCCCGCGGTCCACCACCTCCTCGAGACCGTCTGCTCTAGGTCGTCCCCATGGCTGCAACGACCCTCGTGTTGCTTTTGTGTCGCCCCATCAGGCCTAGCGAGCGTGGCACGCGGTCCCTGTCGCTGCCCTAAGGTCTTTCCTGCCATCGCCTTGATATGTCTCCAACGTATCTATAATTTTTGATTGTTCCATGCTATTATATTATCTGTTTTGGATGTTTAATGGGCTTTAATATGCTCTTTTATACTATTTTTGGGACTAACCTATTAACCGGAGGCCCAGTGCCAGTTTTTGTTTTTTTGCCTATTTTAGCGTTTTGCGGAAAAGGAATACTAAACGGAGTCCAAACGGAATAAAACCTTCGCGATGATCTTTCTTGGACCGAAAGCAATCCAGAAGACTTGGAGTCAAAGTGGAACTCCACGAGGAAGCCACGAGGCAGGAGGGCGCGCCCAGGGGGGTAGGCGCGCCCCCCACCCTCGTGGGCCCCTCGTAGCTCCACCGACATACTTCTTTCGCCTATATATACTCTTATACCCTAAAAACGTCAAGGAGAGCCATGAAACCACTTCTCCACCACCGCAACCTTCTATACCCGTGAGATCCCATCTTGGGGCCTTTTCCGGCGATCTGCCAGAGGTGGAATCGATCACGGAGGGCTTCTACATCAACACCATTGCCTCTCCGATGAAGCGTTAGTAGTTTACCACAGATCTTCGGGTCCATAGTTATAGCTAGATGGCTTCTTCTCTCTCTTTGATTCTCAATACAAAGTTCTCCTCGATGTTCTTGGAGATCTATTCGATGTAATGCTCTTTTGTGGTGTGTTTGTCGAGATCCAATGAATTGCGGATTTATGAACAAGATTATCTATGAATATTATTTGGTTCTTCTCTAAATTCTTATATGCATGATTTGATATCTTTGCAAGTCTCTTGGAATTATCGGTTTAGTTTGGCCTACTAGATTGATCTTTCTTGCAATGGGAGAAGTGCTTAGCTTTGGGTTCAATCTTGCAGTGTCCTTTCCCAGTGACAGTAGGGGCAACAAGGCACATATTGGGTTGTTGCCATCAAGGATACAAAGATGGGGTTTATATCATCACTACAAAAAAATACACTTCCGTGATGATACGTGTTTGTCACAGTAGGTCACGTTTTCTGTCATGCATGTACATCCATGACAATTTTATAAAGAATCAAGATAGTCATACTTGTGCTGTCGTAGAAGTGTTCCATGACATTACCAAAATTATCGTCATGGAAGTGTCCACTTCCATGATGATAAATCGCGCGTCACAGAAGTGCTTTCGTCAAGGGTGACCGACATGTGGCATCCACCATAACGGGTGGCCGTTAAGCTATCGGGTCCGGTTTTGGATCGATAACCCGTTAACAACCCGGACCAATGGGAAATTTCCATGTGTAAAATTCTGATTGGCCGGAGGAAACACGTGTCAGCTCGTCAGTGGGTCAGATAGGCACCTGCGATATGTCGACATGTGCAACGGCCCACCACCGGCCCATTTAGCTTACAAAGGCCGACCCGTTTGACTTGGTCAAAAGTTAGCGGGCTGGCACATGAAAAGCCTGTTAACGGTCTCTTCACAAATAGCCCATTTTACAACCCGGTAACTCACGGCCCGTTACGGCCTACCCGAAATTGGCCCAACAATGTCATGTGGGCCGTCGAATATAACACCAGCCTGTTTCACTTTCGGCCCATGTATGGCCCACGACGTCTTTCGACCCATATGAGTCCTTCGTATCTTTAGGCCCTTTAGAGGCCCACGGTGATTCTAGCCCATAATGAACAGTAAATTTCTCTGTACCCGTTAACGGCCCATGATTCACATGGGCCGTTTCCAGGCCGTGTTAGCTTTCGGCCTACTGCGGCCCATACGTTCTTGGGCTCCTGATACATCCATTTTGCATGATGCTTTTATATCGATATTTGTTGCATTATGGGTTGTTACTACACATTATGTCACAATACTTAGGCCTTTTCTCTCTTATTTTACAAGGTTTACATGAAGAGGGAGAATGCCGCCAGCTGGAATTCTGGGTTGGAAAAGGAGCAAATATTAGAGACCTATTCTGCACAACTCCAAAAGTCATGAAACTTCACGGGAGCATGTTTTGGAATATATAAAAAATATTGGCGAAAGAATTAACCACAGGGGGGCCACACCCTGGCCACGAGGGTGGGGGCACGCCCTACCCCCTAGGCGCGCCCCCTGTCTCGTGGGCCCCCTGGCAAGCCTCTGGTGCCCATCTTCTGCTATATGAAGTCTTTCGTCCGAGAAAAAATAATAAGCAAGCTTTTGGGACAAAACACCGCCGCCACGAGGCAGAACCAATCTAGGGCTCCAGCGGAGCTGTTCTGCCGGGGAAACATCCCTCCAGGAGGGGAAATCATCACCATCATCATCACCATTGATCCTCTCAGTGGGAGGGGGTCAATCTCCATCAACATCTTCACCAGCACCATCTCCTCTCAAACCCTAGTTCATCTCTTGTATTCAATCTTTGTCCCAAAACCTAAGATTGGTACCTGTGGGTTGCTAGAAGTGTTGATTACTCCTTGTAGTTGATGCTAGTTGGTTTATTTGGTGGAAGATCATATGTTCAGATCCTTTATGCATATTAATACCCCTTTGATTATGAACATGAATATGATTTGTGAGTAGTTACGTTTGTTCCTGAGTACATGGGAGAAGTCTTGCTATAAGTAGTCATGTAAATTTGGTATTCGTTCGATGTTTTGATGAGATGTATGTTGTCTCTCCTCTAGTGGTGTCATGTGAACGTCGACTACATGACACTTCACCATCGTTTGGGCCTAGGGGAAGGCATTGGGAAGTAATAAGTAGATGATGGGTTGCTAGAGTGCCAGAAGCTTAAACCCTAGTTTATGCGTTGCTTCGTAAGGGGCTGATTTGGATCCATATGTTTCATGCTATGGTTAGGTTTACCTTAATACTTCTTTTGTAGTTGCGGATGCTTGCAAGAGGGGTTAATCATAAGTGGGATTCTTGTCCAAGGAATGGCAGTACCCAAGCACTGGTCCGCCCACATATCAAATTATCAAAGTACCAAACGTGAATCATACGAGCATGATGAAAAATAGCTTGACGATAATTCCCATTTGTCCTCGGGAGCGTTTTCCTTTATATAAGAGTTTGTTCAGGCTTGTCCTTTGCTACAAAAAGGATTGGGCCATCTTGCTGCACCTTATTTAGTTTTATTACTTGTTACCCATTGAGGGAGTCCTTGACTAAGGGGTCCTCGGGCATCCGGCCTGTTAGCTATGGGCTGGACTGATGGGCTGTGAAGATACGAAAACCGAAGACTGCACCCGTGTCCGGACAGGACTCTCCTTGGCGTGGAAGGCAAGCTTAGCGATTAGATATGCAGATTCCTTTCTTTGTAACCAACCTTGTGTAACCCTAGATCCTCCCGGTGTCTATATAAACCGGAGGACTTAGTCCGAAAGGATACTCATTATCATAGCCATACAAGCTAGACCTCTAGGGTTTAGCCATTACGATCTCGTGGTAGATCAATGCTTGTAATACTCATATTCATCAAGATCAATCAAGCAGGACGTAGGGTATTACCTCCATAGAGAGGGCTCGAACCTGGGTAAAACATTGTGTCCCCTGTCTCCTGTTACCATCGACCTTAGACGCACAGTTCGGGACCCCCTACCCGAGATCCGCCGGTTTTGACACCGACATTGGTGCTTTCATTGAGAGTTCCACTGTGCTGTCGCCAAAAGGTTTGATGGCCCCTTCAATCGTCAATAATGACGCTATCCAAGGAGAAACTTTCCTCCCCAGACAAATCTTTGTGTTTGGCGGCTTCACGCCGCAGGCCAATTCGTTTGGCCATCTGGAGCAGATCAAAAGCTACCCCCTGGCCATCAGGTCATATTTGGGAGCTTGAACTACGCTGCGGATGTCCGTGGAGACTTGATCTTCGCCGGATTCGGGATCGCGGCTACCACTCCTAGTCACCCCGAGAGACATGGCCTAAATCTATCATCGGACTGCATCCAGGAGACAGCTCCCGTAACCGCTCTGGCCTTAGATCTGGAGCAGACTGCGCCATCCAAGGATGGGAAGCTCAACCCCGCCACGGAGGCCATAGATTCCTCGGCGTTCGAGCCGCACATAGACTTAATATCACACGATACATGTGCCACCGGAACCCCGGACTCGTCTCTGGTCGTAAGTTCAGAACCATGTGAGCCCGCGGACGGCTAACTTGATCGTTTATCGATCTTCGAATTCAGCGCCGCAGACATCTTCCAGCACTCGCCTTTGGGCGACATGCTAAACTCATTGAAAAACCTATCCTTGGCGGGGGACTCACAATCGAACTATGTTCGGTTCGAACTAGGGGCTGATGATGGAGAATCTTGCTTCCCACCCGCCACCCACTCCATAGCCACTGTCGAGGACTTAACCGAAATGCTCGATTACGGCTCCAAAGACTTCGACGGTATAGACGGCGATGCCGAAGAAGAGCAGGGCCGAAACCTGGCACTCATCGGACGCGGGATGGTCACTTGTTCATACGACGTATACACGGTGGATACACCTAAAGAAACTAATGATGATGACAAAGAAGATCCAGTTGAGGATGAACCTCCTGAGACACAGCCGAGACGCTGACGTCAGCGGCGCCGCTCTAAGTCACGTCATGCAAAAGACAGTAATACCGGCACCGGAGAAACAACACCCCGGACGATGCCAAAGACAATGAAGCCCCTGTTGGGGCAACATCCGAACAAGATGAACTGGAAGACGGGCACGATAGCCCACATGAACAGGCCATACACGAAGACTCAGAGGATAGTAATTATCTTCCGCTCTTCGAGGATGAGGAGAGCCTCGGCGACGAGGATTTCATCGTGCCTGAGGAACCTCTCGAGCAGGAGCGCTTTAAACGCCGGCTATTAGCCACTGCAAGGAGCCTGAAAAAGAAACAACAGCAACTTCAAGATGACCAAGACCCGCTCAACGATGGATGGATAGATATCCGTGGCCAAAGAATACGACCCCAGGCGCACAACCAAGGGTTACTCGCAGCGCAGATTTCTACCTCAGCTCGATAAGGAAGCGTTGGAGCCTGTACCACACGGTCGGGACAATGCGGCTAACCGACCACCATGCAGTCGGGATAAAGCGGCAGCTCGAACCAAACAGCAGCCCACCTCACCCAAAGAAAAAATAGAGATAAAACAGCTCGGGGTCATACATACGACCCTCGGCAGGACCTGGACAGTAGAGCAGGACATACCAGATCAATCTACGGATCACGAGGACGTGCCTCGACACGCAACGTCGGCTACCTATTCGGACGGGACAAGTCTAGTCACGCCCGGGCCGAAAACCGCAGACGGACTCCATCTAAGCTACGTCGCGACTTGGCCCAATACAGAGGCGCCACACACCCACTCTGCTTCACTGACGAAGTAATGGAGCATGAATTCCCAGCAGGGTTTAAACCCGTGAATATCGAATCATATGATGGAACAACTGATCCCGCGGTATCGGTCGAGGATTTTCTTCTCCATATTCATATGGCTCGAGGAGACGACCTTCATGCCATCAAATACCTCTCACTAAAACTCAAAGGACCAACAAGGTACTGGTTAAACAGTCTACCTGAAAACTCTATCGGCAGCTGGGAAGATCTGGAAGATGCCTTCCGCGACAACTTCCAAGGTACATACATCCGGCCACCAGACACTGATGACTCAAGTCACATCATCCAGTAGCCCGGAGAGTCAGTCACGAAGCTCTGGACTAGGTTCTTAGTTAAAAAGAACCAAATCATAGACTGCCCGGATGCGGAAGCCCTAGCGGCCTTTAAACACAGTGTCCGAGACTAGTGGCTCGACCGCCACCTTGGTCAGGAAAGACCAAAATCCATGTCACCCCTTACCACTCTGATGACCCGCTTTTGCACGGGAGAAGACAACTGGATCGCTTGTAGAAGCAACAACGCTAGTGACCCGGGCACTTCCGAAGTTTGAGACGGCAACAGGAAACCACGACACAATAAGCACAAACGTGGCAATAGTAATGGGGGAGCGCACGACACAACGGATAACGCCGGATTCAGTGGCCCCAAACCCGATCAACGGAAGAAGCCATTCAAGGCAAACAGAGACGGACTATCCAATTTGGATAAGATATTGGATAGGCCCTGCCAGATTCATGGCCACCCCAATAAACCAGCTAACCACACCAACAGAAGTTGCTCGGTCTTCAAACAGGCCGGCAAGTTAAACACCGAATACAAGGGGAAGAAGCCGCCCGGCGACGACGACAACGAAACTCGCCAACCAAACACCAGGGGTCAGAAGAAGTTTCCCCCGAAGTAAAGACAGTGAACATGGTACACATGACACAGTCCCCTACATGGGAACGCATGGAGCGCTCTCTCCGTGCAAAGGATCACACTACGGCTATCTCAGCCGAACTACACAACGGGGGCATTACACCACATACCTCGTCGGCCATTAAGCCACCGGTCTCCATTCAACATGATCATTCAAATCCCATACATGAATAGCAGTTCGGCTTCGGCCGTCCACCGCATATAACCGGACAATCTATACCGCGCATACATAACTATGCACTTAAAATACCCTGGGCACCGGCGAAAGCACAATACGGACGGACGTGAAAGTACCCCCATAACCTTCCTTTTTTACTATTTCTTCTTCTTCCTTTTTCTTGTTTCCCTCCACAGGTGGCTCAATGGCTGGCCTCGGACTCTGTCGAAGTTCAGGTTCGTACACTCACCCAAGGGCTATTTCCGTCAAGGAGTCCCTTCACCTAGGACAGGCGGCGCAGACGTGCGACACGAGGTCCAAAATAACTTTTTGTATACCGCACTCTCTATTTCGAGCATGTAAAGTGACTTTCTCCTCCGCCTTCAACCCCTGGCATATCAAATAGCCAGGGTTGTGGCTTTGTTATCTATATACACGATTGTCACATCACTCAGATCCTAGTAAAAATAATCCATTCTTTTCTAAAAGGACCAAGTTTTGCCCCTACGGTCGTCTCAAACGTACGCCTCGACATAACTTGCCAGGGGCTCGGTATGGGAACAAACGAGTTGCCGACAAAGTCTGAACAACTCTATAGCATACTTCGGCGTCGCGAGTTTGGCCTTATGTGCATCAGCTCCGAATCATGTCTTGGGTCAATAGTTGGGTTGCCCGGCTCCTGTGCTTGCTATCCTATGTTCCGCTCTATCGGCTCGGGTAGTAAAGGGAGAACTACTGTGATTGTGCTTCCGGTTCACCTGGTTAAGCACCTCAGTAGAGAAAGCCGAAAACTGACTGTCATGATGCGGCGAGAGCTGGTCAACCACTCGATGACTTATCAGAATCTTTCGTGATTCCCTCCTGTCACACGAAGGACCTCTTTCCGGTCAAATATGTAAACACATCGTATGAATAAGCCGCATACATACCAAGGGCTATGTCGTAGACCCACCATAAAACTCTTATGGCTAAGTGAAAGTGTTAACGCCCTATAGTTTGGTTGCCTGGTTCGCCGCATTGACACCTCCTTCACAGACCAAGACGTCGGGTCAAGTGTGATCAGATGCTTTTTTGAACACCCCCGTACTTCCTACGAGGGGGCTGAAGCCGACAACTGGAAAACTTTCAGTTCATATACAAACGGTCGCACAGGAGGAACAAAAGCCTTTAGGCAAAATCGAAATATAGACTGATTATAACAATTGTCTTTTACAACTCGTAAAGAGTTCACTCGAATATTATGCCTTTCGAACATTGACCCTCTATCAAGCGGGTAGCCTCTAAGACGTGCTCAAAGTAATGCTCTGGTGTGTGATGGTCCTTGCCCTTGGGTGGACCCTGCGCTGCAACATCGACGGCCTTCATCTTCCCCCAGTATGTCTTGACTCGGGCAAAGGCCATCCGTGCACCTTCAATGCACGCCGACCGCTTCACGGTGTCGATATGTGGCACCGCATCAGCAAGCCGCCGCACCAAGCCGAATAGCTATTCGGAATCATCTCAGTCGGCCACAGCTGAAGTATGACATTCTTCATGGCAGCGCAGGACATCCTGTGAAGCTCGGCCCATTGGGACATCTGTTCATTTAGCAGCAGAGGGCTTTTTGATGCGCCAAACTGTGACCAGAAAAGCTTCTCCGTTGCATATCCCTCTTGCGCTTGGTAAACCTGCGCCGCATCGGATGAAGTCTTCAGCAGGTCCAAAAACACGTCTGGAGAACTCCACACTTGGTTAACCTGAGCATAATTCGGATCGCCGAACTTAGTCTGTAATAAAAATGGCTTACCAGCCGCAATCTCCCCAGCTTGCTGGATCTCCTCACGGGCCGCTCTAGATTCGGACCGCGCTTCTTTCGCCTCTCGCAAGGCATTGTCAAGCTCAGCCGCTTTGGCTTTATTCTCCTTCTCCAGGAATTCACAGCGGCTGGTAGCATTTTTTAGTTAGAGCGCCATCGAGGATATTTTCTCCTCGTCTTGGTGCCGAGAAGATTGTTCGGCCTTTAACTCGGTCGATGCCTTTTCGGCAGCCGCATTACTAAACCGAGCCTGCTCCTTGGCCCGGGCCAGTCCTCCCGAAGAATCTCAACGGCGGCGGCACCATCTGCAGCCATGCATATTCCAGTATGCAACTTTCAGCGTCACGCTTATATTACAAACACGTATATGTAAGGATTGCTCCGAACACGTACCTTGCGACTCGTCAAGATGCCTATTGATCAACACGATATCAGTATCTGCCTCATCAATCTTGTGTTGCAAATCTGCAATCTCTACAGTCCGGACAGTTTCTGGGGAGGTCACAGCCTGTGTTCCAATTAATCATATTACTTCCTGGGTATATCTTTTGATCCTCTGATCGCCTCCCTCGGGAAGCCAATCAGAGTCTCAGGGGCTACTATCTATACACAGGTGTATTCTTGAATAAAACACAATCGGACATATTACGATACAAACCTCGAAGCCTCTTAGCAGGCCCACGAAGGCCTCATTCAATCCGCTTTTCGCGGCCAGGACCTTTTCGACCACCGTGCCCATCAAGGAATGATGTTCCTCTGAGACGGACACCTGTCGCAGCATGTTCGTCAATATATCCTGCACCTCTGGGTCTCCTGAGGCTGTTGTAGGAGTACGGCCTCCCTTTGAAGGGGTCCATTTATTCGTATCCGGCTATAGACCGGAATGTTCAGGGCCTTTATTGTTGGTCCCCGGACCCTGGGCCACCGAAGTATCACCTTCGGGTTGTGTCTTCATCATCCCTCGCACCACTTGTTGATCGGGAGAGGCCCTCCGTGACGACACCTCGAAGTCATCCGCCCTGTTGGGCGAGGATATTGGTGGAGGCGTCTCGCTTTCCATCATCTCCGGGAGAAGATCCCCCAAGGAAGAGGATTGTTGAAGAAGACTACGTGCCGAACTGCAAAAAACATATATTCTAGACATTACAAGAAAGGGGTGGGACGTGTTTAAAACACCCTTGTTCACTTACGATTTGGCCTGAGGCTTGTCCTCGTCATGGGACTGCGTGATGACGTCGTCCTCCAAGCCCGAGCCACCCGACGAAGGCATCTTGCCTCGCTTAGGGGCCTTTTCCTCCCAATCTTCGGAGGCGGCCCTTTTCTTCCCATGGGGGGAAGAGACATTGACTTCCCAGTCATTTTTGTCTTTGGACGATGGAATCTTGTCTGGCACACCTTCGGGATGGGGGCCATCTTTGGTCCTCTCTGCCTTGCCCTCCTTCACAGGCATCTGGTACGGTGCCGGGGCTAGCATCCTTGTTAATACAGGATCCGCTGAACCTTCGGGGAGGGGGGACAGACACCTAATCAACTCTGCTTTCTTTATCTAGCCCTGGAAGGAGATAGTTTGCTCAGTAATGTATTACGGCATACTTAAAAAAAGGGTGTTCAGAAGTCAAGTGCTTACCGGGGTATCCGGACGGCGACAGTCGAGGCCTGTGTCCTCAGTAGTGTCCGGCCAATGTTTTCATTTTTCGAAAAACAACTTCCACATCCCTTTGTGCATAATGCCGAAGAAGTGTTGGAGGGTTCGTGGTCCTTCTGGATTGAACTCCCACATACGGAGAGGCCTACGTTGGGATGGTAGGATTCGGTGAATCAGCATTACTTGAATCACGCTGACAAGATCGATGTCCCTCTCGAGGAGGGTTTGGATGCGGCTTTGTAGAGTCCTCACTTCATCAACTGATCCCCAATCCAGCCCCTTGTTGGCCCATGATGCAAGCTGTAACGGCGGGCCAGGGAGAAACGTGGGTGCAACTACCCACTTGGTGCTGCGGGGCTCCATAACGTAAAACCACTCTCGCTGCCATTGATTGGAAGTTTCGGCAAAAGAGCCTTTTGGCCAAGGAGTGTTGGTGAGCTGGCTGACTACAGCACCGCTGCACTCCACCTGTTCCCCGTCGACTACCTTTGGTTTCACACTAAAGGTCTTGAGCCATAAGCCAAAGTGTGGGGGGATTCAAAGGAAGGGCCTCGCATGTAATGATGAACGCTGAGACATGGAGGAAAGACTCTGGGGCTAGATCATGAAAATCTAGTCCATAATAGAACATTAGCCCCCAGACGAAGGGATCAAGATCGAGCCCTAGCCCTCGAAGGAAGTGTGATACGAATACGACCCTCTCGCCATATCTGGGGGTCGGGATAACCTGCCCTTGAGCAGGAAGCCTGTGGTGGATCTCCGGGTCAGGTATCTGGCCGCTCGAAGCTTCGCAATATCCTCCTCTGTAACGGAGGAAGCCGCCCATCGGCCTTGAGGGCTGGGTCCGGATATAATGGGGAAGCCTAAAGCAACGAAATCGAACCTTGGGTGCTAGAAATCGAGGTTGGATAAGCTGAGGAGAAGTTTGGCATAAAAAGGACGACCCTTGGTTCCTTTATAAAGGCAGTGGGGATTAAACGCCTCCTCCTGAGCCTGAAAGCCTGCCTATTTCTAAGGGATCTTTCCAATAGAACGGTTGGGTTACCCACACTCGTGTTAATGAGAATACCGCAATGAGGGGACACGATCTCTGTTTCGACAGAGCATGCAAATAGCAACCATGCCTCGAAACGTGGAACAGCGGGATGGGGAACGGTTCGAAAAATCAGGCGAGTGTGACATCACGTTATAAAAGTTGTCATCAGATCGGACTCGTGGAATATTATATTCTCTTCGTAGTTGTGTGTAGTGTTGTGTTACAGGTCCGGACACGTTCAATACATCCGAAGACTACCCTGGAGTTCGGAAGGAGGAACCCGCCTTGCAATGCCGAAGACAGATCTACGCGTCGGATACCTTGTCATTGAAGCCAGGTTCAGGGGCTACTGAGGGAGTCATGGACTAAGGGGTCCTCGGGCGTCCGGACTGTTAGCCATGGGCCGGACTGATGGGCTATGAAGATATGAAGACCGAATAATGCACCCGTGTCCGGACAGGACTCTCCTTGGCGTGGAAGGCAAGCTTGGCGATTAGATATGTAGATTCCTTTCTTTGTAACCGACCTTGTGTAACCCTAGATCCTCCCGGTGTCTATATAAACTGGAGGACTTAGTCCGGAAGGATACTCATTATCATAGCCATACAAGCTAGACCTCTAGGGTTTAGCCATTACGATCTCGTGGTAGATCAACTCTTGTAATAATCATATTCATCAAGATCAATCAAGTAGGACATAGGGTATTACTTCCATAGAGAGGGCCCGAACCTGGGTAAAATATTGTGTCCCCTGTCTCCTGTTACCATCGACCTTAGACACACAGTTCGGGACCCCCTACCCAAGATCCGCCGGTTTTGACACCGACACCCGTTAGAAATTACCTTATCACAAAACTATCTGTTACCGCTAATTTCAGTGCTTGTAGAGAATACCTTGCTGAAAACTGCTTATCATTTCCTTCTGCTCCTCATTGGGTTCGACACTCTTACTTATCGAAAGGACTAAGATAGATCCCCTATACTTGTGGGTCATCAAGACTCTTTTCTGGCACCATTGCCGGGGAGTGAAGCGCCTTTGGTAGGTGGAATTTGGTAGGAAAAATTTATATAGTGTGCTGAAATTTACTGTCACTTGTTACTATGGAACATAATCCTTTGAGGGGCTTGTTCGGGGTATCTTCACCCCGACCAGTAGAGCAAAGAGTTGCTCCTCAATCTACTGAACCTACTAAAAATGTTTACTTTGAAATTCCTTCGGGTATGGTAGAGAAACTGCTAGCTAATCCTTTCACAGGTGATGGAACATTACATCCCGATTTGCACCTAATCTATGTGGATGAAGTTTGTGGATTATTTAAGCTTGCAGGTATGCCCGAGGATGTTATCAATAAGAAGGTCTTCCCTTTATCTATGAAGGGAAAGGCATGGACATGGTTTAGGCTATGTGATGATTTGGGATCATGGAACTACAACCGATTGAAATTGGAATTTCATCAGAAGTTTTATCCTATGCATCTGGTTCATCGTGATCGTAATTATATATATAATCTTTGGCCTCGCGAAGGAGAAAGCATTGCTCAAGCTTGGGGGAGGCTTAAGTCAATGTTATATTCATGCCCCAATGATGAGCTCTCAAGAGAAATTATTATTCAAAAAATTTATGCTCGTCTTTCTCTCAATAATCGCTCCATGCTCGATACTTCTTGTACTGGTTCTTTGATGATGAAGACTATTGAATTCAAATGAGATTTATTGGAAATAATTAAATTCAACTCTGAAGATTGGGATCTCGACGAAGGTAAGGAGTCAGGTATAACACCCATGTTTGATTGTGTTAAATCTTTTATGGATACTAATGTTTTCCGTGAATTTAGCACTAAATATGGACTTGACTGTGAGATAGTAGCTTCTTTCTGTGAATCCTTTGCTACTCATGTTGATCTCCCTAAGGAGAAGTGGTTTGAATATAATCCTCCCATTGAATTAAAAGTAGTTGCGCCTATTAAAGTTGAAGAAAAGACTATCACTTATAATGTTGATCATGTTGTTCCTACTGCTTATATTGAGAAACAACCTTTCCCTGTGAGAATAAATGATCATGCTAAAGCTTCAACTATGGTTGTAAGAGTAATACTAGAACACCTACACCCCCTGAGAAAATTAAAGTTGAACCTAGTATTTCTATGGTTAAAGATCTCTTGGCCGATAATATCGATGGGCATGTTATTTACTTCTATGATGAAGCTGCTAGGATTGCTAGACCTGACATTAAAAATAAACATAGACCTGTTGTAGGCATGCCTGTTATTTCTGTTAAAATAGGAGATCATTTCTGTCATGGCTTATGTGATATGGGTGCCAGTGCAAGTGCAATACCTCATTCCTTATACAAAGAAATTATGCATGATATTGCACCTGCTGAGATAAAGGAAATAGATGTTACAATTAAGCTTGCCAATAGAGACACTACCAGTTGGGATTGTTAGAGATGTTGAAGTCTTGTGTGGGAAAGTTAAATATCTGGCTGATTTTCTTGTTCTTGGTTTCCCACAAGATAACTTTTGTCCCATTATATTTGGTAGACCCTTCTTGAATACTGTTAATGCTAAGATAGACTGCAAAAAGGATATTGTTTCTGTTGGTTTACGGGATATGTCTCATGATTTTGATTTTGCTAAATTTCGTAGACAAACCCATGATAAAGAATTACCTAGTAAAGATGAAATCATTGGTCTTGCTTCTATTGCCATGCCTCCTAATGATCCTTTAGAACAATATTTGCTAGACCATGAAAATGATATGTTTATGAATGAAAGAAGGGAAATATATGAAGTATTCTTTAAACAGGGACCTATTTTGAAACACAACTTTCCTGTCGAAATTCTAGGGGATCCTCCTCCACCCATGGGTGATCCCGTGTTTGAGCTTAAACCATTGCCTGATACTCTTAAATATGCTTATCTTAATGAAAAGAAGATATATCCTGCTATTATTATTGCTAACCTTTCAAAGCAGGAAGAAGAGAAATTATTGAAAACTCTGAAGAAGCACCATGCTGCTATTGTATATACTCTTGATGATCTTAAGGGAATTAGTCCCACTCTATGCCAGCACAAAATAAAATTGGAGAAAGATGCTAAACCGGTTGTTGATCACCAACGACGGTTAAATCCTAAGATGAAAGAAGTGGTAAGAAAAGAAATACTAAAGCTTCTGGAGGCAGGTATAATTTATCCCGTTGCTGATAGTCAGTGGGTAAGTCATGTCCATTGTGTCCCTAAGAAGGGAGGTATTACTGTTGTTCCTAATGATAAAGATGAATTGATCCCACAAAGATTTGTTACAGGTTATAGAATGGTAATTGATTTCCGCAAATTAAATAAAGCTACTAAAAAGGATCATTACCCTTTACCTTTTATTGATCAAATGCTAGAAAGATTATCCAAACATACACATTTTTTCTTTCTATATGGTTATTCTGGTTTCTCTCAAATACCCGTGTCAAAATAGGACCAAGAAAAGACCACTTTTACTTGCCATTTCGATACCTTTGCTTATAGACGTATGCCTTTTGGTTTATGTAATGCACCTGCTACCTTTCAAAGATGTATGATGGCTATATTCTCTGACTTCTGTGAAAAGATTGTTGAGGTTTTCATGGATGATTTCTCCGTGTATGGAACTTCTTTTGATGATTTCTTAAGCAACCTAGAGCGAGTTTTGCAGAGATGTGAAGAAACTAATCTTGTCTTGAATTGGGAGAAGTGCCACTTTATGGTTAATGAAGGTATTGTCTTGGGGCATAAAATTTCTGAAAGAGGTATTGAAGTTGATAAAGCTAAGGTTGATGCTATTGAAAAGATGCCGTGTCCTAAGGATATCAAAGGTATAAGAAGTTTCCTTGGTCATGCTGGTTTTTATAGGAGGTTCATTAAAGACTTCTCTAAAATTTCTAGGCCTCTGACTAATCTCTTACAAAAAGACGTTCCTTTTGTCTTCGATGATGATTGTGTAGAAGCATTTGAAACACTTAAGAAAGCCTTGATTTCTGCACCTATTGTTCAACCACCTGATTGGAATTTACCCTTTGAAAATATGTGTGATGCTAGTGATTATGCTGTAGGTGTTGTTCTAGGACAAAGAGTTGATAAGAAATTAAATGTTATCCAATATGCTAGTAAAACTCTAGACAGTACCCAGAGAAATTATGCTACCACTGAAAAAGAATTTTTAGCAGTTGTATTTGCTTGTGATAAGTTCAGACCTTATATTGTTGATTCTAAAGTAACTATTCACACTGATCATGCTGCTATTAAATATCTTATGGAAAACAAAGATGCTAAAACTAGACTTATTAGATGAGTTCTCTTGCTACAAGAATTTGATTTGCATATTATTGATAGAAAGGGAGCTGAGAACCCCATTGTAGACAATTTGTCTAGGTTAGAGAATGTTCTTAATGACCCACTACCTATTGATGATAGCTTTCCTAATGAACAATTAGCTATCATAAATGCTTCTCGTACTGCTCCATGGTATGCTGATTATGCTAATTATATTGTTGCCAAATTTATACTACCTAGTTTCACATACCAGCAAAAGAAAAAAGGTTTTCTATGATTTAAGACATTACTTCTAGGATGACCCACACCTTTATAAAGAAGGATTAGATGGGATTATCAGACGTTGTGTACCTGAGCATGAACAGGAACAGATCCTACGCAAGTGTCACTCCGAGGCTTATGGAGGACACCATGCTGGAGATAGAACTGCACATAAGGTATTGCAATCCGGTTTTTATTGGCCTACTCTCTTTAAGGATGCTCGTAAGTTTGTCTGGTCCTGTGATGAATGTCAAAGAGGTGGTAATACTAGTAGACGTCAAGAAATGCCTATGACTTATTCACTTGTTATTGAACCATTTGATGTTTGGGGCTTTGATTATATGGGACCATTCCTTCCTCTAATGGGTATACACATATTTTAGTTGCTGTTGATTACGTTACTAACTGGGTAGAAGCTATTCCAACTAGTAGTGTGCTACGTCTTGAGCTTGTGTTGGTTTTCCCCGAAGAGGAAGGGATGATGCAGCAGAGTAGCATAAGTATTTCCCTCAGTTTTTGAGAACCAAGGTATCAATCCAGTAGGAGGCCATGCTCAAGTCCCTCGTACCTGCACAAAACGATAGCTACTCGCAACCAACGCGATTAGGGGTTGTCAATCCCTTCACAGTAACTTACGAGAGTGAGATCTGATAGATATAATATTTTTGGTATTTTTGGTATAAAGATGCAAAGTGTAAAGTAAAAGCAAAGTAAAAAAGCAAAGCAAGATTAAAGTGATGGAGATTGATATGATGAGAATAGACCCGGGGGCCATAGGTTTCACTAGTGGCTTCTCTCAAGAGCATAGGTATTCTACGGTGGGTGAACAAATTACTGTTGAGCAATTGACAGAATTGAGCATAGTTATGAGAATATCTAGGCATGATCATGTATATAGGCATCACGTCCGTGACAAGTAGACCGAAACGATTCTGCATCTACTACTATTACTCCACTCATCGACCGCTATCTAGCATGCATCTAGAGTACTAAGTTAAAAACAGAGTAATGCCTTAAGCAAGATGACATGGTGTAGAGAGATAAATTCATGCAATATGAAATAAACCCCATCTTGTTATCCTCGATGGCAACGATGCAATACGTGCCTTGCTGCCCCTTCTGTCACTGGGAAATGACAGCGCAAGATCGAATCCAAAGCTAAGCACTTCTCCCATGGCAAGAACTACCAATCTAGTTGGCCAAACCAAACAGATAATTCGAAGAGACTTGCAAAGATAACCAATCATACATAAAAGAATTCAGAGAAGATTCAGATATTATTCATAGATAGACTTGATCATAAACCCACAATTCATCGGTCTCAACAAACACACAGCAAAAAGAAGATTACATCAAATAGATCTCCACAAGAGAGGGGGAGAACTTTGTATTGAGATTCAAAGAGAGAGAGAAGAAGCCATCTAGCTACTGACTATGGACCCGAAGGTCTGAGGTAAACTACTCACACTTCATTGGAGGGGCTAGGATGATGTAGAAGCCCTCCGTGATGACGGCCCTCTCCGGTAGAGCTCCGGAACAGGCCCCAAGATGGGATCTCGTGGATACAGAAAGTTGCGGTGGTGGAATTAGGTTTTTGGCTCATGTTCTGATTGTTTGGGGGTACGTATGTATATATAGGAGGAAGGAGTATGTCGGTGGAGCACTAAGGGGCCCACGAGGCAGGGGGGCGCGCCCTAGGGGGGGGCGCCCCCACCCTCGTGACCTCCTCTTTGACTCCTTGGAGTAGGGTCCAAGTCTCCTGGATCACGTTCGGGCCCGAAGGTTTTATTCCGTTTGGACTCCGTTTGATATTTTGTTTCTCCAAAACACTGAAATAGGCAAAAAACAACAATTCTGGGCTGGGCCTCCGGTTAATAGGTTAGTCCCAAAAATAATATAAAAGTGAAAAATAAAACCCAATATAGTCCAAAACAGTAGATAATATAGCATGGAGCAATCAAAAATTATAGATACGTTGGAGACGTATCAGGCATCCCCAAGCTTAATTCCTGCTCGTCCTCGAGTAGGTAAATGATAAAAAGAGAATTTTTGATGCGGAGTGCTACTTGGCATAATTTCAATGCAAATCTTCTTAATTGTGATATGAATATTCAGATTCGAAAGATTCAAGACAAAAGTTTATATTGACATAAAAATAATAATACTTCAAGCATACTAACAAAGCAATTATGTCTTCTGAAAATAACATGGCCAAAGAAAGTTATCCCTACAAAATCATATAGTCTGGTTATGCTCTATCTTCACCACACAAAATATTTGAATCATGCACAACCCCGATGACAAGCCAAGCAATTGTTTCATACTCTAACTTTTTCAAAACTTTTTCAATCTTCACGCAATACATGAGCGTGAGCCATGGATATAGCACTATAGGTGGAATAGAATGGTGGTTGTGGAGAAGACAAAAAGGAGAAGATAGTCTCACATCAACTAGGCGTATCAACGGGCTATGGAGATGCCCATCAATAGATATCAATGTGAGTGAGTAGGGATTGCCATGCAACGGATGCACTAGAGCTATAAGTATATGAAAGCTCAAAAAGAAACTAAGTGGGTGTGCATCCAACTTGCTTGCTCATGAAGACCTAGGGCAATTTGAGGAAGCCCATCATTGGAATATACAAGCCAAGTTCTATAATGTAAAATTCCCACTAGTATATGAAAGTGATAACATGAGAGACTCTCTACTATGAAGATCATTGTGCTACTTTGAAGCACAAGTGTGGTAAAAGGATAGTAGCATTGCCCCCCTTTTTTGGGCCTTCTTTTTTTGGCCTTTCTCTTTTTTTATTGGGACAATGCTCTATTAAATGATGATCATCACACTTTAATTTATTTACAACTCAATGATTACAACTCGATTACTATAACAAAGTATGACTCTATATGAATGCCTCCGGCGGTGTATCGGGATATGCAATGAATCAAGAGTGACAAGTATGAAAAAATTATGAACGGTGGCTTTGCCACAAATACTATGTCAACTACATGATCATGCTAAGCAATATGACAATGATGAATGTGTCATGATGAACTAGATGGTGGAAAGTTGCATGGCAATATATCTCGGAATGGCTATGGAAATGCCATAATAGGTAGGTATGGTGGCTGTTTTGGGGAAGGTATATGGTAGGTGTATGATACCGGCGAAAAGTGCGCGGTATTAGAGAGGCTAGCAAAGGTGGAAGGGTGAGAGTGCGTATGATCCATGGACTCAACATTAGTCATAAATAACTCATATATTTATTGCAAAAATCTAGAAGTTACCAAAGCAAAGTATTACGCGCATGCTCCTAGGGGGATAGATTGGTAGGAAAAGACCATCGCTCGTCCCCGACCGCCACTCATAAGGAAGACAATCAATAAATAAATCATGCTCCGACTTCATCACATAACGGTTCACCATACGTGCATGCTACGGGAATCACAAACTTTAACACAAGTATTCTTTAAATTCACAACTACTCAACTAGCATGACTTTAATATTATCACCTCCATATCTCAAAACAATTATCATGCTTCAATCTTTTCTTAGTATTCAACACACTCAAAAGAAAGTTTCACACATCTTGAATACCAAGCATATTATTATTAAGCAAATTACCATGCTATTAAGAGACTCTCAAAATAATTTAAGTGAAGCATGAGAGATCAATAGTTTCTTTAAAGGGACAATTGCATTTTTACCCCTAGTTATTCCTACCCACGGGTTTTGCCCTTACTTTTTGAGCTTGCTCAGTTTTGCCCCTACTCTTTCTGTCGTGGTCCCTTGAATGCCCTTTGACCGTTTGACCAAAACTTGGAAAATTCATAACTAATTCATATGAACTCAGAAAAATGCAAATAAAATATCAAAATGTTCAGATAAACATTACCTTTATGTGCATATCATTTGCATTCAGGACAAAAGCACCCTTTAAACTACCTGAGGTAATTAATGTTATTAACATTATTAAAAAATAAAAAGGTATAAACAATATTTTTTCATGAATAAAAATTACATGCAAATGTAGGTGATGTTTTCTGAACATCTAGATATCTTATTTGCATTTTTCTGAGTTCTTATCGTCTTGTAATGAATGTTCTAACGACTTTGACCATTATTTTGAAACTTCATAACAAATTGATATGAACTCAGAAAATTGCAAATAAGATATGAGGATGTTCAGAAAACATCACCTACATTTGCATGTAATTTTTATTCATGAAAAAAAATATTGTTTATACCTTTTTATTTTTAATAATGTTAATAGCATTAATTACCTCAGGTAGTTTAAAGGGTGATTTTGTCTTGGATGCAAATGATATGCACATAAAGGTAATGTTTATCGAAACATTTTGATATCTTATTTGCATTTTTCTGACTTCATATGAATTAGTTATGAATTTTCAAAGTTTTGGTCAAACGGTCAAAGGGCATTCGAGGGACCTCAACGGAAAAAGTAAGGGCAAAACTGAGCAAGATCGAAAAGTAAGGGAAAAACTCATGGGTAGGAACCAACTAGGGGCAAAAATGCAATTGTCCCCTCTTTAAAACAAATCCACCACCGTTCTCTAAAAGATCTAAGTGAAGCACATAGAGCAAAATTATAACGCTCAAAAGATATAAGTGAAGCACATAGAGCAAAACTACTTAGCTCAAAAGATATAAGTGAAGCACATAGAGCAAAACTACACAGCTCAAAAGATATAAGTGAAGCACATAGAGTATTCTATCAAATTTTAATTCATGTATGGCTCTTTCAAAAGGTGTGCACAGCAAGGATGATTGTGGCATACTAATACACAAAGACACAAATAATACAAGACGCTCCAAGCAAAACACATATCATGTTGGTGAATAAAAATATAGCTTCAAGTAAATTACCGACGGAAGTGGACGAAAGAGGGGATGCCTTCCGGGGCATCCCCAAGCTTTGACTTTTTGGTGTCCTTGGATTATATTGGGGGTGCCATGGGCATCCCCAAGCTTAGGCTCTTGCCACTCCTTTTTCCATAATCCATCACAAGAATTCACCCAAAACTTGAAAACTTCACAACACAAAACTTAAAGTAGAAAACTCGTGAGCTCCGTTAGCGAAAGAAAACAAAAGACCACTTCAAGGTACTGTAATGAACTCATTATTTATTTATATTGGTGTTAAACCTACTGTATTCCAACTTCTCTGTGGATTAGAAACTATTTTACTAACCATAGATTCATCAAAATAAGCAAACAACACACGAAAAACAGAATCTGTGAAAAACAGAACAGTCTGTAGTAATATGTAGCTAGCGCAAGATAGGGAACCCCAAAAATTCTAAAATAAATTTCTGGACGTGAGTAATTTATCTATTAATCATCTTCAAAAAGAATTAACTAAATAGCACTCTTCATGTAAAAATGACAGCAGTTCTCGTGAGTGCTAAAGTTTCTGTTTTTTACAGCAAGTTCAACAAGACTTTCCCCAAGTCTTCCCAACGGTTCTACTTGGCACAACCACTAATTAAACACAAAAAACACAACCAAAACAGAGGCTAGATAATTTATATATTACTAAGCAGGAGCAAAAAGCAACGAATAAAAATAAAATTGGGTTGCCTCCCAACAAGCGCTATCGTTTAACGCCCCTAGCTAGGCATAAAAGCGAGGATAGATCTAGGTATTGCCATCTTTGGTAGGCAATCCATAAGTGGCTCTCATGATAGTTTCATATGGAAATTTTATTTTCTTTCTTGGAAAGTGTTCCATGCCCTTTTTAATGGAAATTGAAATCTAATATTCCCTTCCTTCATATCAATAATCGCACCAACCGTTCTAAGGAAAGGTCTACCAAGAATAATAGGGCAAGAAGGATTGCAATCTATATCAAGAACAATGAAATCTACGGGCACATAATTACTATTAGCAACAATAAGAACATCATTAATTCTTCCCATAGGTTTATTAATAGTAGAATCCGCAAGATGCAAGTTTAGAGAGCAATCATCAAAATTACGAAAATCTAGTAAATCACACAAAGTTTTGGGAATAGTAGAGACACTAGAACCCAAGTCACACAAAGCATAAAACTCATGATCTTTAATTTTAATTTTAATAATTGGTTCCCACTCATCATAGAGTTTTCTAGGGATAGAAACTTTCAACTCAAGTCTTTCTTCATAAGATTGCATCAAGGCATCAACAATATGTTCGGTGAAGGCTTTATTTTGACTATAAGCATGTGGAGAATTTAGCACGGATTGCAACAAGGAAATACAATCAATTAAAGAGCAACTTTCATAATTAAATTCCTTGAAATCCAATATAGTGGGTTTAGCAACATCTAGATTTTTATTTCTTTCAATCCCACTTTCATCAATTTCATCATTAAGATCTAAATACTACGAATATTTAGAACGCCTTCTAGGTAAAGGAAGATCATATTCAGTTTCATCAAGATTCATATTGCAAAACAAAGATTTAATAGGGGACACATCAATAACTTTTAGATCTTCATCTTGATTTTCATAGGAATTGGAAGAACATGCTTTAATAAAGGCATCTTTGGAAGCACACATCCTAGCGGTTCTTTCCTTGCACTCATCAATGGAAATTCTCATGGCTTTGAGAGACCCATTGATATCATGCTTAGGAGGAATAGATCTAATCTTTAAATAATCAATCTCAAGAGAAATTCTATCAACGTTCCTAGCCAAATTATCAACTTTAAGCAATTTCTCCTCAAGCAAAGCATTAAAATTCTTTTGTGAATTCATAAACTCTTTAACACTATTCTCAAATTCAGAGGGCATCTTATTATAATTTCCATAAGAGTTGTTGTAGGAATTCCCATAATTATTAGAAGGATTACTAGGATACGGCCTACGATTAAAATTCCCTCTATAAGCGTTATTACCAAAATTATTCCTACCAACAAAATTCACATCCATAGATTCATTGTTATTCTCAATCAAAGTAGACAAAGGCATATCACTAGGATCAGAAGAAACACTCTTAGTAGCAAATAATTTCATAAGTTCATCCATCTTTCCACTCAACACATTAATTTCTTCTATCGCATGCACTTTTTTATTAGAAGATCTTTTAGTATGCCATTGACAATAATTAACCATAATATTATCTAGGAGTTTAGTAGCATCTCCTAAAGTGATTTCCATAAAAGTGCCTCCCGCGGCCGAATCTAAAAGATTTCTAGAAGCAAAATTCAATCCGACATAATTTTTTTGTATAATCATCCACAAATTCAAACCATGAGTAGGGCAATTACGTATCATTAATTTCATTCTCTCCCAAGCTTGTGCAACATGTTCATGATCAAGTTGTTTAAAGTTCATAATATCGTTTCTAAGAGAGATGATCTTAGCGGGAGGAAAATACTTAGAGATAAAAGCATCTTTGCACTTGTTCCATGAATCAATACTATTTTTAGGCAAAGACGAAAACCAAGCTTTAGCACGATCTCTAAGCGAAAAAGGAAATAGCTTCAATTTAACGGCATCATTATCGACATCTTTTTTCTTTTGCATATCACATAAATCAATGAAGCTATTCAGATGAGTAGTGGCATCTTCACTAGGAAGGCCGGTGAATTGATCTTTCAGAACAAGATTCAACAAAGCAGTATTAATTTCACAAGATTCAGCATCAGTAAGAGGAGCAATCGGAGTGCTAAGGAAATCATTATTATTGGTATTGGTGAAGTCACACAATTTAGTATTATCTTGAGCCATTGCGACAAACAAGCAAACTAGCACACGAGCAAACAAGAGCTAACGGGCAAAAGAGGCAAATAGAGAGGGAGGATAGAGAGAGAGGGCGAATAAAATAGCAAGGGTGAAGTGGGGGAGAGGAAAACGAGAGGTAAATGGAAAATAATGTAATGCGAGAGATAGGGATTGTGATGGGTACTTGGTATGTTGACTTTTTGCGTAGACTCCCCGGCAACGGCGCCAGAAATCCTTCTTACTATGTCTTGAGCTTGCGTTGGTTTTCCCCGAAGAGGAAGGGATGATGCAGTAGAGTAGCGTAAGTATTTCCCTCAGTTTTTGAGAACCAAGCTATCAATCCAGTAGGAGGCCACACTCAAGCCCCTCGTACCTGCACAAAATGATAGCTACTCGCAACCAACGCGATTAGGGTTGTCAATCCCTTCATGGTCACTTACGAGAGTGATATCTGATAGATATAATATTTTTGGTATTTTTGGTATGAAGATGCAAAGTGTAAAGTAAAAGCAAAGTAAAAAGCAAAGCAAGATTAAAGTGATGGAGATCGATATGATGAGAATAGACCCCGGGGCCATAGGTTTCACTAGTGGCTTCTCTCAAGAGCATAAGTATTCTACGGTGGGTGAACAAATTACTATTGAGCAATTGACAGAATTGAGCATAGTTATGAGAATATCTAGGCATGATCATGTATATAGGCATCATGTCCGTGACAAGTAGACCGAAACGATTCTGCATCTACTACTATTACTCCACTCATCGACCGCTATCCAGCATGCATCTAGAGTATTAATTTAAAAACAAAGTAACGCCTTAAGCAAGATGACATGATGTAGAGAGATAAATTCATGCAATATGAAATAAACCCCATCTTGTTATCCTCGATGGAAACGATGCAATACGTGCCTTGCTGCCCCTTCTGTCACTAGGAAAGGACACCGCAAGATCGAACCCAAAGCTAAGCACTTCTCCCATGGCAAGAACTACCAATCTATTTGGCCAAACCAAATGGATAATTCGAAGAGACTTGCAAAGATAACCAATCATACATAAAAGAATTCAGAGAAGATTCAAATATTATTCATAGATAGAATTGATCATAAACCCACAATTGATCGATCTCAACAAACACACCGCAAAAAGAAGATTACATCGAATTGATCTCCATAAGAGAGGGGGAGAACTTTGTATTGAGATTCAAAGAGAGAGAAGAAGCCATCTAGCTACTAACTATGGATCCGAAGGTCTGAGGTAAACTACTCACACTTCATCGGAGGGGCTAGGATGATGTAGAAGCCCTCCATGATGACGGCCCTCTCCGGCGGAGTTCCGGAACAGGCCCCAAGATGGGATCTCGTGGATACAGAAAGTTGCGGCGGTGGAATTAGGTTTTTGGCTCCTGTTCTGATCGTTTGGGGGTACGTATGTATATATAGGAGGAAGGAGTACGTTGGTGGATCACCGAGGGGCCCACGAGGTAGGGGGCGCGCCCTAGGGGGGGCGCCCCCCACCCTCGTGACCTCCTCTTTGACTCCTTGGAGTAGGGTCCAAGTCTCCTGGATGACGTTCGGTGAGAAAATCATGTTCCCGAAGGTTTTATTCCGTTTGGACTCCGTTCGATATTCTGTTTCTCCAAAACACTAAAATAGGCAAAAAAACAGCAATTCTGGGCTGGGCCTCCGGTTAATAGGTTAGTCCCAAAAATAATATAAAAGTGGAAAATAAAGCCCATTATAGTCCAAAACAGTAGATAATATAGCATGGAGCAATAAAAAATTATAGATACGTTGGAGACGTATCATAGTGCTGATCGTAACATCTCTATTAATATGCTTAAAGGAGTTATTTTCCAAGGTTTGGAGTCCCTAGATATTTAATGACTGATGGTGGTTCACATTTTATTCATGGTGCTTTTCGTAAAATGCTTGCTAAGTATGATGTTAATCATAGAATTGCATCTCCATATCATCCAGAGTCTAGTGGTCAAGTAGAACTGAGTAATAGAGAGCTCAAATTAATTTTGCAAAAGACTGCTGATATATCTAGAAAGAATTGGTCCAAGAAACTTGATGATGCATTATGGGCCTATAGAATTGCATACAAAAATCCTATGGGTATGTCTCTGTATAAGATGGTTTATGGTAAAGCATGTCACTTACCTCTTGAACTGGAACATAAGACATATTGGGCCATTAAAGAGCTCAATTATGATTTCAAACTTGCTGGTGAGAAGAGACTATTTGACATCAGCTCTCTTGATGAGTGGAGAACCAAGGCCTATGAGAATGCCAAACTGTTTAAAGAAAAAGTTAAAAGATGGAATGACAAAAGGATACAAAAACATGAGTTTAATGTAGGTGATTATGTACTATTATACAACTCTCGTTTAAGATTTTTTGCAGGAAAACTCCTCTCTAAATGGGAAGGCCCTTACGTTATCAAGGAGGTCTATCATTCTGGTGCCATAAAAATCAACACCTTCAAAGGCACATATCCGAGGGTGGTGAACGGTCAAAGAATCAAACACTATATCTCAGGTAATCCAATAAATGTTGAAACTAATGTTATTGAAACCGTGACCCTGGAGGAGTATATAAGGGACACCTTCCAGAACGTTTCAGCCTCCGAAAAGGAAGAGGTATGTGGTACGGTAAGTAAACCGACTCCAATACAGTTCTAATAGCAATTTTTCTCTGTTTTGGAATATTTAAGAAAATAGGAAAATAAGAAGTGATCCGGGAAGGACATGAGGCGTCCACGAGGGTGGAGGGCGTGCCCCCTGCCTCATGGGCACCTCGTGTGCTCTCCGGACTCCGTTTTCTTGCACGACACTTCTTTTGGTCGGTAAAAATTCGTTATATAATCTATCGAAGGTTTTGACCACCGTACAACATAAATATCCTCTGTTTATGTTTCGAGCTGTTTTTCTGACAGATCTAGATCACCATGACATCTCCAAGTGCCCCCAAGGACAAGTTCTTCGAGAAGGTCATCAACCCCTACCTCGCGGAAGTGCTGCAACATCCTCAAACTATTGAGATGCGCGAGGGGTTGCTGCACATCCGCGATGTTGAGGGACCAAGGAGGACCGGAAGCATGGAGACAAGGCTCGAGGCAATGGAGCAACAAGTTTTCAAGTGCCAGGAGATGGTGGAACATGGACTCGACGCCAATCATATAATGATCACGGAGCTCACCAACAACCACAAGCTGGATGCCAAGAACATTGGGGAGGTCATCTTCAAGTTTCACGAGAAAATTGAGCGCCTCCAAGCCCAGATCTATGACCTGCAAAACCAAAACTGTGAGTATGAATATAGATTCAAGAGGGTGAGTTTGGCTGCAGATTTGAGGATCCCGGAGACCCGATCATCCTTTTACGATGGTGAGCCTATGCCTTGGAAGATGGACGACAAGCCTACATCATCAACAACTCCACCATCACCACCCTCGAGGAAAGAGATATAAACACATGGGTATGGGCACTCCCCTTGGCAACTGCCAAGCTGGGGGGAGGTGCCCCGGTATCGTATCACCATCACACTCCTATCTTTACCATTTTTCTTAGTTCGATCCTTTTGGTAATGTCTTGATCTATTAGAATAAAGTTTTAGCATGATTTAGTTTTGAGTTTTGCTTTATGATCCTTCTACGTAATCGAGTTCGGGAGGTATATATAATAAGGATTAGTTTCCAGTCAAGGGCTTTGATTATCTTACTACGATCTTGAGAGAATAAAAGAAAGAATAAAAAGAAATGAAAAGATCATATTGATCTTACGCAGGGTAATGACTTCACACATAAAGAGTATGATGAATAAAAGTTGTTGAGAGTTGGCAAACATAGTTTTGGTCATCGTTGCAATTAATAGGAGTAATAAAGAAAGAGAGGTTTTCACATATAAATATACTATCTTGGACATCTTTTATGATTGTGGGCACTCACTAAAATATGACATGCTAAAAAGTTGATGTTGGACAAGGAAGACAATGTAATGGGTTATGCTTTCTTACATCTGAAATAAATTATATTGTCATGGATCATCCAACATGTTGAGCTTGCCTTTCCCCCTCATTCTAGCCAAATCCTTTGCACCAAGTAGAGATACTACTTGTGCGTCCAAATATCCTGAAACCCAGTTTTTCCATGAGAGTCCACCATATCTACCTACCTATGGATTGAGTAAGATCCTTCAAGTAAGTTGTCATTGTTGCAAGTAATAAAAATTTCTCTCTAAATATGTATGATTTATTAGTGTGGAGAAAATAAGCTTTATACGATCTTGTGATGTGGAAGAAATAAAAGCGACAGACTGCATAATAAAGGTTCATATCACAAGTGGAAATATAAAGTGACGTTCTTTTGCATTAAGATTTCGTGCATCCAACCATAAAAACATATGACAACCTCTGCTTCCCTCTGTGAAGGGCCTATTTTTTGTTCTTGTCTTATACTTCATACAAGAGTCATGGTGATCTTCACCTTTTCTTTCTACATTTTATCCTTTGGCAAGCACATTGTGTAGGAAAGATCCTGATACATATATCCAATTGGATGTAAGTTAGCATGAACTATTATTGTTGACATTACCCTTGAGGTAAAAGGTTGGGAGGCAACACTATAAGCCCCTATCTTTCTCTGTGTCCGATTAAAACTCCATACCCATAAGTATTGCGTGAGTGTTAGCAATTGTGAAAGACTAAATGATAGTTGAGTATGTGGACTTGCTGAAAAGCTCTTATATTGACTCTTTCCGATGTTATGATAAATTGCAATTGCTTCAATGACCAAGATTATAGTTTTTTGGGTTTCAATGAAGTTTCTGATTCATATTTTACATTGTGAATAGATTATTACTTGAGCATAAGAAATCATATGACAATATTTATATATGTTGATGTTATAAGAATGATCATGATGCCCTCATGTCTGCATTTTATTTTATCGACACCTCTATCTCTAAACATGTGGTCATATTTTTCGTTATCCGCTTCCGCTTGAGGACAAGCAACGTCTAAGCTTGGGGAGTTGATACGTCCATTTTGCATCATGCTTTTATATCGATATTTATTGCATTATGGGCTGTTACTACACATTATGTCACAATACTTATGCCTTTTCTCTCTTATTTTACAAGGTTTACATGAAGAGGGAGAATGCCGGCAGCTGGAATTTTGGGCTAGAAAAGGAACAAATATTAGAGACCTATTCTGCACAACTCCAAAAGTCTTGAAACTTCACAAGAGCATGTTTTGAAATATATAAAAAATACTCGCAAAAGAATTAACTAGAGGGGGCCCACACCCTGGCCACAAGGGTGGGGACACGCCCTACCCCCCTGGGCGCGCCCCCTATCTCGTGGGCCCCCTGGCAGGCCTCCGGTGCACATCTTCTTCTATATGAAGTCTTTCGTCCAAGAAAAAATAATAAGCAAGCTTTCGGGACGAAACACCGCCGCCACGAGGCGGAACCATGGCGGAACCAATCTAGGGCTCCGGCGGAGCTGTTCTGTCGGGGAACATCCCTCCGGGAGGGGGAAATCACCACCATCGTCATCACCATCGATCCTCTCAGCGAGAGGGGGTCAATCTCCATCAAAATCTTCACCGGTACCATCTCCTCTCAAACCCTAGTTCATCTCTTGTATCCAATCTTTGTCCCAACACCTAAGATTGGTACCCGTGGGTTGCTAGTAGTGTTGATTACTCCTTGTAGTTGATGGTAGTTGGTTTATTTGGTGGAAGATCATATGTTCAGATCCTTTATGCATATTAATACCCCTCTGATTATGAACATGAATATGATTTGTGAGTAGTTATGTTTGTTTCTGAGGACATCGGAGAAGTCTTGCTATAAGTAGTCATGTGAATTTGGTATTCGTTTGATATTTTGATGAGATGTATGTTGTCTCTCCTCTAGTGGTGTCATGTGAACGTCGACTACATGACACTTCACCATTGTTTGGGCCTAGGGGAAGGTATTGGGAAGTAATAAGTAGATGATGGGTTGCTAGAGTGATAGAATCTTAAACCCTAGTTTATGCGTTGCTTCGTAAGGGGCTGATTTGGATCCACATGTTTCATGCTATGGTTAGGTTTACCTTAATACTTCTTTTGTAGTTGCGAATGATTGCAAGAGGGGTGAATCATAAGTGCGATTCTTGTCCAAGGATGGGCAGTACCCAAGCACCGGTCTATCCACATATCAAATTATCAAAGTACCGAACGCGAATCATACGAGCGTGATGAAAAATAGCTTGACGATAATTCCCATGTGTCCTCGGGAGTGTTTTCCTTTGTATAAGAGTTTGTCCAGGCTTGTCCTTTGCTACAAAAAGGATTGGGCCATCTTTCTGCACCTTATTTACTTTTATTACTTGTTACCCGTTACAAATTACCTTATCAAAAAACTATCTGTTACCGCTAATTTCAGTGCTTGCAGAGAATACCTTACTGAAAACTACTTATCATTTCCTTCTGCTCCTCGTTGGGTTCGACACTCTTACTTATCGAAAGGACTATGATAGATCCCCTATATTTGTGAGTCATCGGCTCCTTTCCGGCCCTTGATTACTTCCGGCCTGTTACTGGCATGTTCCCCTAATGGGCCAAATTCGGCCCGTGGCAAGAGTCGGCCCATTTCTGGCCTGTTAACCCGTTGCACCGTTTCCAACCCATCCTATATTCTGGCCCATTAACAAGCCGTTATGCCTGTGAGAATTAAGCCTCTGCTAACCTCCGTCATATTAACAGCCCGTTACCGTGCTGGGCCGATACCAATTACGCCTCTTTACGACCCATGTAGACCCATTTATCCAACGACCTGAGGCCCACCGATTCTACAGCCGTGTTGGAGGCCCATTTAAAGATGGCTCGTAGAGGCCCATGGATCCTACAGCCCATAGCAGGGTCAAGGTTACCACGATCTGTATATGGCCCATGGTTGTTGCGGCCACTAACAAACCAGGGAAAAGAAGACTAGGAAATAAATAAGCCCGAAACTAACACTAGGCTATTAAGGCGGTTGCACAGATTACATCCACTAGGCACCTAAGATCGCCACCAGTGCAAATATAGGGAACACCCTACACTATACAAAAATGGCTTGCTGTTTTCTTCAGCCGGTGGCTGCACGTTAAGAACAAATTTTGTATTGCAACAAAACAAATTACAACTATAAAACAAAAGGAAGGTTGGCATAAAAGTTAACAGTCTGGCAGATAAAATGCACCACTAGAAGTTCAGAAGCTCAATTCATTTGACCCGACTCTTACGTTTTCATGATGTATTGTCCGATGGAGCACCATAACCTTTGCCTTCATTTCTCCTAGGCTCTTGAACAACATAGCAAATGTCTGATAGTCTGGTTTCAAAACCATGCATATCTTGACGACATCAAACAATGTCTTTCCTTGTTTCATAAAGGGTCTCTATTAGGGAACGGACTTGTGTCTGGAACGCAGATATAACATTGTTTTGAGCTTGCATATCTTGATCATGAGGCAGTTTGGACGAGATTGCCTTAACAACCAACCCAGTATTACGCATGAATGTGCTTTTGGCACTGTTAGTGGACAGGTACTGACCCACTGCAGCAAGAGCTGACATTGCGTTTATGGTTGCCTCGCCACCTTTAGAAGGTGGCGGTTCCACCATTTTTTCCATAGCTTGCTGAAAACTTGAGTTTTTACATTAGTAGTACTAGAACAGAAGATATTAAGGAGGCAGCAAAACCAAACAAAATAGCTTTGGTCTATATAGAGAACTTATTCTGGTAAACCCATGTAAATATTAGTTGTATTTTACTGCAAATTACATAATAAAACCAGGTTCCAAACATATGACCATGTACCATGGCTAATGTATTGTCTATTTCTTCACATTTTATTGGCAGCTAAGGATAAAGAGACAAAGTTTATAATATGGTAAGCATAGTATGACATCATTCATATCACAAAACAACTGAGAACAGACAAACATGCAATTGTAACGTTGTGTGGGCAAGTCCATCACGGAACTAGATTACAGGTCAATATCAAAGGAACATCACTCCTCTCTTTTAAACCATGTAAGGTGCAATGATACACGAAGACAATTGTGTATAAAATTGAAAAGAGTAATAGACATTGGCTGCAAACCATGCAGTTCAAGGCACAAGTCAGAGTAAGTAGTATTTAAAAGGCATGAGGATTAAGGACTTACAACAGCGGCTTTGACTAGTGTAGTCATGCCCTTCGTCTTGCTGGTGTGACAGTCCTTGAAGATTTCCACAGCATTTGGTTTAGGTACTTTTTGGTCCTTGCAGGCTTTCCTCTGCATTTGGAACAAGTCAATATAGATCTGATAATATGGTACAATAAAAAGAGTGAAACAACAGCTAATTACAAGAGCCTCGCAGTGTGCAATATAGCTACAAGATCTTGTCGTCTGTTGGAATTTCAATTTCGTACGGTTGGCCTAGTTCTTTGAACAGTTCACCTACAAGAAGATAGATTTGTGTGGCACATTGCCACCTCTTGAGCATGCATTGGTTTTCCCTTGAAGAGAAAAGGGTGATGCAGCAAAGTAGCATAAGTATTTCCCTCAGTTTTTGAGAACCAAGGTATCAATCCAGTAGGAGACTACACACAAGTCCCTCGTACCTGCACAAACAAACAAGAACCTCGCAACCAACACGATAAAGGGGCTGTCAATCCCTTCACGGTCACTTACGAAAGTGAGATCTCATAGAGATAATAAGATAAATATTATAGGTATTTTTGTTGTATAGATTGGAAAATAAAGATTGCAAATAAACAGCGATAGAAATAGCTTGTTGACGGGAAAATAATATAATGGAGAATAGACCCGGGGGCCATAGGTTTCACTAGTGGCTTCTCTCAAGAGAGAAAATTCTACGGTGGGTGAACAAATTACCGTCGAGCAATTGATAGAAAAGCGCATAGCTATGAGAATATCTAGGCAAGATCATGTGTATAGGCATCACGTCCGCGACAAGTAGACCGAAATGATTCTGCATCTACTACTATTACTCCACACATCGACTGCTATCCAGCATGCATCTAGAGTATTAAGTTCATAAGAACATAGTAACGCATTACGCAAGATGACATGATGTAGAGGGATAAACTCAAGCAATATGATATAAACCCCATCTTTTTATCCTCGATGGCAACAATACAATATGTGTCTTGCTGCCCCTGCTGTCACTGGGAAAGGACACCACAAGATTGAACCCAAAGCTAAGCACTTCTCCCATTGCAAGAAAGATCAATCTAGTAGGCCAAACCAAACTCATAATTCAAAGAGACTTGCAAAGATATTAAATCATGCATAAAAGATCTTAGAGAAGAAACAAATATTGTTCATAGATAATCTTGATTGTAAACCCACAATTCATCGGATCTCGACAAACACATCGCAAAAAGAATTACATTGAATAGATCTCCAAGATAATCGAGGAGAACTTTGTATTGAGATCCAAAAAGAGAGAAGAAGCCATCTAGCTAATAACTATGGACCTGAAGGTCTGTGGCAAACTACTCACACATCATCGGAGAGGCCATGGTGTTGATGCACAAGCCCTCCGTGGTCGATTTCCCCTCTGGCGGAGCGCCGGAAAAGGCCCCAAGATGGGATCTCACGGGTACAGAAGGTTGCGGCATTGGAAATAGGGTTTCGTGGTGCTCCTGGATGTTTTCGGGGTATATGGGTATATATAGGAGGAAGAAGTACATGGGTGGAGCTGTGAGGGGCCCACAAGGGTGGGGGGCGCGCCTACCCCCTGGGCGCGCCCTCCTGCCTCGTGGCCTCCTCGCTTCTTTCTTGACGTCCACTCCAAGTCTCCTGGATCACGTTTGTTCCAAAAATAACTCTCCCAAAGGTTTCACTCTGTTTGGATTTTGTTTGATATTCCTTTTCTGCGAAACACTGAAATAGGAAAAAAACAACAATTTGCACTGGGCCTTTGGTTAGTTGGTTAGTCCCAAAAATAATATAAAAAGGTACATTAAAGCCCATTAAACATCCAAAACACATAATATAATAGCTTGGAACAATCAAAAATTATAGAGACATTGGAGACGTATCAAGCATCCCCAAGCTTAATTCCTGCTCGTCCTCGAGTAGGTAAATGATAAAAACAGAATTTTTGATGTGGATTGCTACCTAGCATAATTCTCAATGTAATTTCCTTTATTGTGGCATTAATGTTCAGATCCGAAAGATGCAAGTGTAACATCCCAAATTTCCAATTTGGAATGTTATACATAGGTCATTCTTGCATATCATATTTTATTGCATTTCGTCTCGCGATCCTCGAAATCCTAAGCAACTCAAGGACCCTCGGAGAGAGTTGGGGATTTCCCCGGGTTTTCAAATTTGAGTTCATCAAATTTTGAAACGAGGAATTTTGGTTTTAATTATTTTTCTCTCCAAAAATATTTCACAGTAAAATATATGAGAGGAGATAATATGACTTCTCCAAAATAATTGAAATATTGGAGGAAAAATATTAAAATCAAATATTTGATTTTTATTTGGATTTTAGTTGCATTAGAAAAAATTGCACGTTTTCATAGTTGCATTTTAGGGCCAAGAAAATGTTCATCTCGTTCTGAATATTTCATTTAGACGGTGAAAATTTGTTTTGGCATTATTAGATTTGTATTTTATTTTCTAGTATTTTTTTAGTTTCGACGGATTTTTTTTAAAAAGTGTGCAGTGGCTAACTGGGCCGAAGCCCAGCCGTCGGCCCGCTTCCCCCCCGCGCCGTCTCCTTCCAGGAGATCGGCCGCGCCGCGCCGCCGCCGACTCAAGGAGTCCGAGCCGGACTCCCCTCCCCGCCGCCCCTTGCCCCCTCCACAAGTTACCCCTCCCTTTTATATACCCACCCCCCCACTGCCACCACCACCCACCACTGCCGGCTCGCCCGCCCGCAGCCGCAGCCGCGCAGCTGCTGCTGCCGCGCCGCGCCGCCGCCGCCTAGCCGCACCACCGCCGCCTTGCCCTGCCGTCGCCGCCGCGTCTCGCCGGACCGACGAGGTAGCCACCGTTTTTTTAAAGAAAACCGATTTGGTTTTTTTAAGAAAACCTTAGTTCATTTTTTAGATCGGTTCGCTGGTTTTTCCTGGTTTTTCTTTTTCGCGGATGTTCGTCCGTACGTTCGTTCAACGAACAGTTTTCGCTCGTTAGTTACAGATAACGAACGCTCGTTCGTTAGCCTGTTCGTCAGTTTTCTTTAATCAGATTTTTCCGCTATTATTTCTGATCGCGATTTCTGATCCAATTTTCGTTCTAGTTTATATTTTTGCTCGTTTGTCGGAATCAGGCGATTCAAGCGCCTAGATCTTCGTCTCGAGACCCTCTTTCCGTTTAACCAACTTAAACAAGCTTTTGCTACTGTAAAATTTGACCTAGGTCTAGATTAGTAAACGGATCTTGTTTTCTTCGCCGTTTGAGTTTCGTTGCTCCGTTCGATTTGATTCTTTTTGCAAACCGGAGTTCTTAAATTGAACTTTCTGGTTAGATCTTCTTATTTGAGATTTACCCATGCTTATTTGCTTGATTTCTTATGTATGCTATTGTTTGTTTGCTATAGAATTCCCGGAGTGCGAAGCGTGTTATTTGGAGTCTCTAGGTTTCGCGGACCGTCAGCAAGGCAAGTAACACTTTGATCATATCCCTTTACCATCGAGTTTTTATGCATTAGTTCCAATCCTCAAACATTTCATGGTTAGGATGTGATTAACATGTTGGTTGGGAAGTAGTTGATGAGGTAGAACCTATTGCCCTATTATGTTCAAACCCTTGGGAGTTACTTCTACGTGTTGCTTAAATTGCTATGCTATGCTCGTAGATGTGGTTTGGGTGAGTGAAATCCATGACAGATGTGAGATTGTTAATTAATGGTTCAACTTAAGGTGGCAACTGAGGCACCTGGAGTACCCAGTGTTGCCTGTATTGTTGGAAATCCCGGGGTTCCGTGTGATTTTCCTATGGACCGCCACCCAGGCTCAAAGGGAACTGAGATGATTCATGCTAGAAACTTCCGTGTGCAGCCACAAGCTATTATGGGCTCTAGCATAGTTGAGTAAGTTACATGAAACTCTTGAAGAGGTGGATCAGCAGGTAGTGGGTTGTAGGTTTGGTATGGTCTGCCCGGAGTAGAGAGTTAATGTTTCTGAAAGACTATGTCTCGATCATCCGTTTCTCAAACACCATGTAGTGCGAGAAATTCAATGGAGGTGATCGAGTCTTGTGGGCAAAAGTGCGCAAACCTCTACAGAGTGGACAAACTAATCATGGTTAGTCGTGTCCCCGGTTATGGACATCTTGAGTATCTAGTACTTGGAGTATCTTAAGTATCTCATCACTCTAAATTAATATTGTTGGGTTGATAATTACTTTAATTGGGATTGAGTTGGAGGAACCTTCTCAATGATGTTTCAACTACCATGATAGTTAAATAAAATCTATTCCTTTGTTGTAGGAAAAAATTGGCTTTTCGCAAAAAAACTGTAACCATAGAGCTTTCCACCAGCCAAATATGCATGTAGTGATAGCATTATTTTGTTATTGCTCTACTGTGTTATTTTGCCAGCATATTCCATGTGCTGACCCATTTTCGGGCTGCAACGTATTATGTTGCAGACTTTTCAGACGAGGAGTAAGGTTCGTTAGGTCGTTGCCGTGCAGCTCAGCTATGCCATTGGAGTTGATGGACTCACTTTATCATCCAAGCCTTCTGTTGTTATTGTATTAGATGGCCTTAAGCCATATTTATTGTAATAAGTTCTCTTTGGAGACATTTCGATGTAATAAGTGTGTGATTGCTACTCTGTTATAAATCCTCGAGTACTGTGTGTGTCAGCATTGCCTATCCAGGGATGACACTGAAGCACAAAGACTTGACCGTTTGAGGTCGGGTCGCTACAAGATGGTATGAGAGCACACGCTGAGTGTAGGACACGGACACTAAGCTAAAACCATAGATCACTATTCTCTTCTCATTTTTGACTCCTCTCCATTTTCCACTCTTTAGGATGGCGGATGCAAGGAACAAGTTTGCACAACCGGATGAAGAAGCACCTTTTGGACGACACTTGAAGGAAGTCACTAGGTACCTGAACATAGGAATACCAAGCTTCACCGGGACCTACAATGCCACTTTACCAGAAGAGGAGCGATGGATGATTCAAGTTCAAGTTCCAGGAAGAACCTTCACGCCAGTCACTAAGCCCATAGAGTTTTCCTTTGATGCACCAACCTAGAGTCTAGGAAAGAGTATGGCAGCTCACATCACCATAGGACGCATTGGAGAAGTTTATCACAAAGAGCTTAAGGATACTATCTATCAGATTTGTGGGCGCCGAGATGAGCAGTGGGAGATGATCAGCACCAGGAGGGATAGATCAATTGCAGCTTTCATCGAGGAACTAAACCAGCACATTCGATGCCAGGAGAATCAGATGTGCGCAGGCATGATAGATCTTAAGAAGGCAATGACTAGGATCACTGAACTGGAGGAAGAACTCAAGGCTACACGTGAAGATTATGTGGAGGAAATTGTCGTACTAGTGGAGAAGAATGACAACCCGATTAAGAAGATCGGAATATTCATGGGAGACCCCGCACCAATAGAAGAAGACAAAGAACCCAAGGAGATTCGCCCGGAGGACTACATCATCATCGACGACACTTACTCCGACCTTAGCGATGATGACTTTGAAGACGAAGCTGGAGCAGATATCATGGAGTCTTCAACCGAGGAATATTTTTAGTAGACCACCACATCAGTAGTAGTATTCCACCATGTAAGTAGTGTAGTCAGAGCACTTTTGCGATAGTTCTAGACCGATTGTATGCCCTTGCTTGATTGATTAAGTGAAATGTTTATGTTTGTCTCATGTGCATATGGGTAGTGCTTTCTCATTAGACCTCATTATATTCTAATCTCTCCCCTCTAAACCCATCAGATGCCTCCGAGACGTGACCCTGGATTTGCTTTCCCACCGGAGCTCACTCAGTTGATCCAGCAACAGAATACCGTGATGCAGTTGTTAGTTCAGAACCAAGGCAACAACAACAACAACAATCCACCACCACCACCACCAGTTGACAACTTAGCCCATTTTCTGAGGTTGTAGCCGCCGGTGTTTTCCAGTAGCACCGAGCCTATAGTAGCAAATGATTGGCTCCGCAGGATTGGGAGGGAGTTAACCACTGCAGGATGTACCGATGCTGAGAAGGTGCGTTTTGCCACACATCACTTGGATGGACCAGCAACCTCATGGTGGGAGAATTACACTGTCACCTACCCTATAGCCACGGTGACATGGGACCAGTTTCAGCAAGCCTTCCATACAGCTCATGTCTCAACTGGAGCAATGAGTATGAAGAAACATGAGTTTCGCAACTTACGCCAGGGGAACCGTAATGTGGCTCGGTACGCGGATGAGTTTAGCAAGTTATCTCACTATGCCCCTGATGATGTGGCCATAGATGCCGCAAAGTAGGAGAAGTTTATGGAAGGGCTGAATGATGAGATGAGCATGCAGTTGATGGTGGCAACATTCAACAACTACCAGGAGTTGGTAGGCTCTTATGATTGAAGGGAAGTATGGACAAGGGAGGTATAACTCAGGAGCTCAGCAGAAGCCTCGCCTAGCCCCGAACTCGGGAGAACTTGTTCATAACCATGGAGGCCACACCCATAATGGAGGAAGTAACCATAATCATACTGGCCCAAGGAATGGGAATGGGAATGGAGCAAGCAACAACCAGAACCACCCCAATCCAGCCACACCCACCAAGAGAGACCTAAGCCACGTTACTTGTTTCAAGTGCGGGAAGACTGGACACTATGCCACGGAGTGCCCTGAAGGGAAGAATGGAAACGGAAATGGGAGCGCTGGGAAGAAGCCCAATCCATTCAACAAAGGATAAGTGAACCACGTTAACGTGGAGGAGGTTGAAGAGCAGCCAGACGCGGTTATAGGTAAGTTTTTGGTTAAGTCATTTACCGCTCTTCTTCTTTTTGATACCGGTGCATCGCATTCATACATATCAAGGGAATTCGTGGATAAGTTTAAACTACCGACCCAAACCCTTAGGACCCCTCTATTAGTAAGTTCACCTGGAGCAGAGTATATGGCTAGTCGATGGTGCGACCAGATACCCTTAACCATTGGCAACCATGTTTTTCTGTCCGACCTAATTATCTTGGAGTTACAAGGATTGGATGTGATATTAGGAATGGACTGGATGTCAAAGTTCGGAGGAAGCATTGACTGTGTTAGTAAGTCAATTTGTCTCACCACCCCGGAGGGAAAAAGGATCAAGTATATATCTAGGCATGCACCAAGAAGTAGCCAAGTAAATACCCTCACGGGAGTTGTTCAGGAGGAAGTGCCTGTAGAAAAGGATTACCCGGATGTTTTTCCAGAGGAGTTATCAGGCATGCCACCGGATCGAGATATCGAGTTTTTGATAGAGCTATTGCCAGGCATAGGGCCAATATCCAAGAGACCCTATCGGATGCCCGCGAATGATCTGGAGGCGATTAAGAAATAGATCAGGGAGTTATTGGAGAAAGGTTACATTCGACGAAGTTCATCACCGTGGGGAGCCCCGGTGCTTTTGGTTAAGAAGAAGGATAAGTCCCTAAGAATGGTTGTTGATTATCGGGCCTTGAATGAAGTGACAATCAAGAACAAGTACCCATTGCCGATGATCAATGATTTGTTTGACCAACTGCAAGGAGCTAAGGTGTTTTCAAAGATCGATCTGCGATCAGGATACCATCAGTTGAAGATACGAGAGAAGGACATACCAAAGACAGCATTCACCACACAGTACGGGTTGTATGAATATACGGTCATGTCGTTTGGACTGACTAACGCCCCTGCCTATTTCATGAGCATGATGAACAAGGTGTTCATGGAATATTTGGATAAGTTTGTTGTGGTGTTCATTGATGATATAATGGTATATTCGAAGAACGAGGAGGAGCACAAGGAGCATTTGTGTTTAGTTCTCGAGAAACTCAGGGAACATCAGTTGTATGCCAAGTTCGGCAAATGCGAGTTTTGGTTGAAGGAAGTCGGATTCCTTGGACATGTTATATCAGGAGAAGGTATAGTAGTAGACCCCACCAAGGTACAGTCAGTCACTGAATGGTTGGCACCCACTTCAGTTAGCGAGATCCGCAGTTTTCTTGGACTCGCAGGATATTATTGGAGATTTATTGAGAATTTTTCCAAAATTGCGAAGCCAATGACAGAATTGTTGAAGAAGGATACCAAGTTCAAATGGACGAAAAATTGCGAGGCAAGTTTCCAGGAGCTGAAGAAACGTTTGACTACAGCCCCAGTGCTGACACTGCCAGATATACGTAAGGATTTCCAAGTGTATTGTGACGCGTCTCGCCTAGGACTTGGAAGTGCGCTTATGCAGGACGGAAGAGTTGTTTCGTATGCCTCGTGACAATTAAAACCACACGAGTTAAATTATGCCACGCATGATTTGGAGCTAGCAGCCGTAGTGCATGCATTGAAGACCTGGAGGCATTACCTTATTGGAAACCATTTGTGATGTGTACACGGATCATAAGAGTTTGAAGTACATTTTCACCCAGAAGGAGCTGAACCTTAGGCAGAGAAGATGGTTGGAGCTTATAAAGGATTATGACATGAAGCTTCACTATCATCCAGGAAAGGCCAATGTCGTAGTAGACGCTTTGAGCCGGAAGAGTTATGCTAATACCCTATAGAGCATGAGATTGCCGAAGGAGTTAGCAGAGGATCTCCGAGAACTTCGATTGGAGATTGTTCCTAGAGGTTTTGTTGCAACAATGGAGGTTCAGTCTACATTGTTGGGAAAGATTTGAGAAGCTCAGAAGGATGACAAAGAGATTGCCGAGATAAAAGAGAAAATGAGCGAAGGAAAGGCCAAAGGTTTTCGTGAGGATGAGCACGACACCTTATGGTTTGAGGACTGTGTTTATGTGCCCAATAACACAGAGATCCGGAAGTTAATACTTCAGGAGGCCCATGACTCACCATACTCGATACACCCCGGAAACACCAAGATGTATTTGGATTTAAAGGAACGTTTCTGGTGGACAGGGATGAAGAAGGATATCGCCGAGTATGTAGCCATATGTGATGTATGTCAGAGAGTGAAGGCAGAGCATTAAAAGCCAGCAGGATTGCTACAGCATATGCCGATACCCGAATGGAAGTGGGATAAACTTCGCATGGATTTTATCACCGGATTGCCCAGGACCAAATCAGGTTATGATTCTATATCGGTAGTAGTTGACCGCTTGACCAAAGTGGCACACTTTATCCCAGTGAAAACAACTTATACCAGTGCAAAGTTGGCCAAGATATATATGACCAGGATCGTATGTCTGCATGGAGTTCTAAGGACCATCGTATCAAATAGAGGAACACAGTTTACCTCAAAGTTTTGGCATCAGCTGCACCATACTTTGGGAACGAGATTGGAGTTCAGTACAACATTTCACTCGCACACTGATGGACAGACCGAGAGAGTCAACCAGATTCTGGAGGATATGTTGAGAGCCTGTGCGCTAGATTATGGGTCTATTTGGGATGACAATCTGCCTTACACAGAGTTCTCATACAACAATAGCTACCAAGCCAGTTTGAAGATGGCACCGTTCGAAGCCCTGTATGGACGAAGGTGCAGAACACCATTGATGTGGGATGAAGTTGGAGACCGACAGTTGTTTGGACCAGACTTGATCAAAGAGTCTGAGGAGAAGGTTAAACTGATTCAAGATAGACTGAAGATAGCTCAGTCAAGACAGAAGAGTTATGTAGATTCGAAACACAAGGAGGTAACCTATGAAATTGGAGACAAAGCATATCTGTGAGTATCACCTTTGTGGGGAGTGAAATGTTTTGGAGTTAAGGGAAAGATAGCCCCGATATTTGTAGGACCGTATCGTGTTTTGGAACGAATGGGAGAAGTTGCCTACAAGTTGGAGTTACCTGAAGGACTGTTAGGAGTTCACAATGTGTTTCACGTTTCCCAGTTGAAGAAGTGACATGCTGAGGTGACCGATATACTGCTAAGAGATACCGTACCCTTGGAGGCGATTCAGTTGGACAATGATTTGACTTATGAGGAGAAGCCAGTCAAGATTTTGGAGTTTGCCAGTCAAGTCACCCGTAGCAAGGTTATCAAGTTTTGCAAAGTTCAGTGGAGCCACCATACCGAGGACGAAACCACATGGGAATGAGAGGATGATCTTCGCAAAGACCACCCACACCTATTTTCTAGCCAACCCAAATCTCGAGGGCGAGATTCATCTGAAGGGGGGTAGGTAACATCCCAAATTTCCAATTTGGAATGTTATACATAGATCATTCTTGCATATCATATTTTATTGCATTTCGTCTCGCGATCCTCGAAATCCTAAGCAACTCAAGGACCCTCGGAGAGAGTTTGGGATTTCCCTGGGTTTTCAAATTTGAGTTCATCAAATTTTGAAACAAGGATTTTGGTTTTAATTATTTTTCTCTCCGAAAATATTTCATAATAAAATATATGAGAGGAGATAATATGAATTCTCCAAAATAATTTAAATATTGGAGGAAAAAATATTAAAATCAAATATTTGATTTTTATTTGGATTTTAGTTGCATTAGAAAAAATTGCACGTTTTCAAAGTTGCATTTTAGGGCCAAGAAAATGTTCATCTCGTTCTAAATATTTCATTTAGACGGTGAAAATTTGTTTTGGCATTTTTAGTTTTTTATTTTATTTTCTAGGATTTTTTTAGTTTCGGCGGAATTTATTTTTAAAAAAAGTGCGCAGTGGCTAACTGGGCCGAAGCCCAGCCGCCGGCCCGCCTCCCCCGCGAGTCGTCTCCTTCCAGGAGACCGGCCGTGCCGCGCCGCCACCGACTCGAGGAGTCCGAGCCGGACTCCCCTCCCCGCCGCCACTTGCCCCCTCCCCAAGTCACCCCCTCCCCTTTATATACCCAGCCCCCCCCCCTCACCGCCAGCACCACCCACCACTGTCGCCTCGCCCGCCCGCAGCCGCAGCCGCCGCTGCCACGCCGCGCCACCACCGCCTCGCCCTGCCGGACCGACGAGGTAGCCGCCGTTTTTTTAAAAGAAAACCAATCCGTTTTTTAAGAAAACCTTTAGTTCGTTTTTTTAGATCGGTTCGCCGGTTTTTCCCGGTTTTTCTTTTTAGCGGACGTTCGTCCATACGTTCATTTAACAAACGGTTTTCGCTCATTAGTTACAGATAACGAATGCTCGTTCGTTAGCCTGTTCGTCAGTTTTCTTTAATCGGATTTTTCCGCGATTATTTCTGATCGCAATTTCTGATCCGATTTTCGTTCTAGTTTATCTTTTCGCTCGTTTGTCGGAATCAGGCGATTCAAGCGCCTAGATCTTCGTCTCGAGACCCTCTTTCTGTTTAACCAACTTGAACAAGCTTTTGCTACTGTAAAATTTGACCTAGGTCCAGATTAGTAAATGGATCTTGTTTTATTCGCCGTTTGAGTTTCGTTGCTCCGTTCGATTTGATTCTTTTTGCAAATCGGAGTTCTTAAGTTGAACTTTCTGGTTAGATCTTCTTATTTGAGATTTACCTATGCTTCTTTGCTTGATTGCTTATGTATGCTATTGTTTGTTTGCGATAGAATTCCCGGAGTGCGAAGCGTGTTATTTGGAGTCTCTAGGTTTCGCGGACCGTCAGCAAGGCAAGTAACACTTTGATCATATCCCTTTACCACCGAGTTTTTATGCATTAGTTCCAATCCTCAAATATTGCATGGTTAGGATGTGATTAACATGTGGGTTGGGAAGTAGTTGATGAGGTAGAACCTATTGCCCTGTTATGTTCAAACCCTTGGGAGTTACTTCTACGTGTTGCTTAAATTGCTATGCTATGCTCGTAGACGTGGTTTGGGTGAGTGAAATCCATGACAGATGTGAGATTGTTAATTAATGGTTCAACTTAAGGTGGAAACTTAAATACACATCTGGGTGGATTGAGGCACCTGGAGTACCCAGTGTTGCCTGTATTTTTGGAAATCCCGGGGTTCCGTGTGATTTTCCTATGGACCGCCACCCAGGCTCAAAGGGAACTGAGATGATTCATGCTAGAAACTTCCGTGTGCAGCCACAAGCTATTATGGGCTCTAGCATAGTTGAGTAAGTTACGTGAAGCTCTTGAAGAGGTGGATCAGCAGGTAGTGGGTTGTAGGTTTGGTATGGTCTACCCGGAGTAGAGAGTTAATGTTTCAGAAAGACTGTGTCTCGGTCATCCGTTTCTCAAACACCATGTAGTGCGAGAAATTCAACGGAGGCGATCGAGTCTCGTGGGGAAAAGTGCACAAACCTTTGCAGAGTGTACAAACTAATCATGGTTAGTCGTGTCCCCGGTTATGGACATCTTGAGTATCTAGTACTTGGAGTATCTTAAGTATCTCATCACTCTAAATTAATATTGTTGGGTTGATAATTACTTTAATTGGGATTGAGTTGGAGGAACCTTCTCAATGATGTTTCAACTACCATGATAGTTAAATAAAATCTATTCCTTTGTTGTAGGGAAAAATTGGCTTTTCGCAAAAAATGTAACCATAGAGCTTTCCACCAGCCAAATATGCATGTAGTGATAGCATTATTCTGTTATTGCTCTACTGTGTTATTTTGCAAGCATATTCCATGTGCTGACCCGTTTTCGGGCTGCAACGTATTATGTTGCAGACTTTTCAGATGAGGAGTAAGGTTCGTTAGGTCGTTGCCGTGCAGCTCAGCTATGCCGTTGGAGTTGATGGACTCACTTTATCTTCCAAGCCTTCCGCTGTTATCGTATTAGATTTCCTTAAGACATATTTATTGTAATAAGTTCTCTTTGGAGACATTTCGATGTAATAAGTGTGTGATTGCTACTCTGTTATAAATCCTCGAGTACTGTGTGTGTCAGCATTACCGATCCAGGGATGACAATGAAGCACAGAGACTTGACCATTTGAGGTCGGGTCGCTACAGCAAGACAAAAGTTTAATATTGACATAAAAATAATAATACTTCAAGTATACTAGCAAAGCAATCATGTCTTCTCAAAATAACATGACCAAAGAAAGTTATCCCTACAAAATCATATAGTCTGGCTATGCTCTATCTTCATCACACAAAGTATTTAATCATGCACAACCCCGATGACAAGCCAAGCAATTGTTTCATACTTTTGATGTTCTCAAACTTTTTCAATCTTCACGCAATCATGAGCGTGAGTTATGGATATAGCACTATAAGTGGAATAGAATGGTGGTTGTGGAGAAGACAAAAAAGGAGAAGATAGTATCACATCAACTAGGCGTATCAATGGGCTATGGAGATGCCCATCAATAGATATCAATGTGAGTGAGTAGGGATTTCCATGCAACAGATGCACTAGAGTTATAAGTGTATGAAAGCTCAACAAAAGAAACTAAGTGGGTGTGCATCCAACTCGCTTGCTCACGAAGACCTAGGGTATTTTGAGGAAGCCATCATTGGAATATACAAGCCAAGTTCTATAATGTATGATTCCCACTAGTATATGAAAGTGACAACATAGGAGACTCTCTATCATGAAGATCATGGTGCTACTTTGAAGCACAAGTGTGGTAAAAGGATAGTAACATTGTCCCTTCTCTCTTTTTCTCTCATTTTTATTCTTTTTTTCCTTTTTTTATTTCGTCAAGAGTCTCATCCCAACTTGTGGGGGAATCATAGTCTCCATCATCCTTTCCTCACATGGGACAATGCTCTAATAATGATGATCATCACACTTTTATTTACTTACAACTCAAAACTTACAACTCGATACTAGAACAAAATATGACTCTATGTGAATGCCTCCAGCGGTGTACCGGGATATGCAATGAATCAATAGTGACATGTATGAAAGAATTATAAAGGTGGCTTTGCCACAAATACGATGTCAACTACATGATCATGCAAAGCAATATGACAATGATGAAACGTGTCATAACAAACGGAACGGTGGTAAGTTGCATGGCAATATATCTCGGAATGGCTATGGAAATGCCATAATAGGTAGGTATGGTGGCTGTTTTGAGGAAGGTATATGGTGGGTGTATGGTACCGGCGAAAGTTGCGCGGTACTAGAGAGGCTAGCAATGGTGGAAGGGTGAGAGTGTGTATAAATCATGGACTCAACATTAGTCATAAATAACTCACATACTTATTGCAAAAATCTATTAGTTATCGAAACAAAGTACTACGTGCATGCTCCTAGAAGGATAGATTGGTAGGAAAAGACCATCACTCATCCCCGGCCGCCACTCATAAGGAAGACAATCAATAAATAAATCATGCTCCGACTTCATCACATAACGGTTCACCATACGTGCATGCTACGGGAATCACAGACTTTAGAACAAGTATTTCTCAAATTCACAACTAATCAACTAGCATGACTCTAATATCACCATCTTCATATCTCAAAACAATCATCAAGTATCAAACTTCTCATAGTATTCAATGCACTTTTTATGAAGGTTTTTATTATACCCATCTTGGATGCCTATCACATTAGGACTAATTTTATAGCCAAAGAAAATTACCATGCTATTCTAAAAGACTCTAAAAATAATATAAGTGAAGCATGAGAGATCAATAATTTCTATAAAATAAAACCACCACCGTGCTCTTAAAGATACAAGTGAAGAACTAGAGCAAAATTTTCTAGCTCAAAGGATATAAGTGAAGCACATAGAGTATTCTAATAAATTACGATTCATGTGTGTCTCTCCAAAAGGTGTGTACAGCATGGATGATTGTGGTAAATTAAAAAGCAAAGACTCAAATCATACAAGACGCTCCAAGCAAAACACATATCATGTGGTGAATAAAAATATAGCCTCAAGTAAAGTTAACGATGGACGAAGACGAAAGAGGGGATGCCTTCCGGGGCATCCCCAAGCTTAGGCTTTTGGTTTTATTTGAATTTTACCTTGGGGTTCCTTGGCCATCCCCAAGCTTAGGCTCTTGCCGCTCCTTATTCCAAAATCCATCAAATCTTTACCCAAAACTTGAAAACTTCACAACACAAAACTCAACAGAAAATCTCATGAGCTCCGTTAGTATAAGAAAACAAACCACCACTTCAAGGTACTGTAATAAACTCATTCTTTATTTATATTGGTGTTAAACCTACTGTATTCCAACTTCTCTATGGTTTATACCCCCCTATACTAGCCATAGATTCATCAAAATAAGCAAACAACACACGAAAAACAGAATCTGTCAAAAACAGAACAGTCTGCAGTAATCTGTAGGTTTCGAATACTTCTGTAACCCCAAAAATTCTGAAATAAATTGGTGGGCGTGAGTAATTTGTCTATTAATCATATGCAAAAATAATCAACCTAATCGCACTCTCCAGTAAAAAATGGCAGCAAATCTCGTGAGCGCTAAAGTTTCTATTTTTTACAGCAAGATCGCAAAGACTTCCCCCAAGTCTTCCCAAAGGTTCTACTTGGCACAAACACTAATTAAAAACATAAACCACATCTAAACAGAATCTAGATGAATTATTTATTATTAAACAGGAACAAAAAAACAAGAAACAAAAATAAAATTGGGTTGCCTCCCAAGAAGCGCTATCGTTTAACGCCCCTAGCTAGGCATAAAAACAAGAATAGATCTAGGTATTGTCATCTTTGGTATGCAATCCATAAGTGGCTCTCATAATAGATTCATAAGGACATTTAATTTTATTTCTAGGAAAGTTTTCCATGCCTTTCCTTAACGGAAATTGGATTCTAATATTTCCTTCTTTCATGTCAATAATTGCACCAATCGTTCTAAGGAAAGGTCTACCAAGAATAATAGGACATGTAGGATTACAATCTATATCAAGAACAATGAAATCTACAGGCACATAATTCCTATTTGCAACAATAAGAACATCATTAATTTTTCCCATAGGTTTCTTAATAGTGGAATCTGCGAGGTGCAAATTTAAAGAACAATCATCAAATTCACGGAAACCTAGCACATTACACAAAGTTTTTGGAATCGTGGAAACGCTAACACCGAAATCACATAAAGCATTGCATTCATGATTTTTTTTCTTAATTTTAATGATAGGTTCCCACTCAACATAAAGTTTTCTAGGGATAGAAACTTCTAGTTCAAGCTTTTCTTCATAAGAATGCATTTAAGCATCAAAGATATGTTTAGTAAAAGCCTTATTTTGATCATAAGCATGAGGAGAAATTAACACGGATTGCAACAAGGAAATACAATCTATCAAAAAGCAATTAGATAATTAAATTCCTTGAAATCCAAAATAGTGGGTTCGTTACTATGTAAAGTTTTGACCTCCTCAATCCCACTTTTATTAATTTTAGCATCAAGATCTAAAAACTCCGAATCATTGGGATGCCTTTTAACTAAAGTTGACTCATATCCAGTCCCATCTTTATCAAGATTCATATTGGAAAACAAAGACTTAATAGGAGACACATTAATCACTTTTAGATCTACATCATTATTATCATGAAAACTAGAAGAACACGCTTTCACAAAGCAATCTTTTTTACCATGCATCCTAGCGGTTCTTTCTTTGCACTCATCAATGGAAATTATCATGGCTTTGAGAGACTCATTGATGTCATGCTTAGGTGGAATAGATCTAAGTTTTAAAGAATCAACATCAAGAGAAATTCTATCCATGTTCCTAGCCAACTCATCAATCTTAAGCAATTTTTCTTCAATCAAAGCACTGAAATTCTTTTGCGAATTCATAAATTATTTAACACTAGTCTCAAAATCAGAGGGCATCTTATTAAAATTTCCATAAGAGTTGTTGTAGGAATTACCATAATTATTAGAGGAATTACTAGGAAACGGCCTAGGATTAAAGTTTCCTCTATACGCATTGTTACCAAAATTGTTCCTACCAACAAAATTGACATCCATAGATTCATTATTATTCTCAATCAAAGTAGACAAAGGCATATCATTAGGATCGGAAGAAACACTCTTATTAGCAAACAATTTAATAAGTTCATCCATCTTTCCACTCAAAACATTAATTTCTTCTATAGCATGAACCTTTTTACTAGTAGATCTTTAGGTGTTCCATTGAGAATAATTAACCATAATATTATCTAGGAGTTTAGTAGCTTCTCCTAAAGTGATTTCCATAAAAGTGCCCCCCGCGGCCGAATCTAAAAGATTTCTAGAAGCAAAATTCAATCCAGGATAAAAAATGTATGATCATCCATAAATTTAATCCATGAGTAGGGCAATTACGTATCATTAATTTCATCCTCTCCCACGCTTGTGCAACATGCTCATGATCAAGTTGCTTAAAATTCATAATATCGTTTCTAAGAGAGATGATCTTAGCGGGAGGAAAATACTTAGAGATAAAAGCATCTTTGCACTTATTCCATGAATCAATACTATTTTTAGGCAAAGACGAAAACCAAGTTTTAGCACGATCTCTAAGCGAAAATGGAAATAACTTCAATTTAATAATATCATTATCCACATATTTCTTCTTTTGCATATCACACAAATCAACAAAGTTGTTTAGATGGGTAGCGGCATCTTCACTAGGAAGGCCAGAAAACGGATCTTTCATGACAAGATTCAGCAAAGCAGTACTGATTTCACAAGATTCAGCATCGGTAAGAGGAGCAACCAGAGTGCTAACAAAATAATTATTGTTGGTATTGGAAAAGTCATACAGTTTAGTATTATCTCGAGTCATCATGACAAACAATCAATCCAACACACAAGCAAACAAAGAGGCAAGCGAAAAGAAGGCGAACAGAAAAAGGGGTAATGGAAAAGAGGGCGAATAAAACGGCAAGGGTGAAGTGGAGGAGAGGAAAACGATAGCTAAATGGAAAATAATGTAATGCGAGGGATAAGAGTTTGTGATGGTTAGTTGGTATGTCTTGACTTGTGCGTAGATCTCCCCGGCAACGATGCTAGAAATGGCTAGTTGCTGGGAGATCAAATCTTGACTTGACTTGGTGTAAGCCTCCCCGACAACGGCGCCAGAAATCCTTCTTGCTACCTCTTGAGAATGCGTTGGTTTTCCCTTGAAGAGGAAAGGGTGATGCAGCAAAGTAGCGTAAGTATTTCCCTCAGTTTTTGAGAGCCAAGGTATCAATCCAGTAGGAGACTACACGCAAGTCCCTCGTACCTGCACAAACAAACAAGAACCTCGCAACCAACGCGATAAAGGGGTTGTCAATCCCTTCATGGTCACTTATGAAAGTGAGATCTGATAGAGATAATAAGATAAATATTTTTGGTATTTTGTTGTATAGATTGGAAAATAAAGATTGCAAATAAACGGTGATAGAAATAGCTTGTTGACGGGAAAATAATATAATGGAGAATAGACCCCGGGGCCATAGGTTTCACTAGTGGCTTCTCTCAAGATAGCAAATTCTACGGTGGGTGAACAAATTACCATCGAGCAATTGATAGAAAAGAGCATAGTTATGAGAATATCTAGGCATGATCATGTATATAGGCATCACGTCCGCGACAAGTAGACCGAAACGATTGTGCATCTACTACTATTACTCCACACATCGACAACTATCCATCATGCATCTAGAGTATTAAGTTCATAAGAACAGAGTAATGCATTAGGCAAGATGACATGATGTAGAGGGATAAACTCAAGCAATATGATATAAACCCCATCTTTTTATCCTCGATGGCAACAATACAATACGTGCCTTGCTGCCTCTACTGTCACTGGGAAAGGACACCGCAAGATTGAACCCAAAGCTAAGCACTTCTCCCATTGCAAGAAAGATAAATCTAGTAGGCCAAACCAAACTGATAATTCGAAGAGACTTGCAAAGATATTAAATCATGCATAAAAGATTTCAGAGAAGAAACAAATACTGTTCATAGATAATCTTGATCATAAACCCACAATTCATCGGATCTCGACAAACACACCGCAAAAAGAATTACATCGAATAGATCTCCAAGAGAATCGAGGAGAACTTTGTATTGAGATCCAAAGAGAGAGAAGAAGCCATCTAGCTAATAATTATGGACCCGAAGGTCTTTGGTTAACTACTCACACATCATCGGAGAGGCTATGGTGTTGATGTAGAAGCCCTCCGTGATCGACTCCCCCTCCGGCGGAGCACCGGAAAAGGCCCCAAGATGGGATCTCACGGGTACAGAAGGTTGCGGCGATGGAAATAGGGTTTAGTGGTGCTTCTGGATGTTTTCGGGGTATATGGGTATATATAGGAGGAGGAAGTACGTCGGTGGAGCTGCGAGGGGCCCACGAGGGTGGGGGTGCGCCCTCCTGCCTCGTGGCTTCCTCGCTTCTTTCTTGACGTCCACTCCAAGTCTCCTGGATCACGTTTGTTCCAAAAATAACTCTCCCGAAGGTTTCATTCCATTTGGATTCCGTTTGATATTCCTTTTCTGTGAAACACTGAAATAGGCAAAAAAAACAGCAATTTGCACTAGGCCTTTGGTTAGTAGGTTAGTCCCAAAAATAATATAAAAAGGTATATTAAAGCCCATTAAACATCCAAAACAGATAATATAATAGGATGGAACATCAAAAAATATAGATACGTTGGGGCCATAGCTCACATGCGTAGATAGGACTTCAACATGTGATCTGATCACACACACACACACACATATATATATATATATATATATATATATATATATATATATAATGTACCTGATACTTCGGATCAGACAAGTGTTTAATGAGGCCTCTCCAGTCTTCATCCGATATATTTTCCACTGGAGATGTTTGGGCAAGTTCACTGTTAGCCTTGCCTTCAAAGTGAGTTTTCCTCAAGTTATACCGATACTGTCGCAGAGCAGACTTGAAAATATGGGTGCAAGCTTGTCTGGTTGCATCATCTTGGCTATCCAACTTGAACCTCATCTGTTGAAAATTATGGGAGTCTCATTATCAGCAACCTGGAAAGTATTGAACAGAGCAAGACGATATTACTAGTTTCCATACATAACCATACTTAAAGATAAATGGTCGAGGAAGGTGTTGAATTGGTTTTCGTCTTTGTCATTCCTGTACTGAATCCATGTTGGGAGGATATGTACATGACACCTAACGGCAACCGTTGCCTGTGATACTAACTTGGCTGACTCTGTAGCATCACGTGGCCTTTTTAAACCTGCCTCAAAACGGATCTCCATTCTTCCTCCTCTAGATTTAGTTAACCTATCGAGCATTATCCCTGATGTTTGTTTCCTCTTGCGCCTAGGTGCTAGTCCAACAATGAACATAGGAGGTGTTAGTGTACATCAAACTGTGAGACTACATATAAAGAAGCATGCAATTGTAACTTGACTCCAGCAACTACCTTCTTGTTGTTGAAGCTCACAAAGTTCATCTGATCTTGCCAACTCATCTTCTGTCAAGAGTGCTTCGGAAGTAGTGGCAAGGGAGCTTGGGAACATGCTGCCAGCTGAGTTGACCAATGAGTAAATCATGCAGCTGGTGGTATTGTTGAAGGTGTTGCAACAACTAGGGTTGTCTCTGCTTGTTTGGTGGCAGCTATTTGTTTCTGTTTGGCTTGTTCTACAGCTCATGTAGCACAGGATACCCCGTTAGTTCAATTTTCCGCTAGACTTTGACCTTCTATTGCACCATCAGTACCAACAAAATCTGCAGGATTCTTCCGCTTCCCTCTCCCTGTCGTTCTGTGTTGCTTCCTCTTTCTCTGTGCCATGTTAAGTCAAGCCGACAAGAAAAATGAATAACAATTTAGTTCTTTAGAACAAATTGATGCGTGATACAGACGAACTGAACTTTGATGTTAGACAACCACATGATAGGAGGATGTAATATGTACGAAAAACAGGACGACATGAGATAACCAGAACTATGATGTGTAAACTAAGCAGAAGACATTTCACTAAATTAGAAGGAATGCAAAGGAAGGTAGACACCAAATGAAAGATGCTACAAATATCGTTGTGCCAAGTTAACAGTGTCTCATCATAAATGTCGTTTAAACAAATGTGAAGCAGTACAAGAAATAAATCATATGCAAGATGCAAACAACATCACACTATCAAGTTAAAGGTCTCTCATCATTAGTGCCATTGCATATTCACAGCATTGCATATTCACAACTTATGATGTGTAAACTAAGGAGAAGGCATTTCAACAAATTAGAAGCAATGAAAGCTAGACACCATATGAAAGATGCAACGAATATCACTCTACCAAGTTAAAATTGTCTCGTCATAAGTGCCATTTCAACAAATTAGAAGTAGTACAAGCTAGAAAAGAATGCGAGATGTAACCTATATCACACTCCCAAGTCAAACGTGTCTTATGATAAGTGATTGTTGCAGGTTACACAACAGTAGTACTTTGATGTAAGAACATGGTGTGATAGACAGATATTGTATGTTCTAGAAATAGGAACACGTGTCTTAGTCACAAGTATAATGTGTAAAGTAAGCAGATGAAATTCAACATAATTAGAAGCAATACAAGCTAGACATCATACATAACATGCAACCATATATAATAGTGCCAAGTTAGAGGGAGCACCTGTGATGGTGCACGTACTAGGGGAGACGTGCTCATCACCAACACAACTACGTTGAGTGTCTATGCATGTGTTGTCTTGGAAATCATTTTGGGAGGATGGAGGAGTAGAATCTGTAGAGGCCCTCTGTTTGGAAGGAGCACCATCATCCGCTGCCTTGCTAACTTCCTTCCGCTTTATTGATTTTGAAATGTCAAGTAAAACCGACAAGAAAAAGCAATAAAATTCACTCTTCAGAACTCATTCGTGCATGATAGTGACAATCACTACTTTGATGTAAGGCAAACACATGATTCTAGGATGGAATGATACGAAAAATAGGACGACATGCACTAGTAGAAAAAGGGTCAAATGTGAAGCACGTTAGTGCCGGTTTGAATTTAAGACGGCACTAATGTGACCATTAGTGCCGGTTCCAATGGCTAGGTGGGCGGACATCATTAGTACTGGTTCATGGGCAACCTTTAGTATCGGTTCATGCCACGAACCGGTACTAATGAGGCCAGTGCGGCTATGGTCAGGCTGGGGCCCCCACGAAGACCTTTAGTACCGGTTCATAGCATGAACCGATACTAGAGTTTCTTAGTAAGCTGATTTTTAGTCCCACCTCGCCCAGAGAGAGGCAGTATGAGCGATTTATAAGCCGTGAGTGCAGATACAATGATGATGAGGCGCAATGCTCACCTGCACGTTGCTTAGATTCAAGCCTTTCGGAATAGCATAGATTGCACTGAGCTATGTGCAGTGCAGTCTACACTATTCCGAAAGGCTTGAAGAAAATTAACCAGCACCTCTTTTTTAATTTTAATAACTTATTTGATCTCCGGGCTTCTTGTGTTCAGTATGCATCATTCAAAGCGACGTTATCAATTTCCAGCATGTTCTGACATCATTTGTTGTTTTTCAGTCATTTACCGAATTGTTTAAAGAGCTAAATGACCGTGAAATTGAAAATCACTACAAAATGAACTGTGAAAATGTTGAAATTTAGCATGGTATCATCATTTCACCCGCATAGCATGTGCGAAAGAGTAGAGAGGGTCACGGCAAAAACTGGACGCACTTCGTGTACAAACTGGACAATTTCTTTCGGAGTATCAGGGTTTCGGACGAGAACTCATCTGTTACACAGGCACTTCAATGTTTTATAAATAAAGCAGAAAAGAAAAAATAGCAGAAAAGAAAAAAATATAGCAAAAAAGAAAAAAACTATATAAAAAATTACTCAGAAATAAATAGAAGAAAATAAATATAGCAGAAAAAAACTACTCAGAAATAAATAGAAGAAAAAATAAAGCACACAAGAAAAAACTATATAAAAAAATTTGGGGCGCTGCCCTGTGGGCCTGCTAGACCACGGGCGTGCAATTTCAGGCCCACAAGGCCCAGCAGACTCATAGGGCAGCGCGCCGTAGTTAGGCCCAGAAGCCTGCTTTATAGAGGAGTTCAAAAGGGCAGCCGCGGCTAGGTTTATAAACCAGTGCGGCTGCCCTTCACCCGGCGAGGTGGGACTAAACTTTGTGCACCGCCGGTGGCAGCGCACCACCTTTAGTACCGGTTGGTGGCTCCAACCGGTACTAAAGGGTGGTCTTTAGTACCGGTTGGAGCCATAAACTGGTACTAATGGCCAGCTCTTCCCGCCTCTTGGCCTGGCCAAAGTTGGCCTTTAGTACCGGTTGGTGGCTCCAACCGGTACTAAAGGCCTCTCCTATATATACAACACTTACGAAAAATTTCAGTTAATTCATGTTCGTCTTCGTCGCCGCCCCCGCCCCCGCCCCGTATCGCGCCCCGTCCTCGTCGCCGTCGTCGCGCCCCAGCCATCCCTGGCGTCGCGCGCCCCGGCCGTCCCCGACCCTGTCATCGCGCGCGCCCCGGCTGTCCCCGCCCCCGTCGCGCCGTCCCCGTCGTCGCCATCTCGCGTCGTCCCCGCTGTCGCCGTCTCGCGCCGCCGCCCGTACGTCGCCGCCCCTGCTCGTACGTACACACACACACATTTTTTTTACTTATTTTCTGTTTTCTGTTTTTTAGATTAATGCATGTCAAATTGTTAATTAGATGAATTACCTAGATGAGAATGTTAGATTAATGTGAAATGTTAGATATGAATTAGATAAAAAAGTTAAATATTAATGTCAATTGTTAGATGAATTAGCTAGATATTAATTAGGTATATGAGATTTGAACTAGTTGAATTAATATAACTAGTTTATTTTTAGTAAATGCTTAGTTGAATTAGTTGAATTAATAGAACTAGTTGAATTAGTTGAAATAATAGAACTAGTAATGTTTCACCTATATATAGAACTTAACTAGTTTATTTTTGTCAATTGTTAGATTAATGTGAAATGTTAGATATGAATTAGATAGAAAAGTTAAATATTAATGTTAATTGTTAGATGAATTAGCTAGATATTAATTAATTAGGCATATGAGATTATTTGAACTAGTTGAATTAATATAACTAGTTTATTTTTAGTAAATGCTTAGTTGAACTAGCTAGTTGAATTAGTACTAGTTTATTTTTAGTAAGAAAATTTAGGTATATGAGATTTGATGATCTAATTAAAATATTACTATATATAGCTACTTTATATATTTTAGTAAGAAAATTAATAGAACTAGTTTATTTTTAGTAAATTCTTAGTTGAATTAATAGAACTAGTTATTTTTAGTAAGAAAATTTAGGTATATGAGATTTGATGATCTAATCAAAATATTACTATATAGAACTACCTACTTTATTTTAGTAAGAAATTAATAGAACTAGTTTATTTTTAGTAAATTCTTAGTTGAATTAATAGAACTAGTTTATTTAGTTGAATTAATAGAACTAGTAAGTGTTTAATGTTTCACCTATATATGAACATATGTTAGATATTAATGTCAAATGTTAGATGAATTAGGTATAAATTATATGTTAGATATATATTTAATTTAGTTATATGAGATTTGATTATCTAATTAACATTTTACTATGTAGAACTAGCTACCTTATTTTTATTAATAAAATTAATAGAACTAGTTTAGTTGAATTAGTTGAATTAATTAGTTGAACTAGTTGAGCTACTTTATTTAGGTATATTTTTCATAAGTGCTTAGTTGAATTAGTTGAACTAGTTGAATTAGTTGAATTAATAGAACTAATAAGTGTTTAATGTTTCACCTATGAACATAGGAATGCCGTCTGACGACGAACACGATTTCATTATGTGTGAATACTGCGAAGACCAGCGCGGCCTATGCGGCATAAATTTTCTAGTTGATGATAGGCGCTTCAGCATCAAGCTGGATGAGAACTTCGAAGTGGATACAGTAAGTCAGAACGACAAGTCTTTTTTCATAATTAAGCATGACTTATGCTTCATTTGCTTCAACTTTTAATTTTAATTTTTTCACTATTCTACTAGTGTATCCCCTGCCATGCAAGAATTTTTGTCTTGGATAAGATAGGTTTCAGTCCTAACAAAACTATGGAGGTAAAAATAGTTTACTTGAAGACCGAGCATGGTTATACCTTCAACGTCAAATTATACAATGTAGACACATACACCTATTTTGAATGCAAAACTTGGCAAGCACTATGCAAAGCTTATGCATTTGAGCCTCATATGGTTATCACCTTTGATATTCGTCCGGAAGATGATATTGAAGGTAATAGAGACATCTGGGTCGATGTGCAGACGCCTCTAGTTCTACCATTATGTGAGTTTCTCAACCATATTTATGTCTTCAATATTGTTTATTCAAAAAGAGTTGACAAGTAATTTATATTGACAGCTTATTTCCAACCAAGCAAACATGTCCGGCGCTTGGTACACAGGACCGTCCACTGTCCCAGGGCTGAACTAAACTGCAAGGAGACAAGTCATTATGTTTCATGGCTTGAGGATCTTGATGCTGTCAAGACAATTTTTTCCTGCACTTAGAAATGTTAGTACTCAAAACGTGCGACCAATAGTGTTCGTACTGAACTACGGTCACATATATTTAGGAAAGATGGTAATATTTCTACTATTTCTCCTCAGTGCATCTTTTGCATACATTATTTTCTTAAGATAAACTTCATTGCTAAGTATGTTACTATATGATGTTCTTCAAAAGGGACTCCCGATGAATGTTGTGCCTGATTGGATCGAGACTAAAGGTACCATGAATATTGTTATCTTACGGCCAAGATATCCTACAATGCATTTTAGTGCATTCAGGATTTCTAATAGCGAGGAATGCTTAATAGTAAAAGACTGGAGCAAAATTGTGAACGATCGCAGAGAAGTACTAGGGGCAGCAATCAGAAGCGCAACCCACGATTAGGAGACAGGTTCATCTGCATGCTCCAATATGATGAATCAGGAAATCTATACATGTTCTATGCTATTTTACCTGAGAGAGAGCAGCAGGAGTGATTAGCTAGTTCATGCTCTTAGTACTTGTCCTCTCATGTCTGTGTTCTTCGTCCTGAACTTAATCTCAAAGAGTGATTTGCTTTTGTGGTGTTATGAATGCTTATAATATCATTACCATGTTGAACTCGATGATATCTTGGCTTCTGGTACAAGTGAATGTTTCTTCTTTAAGCTAGTGTTGGTGGTGATTAGATAGCGGTAATGACTATATGATGATTAAGTAGTGGTAATGAGATGACTATTATATGATGATTTTTAGCTAGCTATGAAAACTGTTGTTGGTGATGATATATATGATGCAAGCGTTTTTATATTAATATGATGATGATGATGATGATGATGATGATGATGAGTTATTATATCATTTATGAAAGAAACCGCAGATTAGTTTCAACTAGATGGATTCTAGCTAAGTGATCAAGTATATGCCATATCCATATTACCTCGATCACTTAATTAGGTGATCAAGTATATATAATATGGATATGGCATATACTTGATAACTTAGCTAGGATCCACATGCATCCAGTCAAACTAATCTGCGGTACTTTCACCTAAAGATTTGACAACTCATTATAATGTAAAACAATCACTAAATTAAATTGAAAACACAAAATTAAAGTAAAAATAAAAAATAAAACCAAAACACACCCAAACATTTAGTACCGGTTGGTGTTGCCAACCGGTACTAATGTCCTACACGCCCCCGGAGCTGGCTCGTGCCACGTGGTTGCCCTTTAGCACCGGTTCGTGCTGAACCGGTACTAAAGGGGGGGCCTTTAGTGCCCACACTTTAGTGTCGGTTACCGAACCGGCACTAAAGGGCCTTACGAACTGGTGCTATTGCCCGGTTCTGCACTAGTGATGGCATATTTACAACGGTTTGTGTAAACTAAGAAGAAACCATTTCAACAAATAAGAAGCAATGCAAGCTAGGCACCACATGAAAGATGCAACCAATATGACTCTACCAAGTTAAAAGCGTCCCATCATAAATGGCATTTCAACAAATTAGAAGCAGTGCATGCTATAAATCATATGAAGGATGCAACTAATATCACACTGCATATACTAAAGGTGTCTCGTCATATTGATTTATGCGGGATACAAAAAAACAATAGTTTTATGTAAGGACATGCTTAATAGACAGATGTACTATGTACTAAAAACAGGAAGGCATGTCACTGATGTCTACTACACAACCTTCTTCTTGTAGACGTTGTTGGGCCTCCAAGTGTAGAGGTTTGTAGGACAGTAGCAAATTTCCCTCAAGTGGATGACCTAAGGTTCATCAATTCGTGGGAGCCATAGGATGAAGATGGTCTCTCTCAAACAACCCTGCAACCAAATAGCAAAGAGTCTCTTGTGTCCCCAACACACCCAATACAATGGTAAATTGTATAGGTGCACTAGTTCGGCGAAGAGATGGTGATACAAGTGCAATATGGATGGTAGATATAGGTTTTTGTAATCTGAAAATATAAAAACAGCAAGGTAACTAATGATAAAAATGAGCACAAACGGTATTGCAATGCTTCGAAACAAGGCCTAGGGTTCATACTTTCACTAGTGCAAGTTCTCTCAACAATAATAACATAATTGGATCATATAACAATCCCTCAACATGCAACAAAGAGTCACTCCAAAGTCACTAATAGCGAAGAACAAACGAAGACATTATTGTAGGGTACGAAACCACCTGAAAGTTATCCTTTCTGATCGATCTATTCAAGAGTCCGTAGTAGAATAACATGACGCTATTCTTTCCGTTCGATCTATCCTAGAGTTCGTACTAGAATAACACCTTAAGACGCAAATCAACCAAAACCCTAATGTCACCTCGATACTCCAATGTCACCTCAAGTATCCGTGGGTATGATTATACGATATGCATCACATAATCTCAGATTCATCTATTCAACCAACACAAAGAACTTCAAAGAGTGCCCCAAAGTTTCTACCGGAGAGTCAAGATGAAAATGTGTGCCAACCCCTATGCATAAGTTCACAAGGTCACGAAACTCACAAGTTGATCACCAAAACATACATCAAGTGGATCACGTGAATATCCCATTGTCACCACAGATAAGCACATGCAAGACATACATCAAGTGTTCTCAAATCCTTAAAGACTCAATCCGATAAGATAACTTCAAAGGCAAAATTCAATCCATTACAAGAAGGTAGAGGGGGAGAAACATCATAAGATCCAAGTATAATAGCAAAGCTCGCGATACATGAAGATCGTGCCGAATCAAGAACACGAGAGAGAGAGAGAGAGAGAGAGAGAGAGAGAGATCAAACACATAGCTACTGGTACATACCCTCAGCCCCGAGGGTGAACTACTCCCTCCTCATCATGGAGAGCACCGGGATGATGAAGATGGCCACTGGTGAGGGATCCCCCCTCCGACAGGGTGTTGGAACAGGGTCCTAATTGGTTTTTGGTGACTACAGAGGCTTGCGGCGGCGGAACTCCCTATCTAGGTTATTTTCTGGAGGTTTGGGTATTTATAGGAATTTTTGGCGTCGGGAACAAGTCAGGGGGTCTCTAAGTAATCCACGAGATAGGGGGCGCGCCTCCCACCCTTGTGGAAGGCTCGAGACTCTTCTGGCCCAACTCTTTTACTCCCGGGGCTTCTTTTGGTCCATAAAAAATCATCAAAAATTGGCACGTCAATTGGGCTTCGTTTGGTATTCCTTTTCTGTAAAACTCAAAAACAAGGAAAAAACAAAAACTGGCAATGGGCTCTAGGTTAATAGGTTAGTCCCAAAAATCATATAAAATAGCATATAAATGCATATAAAACATCCAAGATTGATAATATAATAGCATGGAACAATCAAAAATTATAGATATGTTGGAGACGTATCAGTCACATTAACTGGTATAATGTATAAACTAAGCAGAATAGCACATGCAATTTAACCAGATTGGAAGAATTACAATCTAGACACCATATGCAACATGCAACCACATATCACGCTGCCAAGTTAGAGCAAGCACATGCGATGCTAGTGTAGGGGAAATGCGGTAATCAACTATAGAGCTACGTTCACTATCTTCATCTAGCCTTGTTGTTTCTTGAGAATCATGTGGGGAGGCTGACGCTGCATTCTTTAAATGAGGATCTTTTATCACAGTAGTCCACTGGCCTGACTACCTCATCATAAGTGATTGATGAGGGATACACAAGAACATTAGTTTGATGTAAGAACATGGTTAATAGACATATGTACTAGTATGTACCAAAAACAGGAAGGCATGTCATATTCAAAGGTATAGTGTGTAAGCTAAGCAGATGCAATTTAACCAAATTGGAAGCAATACAAGCTAGACATCCGGTTGGAGTGGGAGGCAGGCTGCTTCGCCACCATCGTGGTTTTTTAGTTGGCTTCCAGGTGATGCATGTCTGTGCTGGGCTTGTCACTGGCTCGGCCAGTGCCCTGACTAGCTATTTGTCTTTTGGAGCTCCCGGGATGGTGGTTCATGTAAAAAATATCTTTCCTTATCTTGATAAAGACCGACTTCAGCCTTTTGAATACAAGCTAGACACCATATGCAACATGCAACCACATATGACACCGTGAAGTTAAAGCAAACACCTAGGATGGTAGTTCACGGCGAGCGAGATCATCAACTCCAGAGCTACGTTTACCGTCTCCATCTGTTAAACGTCCAACCTTTAAAGCGAAAACACGTGTCTTGCCTACCCGCGAAGCAAGAAGGAGCGCCTTCTCTCTTTTCTTTTCTGCTTTTGTGAAGGCAGAGTCTGAAATACCCTTGCATAAAAACACAATAGTGAGAGTATGGGTGAAGTGTGTGCAGAACTAGTGCATTGTAAAAGTAGCAGATAGCAGGTGGCTAAAAAATAAATGACAGGAGACATATGATAGCTCTACAACATTGCATGTCAAAGAAAATTAGATTCTACTCCGTATGATTTTGTAATATATGAGCACAGAAAATGCAGGTATTCCTCCAGCACCCGACCACATGTGGTCCTATCAAGATAACAGTCGACTGGAAATAAATAGGTCAGTCGATTTTTTATGAACCGTTTGATCTATAAGGAATGGGCAGATGGCCTTCGTCTACCTCCCGCCAGTCACTATTGACGATCTTTCTCGAACCGCCAGCGACCATCGGCTGCTACCTCTTGAGCACTACGTTGGTTTTCCCCGAAGAGGAAGGGATGATGCAGCAAAGTAGCGTAAGTATTTCCCTCAGTTTTTGAGAACCAAGGTATCAATCCAGTAGGAGGCTACGCGCGAGTCCCTCGTACGTGCACAAAACAAATAAATCCTCGCAACCAACGCGATAAGGGGTTGTCAATCCCTACACGGACATTTACGAGTGTGAGATCTGATAGATATGATAAGATAATATTTTTGGTATTTTTATGATAAAGATGCAAAATAAAATAAAAGCAAAGTAAAAAAGCAAAGGAAATTACTAAGTATTGGAAGATTAATATGATGAAGATAGACCCGGGGGCCATAGGTTTCACTAGTGGCTTCTCTCAAGAGCATAGGTATTCTACGGTGGGTGAACAAATTACTGTTGAGCAATTGACAGAATTGAGCATAGTTATGAGAATATCTAGGCATGATCATGTATATAGGCATCACGTCCGAGACAAGTAGACCGACTCCTGCCTGCATCTACTACTATTACTCCACTCATCGACCGCTATCCAACATGCATCTAGAGTATTAAGTTAATGAAAACAGAGTAACGCCTTAAGCAAGATGACATGATGTAGAGGGATAAACTCATGCAATATGATGAAAACCCCATCTTGTTATCCTTGATGGCAACAATACAATACTTGCCTTGCTGCCCCTACTGTCACTGGGAAAGGACACCGCAAGATTGAACCCAAAGCAAAGCACTTCTCCCATTGCAAGAAAGATCAATCTAGTAGGCCAAACCAAACTCATAATTCGAAGAGACTTGCAAAGATAACCAATCATACATAAAAGAATTCAGAGAAGATTCAAATATTGTTCATAGATAGACTTGATCATAAACCCACAATTCATCGGTCTCAACAAACACATCGCAAAAAGAAGATTACATCGAATAGATCTCCACAAGAGAGGGGAGAACATTGTATTGAGATCCAAAAAGAGAGAAGAAGCCATCTAGCTAATAACTATGGACCGGAAGGTTTGAGGTAAACTACTCACACTTCATCGGAGGGGCTATGGTGATGATGTAGAAGCCCTCCGTGATCGATGCCCCCTCCGGCGGAGCTCCGGAACAGGCCCCAAGATGGGATCTCATGGATACAGAAACTTGCGACGGTGGAATTAGGGTTTTTGCTCCGTATCTGATCGTTTGGGGGTACGTATGTATATATAGGAGGAAGGAGTACGTCCGTGGAGCAACAGGGGGCCCACGAGGGTGGAGGGCACGCCTGGGGGGGCAGGCGCGCCCCCCTACCTCATGGCCTCCTCCTTTGTTTCTTGACGTAGGGTCCAAGTCTCCTGGGTCTTGTTCGTTGAGAAAATCACGTCCCCGAAGGTTTCATTCCATTTGGACTTCGTTTGATATTCCTTTTCTTCAAAACCCTAAAATAGGCAAAAAAAACAGCAATTCTGGGTTGGGCCTTCGGTTAGTAGGTTAGTCCCAAAAATAATATAAAAGTGGATAATAAAGCCCAATAATGTCCAAAACGGTAGATAATATAGCATGGAGCAATCAAAAATTATAGATACATTGGAGACGTATCAAGCATCCCCAAACTTAATTCCTGCTCGTCCTCGAGTAGGTAAATGATAAAAATAGAATTTTTGATGTGAATTGCTACTTGGCATAATTTTAATGTAATTCTTCTTAATTTTGGTATGAATATTCAGATCCGAAAGATTCAAGATAAAAGTTTAATATTGACATAAAAATAATAATACTTCAAGCATACTAACAAAGCAATCATTTCTTCTCAAAATAACATGGCCAAAGAAAGTTATCCCTACAAAATCATATAGTCTGGCTATGCTCTATCTTCATCACACAAAGTATTTAAATCATGCACAACCCCGATGACAAGCCAAGCAATTGTTTCATACTTTTGACATTCTCAAACTTTTTCAATCTTCACGCAATACATGAGCGTGAGCCATGGATATAGTACTATAAGTGGAATCGAATGGTGGTTGTGGAGAAGACAAAAAGGGAGAAGATAGTCTCACATCAACTAGGTGTATCCCCTGGAATGGCATCATCGGCACCTGCATCTGGTTTTGGAAGTAAACTGTGAGTCACGGGGACTCAGCAATCTCACACCCTCGCGATTAAGACTATTTAAGCTTATGGGTAGGAAAAGGTGGTGAGGTGGAGCTGCAGCAAGCACTAGCAATATGGTGGCTATCTTACGCAAATGAGAGCGAGAAGAGAAGCAAGGCACGGTCGATATGCTATAAGATCAAGAAGTGATCCTAGAACTACTTACGTTCAAGCATAACACGAGACCGTGTTCTCTTCCCGGACTCCGCCGAAAAGAGACCATCACGGCTACACACGCTGTTGATTCATTTTAATTAAGTTAAATTTCAAGTTCTCTACAACTGGATATTAACAAATTCCCATCTACCCATAACCGCGGGCATGGCTTTTGAAAGTTCAAAACCCTACAGGGGTGTCCCAACTTAGCCCATCACAAGCTCTCACGGTCAACGAAGGATATTCCTTCTCCCAGGACAACCCGATCAGACTCGGAATCCCGGTTACAAGACATTTCGACAATGGTAAAACAAGACCGGCAAAACCGCCCGATGTGCCGACAAATCCCGATAGGAGCTGCACATATCTCGTTCTCAGGGCACACCGGATGAACACTACATACAACTAAAACCAACCCTCAAGTTTCCCCGAGGTGGCGCTTCAAGTGTCTTTGTTTTGGAGCAACACTCAGAGGAGCACTGGCCCGGGGGTTTAAAATAAAGATGACCCTTGAGTCTGCAGAACCCAAGGGAAAAAGGCTTAGGTGGCAAATGGTAAAACCAAGGTTGGGCCTTGCTGGAGGAGTTTTATTCAAGGCGAACTATCAAGGGGTTCCCATTATAACCCAACCGCGTAAGGAACGCAAAATCAAGGAACATGACACCGGTATGACGGAAACTAGGGCGGCAAGAGTGGAACAAAACACCAGGCATAAGGCCGAGCCTTCCACCCTTTACCAAGTATATAGGTGCATTAAAGTAAACACGATATAATAATGATATCCCAACAATAAACATGTTCCAACAAGGAACAAACTCCAATCTTCACCTGCAACGAGCAACGCTATAAGAGGGGCTGCGCAAAGTGGTAACATAGACAAACAACGGTTTGCTAGGACAAGGTGGGTTAGAGGCTTGACATGGCAATATGGGAGGCATGATATAGCAAGTGGTAAGTATCGTGGCATGGCAATAGAGCAAGCAACTAGCAAGCAAAGATAGAAGTGATTTCGAGGGTATGGTCATCTTGCCTGCAAAGTTCTCCGAGTTGACGTAAGCTTGATCCTCGTAAGCGTACTCAACGGGTTCCTCGATCACGTACTCGTCTCCCGGCTCTACCCAAGGCAAGAACACAACCAAAAGAAACCACAATCAACCACGATGCAATGCGCAAGCAACATGATGCAAAACATGGCATGATATGCGGGATGTAATATGCAATGCATATGCGTGCTCTGGAAGGAAAAGATTGAACCAGGCCTCAACTTGGCAAACCAAGTGCCCCGCTGGAAAGATGAGTTGATTCCGGTCGAAATCGATATAAAGATCACCAGAATCGGATGCACGGTTTGCAAATGGCAAGCAAAACAATATGGCACTATTCTACGATTAACAGCACGATGACATCTAAAATGCAACAAGAAACTAAGCTACTGCACTCTAACATAGTAACAAAACACATGGCAGTGATCTACTCACGATGCTTGAAAAAGATGAACACTGAGCTACGGATAAATCACACAATAGCAGGTTCAAACAAGCATGGCAAAAGTGCAAAAGATATCAGCTTCATAGACTTAGTGAAAATACTAACATGTCAGGAATTAACATCAGGAAGCAATGTTTAGAGCAAGATATCAACATGCTACGGGAACAGAACATAGCAAAAAAAGGCATGGTATGAATCTACTCAAAGCATATAACAAAAGTCCCTTACTGACCATAAGCCAAAAAGGACCATAGGATATGATGGCACTTATGTAAACATAGCAAGTTTCGTTAACAGATTCAAACTTAGCAGAAAACTGGACATGGCAAAAACAGAGTTACGTAGGCATGTTTGCGAGCTCGATGCACTCAACACAAGGCATTTCATTACAAGCTATGCATACTACCAGCAAGAAGACATGTTCATGAAGCTAACCAAAGCAAGAAAAAGCTCATAGAATGCATGGATCAACTACAACAACCTTGGCAAAATTGATTAACACGTAAACAATCTGCCAGGAACATTTTATAGCAAAAGTAGAGCAAGATTGAGTCATGCTAGGGTACTCGATAAATGCATACAGTGACATGGATGGATAGAGCATAACCATATGTCAAAATCATCCTTATTGAACATACTCAAAAGAGGCATGGATCATTCTGTATCAACATGAACACATGGCATAAAAATAACAGCAGGGAAATGACTTGGTGAAATTCTAAGTCCCTGAAATCAGCAACATTACGAGAGCTACTTTGCATGCATGTGCTAGTCACCACATTGATCACAAAAATACATGGCATACACCCTTGTAAATATGGCATGGCATAGCCCAAAACACATGTAGGGCTCAAGTTCATATGCAGCACACAATAATCATGGCAAAAATGACAAATGCTCAAGATCTGCTAAGTAACAGGAACTAACATTATGAAGCACTCTTGCATCAACCATTTTGGCATCAAGATGGACTCAAGCAAGCATGGTGCAATGGAACAAAATGAAGAGCACATCCTAACGAACATTTTGATATATTGCACACGCAAAACGGAGCTACGGATGCGGAGTTATGATGCGATGAACAGGGCTAGAAAATGTTAGGGACTTAGGGGAAAACGGGGTCAGCCTAGGGTTTGACCCGATCTGGATCTGGATCTGGCGCAGTTCCGAGGATCGCCGGAGGAGTAGCCAGAGACAGAGGGGACGACGGTCGGAGCTTGAGCTCGCCGGAGTTGGGGACGGAGTGGGGAGGCGACGATGTGGCGGTGCGGCGGCCTTGGGCGGCACGGGCGGCGACCGGGACCGGCAGAGGCGGCGAGGCGGCGGGCGCGCTCCGGCGATGGCGCGGCCGAGCGGGGCGACGGAGGTCGCCGGGCAGCCGGGCGGCGATCTCGCCGGCGTGGAGGAGTGGCGCGGGAGGAACGCGGAGTCGGGGCGACGGGCAAGGCGCGGGGGCCGGCGGCGGGGCGCGGGTGGCGCTGCCACGTGGCGTCATCTCACTAGTGCGGTGCGGCGGCGGTTTTTGTCCGGTGGTGCGCGAACATGTCCATCGGGCAAGAGGGAGGAGAAGACTAGGGTTTCGTCTGAAAATTTCGGAGGGGAGGTGTTTATATAGGTAGAGGGAGCTAGTAAAGTCCAAATGGAGTGCGGTTTTCGGCCACGCGATCGTGATCGAACGGCCGAGAGGATGGAGGGGGTTTGGATGGGTTTTGGGCCACTTTGGAGGGGTGTTGGGCTACAATACACACGAGGTCTTTACGATTCCTCGGATAACCGTTGGAGTATCAAACGAACTCCAAATGGCACGAAACTTGACAGGCAGTCTAACGGTGGTGTACCAAGGCTGCTTGGCAAATCTCGGTCTAATCTGAGAATGTTTAACACCCGCACATGAAAAGAGGCAAAAGGGGGCTCTGGAGGACATAGGAGTGCCAGATCGCAAAACGGACAACGGGGAAAATGCTCGGATGCATGAGACGAACACGTATGCAAATGCGATGCACATGATGACATGATATGAGATGCATGACATGGAAAAAATGCAAAACAAAGACAAAACCCAACCACGAGGGAATATCATAACTTAGAGCCGAAAATGGCAAGGGTTGGAATACAAATATGGCAAGTTACATACGGGGCGTTACAGTGTGCATCCAACTTGCTTGCTCATGAAGACCTAGGGCATTTTGAGGAAGCCCATCATTGGAATATACAAGCCAAGTTCTATAATGAAAAATTCCCACTAGTATATGAAAGTGATAACATAGGAGACTCTCTATCATGAATATCATGGTGCTACTTTGAAGCACAAGTGTGGTAAAAGGATAGTAACATTGTCCCTTCTCTCTTTTTCTCTCATTTTTTTATTTGGGACTTTTCTTTTTTATGGCCTCTTTTGTTTCTCTCTTTTTTTTGTCCGGAGTCTCATCCCGACTTGTGGGGGAATCATAGTCTCCATCATCCTTTCCTCATTGGGACAATGCTCTAATAATGATGATCATCACACTTTTATTTTCTTACAACTACAATTACAACTCGATACTTAGAACAAATATGACTCTATATGAATGCCTCCGGCGGTGTACCGGGATATGCAATAAATCAAGAGTGACATGTATGTAAGAATTATGAGTGGTGTCTTTGCCACAAATACGATGTCAACTACATGATCATGCTAAGCAATATAACAATGATGGAGTGTGTCATAATAAACGGAACGGTGGAAAATTGCATGGCAATATATCTCGGAATGACTATGGAAATGCCATAATAGGTAGGTATGGTGGCTGTTTTGAGGAAGGTATATGGTGGGTGTATGATACCGGCGAAAGGTGTGCGGTATTAGAGAGGCTAGCAATGGTGGAAGGAAGAAAAGTGCATATAATCCATGGACTCAACATTAGTCATAAAGAACTCATATACTTATTGCCAAAATCTACAAGTTATCAAAGCAAAGTATTACGCGCATGCTCCTAGGGGGGTAGATTGGTAGGAAAAAACCATCGCTCGTCCCCGACCGCCACTCATAAGGAAGACAATCAAAAAATAAATCATGCTCCGACTTCATCACATAACGGTTCACCATACGTGCATGCTACGGGAATCAAAAACCTTAACACAAGTATTTCTCAAATTCACAACTACTCAACTAGCATAACTTTAATATCACCATCTTCATATCTCAAAACAATTATAGACCATCAAACTTCTCATAGCATTCAACACACTCATAAGAAAGTTTTTACTATTCTTGAATTCCAAGCATATTAGGATTATTTAAGAAAATTACCATGCTATTTAAGACTCCCAAAATAATCTAAGTGAAGCATGAGAGATCAACAGTTTCTATAAAACAAATCCACCACTGCGCTCTAAAAGATATAAGTGAAGTACTAGAGCAAAACTATACAACTCAAATGATATAAGTGAAGCACATAGAGTATTCTAACAAATTCCAAATCATGTATGGCTCTCTCAAAAGGTGTGTACAGCAAGGATGATTTTGGTAAAATAAAAAGCAAAGCTCAAATCATACAAGACGCTCCAAGCAAAACACATATCATGTGGTGAATAAAAATATAGCTCCAAGTAAAGTTACCGATAGAAGTAGACGAAAAGAGGGGATACCTTCCGGGGCATCCCCAAGCTTTGGCTTTTAGGTGTCCTTAGATTATCCTGGGGGTGCCATCGGCATCCCCAGGTTTAGGCTCTTGCCACTCCTTTTTCCATAATCCATCAAATCTTTACCCAAAACTTAAAAACTTCACAACACAAAACTTAAGTAGAAAATCTCGCGAGCTCCGTTAGCGAAAGAAAACAAAAGACCACTTCAAGGTACTGTAATGAACTCATTATTTATTTATTTATATTGGTGTTAAACCTACTGTATTCCAACTTCTCTAAGGTTTATAAACTATTTTACTAGCCATAGATTCATCAAAATAAGCAAACAACACACGAAAAACAGAATCTATCAAAAACAGAACAATCTGTAGTAATCTGTAGCTAGCGCAAGATATGGAACCCCAAAAATTCTAAAATAAATTGCTGGACGTGAGGAATTTATCTATTAATCATCTGCAAAAATAATTAACTAAATATCACTTTCCAAATAAAAATGGCAGCAGTTCTCGTGAGCGCTAAAGTTTCTGTTTTTTACAGCAAGATTAACAAGACTTTCCCCAAGTCTTCCCAACGGTTCTACTTGGCACAAACACTAATTAAACACAAAAAACACAATAAAAACAGAGGCTAGGTGAATTATTTATTACTAAACAGGAGCAAAAAGCAAGGAATAAAAATAAAATTGGGTTGGCTCCCAACAAGCGCTATCGTTTAACGCCCCTAGCTAGGCATAAAAAAGCAAGGATAGATCTAGGTATTGCCATCTTTGGTAGGCAATCCGTAAGTGGCCCTCATAATAGATTCATAAGGTAATTTAATTTTCTTTCTAGGAAAGTGTTCCATGCCTTTCCTTAACGGAAATTGGAATCTAATATTTCCTTCCTTCATATCAATAATTGCACCAATCGTTCTAAGGAAAGGTCTACCAAGAATAATAGGACATGAAGGATTGCAATCTATGTCAAGAACAATAAAATCTACGGGAACATAATTCCTATTTGCAGCAATAAGAACATCATTAATTCTTCCCATAGGTTTCTTAATAGTGGAATCCGCAAGGTGCAAGTTTAGAGAGCAATCATCAAAATCACGGAAACCTAACAAATCACACAAAGTCTTTGGAATCGTGGAAACACTAGCACCCAAATCACATAAAGCATAGAACTCATGTTCTTTAATCTTAATTTTAATAGTTGGTTCCCACTCATCATAAAGTTTTCTAGGGATAGAAACTTCCAATTCAAGTTTTTCTTCATAAGATTGCATCAAGGCATCAACGATATGTTTAGTGAACGCTTTATTTTGACTATAAGCGTGAGGAGAATTTAGCACGGATTGCAACAAGGAAATACAATCAATAAAAGAGCAATTTTCATAATTAAATTCCTTTAAATCCAAAATAGTGGGTTTAGCAACATCTAGGGTTTTAATTTCTTCAATCCCACTTTCATCAATTTTAGCATCAAGATCTAAAAACTCTGAATTTTTGGAATGCCTTCTAGGTAAAGGTGGATCATATTCAGTCCCATCATTATTAAGATTCATATTGCAAAACAAAGATTTAATAGGGGACACATCAATAACTTTTAGATATTCATCTTTATTTTCATAGGAATCCGGTTTAGCGGCCATCCTATTAACTAAGGTGGCTTGCTTATCCGAAATTTCAGCGGTCAATTTCTCAAGACGAGCAATTTGGGATCATAAACCATCAAATTCGTTAGACATATCATCGAGCTCTTTATTCATAAAACTCATAAAACTTTTTTGTTCCTTAAGCTCGTTTCTAAAGAAACTATTATGCTCGAATTGCAAGACCATAAAACTCCTAACGTGGTTTTAGATTTCTTCTAACCTTTTAAGGTGAAGATCACCAAATCGGGGAAGAGCCATCGAGACAAGCAAGCAATCCAAAACACAAGCAAACAAAAAGCCAGCGGGCAAAAAGAGTCAAATAGAGAAAGAGAGGGAGGATAGAGAGAGGGTGAATAAAACGGCAAGGGTGAAGTGGGGGAGAGGAAAACGAGAGGCAAATGGCAAATAATGTAATGCGGGAGATAAGGATTGTGATGGGTACTTGGTATATTGACTTTTGCGTAGACTCCCCGGCAACGGCGCCAGAAATCCTTCTTGCTACCTCTTGAGCACTGCTTTGGTTTTCCCCGAAGAGGAAGGGATGATGCAGCAAAGTAGCGTAAGTATTTCCCTCAGTTTTTGAGAACCAAGGTATCAATCCAGTAGGAGGATACGCGCGAGTCCCTCGTACCTGCACAAAACAAATAAATCCTCGCAACCAACGCGATAAGGGGTTGTCAATCCCTACACGGCCATTTACGAGAGTGAGATCTGATAGATATGATAAGATAATATTTTTGGTATTTTTATGATAAAGATGCAAAGTAAAATAAAAGCAAAGCAAAAAAGCAAAGGAAATTACTAAGTATTGGAAGATTAATATGATGAAGATAGACCCGGGGACCATAGGTTTCACTAGTGGCTTCTCTCAAGAGCATAGGTATTCTACGGTGGGTGAACAAATTCATGTTGAGAAATTGACAGAATTGAGCATAGTTATGAGAATATCTAGGTATGATCATGTATATAGGCACCACGTCTGAGACAAGTAGACCGACTCCTACCTGCATCTACTTCTATTACTCCACTCATCGACCGCTATCCAGCATGCATCTAGAGTATTAAGTTCATGAAAATAGAGTAACGCATTAAGCAAGATGACATGATGTAGAGGGATAAACTCATGCAATATGATGAAAACCCCATCTTGTTATCCTCGATGGCAACAATACAATATGTGCCTTGCTGCCCCTACTGTCACTGGGAAAGGACACCGCAAGATTGAACCCAAAGCTAAGCTCTTCTCCCATTGCAAGAAAGATCAATCTAGTAGGCCAAACCAAACTCATAATTCGAAGAGACTTGCAAAGATAACCAATCATACATAAAAGAATTCAGAGAAGATTCAAATATTGTTCATAGATAGACTTGATCATAAACCCACAATTCATCGGTCTCAACAAATACACCGCAAAAAGAAGATTACATCGAATAGATCTCCACAAGAGAGGGGGAGAACATTGTATTGAGATCCAAAAAGAGAGAAGAAGCCATCTAGATAATAACTATGGACCCGAAGGTTTGAGGTAAACTACTCACACTTCATCGGAGGGGCTATGGTGATGATGTAGAAGCCCTCCGTGATCGATGCCCCCTCCGACGGAGCTCCGGAATAGGCCCCAAGATGGGATCTCGTGGATACAGAAAGTTGCGGCGGTGGAATTAGGGTTTTGGCTCCATATCTGATCGTTTGGGGGTACATAGGTATATATAGGAGGAAGGAGTATGTCGGTGGAGCAACAGGGGGCCCATGAGGGTGGAGGGTGCGCCTGGGGGGGTAGGCGCGCCCCCCTACTTCGTGGCCTCCTCCTTTGTTTCTTAACGTAGGGTCCAAGTCTCCTAGGTCTTGTTCGTTGAGAAAATAACGTTCCCGAAGGTTTCATTCCGTTTGGACTCCGTTTGACATCCCTTTTCTTCGAAACCCTAAAATAGGCAAAAAAAAGCAGCAATTCTGGGCTGGGCCTTCGGTTAGTAGGTTAGTCCCAAAAATAATATAAAAGTGGATAATAAAGCCCAATAATGTCCAAAACAGTAGATAATATAGCATGGAGCAATCAAAAATTATAGATACGTTGGAGATGTATCACCGACCCAGACCCCTGCCTCCGCTGCCCCACCCTCCCCTCGACCTCACACCACCGCCGTGCTTGGCAGCGCCCCCAGGCCATCCCTTTAATCTCGGCTGACCTCCAGATCGGGCGTCAGCAGCTCTAGGCCCCACATGCCCCTAAGATAAACACCGAGGCACTACTTCCCGAGCGTAATAGGCGGACCGGCGCCTGTTACACCGGGGAATGATTCCGTTAATTGGGAATCAACTGACCAGGAATTGAAATCCAGGGGGCGACGGACCTCTAGCTAAGGTGAAATAGTATATGAGGAGAAACCTTGTGCATCGCGAGTTACTAGGAACATCTAGTATCAAGAAGAAGCGGTCAACTAGTGTCTTCTGTGGGATGAATACCGTGCAAGCAGACACATAAGATTTGCATGAATAAGGGAAGAGGAGTACCATTTTAGGTTGCCGGTGTGGTCTCCTCCACATGTTGCGGCGATCTTCTTATTTTTGCCAGGGGAACCGATGTTTCGGAGGAGGGTGCAGGCTTGGACGAACCCATGGACAAATTGTTGACTGTGTTGCCGTGGCCATATGTCGGCGGAGGGGAAGCAGATCCGAGGCTACGAAGGAAGGCGTAGCAGGAACAACTCCGGTGCAGTGGACGTTGGCGAAGTTGGAGCGGCAGCAGTGAGGCACAGGATGGCATGGTTGAACTGGCTCGAGTACGGATGGCTCGGCCTCGGCTTCCACTACTAGCCATGGAGGGTGTTGCAGTTGAGGTTGCGGTGGACGACGACGTTGAGGTATCGGCTCTGGCGTGAGGGAGGAGGGCGGCGGTTGATGGGTGGGATGGGGTGGCGGACGAAGGACGCCGGGGTTTCGCGGCTGGTGGAGAGGTAGTTTTGGCGCCCATAGAGTATGAATGGGCAATCGGGCGGGGGGCGGGGCGGGGGGAGCTAAGGGAGATCCATCTTTCGGTCTGGGACGCGTTTGTTTTTGGCTTTTTTGAATAGATGGGACGCGCTTGTTTGAAATTTGGGGAAAGTACAAACTTTACACCCCCCCCTCTTAAATTTCGGTCCTACTGCGGGTCGGGGGTAGGATGGTAATCCTAGGTGTCCCAAATAGTGGGCGGGAACGATTTCGGCCGCGCGCATGTGTGCTTAGGCGGCCATTGTGTATGAAAGTTTTTCGGAGGTGGTTGTGTGGCGTCTAGATGAAGCAACAAACCTACCCCGGTTTAGACCTTTGGACGTCGGGCTGGTAGGTTTCATGGGTCGGAGTTAGAAAGGTAATTTCCTTCTACTACTAAACATTGGTCTCACGCGGTTTCAGGTGAGTAGAGGCTCTTTTGGTGCTTCATTCGAAATTTTGAAATAGAAGCATTCACGTTTAGAGTACTCTTGAACTTTGAGGATTGGCCTAAATAGACAATGTTAAATTTGGCCTTGTATGCTTGAAAACCTCATTAAATTATCTGCTTCTTTTTGAAATTTAGATACTTGAAAATCCTATAACTACGATTATTTTGGAATGGAGGAGCTAAATTTGGATCTATTTTGTACATGACTATATATGCTATTATGTACAAAATCAGAGCAAAGATTGGTGCCCCCATAATTTAGGTATGATTTACACATGCCATGATATCGAATTCAAATAATTGAAAGGACTTCATGTTGAATTCGATTTTTTTAAACCACCTTAAGTTGAATTCAAATGTATGCCAGTTCATAGCTAACTATATAATGTTCATTGTGTAACTTTCGTATGTATAATGTGCTTTACACACACAACATGAACTATACTCATGTTTATATTCGATTGCTAAAGCGATGCATTGTCACGAGTTCAAAATACTAACTATGTGGATCAATTATGTCGAATAATAACATAGACATGCTCAAATTCGATAGAATCCAGATGTCTGATGGATCAATGACCGTTCCTTACGCGAATTGCAAATATCATCATCCCATCCTAATATTTGGATACAATTTATATCTTTAATCAATGTGTACATCAGTCTTTTACGTGTAGTTTCATTCTCCATCGGTGGTCTCTCACACATGATCACACTCTCTCTCCCGAGGTGTCTTTCTCGCAGACATGCTCTCGATATAACCCTCCCTCCCTCCCTCTCGTAACCATTTACGACTGTTTTCACTAACCTTTATCACAAGCATACACATGCACAATCCCCATCGACCCTTTCTATATACATAGACCTGCCTACATGTCTCCTGTACGCACACTATCTTTAGGTCTGTCTCTCACACATTGTCTCACACCTCTCTTCCTAATCGACGAGTATGATTCTAGCAGAGCATTCTGTAGGATGCCCCTTAAAGTTAGGTTGGATGAATAGTAATATCAGAGATAAGGGGTTACCTTAGTCCGAGAACCCAGGGTTACAAATCCTAGCCGGCTTTGTCAGTGGACACAGAGTCCTTCACAGTTCTGCTATCGTTGTCTTGTACAACAAGTCATCCATGGGTCTCCCTAAATGCGTCACGGGCCGACCAATGTGGCGCAGGACGGAACCGAACCAAGGGCCTCACCTCGACCCACCGGACCTCACGCGGTAACACACCCTCTGCCCCCAGGTCTCGTTATCTTCTCACACCCACACAGACACCACACACAAAAAATCTCCTCGTGCCTCTATCCCCTCCCCCCTTGCATATACACACTCAAGGGAATCTCTCGCTGTGACATCATATTAGTCTCCCTCTCTCTCTCTATACCTCTCTCATTTCTCGTGCTATCTCTCCCACGCCCCCCTCCCCTGGTCGGCCCCTCTATCCATGCCTTTCTCGAATACGTAATACACACACATACCTCTCTAGGCCCTGCCAAATACATCAACCACACATTCACACATGTTACATCACATACCCCATTGATCTAAAAAGCCCTCTCTTCATGTTTATTTCGCATACAACATTCCTTTTGAATAAATTGTGGCCAATATTTTTTTAGAATTTCTACATATATACAACATTACAAAGTTGTATGGAGGAGTATGAACATTAATTTGCATTGCATGGTGCCCACAATGATATTTATTCCGCACTGTGAATTTTTATATTTTCATACTATATATAAAGTTAGTCATAATAAAGAGAAATGAAGAGCATCTCTCTCCCCATCGCATACACCCCCGCTATGCCCCTTTCACATACGCACACAAACTATCTCCAGGTCCTCTAAAAGTAAGCCCCCAGCACATTCACAAATGTTTCATCTTTCTCTCGCGATATATACAGTGCCGATCATTGTATTTGGAGCGAAAGCACGATACATACATTGGACTTCAGAATCCACTCATTACGGTCACCATTTACGTTTTTTGGTTATTATACAGTCACATGCTCACTGTACAGCTCTGTATTTGCTCAAGACACGACTAGTTGACTAGTTAAACACTCCACGTGGCACCTCTAGTGTTGCATCACATTATCTCACTACCATTGCGCCGACCTGTCGGCTTGTATCTACTCTTCCACACTCTTATAAAAACAGAGTTGCTGATGATGGTGTGCCTCTCATCCTGCAATATACGCCGTCCGATTTATATCTGAAGGATAGGAAGGAAACTATGGCAATTTTGCAAAAAGGTACCCACACACCTCTCCACATTTGCAAATACGGCCTTCCCTCGTTCATCCTTTTCTCTCACAAGATAAACTAGTCATACAAATGCATCTTGATGTTACGTGTAATGCACGGGAATCTTGCTAGTAATAATGAAAACAAACGGTAAAAAAATATTAGACGGTGGTTCGAAGTCATGACCGCGGGCACAACGGACAAGGTGGCCTTGTATTGGTATGCTAAGCCGTCTGTTTTAACACACATGAGCTGGTGTGGTGATTATACACACACGCACGCATGCACACGAACTGCATGCATGCAACACTCACACAAACACATGCAGCCACACACGCACGCAAGACTCACACGTACACACGCAGCCACGCACGCACGCAGCACTCACACGCACACGCACACACATGCATGCACACACCACACGACCAACACACACTCTCACGCTCAAGTGCTCAACCTACATGTGTATACGCACACATCAAGCCCTGACAGACACATACACAACCAAGTGATTCCCGCTCACGGGTTGGAGTCTTGCCATGTCTGCGTAAATTTGTGTTTATCTAACCTTTTTCCTATGTGAACTGACATGTGGGACCCACAAGGAACGTGGTCAATTTTAACTAGTCAACATGGTGTCACGCAGACTATTTGGCCGGTCAACAAAGTGCAATCGGATGCTGAACGGTGAGCAAGTGACCGTATAATCACCGCAAAACGTATATAGTGACCGTAATGAGCGTATTCTGAAGTTCGGTGACCGTATTACGCTTTTCTCTCTATAGGCCCTCCAAAAATACATCTCTACACATTCTCACATGTTACATCTAACAACTATGCAATACAGCACTATTACTACACTCTAACACAATGAATCATATGTGTTTTTAGTTTTACTAGATATCATATTGTTACTTAATTATTCAGTTTGCAAACATTAAAACTGCCTTTGAAATGTATGGCCAGTACCATCTACCGCACAGGAAAATCCCGCCCTTTCCTATTTAATCGGGTTTGTATCGATGGATCATGCGAAACAACAAAACTATAGTACTATACAGTACAAGTGACAGTTCACGGGGCCGCCGTGTCGTGTACTCCTCCGTCGTAAGAGTGGAGCGCTCGCTTTCATAAATGTTCTAGTCCCATTCGCCGACATGTGGGACATCATGCTACCGGGTCCACGTGCCATACCGAAATACAATGCAGAGCAGCAGGGGTGAAGCACCCCAGTCATAGTGTCGGCGTAGTAATGAGCAATGAGGTGTCAAATCACAAAGATGAACCTTTCCCGCAGTTAAGTTGGAGGGACGAAGTAATAATGCTAAAAAAGAAGTTGGAGGGACGAAGCAACCATCATTTCACTCGTTGCTAAATCCGCTTCTCCCTCATCTTCTTCAAGTTAACCACGTGTTGCTTCTGCCGTTGTTCTGCCTCATGTGGGACGCGGATTGGCTTGGTAAAGCACCGACACGTGGGACCACATGTTAGCAAACCGCCAGGCCAACGTCCTCTAAAAATAAGAAACCTCCCCCGCCATCCGCGCGGCATATCATCTCCTTTTTACCAGTATTGATTCTATAATTTTTTAGATCAATAGAATTGAGATTTGTATAGATAGCACACAGGAGCAAAACCAAGTGGTACGGTTAAGGGCATCCACAATGTGTAGCTGAATGTGAAAATAGCTTTTGGCATCAATGGGAACCATTGTGGACGGTGCTGACAAAGCCAAAAAGATGGAACCGAAGCTCCTTGATTGATTGATTGATTGATTGAAGGAATAGAAAACTACAACGTCTCTCCTCTTGCTCCCGTGCTTGGACGCATGTACAGTATAGAGCATAGAGTCTACTCCCTTGTCCCTTCTATCACAAATCACAAAGCATTGAGGCGTCAAATCACAAAGCACGGACGAAGCAACCATCATTTCACTCTTCGCTGACTCCGCTTCTCCTTCTTCTTCTTTGAGAAACCACCTCACCGCACTAAGTTGAACGGACGACGCTATTGTGTACTACTACCTCCGTCCTGGTTTATTGGTCCCCATTGTATTTCATGCCATATTTTGACCATAGATTGAATTAACAAGATATTCATGCATGTCAAAACAAATTATATTATTGAAAAATATGTTCAAATGTGAATCCAACGATATAGTTTTTGTTGACATGCATCAACATTTTGTTAGTTAAATCTTTGGTCAAAATTTGACACAAACTACAAAGGGGACTTATAAACCAGGACGAAGGTAGTAGTAGTACTAGTGCATTTACGCATCCTTTGGTTCAAGGGACTTCCTGGATGCAAATAAGGCGGTTGTCTCGGCTTGCAGGCGGCACTTGTGAATGACTTACTGTGGTCTCCCTCAACGGTGTTCTTCGTCGAATGCACTTCACCAAACCACAACGTTCGAGATATCATCGACGTCACCGCAATGGGGAAGGAAGTCAAATAGTTACTACCTCTATTTTTTGTACACAAGGCCAGTATACAATTTGCAAAAGGTCACTAACACTAATCGAGGAAAAATTGATGGGGTTTGCCTCGTACTAGCAACCAAGGACATTAATATACCCTTGCATGCATGCGGAGATGAGAAGGTTAGTTTGCGTGGCGCTGCATTAATCAAGTGATGAGAAGTGAGATGGTTAGCTCTTTGGGCTTTGGAGAAAAACATACGCATTAATTGACATGTCAAACGAGGATTTGTATCGATTAATCCCGCGAAGGAAACCCCCGCCTTTCTTTAGTAACACTAGTATTCCTAGTACGTACGTACTTATCCTGTTTGGGTCCAGGCTTTGCATTGCCATACTTCGCCACATATTTTTTCCAAGCTTGCCTAAAGTTTTCAAAATGAAAAGGAGGTACACTTGCGCACGGCTGTCGCGGTCGCACCGCACCCTCACACGGTCGCTTCACACCTTCACATAGTCGCTCCTGCACGCCGCAAACCCAATCAAGGGAACGCACCCCTCACTGACACGTGCTACCGCATGTGAAAAAACCAATCTCAGCCATCCTACCGCTGACACATAATTTTCGTTCATACAGTAGATTTATCCAACCGCATGTTGGGGAGGATCCGTACAGCCCGTGCGATTGTCTGTTGGGGAAGAAGAAGAGGTGAGGAAGAAGGGTTAGGAGACGTAGGATATTCATCCAACCGCCTGAAATGGTAGACTGGCCCAAATGATGAAAGTCAGGCAACTTGCATAACAATTTATGTTTTTACACAACAAAAGATCCCTAAAAACAACAACATAAAGAAAAACTATCACTGCTCGCGGAACGAGATGGCCTCGTCATCTTTGGCTGCGGGCGCGAACCAGCCGTAGCTGCCGATGTGTGTCTCCACACCGGGGTTGTCCTCGGTCTGCAGCTACTCGTTCACACGGAGTGTGCGGGCGCTGTACACAGACGAGAGCACCACCCGGTTCAAGTCGAGGACGTCCAGTTCTGCCTGTAGGAGGCCTCGATGGCAGCGGCATCCGCACGCTCCGCGTCGAGTTAAGCCTCCGCCGCCCGGTTCAAGTTGAGGACATCCAGTCCCGCCTGCAGGAGGGCCTCGATGGCAGCGGCATCCGCGCGCTCCATGTCGAGTTGAGCCTCCGCCACCAGGTTCAAGTCGAGGACGTCCGGTTTCGCCTGCAGGAGGGCCTCGATGGCAGCGGCATCCATGCGCTCCGCCTCAAGTTGAGCCTCTGCCGCCCGGTTCACACCCACGACATCCGGTTCCGCCTGCACGAGAGCCTCGATGGCAGCGGCATGTGCGCGCTCCGCGTCGAGTTGAGCCTCTGCCTCCCGGTCCTCCTTTAGTATCGCCAGGTTGAACCTTTGGTCCGCCTGCACCATGGGGGACCCGGACACCGGCATGAAGTCGACGTCCATCGTCTCATACCCATGAGGGGCCTTCTGCGCCGCGACCTCCGCCATGAACATTGGATCGGCTTCCTCTTCCTCGTACCTTGTCTCCAGAGAACTCGGGGATTGGCCCGCTGAGGGAGTCCTGGATTAAGGGGTCCTCGGGCATCCAGCCTATGTGACGTGGGTCACACTATTGGGCCGTGAAGGTACAAGATAGAATACTTCCTCCCGTGTCCGGATAGGACTCTCTTTTACGTGGAAGGCAAGCTAGGTGTCCGGATGTACTATTTCCTTTCTATGTAACCGACTTTGTATAACCCTAGGCACCCCCGGTATCTATATAAACCGGGGGGTTTAGTCCATAGAGGCAATCATAATAATATAGGCTAGACTTCTAGGGTTTTAGCCATTATGATCTCGTGGTAGATCAACTCTTGTAACCCCCATACTCATCAATATTAATCAACCAGGATGTAGGGTATTAACTCCATCAAGAGGGCCCGAACCTGGGTAAAACTTCTGTCCCCTATCTCCTGGTACCATCAACCTCAGACGCACAGTTCGGGACCCCCTACCCGAGATCCACCGGTTTTGACACCGACATTGGTGCTTTCATTGAGAGTTCCTCTGTGACGTCAAAGACAGGGTTGATGGCTCGCCTTGTTATCAAGGACAGTATCACCTCTGGAGGAGACCTGGCCTCAGGCCAAACCCTCTGCCTGGGTGGCTTTACCATGACCGCCCGGCCGGCCATTAAGCCGACGATGACTTCTTGAATCCTCGAAAATCGCCTTCGTGTTGACCCCAAACACTCCAAACGGATGGACCTGACAGAGTTGTCGTCTTTAAACGAGCTCCTCAGTTGCATTGCCGCCTTGGGGGTCGCTATGGACTACGATCGGATTGGGCTTAAACTCGACCAGAGAGAAATCAAATCTCCACCGATCACCCATCAGATAGCAGTAGTAGAGGAGTAAATCAACAACTCTTTCTCTATATTGAGGACGAACTATGTTCAGATTTTCGAGCTTGAAAAGCCGGATACCCGTCCTCCGAACCTAGAATCGGACGGCGGACCTAACAAATCAGTTGATATCCCGGAGCCTGAACTGTTAAGCTCGAAAGTTCCTCAGGCTCCGGATCCCAAATTGGGTCAGGCTTCGGATCTAAAGCCACCCACCCAGCCAGATATGCGCAACCTCACGTGCATATAGCAGCAGTCTCAGGAAACAGTCCATCACTTTGGGGCTAGATTCCTCCTTGTCAAATACAAGATTAAAGATTGACGCGGCGAAGACGCGACGAAGACGCAATCTCAGCATTCTGCAATAATTGCACGGATGTAGGAATCCTCAACGCCATCAACCGCCGTCGCATATTACATTTCGCTGACTTGGCAATTATCGTACAGAAGTACTACACAATGGAAAGCGCCTGGAAAACTCAGGTAGCTCACTGGAAACCACCGTTTTCCACTCACCCCTTCGTCCGGGCAAAAAGGATGCATCCTTGCGGGGTACCTGAACCAATAGTAAAGAAATCTAGGCCTATTACGGGCGTCGGACCATTCTGGAGGGATGGCTCGATGGGCCATGCAAAATACACACAACAACGGATACCATACCAACCCACAACCTTAGAGCATGTTGGATACTCTGACAAGTGGCCAAGAGCGGCGAGGATATCCTCACCAAAAACACCGCGGAGCAACTCCCCCCGGAACACGACGACCACAGAGTATTGACAGTCTTCGAGACTTTTGCCTCAAACGATCGGTGCAAGAGGGCACTCTGCGACCTCGCCGAAGTCTGCCAAGCCGCAACAATAAATCGTTGGAACAACACGGCCATAACTTTCAACGCCAGTGACGAACCAAGAATCTGGTCAGTCCGGGCACCACCCACCTTGGTCCTCAATCCAATTGTGGATGACTTTCGGCTCCCTAAAGTGCTCCTGGATGGTGGTAGTGGACTAAACCTCATCTACGAGGACACACTGAATAAAATGGAAATAGACATGAGCCGCATCGAGCATAGTAATACAACCTTCCAAGGGATCATTCCCAGCCAGGAGGCACGATGCGCGGGGAAAATTACACTTGATGTGGTATTCAGCACACCGGAGAACTATCAGTCTGAAGAGATGACCTTCCAAGTGGCCCGTTTCAACAGTGGATATCATGCCCTGTTGGGGCGAGATGCATTCACACGCTTTCAAGCTATACCTCATTACGGGTATATGAAGCTCAAGATTCCCAGGCCCAACGGTATTATCACTCTTGCTAGTGATTCGGACATAGCCCTCCGCGCTGAAAACAAAACAGCATCCCTAGCCCTCGAGGCACTATCTGAGGCCCTCACGACCGAAGAGTTAACTGCACTACGCTCCATAGTGGATAGGGATGACGTAATCCTTGATAAGCATCCCAAATCCACCTCTTTCAGACCAACGGACGAAATAGTCAAATTCCAAGTCCACGCGATGGACCCCAAGAAGACAGCTTCCATCGGGGCACAGCTGGACCCAATGGTTGACGCCGCACTACGAACGTTCCTGCGCGAGAATTGGGATATATTCGCCTGGCACCCTTCTGATATGCCAGGAATCCCACGCAAGCTGGATGAACACAGCCTCAATATATTGAAGGGATATAAGCCGGTCAAGCAAACACTGCGGCGCTTTTCTGAACCTAAACGACAAGCCATGAGGGAGGAGCTAGCCAAGTTAATCGAGGCCGGATTCACCAGAGAAATAAAACACCTGGACTGGCTAGAAAACCTGGTGATGATACCAAAGAAGGACAAATCCTGGCGCCTGTGCATCAACTTCAAAGACCTTAATAAGGCTTTCCCTAAGGATCCCTTCCCCCTCCCCCGCATCGATCAGATCATTGATGCTACTGCAGGGCACGACTCACTATGTTTCCTCGACGCATACTCCGGATACCATCAAATTAATATGAAGGAATACAATCAAGCTGCAACGGCATTCATCATCCCTTACGGGCCTTTCTGCTTTAACACTGTGCCCTTTGGGCTTAAAAATGCCGGCGCCACCTACCAACGCATGATTCAAACATGCCTGGAGAAGCAAATCGGCAAGACAGTGGAAGCATATGTGGATGACATCGTCATCAAAACTAAACACATCGAGTCGTTAATAGACAACTTGCATCTCACATTCGACAATCTCCGGACATATGACATTAAACTCAATCCGGAAAAGTGTGTTTTCGGCGTTCCCGCCAGAAAGCTGCTGGGCTTCATTGTTTCCAATAGAGGAATCGAGGAAAATCCAGCCAAAATCCGAGCTTTGTCACAATTGGCCACGCCAACCGACCTCAAACAGGTCCAAAAACTAGCCGGATGCGTGGCAGCTTTAAGACGCTTTATCTCCAGACTAGGAGAAAAAGCATTGCCACTCTATCGCCTTCTCCGACATACCGACCACTTCGAGTGGACAAAAGCGGCAATGACCGGACTGGAGGAAATAAAGGCTCTTTTAGCGAGCAACCCGATCCTGGCCGCGCCAAACGTCGGCGAGCCGATGTTATTATACATCTGTACAACACACCAGGTGGTGAGCGCAGTGCTCGTTGTTGAGCGAGAGTAGGACGGACACAAGTTCCCACTCCAAAAACCGGTATACTACGTATCCACTGTCCTTACACCATACAAATCCCGGTACCCTCATTACCAAAAGATAGCATATGTGGTATTCATGGCATCTCGGAAGCTACGACACTACTTCCAAGAGTGCTCGATTACAGTGGCTTCCAAAGTACCACTTAATGACATAATAAATAACCGCGACGCTATGTATTAGATTGCTAAGTGGGCTATTGAGCTCCTACCATTTGACATAACATACAAACCATGTCGGGCCATCAAATCCCAAGTATTGGCCGACTTCATCGCCGAATGGACAGAGGCCAAACTCCCTAAAGAGTACGACACATATTCCAACTAGGTCGTGTACTTTGATGGCTCTAAAATGCTGGCTGGTTTAGGAGCAGGTGCCGTTTTAACGTCCCCCACTGGAGACACAGTCCAGTATGTACTTCAAATATTAAACACAGACTCCAACAATGCAGCCGAATACGAGGCCTTATTGCACGGTCTTCGGATGGCTACCTCCATGGGCATACAACGCCTGGAAGTGCGCGGGGATTCAAACCTCGCAATATCCTAGATAAATGGGGACTTCGATGCCAAGGACCCGAAGATGGCGGCCTATCGTAACGCCGTACTTAAACTATCAGCACGGTTCGAGGGACTCGAGTTCCATCACGTGGCTCGAGAGAGTAATCAAGCGGCGGATGTCCTCGCTCGCATTGGCGCCAAGCGCGACCCCATCCCGCCTAACATATTTTTGGAAAGTCTCTTCAAGCCATCCGTGGTATGGTAGGATGAGTGCGGCAACACTAGTCCGGATTCGACTATACCCCCAGATTCTGAACACAATACCGATATCATCGGGGGCTCAGCCACTGAAATAACACCATCGACCCATCTAATAATGGCAATAATTGCCACATGGACCGAACCATTCCTGGCCTACCTTAATAGGCGAGAGCTCCCTGCGGACCAGAATGAGGCTCGCTGCATTGTTCGGCGCTCGAAAGCCTACAGGGTCCACGACAGAGAGATCTACAAGAAAAGTGCTACCGGAGTCCTTCAAAGATGTATCTCCGAAGAAGAAGGACGCCAACTCCTGGCTGAAATTCATGCTGGCCTCGGCGGCCACCATGCTGCGGCTCGGGCCCTTGTAAGTAAGGCCTTCCGTATAGGTTTCTTCTGGCCGACGGCCCGAGCAGACGCACAGGACCTGGTCCAACGTTGTGTCGGATGCCATCTCTTCGCCAATCAAAGCCACATGCCACCTACTGCACTATAAACAATTCCCATTACTTGGCCTTTTGTAGTCTGGGGGCTTGATATGGTGGGACTCCTTAAAGGAGGGAGCCATAAGAAAAAATATCTACTAGTCATGGTAGATAAATTCACCAAGTGGATAGAGGCCAAACCAGTGAAAAGGGCCGAAGATGGACCGGTGATAGACTATATATCTGGTGTCATGCACCGTTATGGTGTCCCACACAACATCATCACCGATAACGGCTCCAATTTCACAGGCAATGAAGTAAAATCCTAGTGTGCTAAATTAGGCATTAAACTCGATTACGCCTCGGTCTATCATCCACAAACAAACGGCCAAGTCGAACGAGCTAATGGTCTTATTATGAGTGGCATTAAGCCTAGACTAGTGCAGTCTTTAAAAGAATCAGACAAGCACTGGGTTGAGGAGCTCGACTCCGTACTCTGGGGGCTGCGGACCACGCCCAATCGCACTACTGGATATACACCTTTCTTCATGGTGTACAGTGCAGAGGCTGTGTTGCCCTGCGGCATTATTCATGACTCACCTAGAGTGCTCATGTATGAAGAGAAAGAGGCCGAGCTTGATCGGCAGGACGGCATAGATGCCCTGGAGGAGGAGCGCGACGTTGCAAAAGCCCGTTCCACATTTTATCAACAGTAGGCTCGCAGATATCAAAGCAGGGAGGTGCGGGTCAAGACTTATAACGTTGGTGAACTCGTTCTACGCTTACCGAAGAAGAAAAGGACAAACTCAAGCCCAAGTGGGAGGGTCCCTTCATCATAGATGAAGTTCTCACTGGAGGAGCGTACCGCCTGCGTGACGCATTGGACAACCGCTTAGAGCCGAACCCGTGGAATGCCGCCAGACTCCGAAGATTCTATGCCTAGAGCCGGACTCTTTATTCGTCTTCTTCTCCCTTTGTTTCCATTATTTTCTTTTTTCTCTCTTTAACTTTTTTGTTTAGCTCTTTAGCCCTTGTGCGGCCAAACCACACACTTATGATGTGCACATCCTTAAATGTATACACTCATAATACCTTGGGGCTTCTTTTACAGAAGCTTATTATTATTTTCCAAGCATCAAGCTCAACACATATGTGTCCTCTTCTGCATATGTACCTTTTCTTCACCATTATATGCATCATTATGACTTAAGTTTTGGCCAAGCTGGGTTGCCTGGCTCCTATGCTTATGCCCTACGTTCCCGTTTGTTCGGCTAGGGCATAAAGGGAGCACCTCTGCGTTTGTTACTGCCGGTTCATCCGGACGTGTACCTCAGACTGGGTGAAGCCGAAAGCTAGCGTTCTTAAGGGAATATTTGGTTGGCAGACTAAAGACATGTTACACTCATTACACTATGAACCCCCAGATGTCACTCACACTACAGTTTTTTCAACCACAGTTCGGACATGCATATTAACGCATATTCGCCCAGGGAAAGGAACCCTTAACCAAACTATTCTGCCTAGAAGATGTTTCTTACAATTACAATGTAATATAACATAGCTAGCCGGATACAACTTGTCTGTTCAAGCAACTATGACCCCTACGCCTGGTTTCCATGCATAACCCAGTTTATATTACTGAGCGGGTATTTGGAAACACTCCGAGCCTTCGGGTCTAGAGGTCGAAGCGAAAAGGTCTTCCATGACACTCGTTTTTACAATCCGACTAGGGACAAATTTGTCAATTGAAATACATAGTCATTTAGACTCAAAAACTTCTTCCTCTATGCCGTCTAACAGGCTGTCTAGCTTACAATCCTGTTGGGAATATGTAGCAGCTACCTTTACTTGGTCGTATACCAAACTAACTGGAATTTCTTTTCCATATGATCCATTAGGCCCGATGTCGGTGTCAAAACTGGCGGATCTCGGGTAGGGGGTCCCGAACTGTGCGTCTAAGGCAGATGGTAACAGGAGGCAAGGGACACGATGTTTTACCCAGGTTCGGGCCCTCTTGATGGAGGTAAAACCCTACGTCCTGCTTGATTTATTCTTGATGATATGAGTATTACAAGAGTTGATCTACCACGAGCTCAGAGAGGCTAAACCCTAGAAGCTAGCCTATGGTATGATTTATGTTGTCCTACGGACTAAAACCCTCCAGTTGATATAGACACTGGAGGGGGCTAGGGTTACACAAGGTCGGTTACAAAGGAGGAGATGTCCATATCCGTACTGCCTAGCTTGCCTTCCACGCCAAGTAGAGTCCCATCCGGAGATGAGACGAAGTCTTCAATCTTGTCTCTTCATAGTCCAACAGTCTGGCTAAAGGATATAGTCCGGCTGTCCGGAGACCCCCTAATCCAGGACTCCCTCAGTAGCCCCTGAACCAGGCTTCAATGACGATGAGTCCGGTGCACAGTGTTATCTTTGGCATTGCAAGGCGGGTTCCTCCTCCGGATACACCACAGAAGAGTTTGAATAAAAGGATAGTGTCCGACCCTGCAAAATAAGTTCCACAGACCACCGTAGAGAGAATAATATTTTCGCAAATCTAATCTGCTGACACGTTTTGGCAACATGACATCGTGCCATGGCTCGGTGATTTATCGAACCGTTTTTCTTTAACTAGCCCCGCACATAACGCGAGGCAGTTTCTTGACACGTCTTGTCAAAGCAGAGATCGTGTCCCCCTTATTACGGGATTCTCATCAATACGGTCGTGGGTAACCCAACCGCGCCTAGGACTCCTAGATTTTAGGCAAGTCCCAAACGGCCACGAGGAGGACGCTTGATATTCACCCTCTTTATAAAGGGACAAGGCTTTTACTTTTTTCCTCCCGTGCTCAATCGAATCCTTCCCCCGCCTCGAGTTCTAACACCCAAAGCCCAGGTCAGGTGCTTCGGACCTTCAATCATGTCCGGATCCAGCCTCCAGGGCCGGTGGATGCCCTCCTCCATCACGGAAGAGGATATCAAGAAGTTGAGGGAGGCAAGATACCTGACCGCCGAAGTCTCGCATCGGCTGCCTGCCCGAGGGCAGGTCGTCCCTACTCCTGAACCCAATGAAGACGTCGTGTTCATCTCCCACTTCCTCCGAGGACTAGGCCTCACTCTGGATCCCTTCGTTAGGGGTTTGATGTTCTATTACGGGCTTGATTTCCACGATCTAGCCCCGGATTCCTTTCTCCACATCTCGGCATTTATTGTCGTATGTGAGGCCTTCCTCCGCATTACCCCTCACTTCGGCCTGTGGCTCAAGACCTTTGATGTGAAGCCGAAGACGGTCGAGGGGCAGCATGCAGCGTGCGGAGGTGCATTAATAAGCAAGATCGCTGGAGCTCCGTGGCCAAAGGGTTCCTTTCCAGAGGTGTCCGGATTATGGCAACGGGAGTGGTTCTACATCACCGCTCCCAGAAGTGCCAAGTGGGTAGCTTCCCCCGCCTTTCGCTCGGGCCCTCCACCACAACTGATGTCATGGATCAGCAGGGGGCTGAGCTGGGGTCCAGCCAAGGATGTGCCCATACTGCAGAGCCGCATCCGGGATCTCTTCGAGGGAGATTTTAGTTTGGTTATGGTAGTGCAAGTCATGCTGGTTCGTCAAGTCCAGCCTTGCAAACGTTGGCCCCTCCGCTTGTGGGATTCAACCCAGAAGGACCGCGCGCTATTCAGAATTTCCTCGGCCTGACGCACGAGGAGATGTACAAGTCGTTCTTTGGACCCCAAATAGAGTGTCCGGACACCTCCGAGGACGTGGGCCTGAGCAGCAACCATGCCGCGGCCCAAGTAAGTAATCCTCTAGTCGAACACACTGTCTTTCATTTGTCACAACATCATTCTGAAGAATCGCTCTTTGACTAGGACTGGATAACAAAGGCGAAGATGATCCGGTGTTCGGCCCCCCTTCCCGGAGGCTTGGACAATCCGATACTTGAAAAGATGCTCGAGCCAGCACCTTGCCCGGTGCCCTCGAAGGAAGATGAAGGGGGGAACAAAGAGGGCAAAAGCAGGCCTCCACCACTACCTATTCCAACCGAGGGAACGAGCGCCTCCGTGAGGAAGGATAACCAAGGGAGGGAATCTGACATTCCCTCACCCCGGGGGAGGAAGAGGACTACCTCTGATGATCCGGAAACCAAGGTTTCCAAACGGGAGAAGAAAACTCCACCAGAGGGTCCTGCCTCGGAGGGTGCTCCTGCTGCACAAAGTCCATGCGGGGATCATTCCTCTAACGAGCCGTAAGTAATCAAAAAGTACCTAATAGTGAATATATACTACCCTACTTCTGAGGGAGATAACCGAAGCTTTTATCTTGCAGTTCGGATCTGAGCCCTTCTCGGCAGAGCTCGTCTTCGGGGGATCTTCTTCCGGAGATGATGGAGAGTGAAACGCCTCCCCCGGACTCCCCGGCTCAAGAAGCGGGCGACCTTGAAGTGTCATCACGGAGAGTTTCTCTGGATTCGGCAAGGCCAGAAGGTAATCCCCTGGTCACCCGAAGCCCTCAGTATCCGGCTCTTGAAGAGAGCAAGCAAAAGATTCCGGCACCATCTGGTATGCGGTCGGACGTACTGAAGGGTCTGCTAGAGCGAGCGACTATCTCAGAAGAGCACCATACATTAATGTGTACGGTGATTGAAAGGATTTCGTCCGCCGAAAACGGGTTGCATGAAGCCTTTATGAGTCTACTGACGGGCTTTGAGGTACGTGAAATGATATACATTTGTGATGGTACCGGACATTTTAGGTGTGCCCTGTGTAGATAGTAGCCCATGAGACTCTGGTTGTCATCGAGAACGGCGACGAACAGAGGATCATAGTCCCAGGTAATAACCAGACCGCCTTTATGTGCAGGTGTCTGAAGCTCTGGTGGCTAGCCGGACTGATGGGGTTGCCGAACTAAAGCGGCAACTGGATGCGGCGGATGCCGACATCGAGCTTGTTAACAAGCGGCTTGACGAGGCACAGGGTAGGTGATATTTATAGTGGATGTCACATAGTAAGAGCAGCGATATGTCAGTATCTTTAATATGTTGTGACTGCAGATGGAGCTGCCATCGTGGAGGCCTTGCGGGCGGAGCTTGCCCGAGCCAAGGAGCAAGCAAGGAGTAGTAATGCGGCCTCTTTGAAGGAGGCCGAAGAGTTGAGAGCCGAGAAGGCTGCTCACAGCGAGAGCAAAGAGAAAATGGCCAAAATGGCTGTGAAGTTAAAAGACACTGCCGACGGCTGCCAGTTTCTTGAAGAAGAAAACCGGGCGAAGGCTACGGACCTTGAAAAGGCCACAATGGCGACCAAAGACACCCGCTCTGCAATGAGAGCGAAGAAGGAGGAACTGCGTGAAGCCGGGGACATTGTGGATGGGAAGCCCTTTATGCTGCGGAGGAAGTTCGGCGATCCGCGGTATGCCCCTCTGGATCGGCTGTGGAGTTCGGCCGACGCATATCTGGACTTAGCGGCGAGCGCTGTCGATGCGGCCGAATACTTCCGAGATCAGACAGATCGTGAAGTGGACAAGCTGTTCTGGTCGCACTTTAACGTTCCAGAGTGTCTGCTTCCATTGACTGATCAGCTTGTCGAATGGGCCGAACTCAATAGATTGTCCGGACTTGCCATGAGGTCTGTCGTGGATCATCTGTGGCCGGAAAGGCCAAAGCCGAACAGCTATTTTAGCTTGGTGCAGCAGTTCCTTGGTGCGGTGCCACGCATTAATGCGATGAAGAGGTCGGCGTGCATAGAAGGCTCGCGGATGGCCCTTGCCCGTGTCAAAACATACTGGGCGGAGATGGATGCCACCACTGTCGCGGCGCAGGGTTCGGCCATAGGCCGAGTGGCTGCCGAGCACTATTTTGAAGAAGTTCTTGAGGGCGCTCGTTCGATAGAGGCCCAGTGCTCGAAGAATGTTATGTTTGAGTGATATGTATTCCTATTGTAAAAACAACGTTTTATTGATTTTATCAAGGCTGTATTTATACTTTTGCCCGAAAGTATTGTGATGCCTCCTGTGCGGCCGTTTATGTATACATGTATATAACCTGAAAGATTGCAGTCGTCGGCTTCAGCCCCCACGCATATAATGCGGGGGTGTTCGCAGAAGACGCGTATTCACACTTAATCCAACGTCTTGGTCCTATTAAGGAGGTGATAGCGCAGCGAACTAGGCAACCGGACTATAATGCTTTAACACTTTCACTTAGCCATAGGAGTTTGACAGTGGGGCTACTATATAGCCCCTGGTGGCTCCGCACTCATCCGGATTCGGGGTGCGTACATGCCTGGCCGGGAAACGGCCCTTCGTTAATGCGGAGGAATCCCGAAGATTCCAATAGGTCATCGAGTGGTTGACCAGTCTCACGCTATATCATGACAGTCAGTTTTCGGCTTTCTCTACTGAGGTGCTCGTCCGGATGAACCAGGGCACAATCGCAGTAGTTCTCCTGGTGCCGCCTTAGCCGATAGAGCGGAACGTAAGGCAGCAAAACACAGGAGCCGGGCAAACCCAACATTTGACCAAAGACATGATTCGGAGCTGATGCATATAAGGCCAAACTCGCGACGCCGAACACTCCCTAAGGTATTCGGTCTTTATGGTGTAAACCGGGTCTAAACAGTACCCTTTGTAATAAGCCCCTGGTGTCCAGGTACGTGCATTATTCTGGCGTGGCCACATGCCAAGACGTCAGCATCCTTCTCGATTGTACTGAGAAACCGAGGGATGTAAATCAACAAGAGACAGTAAAAAAGGTTTATGCAGGGTCTTAATCTACAAAGAATCCTTGGAACGAGTCCCTGTTGCACGTCTGCGCCTGTGTCTCCGTTGTGCCGTATCCTGGACGGGTGTAGCACGATGGTCATCTGAAAAAGAGAGGAACTTAATTGCCGTGCAAAAATTAAGTTATACTAAATAAACAATATATAGTTGAAATTGAGTAAAGGTGAGCCTTATTGCCACTTTTGCGCGCGCGTTGAGCCCCTTGTATTGTAATAGGGGTATAGCCGTCAAACCTGTATTAATTACGTATAGCTGCGCCGGACTCGTCTAACCGTGTCCGTGGTCTTAACGACCTGTCAAATGCTTGAGTTGGTGAGGCCGTTTAGTGTGCGGCGGCCAAGGCAGCCGCACCGTCTTCGGCGCACAAGGAGCTCAATATTTCCATTTACTGTGATGATGCCGCGTGGACCGGGCATCTTGAGCTTGAGGGAAGTGTAATGTGGTATTGCGTTAAAGCGAGTGAAAGCTTCGCGTCCGAGTAGTGCTTGATAGCCACTTTCGAACGGAGCAACGTGGAAAGTTAAATTTTCGTTGCGGAAGTTATCGGGGAAGCCGAATATAACCTCTAGTAGCAGGGATCCCCTGCAATGAACCTCCGGGCCTAGCGTTACTCCTTTAAAGGTAGCATTGCTGTGGCAAATTTTTGTTGGGTCTATCCCCATTTTGCGGACAGTGTCCTGATATATCAGATTTAAACTGCTGCCGCCGTCCATCAGGACTCATGTGAAGTGGTATCCGTCAATTATTGGATCTAATACCAAGGCGGCCCATCCTGCACGCCGGATACTTGCCGAGTAATCCCGATGGTCGAAGGTGATCGGTTGGGACGACCAGTGGCGGAGCTCCGTAGTGATAGGCCCTGGGGCATGTTTCTCTAAAGGTGCAGCTTTGTTTCTCCCTTTTGTCACGTGTAACACGTTGACTGTTTTGACTTTTGGTGGGAATTTCTTCTGTTCCCCTGTGCTTTGCTTGCGAGGCTCGTCCTCGTCTTCACTTTGTGTATCCTGCCCCTTGTGTTCGGCGTTGAGCTTGCCGGACTGTTTGAAGACCCAACATTCTCTGTGGGTATGATTTGCAGGTTTACCAGGGGTGCTATGGATCTGACATATTTGGTCCAGAATTTTGTTTAGGCTGGACAGTTCGTCTCTGTTGCCTTTGGAGGGCGGCTTCTGCTGGCCTGGCCGAGAGCTTCTAAATCCGGCGTTTACCGTCGTGCTCTTCGGGCTGTCTTCTTTATTCCGGCGCTTATTCTTGCTGCGTCGTGATTTCCCGTTTCCATCCCTGACTTCGGATGTACTTGGGTCGCTGGTGCTGCATCGGGCTAACCAGCTGTCCTCGCCCGCGCAAAAATGGGTCATGAGGCTTGTTAATGCTGCCATTGTTCTCGGCTTTTCTTGACCGAGGTGTCTGGCAAGCCATTCGTCTCGAACGCTATGCTTGAAAGCTGCTAAGGCTTCGGCGTCCGGACAGTCGACTATTTGGTTCTTTTTAGTGAGGAACCTGTTCCAAAGTTTTCGGGCTGACTCACTGGGTTGTTGAGTTATATGACTTAAATCGTCTGCATCCGGTGGTCGGACATATGTCCCTTGAAAATTTGCCCGAAAGGCGTCTTCGAGCTCTTCCCAGCTTCCGATGGAGTTTTCGGGGAGGCTTTTAAGCCAGTGCCGAGCTGGCCCTTTGAGCTTGAGGGGTAAGTACTTGATGGCGTGGAGATCATCTCCTCGAGCCATATGGATATGGAGGATGTAGTCCTCAATCCAGACCCCAGGGTCTGTTGTTCCGTCGTACGCCTCTATGTTTACGGGTTTGAATCCCTCTGGAAATTCATGATCCAGCACCTCGTCGGTGAAACATAGAGGGTGTGCGGCACCCCTGTATTTGGGTGTACCGTGGTGTTCGGATGTTTGTTGTGTTGCATTGCATGTTGGAGCGCGCTTGCGTGGTCCATAGATGGATCTGGTTGCGCCGTCCTTTTGATGCGAGCCCTTACGCGGTTCGCGTACTGGTTTATGTGCGGCGTCGTTTGCCGCTTTATGTTGGCTATGAGGTCGTCTATCCGACCGGATGGCCGTTTTATTTTTTAATTGTGGAGGATCTAAGGCCTCCTCATCAAATTCAGGTAGCAACTTTCGCTTCGGATAGCTCTTGGTGTGGCGATTACTGCCGTACTTCGCTGCAGTGTTGAGTACTTCACTCCATTTGATTTTGAGTGTGTCTTGTGCAGCCTTGAGCCTTTGCTTCTATTTTTTTAGGCTCCTTGCCGTGGCGACAAGCCTTTGGTGGGCGTTATGTCGCTCCTGGCGCCTGTCCGGTGTGGTGTCGTCCGGACTGTTGTCTTCGACGGAGTCGGGTTGTTCGGTTTGATTCCTCGTGTTGCCCTGGTCGGGCGATGGTTCACCCTGCTCTATCGCTGGGTCCATATGAACGTTATTTCTGCCGAGGCGGGATTTGGAGCGGCGTCTATGCCGCCGCTTTGACTGCTTCTTGAGGGAACAACCCTTCGCTGCGTCCTTCCGTTCCTCGTCGTTGTTTTCTTTGGGTGTGTCCACCATGTATATGTCCTGTGATGAAGTGGGTGTCCAGTGCCCTGTGGGCAGTGGTTCCTGTTCGTCTCCTGCATCGTCGTCCATACCGTAGATGTCTTCAGAGTCGAAGTCGAGCATGTCGGTTAAGTCATCGATAGTGGCTACTAAGTGGGTGGTGGGTGGGCGGCGAATTTCTTCGTCATCCGCGTCCCAATCCTACCAGACATAGTTCGGCCAGGACCCTCCTGACAAGGAGAGAGACCTTAATGAGTTCAATATGTCGCCGAAGGGCGAGTGCTGAAAATTATCCGCGGAGGTAAACTCCATTATCGGCGCCCAACTGGATTCGACAGGAACGGGCGTAGGGGGTTCGGAGTCCGTGGCCGGAGAAGGATCCGGCAGTTTGGAAACACAGCTCTCGTGAAGGGTAAGGTCGATATTCGGCTCGGTCGGTTCTGAGGATACGACCTCCGTGGAGGGGTCTATCCACCCGCCCATGGATGGCGCAACTGGCTCCGAATTGAGGGTCGGAGCGGCTGCCGGTGCGCTTTCTTGGACACTATCCGATGGTAGACCTGAATCGTACTCATCGTGACCGCGCGGCGCACAAGGCAGGGGCTCGAATCCGTCGAAGATCAAGTCTCCGCGGATATCGGCCGTGTAGTTTAAGCTTCCAAACCTGAACTGGTGGCCAGGGGCGTAGCTTTCGATCTGCTCCAGATGGCCAAGCGAGTTGTCCTGCAGTGCGAAGCCACCGAACACAAAGATCTATCCGGGGAGAAAAGTCTCACCCTGGACTGCATCGCTATCAATGATAGTAGGAGCCATCAAGCCTAATGGCGACGACACAGAGGAACTCTCAATGAAAGCACCAATGTCGGTGTCAAAACCGGCGGATCTCGGGTAGGGGGTCCCAAACTGTGCGTCTAAGGCGGATGGTAACAGGAGGCAGGGGACGCGATGTTTTACCCAGGTTCAGGCCCTCTTGATGGAGGTAAAACCCTACGTCCTGCTTGATTTATTCTTGATGATATGAGTATTACAAGAGTTGATCTACCACGAGATCGGAGAGGCTAAACCCTAGAAGCTAGCCTATGGTATGATTGTATGTTGTCCTACGGACTAAAACCCTCCGGTTTATATAGACACCGGAGGGGGCTAGGGTTACACAAGGTCGGTTACAAAGGAGGAGATGTCCATATCCGTACTGCCTAGCTTGCCTTCCACGCCAAGTAGAGTCCTATTCGGACACGGGACGAAGTCTTCAATCTTGTATCTTCATAGTCCAACAGTCCGGCCAAAGGATATAGTCCGGCTGTCCAGAGACCCCCTAATCCAGGACTCCCTCACCCGACCCAGGCCATATGATTCAAATCAAGCTTAGTGTACCGTGTTTTTACCATGGCCCAGGCCTCTCGCGCACCTTCACGGCAGGCTGATATCTTCCATAATCGAAAGTGCCGCCGAGCTCCTTGGAATAGCTTCACAAGCTCCTCCATACTCCCTGGAGGAGAGGCAGACGGCCACAAAGCTTTGGCAATGCTCCGCATTGCTTGTCGAGCTCGCTCGTGCAATTGGGACAGCTCTTGTAGAAGGTCGCGTTGAGAGCCGGACATTTCCTCCCTGGGATGGCCAGTCAACACACCTGCCGACATAAATCTGTCAAATCATTTCTTTGCTGAATTACATAAAGGTAAAGTCAAACACATACTGAATATGCCGCCTTGTAGCCTCCTATTCTCCTTGACGACATCAGCTAGCTGGGCTCGAACATCTTTTAGTTCTTCACCCAGCCAGGTATTGGAATCCTGCAGTTTGTTCTTTTCATCCCTGACCTGCGCCAGCACACGTTCGCGTGCCGCATGTTGCCTTTTGGCCTCTTGTTCACCAGCCTGGGTGACCTTCAATTTCTCTCTCAGTTTCTCTACTGATTCTGTCAGCGGAAACACAACAGTATTAATATTACTGGTATATGATTATACTTTTTCTGATGGGGAGAAACATTACCAGGTGGTGCCTCCTTGGATTTTCCCAATTCGGTGGTAGCCGCAGTTTGCTGGGTCTGACACTTTTCCAGCTCTTGAGACAGTAGGCTATTCTTCTCCGTAAGTGCCTGATTATACAATGGTCCTTAAATCAGTTGTATCAACTACTTTAAGTCTCGGGGGCTACTGGTATATGATTATCAAATCTATACTTACCCGCATATCTTTTAGATGCTGGTCCGTGGCTCTGGCAAGTCCATCCCGAGCAGCTCGGATGTATGCATCGGCCGAGCTAAAGGCAATGAATGCCTCTTTTGAAAAGCCGGGGTCACAGAGAGCGGCCCTCCGGCAGTGATGATTCATAGCGCTCTCCACTTCAGAGTTCGTGACGGACATATCATCTGAATCCTCTGCGGAATGACAGTCCGGCGCCACTCCCGTGTCAGCCCCCGTCCTTAGGGCGGGTTCTGGAACCCGACTAGTGGAGGCGCGACCGGCAGGATCCCCGGACATAGTCCGACGGATGCTCTTCCTGATGAAATGCGGCGGATAATGTCACAATTTGATGTGACGACCAGGAGGCATATTTAAAAAGAAAGTCATACCTCTTTGATGAAGGTTCTACCATATTATTGTTCACCTTTATCTTCGAAGATGTGCTCGGCGCGGGCACTGCTCTCCTCGGAGATGCCTCTGGTGCACGTTGTGGCGTCGAGTGCCTCCCCTTTGGAGCACGAAATAGTGCGGTGGGTGAGGCGTCATAAGGAAGCTCTTTCGAAGAAGGTATCTCTTGATTACTTACATATGAGGGAGGAAGGAGGCCGGGATAGTCGACCACGATTGTCACAACTATGCCATCATAGCTCGCCTGGTAGAATACTCCCTTCTCGAGCTCCACAAAGATGTCCGGATCCTCTTCAAATCCGGGGTCACGATCCCGGTTGTGATCCTCTGGCTGTGGGGCGGGGTTATGGATCCCCTCGGTAACCTTCCGCCATTCCTGTTATAAATAGATGGGTTAATGTCCATTAAAAGTGATTCAGGGAGAAGATTGAGTAAAGTGGTGGGATTAGAGCTCACCCAGCTCAGAGGATTCTACATGGAAAATCCATCTCAGTGTTTAAGACGAGTGAACTCCTCTTCCTCCCCTTTGTACAGTTCGGCCAATATTTTGACCAAAGCGGCGGGGATGTCCAAACCCTTCCGACTGCAGCGTGAGGTGTCATCCTCCCCATTATAGTGCCAAAACGGAAGCCCTTGGTATTGGAGTGGCTGGACCCCCCACACTATGGAGGTCGCCATCACCTCGATTATTGATAATCCAGACTGGGCAAGTGTATTTATCTTGCCCATCAATTGATGGACTTCCGCGCTATCCTCCTCCTCAAGGCTCCGAGGGCACCAGCTGTGACGTTTCTTCAGTGGAGCATTGGAAAATTCAGGAAGGCCCATTCAAACTTGGTCGGGGAGAGCGGCGACCTCAATATAAAACCATTCTGAGGGCCATTCTTTGGGCGCCTTATTCGGCGTGCCGGATAGGTATCCGGTCCCAGCTATGTGCCATACTTTGGCGCCGCCCACCTCGAATATCGACCCTTCTCGGTTGCGAGGAACGAGGTAGAATAGCTTCCTCCACAAATCAAAGTGGGCTTCGCAGCCTAGGAAAAGCTCGCACAGGGCAACAAAACTTGCGATGTGCAGGATAGAGGCCGGCATGAGGTTGTGCAGTTGGAGGCCGTAATACTCCAGGAGTCCATGGAGGAAAGGGTGGATTGGAAACCTGATGCCTCTCAACAAGTAAGATACGAAGCACACCCATTCCCCCTAGTTGGATTGGGGAAATTTTCTGCCAGAACTTCGCCTGTGAAGGATGTCAATCCTGCTTGAACAGGGACTAGATCCGCGGGGGGGGGGGGGATCCCTGTGTTTGAAGCTTAACCAACTGCTCATGGGATAAAGAGCATCTCTCCCAATCGCCTTTTTCGGAGCCGTGAGGGCGGGAGGAGGACTAGGGATGCTAGCCATATAGAATTGTTTCCCCTGGCAAGACTCTGAGGATTTTCCGCTGGGTGTGGAATGGATCTGAGATCCAACCCCTTTAAATAGAGGTCTTTCTTATGTGGCCGGAGGGGGGGTTATGCAAAAATACCACGACTTCTCGCATTCGCTCGAAGCGTGGAAGCAGAAGGTATGGAGGCACAGAAGCTGATGTGTGCGACATTAAATGGAGGGCCGAATACAACTCTTTAAGTCAGGTACTTTGAAGTGATCGGAGGAGGAACCCGCCTTGAAATGCCGAAGACAATCTGCACGCCAGACACCTCATCATTGAAGCCTGGTTCGGGGGCTACTGAGGGAGTCCTAGATTAAGGGGTCGTCGGGCATCCGGCCTATGTGACGTGGGCCGGACTATTGGGCGATGAAGGTACAAGATAGAATACTTCCTCCCGTGTCCGGATAGGACTCTCCTTTACGTGGAAGGCAAGCTAGGCGGCCGGATGTACTATTTCCTTTCTATGTAACCGACTTTGTATAACCCTAGGCACCCCCGGTGTCTATATAAACCAGGGGGTTTAGTCCGTAGAGGCAATCATAATCATATAGGCTAGACTTCTAGGGTTTTAGTCATTACGATATCGTGGTAGATCAACTTTTGTAACCCCCATACTCATCAATATTAATCAAGCAGGATGCATGGTATTACCTCCATCAAGAGGGCCCGAACCTGGGTAAAACTTTGTGTCCCTTATCTCCCGTTACCATCAACCTCAGACGCACAGTTCGGGACCCCCTACCTGAGATCCATCGGTTTTGACACCGACACCCGCCGCAAAGCGAGCTTGGGAACAGAGGTCTGTGGCGCCGACCGCCGCCACGATTTCTCCGCGGCGCTCCAGTGTCAGCATCTTGTAGTACGTGATCTTGCGGCGCACCATGGCTTTCTAGCGAACTAGGGGACGCTTGATGCGGGCTAGGGGATCGAAAGGTGGGGGAATGGGCTGGAGAGGAGGTGTGGTTTTGGGGCAGTGGCTGGCGTAGGCCGAGCAGCGAAGGTTCTAGTGTGAATAGTAGTTCCGGTGACGACCGGTCAATCGGTTTTGACTGTACATCACTCTTGTCGCGTTCGCGTTGCACCCCGGCACGCTGGACCCTCCACGTCGCTCACCGAATGGAACACGCTTCGTCTTGCATTTTCGCTCACTTGTGGGATCTAGTTTAGAGCAAACCGACGTCCCTCCCCCTCCCCTGCCCACGTCATTTATACTACCACTCCCTCCGTTTTATGCAGAGTAAATAAAAACAGAGGGAGTATACTACGGATGAGGATCCCCTGACATGGCCGAACCCATTGAGTAACTGGCATGCGGGGCCTAGCAAGCATGGGGTCCGCCAGTAAGTGAATGAAAGGGAGGGTAAGGCAGGGATACCTACGTCAAAGGATCCACTTCCACTACTACTCCCTCCTTACATCTACAGGGCCTAATGCGTTTTTTGAGGCTAACTTTGACCAAATGTTAAAGTAATAATATATGACATTCAACTTACACAAAGCATACGGTCAAATTCATATGTGAGAGGAGCTTCCAATGATATAATTTTCACATTATACATCTCATGTACTATTAATCTTGTCAATAGTCAATGGCGGTTTTGAAAAACGCATTAGAGCATGGTTAATAATATAGCCAGCCGATGGCTATAAGGAACTGACATGTCATCTATAGCCATCATCTATATGCACTCATACAGTATGTGGGCTATAAGGTTGGCAATTTCCCACAAAAAAAGGTTGGCTAGTACTTTTTCCATCTCCTCTCTATCTCTTTCTTCATATTTATTGTATTTAATTAGGAATGTGTATATAGCTAGGCTCTTGCATGAGAGCTCACTCCCCTTACTTTTTCACATCTCTCTCCTCCACATAGGCCCTATATAAATGGAAGGAGGAAGTACTATGAGCACTGCATACTCTACTACAGATGTTGTCAGTACTCCACTAGTACTATTGGACAGGGAGCTTAAAAAGTTACTATTGGACTGGCTATACGTGGCGAAATCCTAGTAGGAAGAGCATGCGCGAGAACAAGCGCATTCACGTGGTTGAAAACAAATTGCAAACCATGTCTGTTTGAATACAAATCTAGGAGTACGTACGAATCTAAAAATATTGATTGGGCGTTGTTCAATGTTGATATTTTTCTGTAAGTTTGATCAAAGTAGAGATACTTTGACTACACATAAAACTTATATGTAAACTAGAAACGATCGGAGGGAGTATATTGTACGTTCAAGAGCGAAACAAACATTGAATACCCTTTATATATGATTTGTGGATGCTATGATCACCGGTTCAAAATTTTGAATCCGCCTTAGGTATCACACATGCACCCACTCGTTCTTTCTCGATTTCATCTCGGGGTCCAAAGATCGATTGAAAGAGGACTAGGGTGGGTATAATATGTTCGTTTCTCTTATGAACGTACAATATACTCCCTCTGATCCCCATAGACCCCCCCCCCCCGCCGGTCATTTCTATCATAGAAACAGAGTAAACCTTTATCTCCTTACATGACACGCAATTGATCTCTCAACATCAATCGATCTCGTCAAGATGTGTCGGGGCATGAACCGAATGGGATGTCATAACTAAGACGGGAAGCGACACGTAGTGGAGGCAAAGTGAAACTTTAAACGAAATGTTTCTTTGTATGCATGTCGGACAAATTACAACATTGGAAATATAAGCATGGTCTAGGCCCACATGCAAATGATACTCGGCGGAATGTTCAAATGAGGCATGCGGGAGCGACACGCTCATCTTCGCTTTACACGGTCAGTTTCAGTGTGTCGAGGGTGGCGTTAGCGCTACGGCACGACCAGTAGATCAACACCCGGCTCGTCGAGGTGCACGGGGCGCCGAAGTGCGCGTGCGCCGCGACGCGTCCGCTGAGTGGTGTAGCGCGGCCAACTGCATCCCCAGAACCTGAGACCATGCCAGGTCGTCTTGCTTTGCCAATGACATGTGGGGTCGCATGTGAGCAAAGGGCATCTCCAACGTTGCCATGACTGCAGCTGACTACCCGGGCACACCAAAAACCCTTGTCCCTCGCGTGGCGCCAACTGCCCGCATTCATGTCGTTCGTTCGTATGACGTCGTTAAGAGGCTCGGTGCTTGAGGAACCAACTCTGGCGACTTTAATGACGCATCCGGACGCTTGGCCTCACCGGAATCCGCTACTTAAAGTGGCAACGCACAGCTAACCTCCACACCATAGCACATCATCCTGCCACCTGGCACCACATCCGCCATGACCGCGAGCGTGAACGCTCTGCGGGAGAGCTTGTCTTCGGGGATGAAGCTCGAGGTCGCCGCCCTCACTCAAGTCGCCGCTCATGACGCAATAGCGGCGTAGCCGGACGCGGATGCGGCCGCACAAGTGGTGGCCACGCTAGCGGCCGATGACGGGAGCACCGTCAACCACGCGTCCTACTTGCCGCCGTCCAACGTCCGGCACCGCCGAGGTCAGGGACTCCTCTGAGGATGAGTAGGGCATGGGAGGTGGCAGAGCATGGTGTGCCAACTGGCCGGTCCATTTCCCGTGTTCTACTCTTCCTCGCCGGACACCGCACCTTCACTTCACGGGTCTTGAACCCCGCCCCCATACATGGAGATCGCAGATGGAGGACGTCGGTCGCCGCCATAGAATAGGTTTAGGGTCGGGTTTCTTTTATTTTTCTGTCCTATAAAAGATCGAAATGTAATGAAAATATGTCGTGTTTGCATTAATCTCGGCCGGTGTATATGAACTTTCACAATAATATAGTATATTGTAGGAGTACTAGCAACTAAGCCAACCTCCCAGCATATCACGCGGGAAAAGACCCGTCTGCGCCATTTTAGTCGAGATTACCGGATTACTAGTAGTAGTATCGATGGATCGCGTGAAGCACCAAGTTTTTTTCTTTAGGGGGCGAAGCACCTAGTTTAAAAGGAAAAAAGGTGGTGCACTCACAACACCCCTGTCGCGGTCGCATTGCACCCCACACATGTTCGGTCCTGCACACGGCTCACGCAAACGGAACACGCTTCAGCTTGCCTCTTCACTAACACGTGGGACTGCACTTGGAGAAACCGACCATGCGCCAAATTCCCCCCGCCCACCACGCGAAAATCCTCCCCTCCCCCCAAAAAGATTCCCCCCAAATCCCAAATTCAACGCCCTTCGGCGAACTAGCCAATAATATTCCCCAAACCCCTCCCCCCATCCCCCTCCACTCCATTTGCTCCGCCAAAGCCGCCCTCCCTGTCGCGCCGATACATCGGCACCGCGGTTCGTCGAGGGGGCGCACGGCTATCCTCTCGCTCCCACAGTACGCTCTCGTAGAGTGCCATCCTCTAGTTGCGCCGCCACTGTTGGCGATGTTCTTGTGGAGGCGCACGGCGGCCACTGGCAACGTTCGTGTGGAGACGCACGTCGGTCAACTTCTCCCACGGTATGCGCATTCTAGACTGAGGCCCCATGCATGTGGGTGTAGCGCTGAATGTTAGTTGATAGACGATGTTAATCTCATTGTTTTCCGAAGTAGTTTATAGTCAATATGTTCTTCTTAAGAAGCTTTCTTGCCTTGTTCTGCACTCAATCTGCTTAGCTGAGATGGCATGCCAAGCCCGATTAGTTGCTAAAATATCCTGCCATATATTTATTGTGACATAGATTGCCATGGTCTAGTAGCCAATCTGTTAGGTGAAATAGCTGTACACCGTTTTATACTCGATCTTTGTTGCTGCGATGGCCTTCGATAGTTCGATGGCTGTGTGCTCGGTCTCATTGACTGTTGAAACAACCTGCCATAATTTAGCACTCAAATCTATTTGTTGAATTAGCTTTACATATACCTCGTTACTTAGATCTGCTCGTCCAAATATCTTGCCATAGCTTTAGACATCGACCTAGGTATTTTTTTCTGGACTTCATAAAAAAGCATATATGTTTTTCCTGTAATATCTAGTAGAAGAACTAATTTGTATGTCTAACAAATGGACAGGACTTGGATAACTTCTGCTCGAAAATTCTCCGTTGCATATGTCGAGGGGGTTGAAAACTTCATGAACTTTATCAGAGCTGAGTATGGTGGTCCGAAATCAGATGTGCTCTGCCCGTGTAGCAGTTGTGTGAATTCAGTTACAAGACCCCAGTCAACTGTGCAAAATCATCTACACTTGTATGGGATGTCGGTCACATATACTAGGTGGGTTCATCATGGTGAAGCTGTGAACGTCAATGTTACTGACTACATGGAAGCAACAGATCACCATCTTGATCTGCTTGATGCTCAAGTGGAAGAGGAGGAGGAGGTGGTGATGGCAGAGCCAGTGAGTTTGACCAACATTGAAACAATGCTATGAAATGCTTGTGCATTTCGTGAACTTTCACCTGCAGAAGAAAAATGGTGGGCCCGCATGTTGAAACAATGCAACATGGTTGTCACCCCAGGAAATAAGCTGTCAGTATTCTCAGCTATGGTCACCTTTCTTCACATGAAGACATCTGAGCGGATGACCAACAAATCAATCAATGCAATGTTGACTGCTTTTCGCAAATCTTTCCCAGATGCGTCTGAGCTGCCACACACCTACAGTAAAATAAAGAATTTCCTTCATGCAGTTGGAATTGGATATGATATGATCCATGTTTGTAAGAATAATTGTGTTCTGTTCCGGAAGGATTATGCCAACTTAAGTGAATGCCCGAAATGCAAATCATCAAGATGGAAAGATGGCGATGCTGTGAAGAGGATTCCTCATAATGTTCTGAGACATTTTCCAATTACACCAAGATTGCAGAGGTTGTTTCATGACGCTGAAACAAGAGAGGATGTATTGTGGCATTCTAGGAACCAGGAGTACAGAGATCAGAATGTAATGAGACATCCATCTCATGGTAGTGAGTGGCAAAGCTTCAATCAGAAACACAAAAAGTTTGCTGCTGACCCAAGAAACATTAGACTTAGCTTAGCTTCAGATGGATTTAACCCATGTGGCCAGTGCTTGTTATCCCTTACAACATGCCTCCAAATGTCTGCACCAAAGAATCAAACTACATGATGGCCTTGCTCATCCCAGGTCCAAAAAGTCCTAGAAAGGATTTTGATTTATTCATGGAGCCTCTTGTGGAGGAACTTCAATAGCTACGGAGGGGTGTTCTCACTCGAGACCTATATAGCAGCCCACCAGCTGATTTCTTTCTGCGTGCTATTATAATTTGGTGCATCTATGATTATCTGGCTTTGGGCACTATGTCAGGGCAAATGACACATGGTTACAATGCATGTGTTCGCTATGACAGGAATCCGCTGTCAAATGCAATACTTAGCAAGATCTGTTACATTAGACACCGTCGTTTCCTTGCCAAGGACAAGCCGCGTCCTACAAAATACTGAAGACATGTGTTCAATGCAAAGCATGAAAACCATGATGCGCCAAAGAGGCTCACCGCCGATGAGTTGCAAGTGGAATTAGAGAAGGTCGGGCATATTACACCAGGAAACCATCCTGGTGATGGTAGCGGGAAAAGGAAGCATGTCAGCATAGAAGAGAGATTATTGTTTACCCGCAGGTCCACTTTGTGGGACTTGGAGTATTGAAAATATTTGGATTTGCGGAATAATCTTGATGTGATGCACATCGAGAAAAATATATGTGACAACATTATCGGCACACTTCTTAATATTGAAGGAAAGACGAAAAATACCTTAAAATCTAGGATTGATTTGACACACCTGGGTATCAGAAGGGATTTGCAGGTGCAAAATGAAGGTAAACCACGGGATATGGCACCAGTTGTGTACGTCTTGGACAAGGTAAAAAGAAAAGAATTCTGCGAGGTCCTGTCACGTGTGAGATTCCCACATGGATTTGCTTCCAATCCTGAAAGGAGAGTCAGTGCATATGGAAACAAGGTACAAGGGTTGAAAACTCATGACTGCCATGTCCTACTTCGAAGGGTTTTACTTGTTATCCTTAGAGGATTGGGCCGACCTGACTTATACAGAGCAGTTGTAGAGTTGGGACAATTCTTCAGGGAACTCTGCAGTAGAAATATCAGGATAGATGCTTTGGAGCGTCTTAGAGACAAGATACCAACTATCCTATGCGACCTTGAGAAGATATATCCTCCAGCCTTCTTTGATATGATGGTGCATTTGACTATTCATCTACCTGATGAGGCACTACTTAGAGGTCCAGTACAGTATGGCTGGATGTACCCTATTGAAAGGCGGCTAGGCACTTTCAAGGGCTATGTTACGAACAAAGCTAGACCTGAAGGTTTCGTTGCACAGGCCTACATTGCTACAGAAACGTTGACATTCTTCTCAAAATACATTAAAACAGTTGATCAGCTTAGCAAAGAGGTGGGTGAAAGACAATCCCGGGCTCAATGTTTTTGATTATTCTATTCGAGTTACAAGGAAGAGTCGACAAGAGGACAAACCTAAAGATTTGGACAAAATGGTTTGGTATGTGTTGAATAACTGTCCTGAGATACTACCTTATATCAAGTAAGTGCTAAGTACTGCAGCTTATACATCATAATCTACTGAACTTGCAGCACATTCTTATATATGTAGATGTTTGACGCGATCACTATGTTGTGCAACATCTACAAAAAGGAGTTACTTCCACAAAATCCAAGAAACATTGACAAATTGGTTATGGCAGGATTTGTGAAATGGTTCAAGAGCCATGTAAGCTTTTGAATTGCACTGACAGTTTTTTTAATATATTGAGTACATAAGATGATCAGCTTGTCTATTTTCTAAACATAGGTTAAGAAGATGCGGGAGGATGGGGAGGTAGTTGAGGATGCCCTTTACGCACTAGCAATGGGTCCTGATACTCGGGTAAGACATTATGAATCTTGCATTGTTAGAGATGTGCGCTACAACACCCTTGCACACGACGAAGGCAGGAAGACACAAAACAGTGCCATCATGAGCACGGATACGTACGACAGAGTGACAACTGAAATGTATGCTAACATAATAGACATTGTTCATTTGCAGTATATCTCTAGTTTCGAGGATCATTGGTGTGTGGTTCTGTTGTGCTGTCGTTGGTATAACCTGTTTTCCAGGATCGCAAAACCCAGAGCTGATGATTATTTCAAATCCATCAATGTCAAGGCGGCGTACCAGACCAACGAGCCTTTTATTTTGGCAAATCAAGCAACACAGATATTTTTCTTGGAAGACACATTTGCATGTAGCGATGACTGGAGAGTATTGTAGAGGTTTGAGTAGAGGAATTCGTTTAATGAAGTTGCACAACAAGAAAATGCTTACACCACTCCTGATGTACAAGATTCCACAGATGTTCCTAATATCTTTGAGAACCATCACGTCAATGACGCTAACGAAAAGATTGCCTATCGTGTTGTGGACATACAAGAGTTGATCAAGAAGAAGCCAAGGTTCGAGGACATTGAGGATGAAGAAGAAGATGACACTCTGGGGAATTACGATTCAGACTGATACACATGGTGAAGATGTTGACGCTGCTGCTACGGATGATGATTAGATTGCTTTTGTCATATTTGCCTGTCAGAAGACGTTTTTTTATCTACTATGTGAAATTGTGTTTGCTATGACAACTAAAACCTGATGAACGTGTTGTTTAGTATTTTGCTGTGAGAACATCACTTGTTATGTATGTTAATTTGTGTTTGGTGATTGTATGACGAGTAAAACATGATGACATTGTTGTTTAGTTGTACTCATATTTGGTTGTGAAACTTGAATTTGATGACATAGTTTGTTGTTGGATTGCAATTTGCTCGATGTCTTCGAATGGGAACAAAGCTGACCCGATAGGGCCTCTGCTAATTTATTTATTTATTACCAAAAGGGCCTCTGTTATTTATTTATTTATGAGAAAAGGGGGATAGCCCCGATTTCCATTAATAGAAATCATTAGATGTTCACAACACTATGCCCAACCTGCTACACAGGTTTCATTCATTACTAGTTTCAGCAAAGTGCTCATGTCATAGCCACTCAATACATCATGAGTGCTACATACACTACAAATAAAGAGGCAATCATCCTACAGAGCACTTCGATCTTGCCCATTATCTTCACAAGCTCTTTCATCTCCTCATTGATGTCAAGGTCGTTCAACAGCTGTTGCTTGGCCATGATCAGAGGAACTGCATCTTTAACCTTCTGCTATGCATCTTCCTCTTCTGCCATTCCTACAGTTACTTGTCCAACACCCCAACCTGCTGGTATTGGGATTCCTCGTCTAACCAAATAATCAACGTAGTTGCATTCCCCCACATCAGTAACTTCCCAGAAATACAAATCACACGAATCTTCCCTTTTTTGCGCGAATCAAATTGGAAGATCATCAACCAAACTATTAAAAAATCAGCAACTGAAAGCAGCAGAAAAACACTTAAACATATTATTACCCCATGATTCGGACATTTGTAGAAGACTCGGCCAGGGTTGAGGATTGTGGTTGAGACGCGACAGATGATTCTGCATGATTTGCAGCAGTGGCACCACACCAACGGCAGCGGGTTGCGATGAGCAACTGACTGCGGTGCGTGTGCCGGCGGGGGTGTGATAAGACCCACATGTAATGGTACGGGTGGCGAGTTGGCGCATATCTGGTTGTTGCCTACTGAAGAGCAGGTGGACGAGCAGCCAGCGGACATGGTTGTTGCGGCCAGAGCTTCTGATGCTAGGCAGAGTAAGTAGAGAAGAGGAGAAGCGAACATTGGATATGTCAGTTTCATTAGTTGCAGAGTAGCATAGCACCATATATAGTCATAGTCTAGGTTAGGATTCGAACCAGCTACAGGAGCACGCCTCTTTTTTTTCTAAAACTCAGCAATGTCTCTTTACTGGTACACTAGCTTGTTCTGTACGCCTTCTCAAGTCTTTGATTTTCTTTTTTTTTGCGAGGAAGGAAGGAGGACAAAACTGAGAGTTCCTGGGACTCGAACCCAAGGCCTCTCGGTTGAAAACAAGGGTGCTAGTCACTTATGTGGCGAACATTCCCTTGGAGGAGGACGGCAGTCGAACGCATTTTCCTCGCAGTTTTAGTTGCGGCGCAAGATCGAATGGTCGCAGTTTCGGGAATGTTACCAGGCAAACGAGCCCAGTTTTTCTTTTCTTCCTATATATAAAAAACTATGCTACTTGGTGTCGGCTTAGTCAACAAACGATTGTGCCAACCTTGACCGTTGGATTGACATTCAACGTCTGTCATGTTTCTTCAGTCTCGTCTTCCTCCATCCGCCAAAGTCAAACCAGCGCCGGCGGGACCGCCTGCTCCCGCCTCCCACGGCTGGCTATGCTGCCGCACACGCATCGTGGCCACATCGCACCCTAAAACTCTACGCATCTTCCCCAGCTCATGTTCATCCCCATCCGAGGCCTCGCCATCGTCCTCCACCTTGGTTTGCTCGCCGCGGTGCCGCCCTCCGGTGTTGTCAACATGGTCAACAACCGAGAGGAATAAGGAGATGATTGTGCATGGTGAGGATGACATTAGGGACCCAGCAGCGCGCGTAGTAATTTAGTTTTTCGGGACGGAGAACGGGAGAAGGGTATCAGCTGGGTTGTGTGGGGGCTGTGGCCCATCTAGCCTAGGATTTTATTTTATATGTTTAGCACATGACCAGCCCAGTTTGTTTTTTTTCCTTTCTGAAATTGCTAGCCCAGCTATTTTGTTTTTTTGCAGAATAACCAATGTAGGCCTACTTGCTTTTCTACGCCCTGCTGGGCCGGAAATCTTTCAAGACGAGGAGGGATGCATTTTGCCCAGAAATTGGGCTATAAGTAATAAGAAATGGGCTATAAGTAATAATAAATAGGTAGTAAAATGAAAAAATACAACAAATAGGCAATTAGTTCCAAAATACTTTTTTCTTTCGGATTTTGATATTTTAAATTTTATTGTTTTTGTGTGGGTAAAATTTCATTGGATTTAAATTAAAGTATATTTAGTTTTAAAATTAATTTGAATCTGGCTAGAAATTTTGGGCTGTATGCTGTTTGGGACAGATTTGGAGGCTGACCTGTGGGTCTACTAGATTGGCGTGTATGAAAGGCTTTATCAACTTAGTCCACAAACGATTCTAGCATTAGTGACCGTGGGATGTTAATCCAATGGCTGTGTTGCTTCTTCAATATCTGATCTTCTTGCTCCAGCCGCCCAAACCAGCGCCGGTGGTACTGCCTGCTCGCGCCTCTCGTGGCCAGCTGTGCTGCCACACAGGCCGCACTGCCCCACCCTACTTCATTGCTGGCTAGGCCATTCCTCTACTCACACACACCTCCTGTTATTTTCCGGCGATGGCAGCCGGATGAGTAAACCCTTGTACTCCCACCGCGTGGGCAACCACTGCCGAGTCTTCCCCGGCTCCGTGTGGTTCCCTTCCTAGGCCTCGCCGTCGTCCACCGCCCTTGTGCTCTCGGCGTGGCGTGGTCAATGTGGTCAACAAACGACATCCATCAGACGTGGACTGTACGTGAAGAGGCTGACAGCTGGGTCCACGACCGCACATAAGGAAATGCCTCCTTATTACGCATAAAATAATGATTCCTCCACCTGATATCTGGGACCCACCCGAAGGGCCTCTGTATTTCGTGAAAAAAACATGCCCCCGTTGACAGGTCGGACCCATCAGCTATATCTTCACACGCAAGGAAGTGCCTTCTTATTACGCACAAAAAATGAATACCCCCCTGCTAGCTGGGACCCACCATAGTAGGAGGCTAACTTGTGGGCCTACTAAGATGACGGGGACGAAGGGCTTTGTCAACTTAGTCAATATGAACGATTATATCTCCAGTGACCGTATGATGTCCATCCAACAGCCGTAGTGCTTCTTCAACCTCTGATCTTCTTGCTCCAGCTGCCAAAACAAGCGTCGACCGTGCCCGCTGGCTCCTGCCTCCCGTGTCCGGTTGTGCTGCCACCGCTGCCCATGCCATCCCTGTATACTCATCCACACCTCCTATTGTTCTCCGGCGACAGCAGCCTCACACCGTAGCCGAAGCAGTCAACCCACGTACTCCCCTCCGCGTGGGCATCCACTGGCGCGTCTTCCCCAGCTCCGCTTCGTCCCCTTCCTAGGACTTTCCATCGTCCACCGCCCTGGTGCTCTCGGGGCAGCATGGTCAATGTGGTCAAAGAATGACTTCCATCAAAAGAGTATTGTACGTTGAGAGGCTGACAACTGGGTCCACGGCCACAGCAAGGAAGTGCCTCCTTATTATGCGGAAAATAATGATTCCTCCACCTGACAGCAGGGACCCACCAGACGGGCCACCGTATTTCACGAAAAAAATGTTTCCCCTGACTGCTGGGACCCACCAGCTACATCTTCGCACGCAAGGAAGTGCCTGACAGTTGGGACCCACCCGGTCAAAGCATAGCAGCGTTGTCATGCTGGTCGCGAACGTGTACGTGCAGAGGATCGGTCTGTCTGCAGGCTGCAGCGATGAACCGTGGACGTGTAAGGAAGGGTACATGTCATTTGTCGTATAGAGGCGCACACGTAGCATGTACACGTACGTACAGTGGCCAGGGTGCAAGAAAGTAAATACGACCACATACGTACATACAGGCGGGGTCTCGAATGCCTACTCGCGTATACGTATGGCCAGGGCCCGTGTACATGGCTGGGTCGGAACAGAGAAACCGCGTCGTCGTCGTGTTCATGGGAGGCAATGGAATGCGCCGTGTTCATTGGGAGGCAATGGAACGCGTGTTATTCATTGGGAGCCAACCGGCTTGGACGGAACAGCCGATGGAAACGAGGCATGTGGTACCGTAGAACGGAGTAAACGGCCTTGTGTTCGACCGGCCACGGTCAAAACGGGATCCTGTTCACCGGGAGGGGTCTGGCGTACCGCAAAACGGAGGAAACGGACTTCCTATGGTCGAAACGGGGTCCTGTTGATCGGGAGGGGTGTGACGTACCGCAAAATGGAGGAAACAAACTTGTGTTGGAGCGCTACGGTCGAAACAGGGGTCCTGTTCATCGGGAGGGGTGTGGCGTACCGCAAAACAGGACTCCATGGGATACTGTTTATCTCCACCATGACCTCCTCCAGCCTCCATGGGCTACTATTCATCCACCATCGACCTCCTCCAGCCTCCACCTACGACTGTTCATCCACGGGCTCCTGTTCATCCAACCTCCAACGCTCGCTCCTCCACCGGCTACGGTTCAACCAGCCCTCTCCACGGGGTCCTGTTCAACCACCCCTCCACAGGCTACTGTTCATCCAGCCCTCCACTGGCTACTATTAAACCAGCCCTCCACGGGCTACTGTTCATCCAGCCCTCCACGGGCTACTGTTCAACCAGCCCTCCACCAGCTACTGTTCATCCAGCCCTCTACGGGGTCATGTTCATCTAGCCCTCCACGGGGTCCTGTTCATCCACCGGCTCGATCGATCAGGGTATTGTTCATCTAGCGGCAACGTCCTCTACTACCATGGGTTCTTTTTCATCCAACCCCCACCAGGAACTATTCATCCAAACCCCCCAACAACGCTCACTATTCATCCAGAGGCATCATCGATCGGCTTCAGTTAGCAGCAGTAGCAAAGGAATCACTCGGGTTCAGTTAACAGCAAGGGATCGATCGATCGCTCGGGTTCAATAACGCGTAGCCTGCAGTGCAACCGCTCGGGTTCAATTAGAGCCCAACGCCTCGCTCGGGTTCAGTTAGAGTGCAACGCCTCGCACACACGCGCGTACATATGAGAGAAACGTGCATCGCTCGGCCCCCGACCACCCACCGTAACCGGGAACTCCCCCGATATTTTCCTCGCCCTTGCTTCTACCATGGTTTTCTCCGTCATGGACACCCCAAAGAATGTCATGCAGCTGCGTCCATTGTTGAGGAAATCGTTAACTGGTAACTGCTCGGTTGGCTGGCGAGTAGGGGATTAATAGGCTAATCGGCAAGTTAATCAGTCATTTAATCAATTGATCGGACGATTTATCAGTTTATCGGCTACTCGGTGACCCTATGAGTAGGGATTAATCGGCAAGTTAACTGGTTAATTGGATGAATTCTTGAACGGGGGCTGCGTCTCCGGCCCGCCCAAGACGAAAATCCCATTTTCCGTCATGATTTTTTGTCATAGAAGTAGGAGCCCACCACATCTATGATGATACCGGGTTTTGTCACAATTATCGTCATAGAAGTGTCATAAGCATGACAGACAAAAATTCCGTTCGGCCCAAAATGTATTGCTTGAGTTTATCCCTCTACATCATGTCATCTTGCTTAATGCGTTACTCCGTTCTTATGAACTTAATACTCTAGATGCATGTTGGATAGCGGTTAATGTGTGGAGTAATAGTAGTAGATGCAGAATCGTTTCGATCTACTTGACACGGACGTGATGCCTATATTCATGATCATTGCCTTAGATATCTTCATAACTACGCGCTTTTCTATCAATTGCTCGGCAGTAATTTGTTCACCCACCGTAATACATGATATCTTGAGAGAAGCCACTAGTGAAACCTATGGCCCCCTGGGTCTCTTTCCTATTATATTGCATCTCTTTTATTTACATCGCATCTCGTTTACTATTTTGCAATCTTTACTTTGCAATCTATACAACAAAAATACCAAAAATATTTACTTTACTATCTCTATTAGATCTCACTTTTGCGAGTGACCATGAAGGGATTGACAACCCCTTTATCCCGTTGGTTGCAAGGTTCTTGATTGTTTGTGCAGGTACTAGGTGACTTGTGTGTTGTCTCCTACTGGATTGATACCTTGGTTCTCAAAACTAAGGGAAATACTTACGCTACTTTGCTGCATCACCCTTTCCTCTTCAAGGGAAAACCAACGCATGCTTAAGAGGTAGCACGCCCCGACCCGCACGTTGTCGTTGCGTCGCCCCTTCGGGCCGTAGCGCCGCGGCACGCGGTTCACTTCGTCGACTACGCGTATTGATTTCTGTGTGGTAGCGCCGCACCGCCTTCCCAGGCGTGGGAACGATCTTATACTTGCCCTACCCGTGGTTTATATAGATACTGAGGGGTCTAGGTTTACACGTATGTTGGCTATGTATATGGTAGATCGTGGTATAGTCCACACCTAAATCTTGAAGTATGCGCCAAGTCTTCAAGAATCTTCCTTATACACGCCATGGGTCTTCAAGATATGGACCACTAGTGAACCTCCATGAGGGTCCTCAGCTTGTCCCACCTGGCCAGGAGACGGCATGGTGAGTACCCCCTAGTTTAGGGCACCATCACCCCTCCTCCGAGATGGCCGTGGAAAACTCATCAATGGTTGCACCCATCTGAGAGTTCACAATGCAAATGTTCTCAAGTGCATATAAGGAATTAAGAAGAGTACCAACATATTTTATACACAAACAACTCTAATGAAAAGGATCGAGGATGTTAACTGGGGGACGGGGTAAAAATGCGACTCAACATCTTTCTCGTTTTTTGCAACATGAAGCACACATTGGTGAACGAACGGATCATTTTGTTGACACCCTATAATAAATATTTATAGATATTGTCCTTGATTATCATTCCAATATGAAACTAGGTTGAGTAAGGGGCAAGGTTGGCCCAATATTTCTATGAGAATAACACTCCGTCAATTTGGGTGGAGAAAGACTTTGACAACCCAACTATAGACGTGCAATGATGTTTTGCCTTAACAATCTCTAAACCAACATCCTGGAGGTTACCGACTCTGCCGGAAGCATGGTCAGCCCGGGCACAAAGGTCTAGTCCCTACAAGTAATCAAATAACAATAAAGAACTATGATAAAAGCAATCTAGATATTTTGAGTATAGATGAAGATGAAATAAAAGTTGGGGTTCCGATAGCAATCTTAGCCTAGTCATTGGACACAAATGAAGTACACAAAGTAGCAGCGATGCCTAACTTTTAACTAAACAAAACCCCCAAAAAACACTACAAGGTTGATATACTTATATATGACTAAGGGGTGATGGACACGGGGTGTAAGTACACCCCGAGGCGTATTAAAACTCTACCGTAGGTCGTACAAGGCCTATGTGCCTAAATGGAGGTGATGTGACACCTTTTGACTCAGATTCTACAACAACTTCAGACCATTTTTGAGACAGAGTCATGCTCTAAAGGAATTGGAAGGTGAATCCAATTTGGTTGGAAAGTGCACGAGATAAACTTTTCAAAAAATAATAATCAGCCATTTTTGAGTATGGGTGCCAATGTTATCAACGTTTGAAGTCTAGGATGTCTGCGTATCGGGTATGTTGGTATAGTTCGAATATGAGTCCAAGACATGGGGACTTGGTCTCTAACTTCACTTGGGCCAAAAGTGACACAGGAGCACTTCTTGTACATCACCTAGTCATGTCCCTTTTGATTTTTCATCATTTCTTGATCTAGTGTAGTGGAAGTAATGGTAGGCGTGGTTGTATACATGGTAGTGATGTCCTCATGTGGGGGGGGGGGCATTGGCCCCCTACCCCCACCATGCTTTCCCTGGTTAGTACATATATTGTTTGTATTTCACATTATCCTATTCATCTAGTCACACATTATTTAGCAATGTGAACGCCTCATGATCCACCAGTATAGATGTAGGTCTGGCACTGACATGTTAGTGTCACATTATTGTCTTGGTTAGCATAAGTGGAGAAATCTCCCATGACTCTAATGCATTTTAAAACTCTCTAAGAGTATTTCAGTTTGATTATCATGTGTTCCCCCTTGCACAGTAATTAGCCTTAACATTTGGAAGCTACTTTTCCAATTAGTTGTTCACTCTATGAATCAAGATATGTATTGTAGTAGTTAATACCCTTCCCTAGAGTAAATGCATTTCATTATTTTACTACCTAAAGGCAATGGAAGGTGTTAAGGTGGTTTTCACATGTTATTCAATACACATTAACATTTCTTATGAAGTCATTAATATTTCTTATGAAGTTCTCTCAAATTTAAATTTCTTTTGTACGTGCACATAGCGAGTCGTCGATGATTGAAAATACACAACCTTATGCCATGACTTTTGGATAACCCATAAGGTAAACATACCGAAAGTTATTAGCCGATCATCCTCACCCTAAAGGATGTTGTGCTTATATGCCATAGAAAAAGCAACATTTAACACCAGTCGGCTCCAGTCGCTGATGGCACGTAAAGGTGTAGATGTGTGATAATAAGACAAACATATGTCTTTCTGTTGCCGTGTCTCGGCATACTTACCTTTGCCATTTTTATCACGAAAATGTTTTTAAAAAGGATGTTTTTGGCTAAGCATGACAATGACAAATCAAAAAAATCATGGCAATTTATGTTGTCGTGAGGATGACAATTTAGTTTAGCAAGTACGACAAATTCTGATGAAAACTAAACATGGCGGATTTGCCATGCTTTCTGAAGGAAATTATCATCATCGCGACAACATAATATGCCTAAAAAGTTTTTTTGCCATGCTTAAAAATCTGACGTCAATGGTTTAAAATTCTTTTATTGTATATGCTATATTGTGTGCACTTATGATAGATAGCTTCATAACTAACTTAACGATGTACGGTCATTTCTACTATATCTGTTTTTGAATGTAAGACATTTTGATAGTTCTTTGAATTGAACTGCCAAAGTGTCTTAGAGCATCTCCAGCCGTTCGGCCCCCCGGGACGTCGAAAAAACGCGTCTTGGGGGCAAGCCGGCGAGATTTTCGGCGTGGGGGCGACTACGTTCCCAGTCGTCGCCCTCAGGTCGGCCCCATGGCAAAACGAATTCGGTGTTTTTTGGCACAAACTCGTCGAACTTCATCCAAACTCGGCGACATTCATTCAAATTTGTACAAAAAACAAATAAAAAAACAAACACGGCCTAGCTACGCCGTCCTCGCCGCGCCTCGCCGCCGTCCGACTTCTACATGCCTAGGCGCTTGTAGAAGTCGGTGTAGTCTCCGCTATCGTCGTTGTCGTCGTCCTCGTCCTCACCCTACCACCCGCCGCCGACCCTGCTGCAGCCCTGTCCAGGGTCACCGACGCGGGATGGCCCGGCCTCCTCCTCGTCGCTGTCGAGGTAGAGGACGTCGTCCACCTCGCGGAAGGGGCGGCGGTGGCGCGCCTTGAGTTCCTCGAGGGAGCGGCGCTAGCGAGCCACCTGCTCGCAGACGTAGTTCTCCCACGCCCACCTCATGGCCGTCTCGGCGGCGGCGGCCATCGCGAGGTGCTCTGGCTTTACCGGGAGTAGGGGAGGCTCCGGCTCGGTTCTCGGCCGGACGAGGCGCATGCGACCGCCACGGCCTCCCTCGGGGATGATCAGGGCGCCGCTGCGGGTGCGGCGCCCTAGCGGGGACTCCCCCGCCGTGTCCCGTGGCTCGGGCTTGACGGTGAAGGCCGCCGACGAGCCCCCCGAGGAGGAGGAGGTCGTCGCGTCCGACAACCGTCGCGGCATCCACGAGATGCCATGGCGGCGAGAGAAGGACGGGGTGCAGGGGCGGGGGTACTCGAGGCGTGGCCTGTTGCCGGCCTCGATGTAGTCGAGGACGTGCTCGAGGGTGCGCCGGGCACCCCCGACCACTCACGTCGCCCTTCGGCGTTGTGGCGGCCACGAGGCATGACGCCGTTGTTGGAGGCGATCCGGCCGTCGCGGCGGCGGTCGAAGTAGATCATCCAGAACGCGATGTTGTCGGGGGAGTACGCCGGCGTTCGCCGCTGCTCCTCCGCCAGCGACGACCTAATGCGGGCGATCTCTGCCCGCTGGTCCGCCCCGGTGGGAGCGGGTGGCACCGGCACGCCGCCGGCGCTCAAACGCCACGCACTCGGCACTCTCATGTCCGGGGGAGCCGGGTAGTCGGCCTCAAAAAGGAGGCGCGCCTCCCACTCGTGGAGGTGGCGGCGACCGAATCCGTTCTTCGCTGCGGAACCGCCTGGGTACCGTGCTGCCATTGCTCGTCGGCAGGGGGAGTGGAGTGTGCGAGCGGGGGGGGGAGGCGATGTGCTGCGGTGTGGCGTTCACCGGCGAGGCGGGCGGCTTTTATAGCCGAAGCTCGGGCGGTGGGAGGCGCATGCCAGGCGACGCGTGGCGGGCGGCCGTGGCGCCGGGCGACGCGACGCTTCACTGCGCGGCATCAATGGGCATGCTGACCGGCGCGCTGCATCGCGGCAGGCGCGGCATCAATGGAGGCGACGGCGCGGCAACACGACAGCTTTGGCATTGATTTCCGCGGGAAACGAGGCGATGTGGACGACGAAGCGGCACGTCGCTGACAGGGCGGGCCCATCACAGTTCGCGCCAAAAACGGTCCGTCCGGCACCCCAAGGCGACCCCCAGCGCGTCGGGTTCGAGTTGGGTACGCCGACGTCAATTTCGGCCCAATCCGACGAAAAACGGACTCTTGAGACGCGACTGGTCCATTTTTCAGCGCCGACACCGAAAAAGTGACCTGAGGAGGGCTGTTGGGGGCGCGGCTGGAGATGCTCTAATTTATTAGGTTCATCCACAAGGTTTGTGGATTATTCCATCTGTTAGACCCCAACCTTGGAAATATGATCACACTAAAATTTGTCTCATTTTAATAGACCCCAACCTTGGAAATATGGTCACACTAAAATTTGTCTCATTTTAATATGGATGACTTACATACTATATTAACTAGACAACGCCAGCATGTTGCTACAGGAGTTTTCAGCGATGAGTTTATAATTTTTTTTTTGAACATATAGAGTAGTGACGCACCATATTCAACCAAGAGGTAAATGGTTGGTAAATGCATCTTATACTGTCTTGTGACATTCAAGTTTAATTTATTTATTGTTGAAAAATAAAATAAAATTAATAATGTGGCGGGCTTGCAAGTGGTGGAAAGTGAAAAGTTGAATGTTTGCATGACACCTGATGATGTGGATGATGTGCATGTGGTAGAAATTAAAAAGTGGTACGTTGATTGGTTGCATGTGATTAATGATGTGGATAATTTGCACATGCATTGCATTTAAATAGAAGATGACATATATGAGGCTGCCCGCAATGGGAGTATTATAGGTAATATCATACATGCCAACTAAGCAAGTTTGATGAAGTGACATATAATTAAATAAGGAAAGAGAGGCTTGAGTACCATATCATGATATCGTATCATATTAAATGATGTGTTACTTTGTGTCATGCATGGCAATAAATGTAGTCCTCTATGATACCAACTTATGATACTATGCATTAGGCTGGTCATAGTGGGGAGTAACTTAGACTAGTGTCATATGCAAGACTCTAAGTTAGTACCTTCATAGTGCAAAATAACATAGTACTAATGTCATATGTGGCCTCATTTAATAGCTTGTAGGCTCATATTGTCTTGGAAAACGCTATATTACAGTAACATATTATGTTACTACTTCTCATTAACTACTTGCCACATAAGCAAAAAATTCTCGAGATGCGCTATGTTACTATCTAAGTTACTCCCACTATGACTAGCCTTAGGGATGTAGTATTATAGACTAGTATCATAGTATCATATGCATGATACTAGTATATGATACTTCCCATTACAATCAGCCTGAGGCATATGTGATGAGATAGATAAGCTGCATGCTAGTTGCTAAGATAAATAAGATAGCGAGGATAAACTTTTTAGGCATGTAGAATACACGGTCTAGAACTTAATTAGATCATCTTTGATTACGGTAATTTCTAGAATGCGGTCACTTAGGACATCTGTAAAGCGGACCCTTAAACCTAAGTTTAGACTGCAGTGTCCGAATCACTTTTGTCATCCAACAGAAGTCTTATATGTCCATGGAGCAGTTCGGACATACGGATTCCGACATCCTATCAACAAGCATGGAGGGCTTTGCGAGATTTGGACATCCGGCTTGAACAATTTCTCCATAAAATAATCCCAAACGGAGATGTCACACAGGAGCGTCGGCACCACCACAAGGGCAGCCACCATGGCCGCCTCTGTGCCGAAGCAAAAACTAGCACCGAGTGCGTAAGTTCTCAAAATCTTTGGAGTGGCTTGGATGTGAACTTCCTAAACAGTGATGCTGAACTTTGAGTACCCACATGTTCTGAAATACTCACCCCTTCACTAAATTTTAGTCACGAAAGACAACGATGGTCATGCACTGCTCTTGTCGTGGCTTAGCGGACCATCTAGCTCAGCTCGGAGATGAGATGATCACATCGAATGATGAAGAACTGTGGTTGATTCGATCCAAAGAATTGCGGACAGATCCTGCAGTTGCGGAGGCCCATGCTGCTCCGGACTTGCCTGAGTTGTCCTCACGCCCGGGCTCCACCCAAGTTCCTCCATCCGAACCTTCCTTCTCCTGCGCCACAGCAGCGGCTGGACTCGAGTCCCCAACTGGTGCTTGACCGCACCAGCCGCGAGATCCCGATCCGAGCTGAGTTACACGTCATCTCATCACCAGGTGGACGTGCCACACGAGTCACCAGGCGAGCAAGCCAGCGGGAGTGCTAGCCCAGTCCAGCACGGCTCCCTGCCGTCCGAGCTGTATCACGTCGGCTACGCCCACACGCGTCGTGCCCCCACAAACCATGCTGCGTGTCTCTGACGTGAAAGGGCCCACAGGTCCACAGACCCACACGTCATTGTCCAGAAGACGCTTTTGTTTTTTTCTCGTCGTCTCTATCGATCTCCTCCGCCTTCCTTTGGCCCCTTCCGTCTCGCGTCGGCCTCTTAACGGCCGCTCGGCCTCACGCCAGCGCCCGGCTATACTACCTTTCGCCCGCCCGTCTCCGCCTCCATGCAGCACCGCTCGCCGGCGGCGGCCACGGCCTCCGGAGCTGCCTCCACTGCGGCCGCCATGGAGCCAGGCGTCGGCGGCGTCGAGCCTGCGGTGACGCTCGACCAGGTGCCGCGCTGGAGCGACCCCGACCAGCGCCTGTACACGCCGTCCTCCTCGTCCGCTACCGCCGAAGCCGCGGACGGCGGATCCGAGCCCGCAGCGTCCACCTTCCTCTCCTTCTCCGACCCGCTCACCGGCGACGACGGCGGCGCCGCCGGTGGTGGCTGCGCGAGCGCCTCGCGCTTCCCCGTGGACCACGAGATCAACTCCAGGATCTACCTCTGGCGGGGACACCCCTGGAACATGGAGGTCGACGCCGTCGTCAACTCCACCAACGAGGTTGCGATTCTCTTCTTATGTCTCGCTGGGCATTGGAGAATGCTGGAACTGCGGTGCTAAGCTCGTGATTCTTCGGTTCGTGCAGAGCTTGGACGAGGCGCACAGTAGTCCCGGGCTTCACGCTGCAGCGGGTTCTGGGCTCGCGGAGGAATGCGCCACCTTGGTACGGTTTTGGATGTCAGGACTGGGCAGTACAATTTTAGGGGGGGGAATTTGTTCAATCACTGGAGATTGTGAAGTGACATGTTTTTACTGCTTGACGTTTTGCAGGGAGGGTGCCGAACTGGGATGGCAAAGATGACCAATGCATACGATCTTCCTGCGAGGTAGGCATTTAGTGACTCCGTCTCAGTTTTCCACGTGGAAAATGAATGTAGTTTCCTTTTTTAGTAGAAAATGGAACATATGTCCTGTGCGAAATACTGTTGAAGCATGAAGTTACTTAGTTACAACATCTGTGTAGTTTTTTGTTTCACGATAAGACTTGTGGTCTGCTAGTCCTTATGATAAAGTCAAAGAAATTGATTCTGATCTACCAGAGCTATGACTCACGGGCGGTGGGCTGTCCGGCAACCACGTCGGACCAAACCCTAGCCACTCCAGTCTGCTCCGTTCTGTCCCCTAGCTCCTCTCTGGCGATCTCTGGCCTTCTCCAGCATGGCGGGCAGCGGATCTGAGTCCGGCAACTCTTTTTTTTTTATAAAAGGAGGATGACCCCTGGCCTTTGCATTTGGGCGATGTATACGGCCACTCTATTAATTATTCTCACAAGACCTTACAAAGTCATCCAACAATAAGACTAAAGCCGCCGTCTAAGCAACAAACTGTCGCTACATCTATCCAGTTGATGAAGGGGCGCATATAGCCTGGGCCTAATACCAAACAGACATCGCAACCAAGCCTAACATCTAAGACCTGAGACCCCAACCTAGCCACTTGCCGGGTCTAGGGCACACATTGGCCCGGCGTGCTCTCAGAGGCCGCCGCCGCCAACTGCCACCGCTCCATCTTCAGAACTGCACTGATGCATCAACCTTGCTCGGTCCAGCTATCGTCGACGCCACCACGGCGCCCAACGGCACCTCCTCCCTGCGTGCAAACAGCTGTACACGTCGCGGTCGCCACTGATACACCTCAGCGCCACGCTGCCACGTACCACCAGCCGACGCAGCTTGAAGCCCTTGGAGGATCTGTCGTGCGTAGCACCTGCCGACCAGGCATGACCAAGCGTAGCACCTGTCGGTCAGGCATAACTTGACATCTCCACCGAAGCTCCGTGCAAGACGAAGCCGCTCGACCTCCTGCCTCTGACTTCCAGCGCTGCCCCACAAAACGACGCTCCCAAGAGAGAAACGACACCGCAGTGCCGCCATCGTCCGGTCTGGAACACCAGATCCTCGGGTTTCCCCCGAAGCAATACGAGTGGGTCGACGGAAGTCACATGACGATGCCTTCATCAAGGTAACGACGTGGAATGCCGCCATCGCCCGCCGTCGGCTCGGTTTCACCGGCAACTACGTCTCCCCGACTCGCAGCTGGTGCCAGATGACGGATCCCGAGATCCGAACACCCAGCCTCAGGCCGACCACCTCTGACGGAAGAGATGACCACCACCGCCGGCTTCACCGGTCAGAACAGATTTGATCGGAGGTGCCGCCAACGAGACTACCAGGCCCTTCACGCCGCCGCCGCCGCCGATCTGAGGACAACATGCACGCCACCGCAGCCAAGCCGGCCGCCGCCAACTGCAGCCGCCGCCGTCGCCCGAAGGGCCATCCGCAGCGCCTACAGCCCTGACCCGCCGCGCCAAGCCGTCGCCTGCCGCCATCCGCCGCGCCGCAGATCCCAGATCGGTCGCGCCACCACACGCCTTGGGGTCCGCCCCACCCCGGGGACGCGCGAGAGAGGAGATCCCCCGCCACCGCCGTCGGCCCCCGGGCTAAGGCGGCGGCGGAGGGAGGAGAGGAGGGAGGAGAGGAGGGAGTTTGCGGCGGCGGCGGCTAGGTTTTTGGCCACCCGAGTCGCCCTAGGGGGATGACGACGCGGGTCGCTAGGCCTAGGGGTTGGACGCGAGTCCGGCAACTCTGGATCCGTCGACTAGGCCTTCGCCCCATGCGGAGACAAGGAGTTAGCCATCCGGCCTGTCGATTCCGGGAGGAAACCCAAGCTTCGTTGTCGGAATCGCTCTGGCGGGAATCCTGCGTCAGTGGTGCGCAAGTGGGCTTGGGTCCGGCGGCTCAAGGTGCGTGACCGCAGGGGAATCGGAGGTGGCGAGCAGCAGCTGGAGGTACCGGCGCGCCCAACCGAACGGCACAGGGCTTGCAGCGCAACCCCTTCGGTGGAGCCTCATCCCTACGACGTCGGGCTCCGACTCCGAGGTTAATGCCGCCAGACGTCACGACCACGGATGCGTCGAGGAGCGGCGTGCCCGCCGTGTGAGGGAGAAGTTGCGCCACGCACTGCGAAGGCTGTCGCATGCCATGGAGGACAATAGTGCGGAGGGCACCGCCTTCCGTTCCCCCATCCTAGCGAAGCGACAAGCCTGGATGGCGCGTGCCCTCACACTAGAGCAAACCCGGGTAGTCTGTGCCCTCGCCGGACTGCCCCCCAAAGAGGAGGAGGCCGGTGACGCATCTGACAGCCCCGACGGTGAGCGGATCCGGCTTGCCATATTGCGTCTTCGACCGCTGCTTCCTCGACGAAACGACAAGCCTGGACGGCGCGTGCCCTCGCACTGGAGCAAACCCGGGTAGTCTGTGCCCTTGCGGGACTGCCCCCCAAAGAGGAGGAGGCCGGTGACGCATCTAACAGCCCCGACAGTGAGCGGATCCGGCTCGCCATATTGCGTCTTCGACCGCTGCTTCCTCGATGAAGATGGCAAGGGCAAGGGCGGCTGTGGGTCAACTTCCTCCATAGCCATATTTCATAGCTAGTAGAACATGCCAATTTTTGGTAGTTCGATGGCATGTATGAGAAATCCCCTATGCTATGTGTGTTGATATAGATGAACTACATATGTTGTTTTTAACGTTGCATGAGGATTGTATGGAATTGAGGGTTTTGGAATTAGGGGCACGGCTGTGGATGCAGACATTTGAGGGGTGACCGGGCGCTGTCCGCGGACGTGTCTGGGCCCCTCCGCAGATGTATAGGGGGTCACATTTGCGAGTTGCGGTTGTAGATGCTTGTAGGTGGTATCTCTATATTGGAGTTCATTGACTGTCAGTCATCAGCTTTATATGACGAAGTTTTTATGATAAGCGTTGTTGTTGAACTCACATAACCCGAAAAGTTGAAATCTACTATGGAGTTTGGAACGAATCCTAGTTATGGGAAATATGCAATTTATGGGAAAGGTGTTACTAATTTGAGTATTCTTGTTTGATACTTGGAAAATCATCCTGATCCATTTCATCATTACTGATTGAAAAATGTATGTATTGTTGCTTATACTGAAATGTATATGTCAATTGATTATGCAGGAAGGTCATCCATACAGTGGGACCCAAATATGCTGTCAAATATCACACAGCTGCGGAAAATGCACTTAGTCATTGCTACCGGTCATGTTTGGAACTACTCATTGAGAACGGCCTTGAAAGGTACTTGCCGCATTTGTGGGCCAAAATGAAAGATTTCATCGTTAGATGTTGTTATTGTTTCTCACTTAACAAGTGATCTCAGGTGTTTTAAGCTATGCAATCTGAAATTGACACATCTTGTTACTTATTCATTTCATTTCGTTAGCATCGCAATGGGTTGCATATACACGGAAGCTAAAAACTATCCTCGTGAACCAGCTGCCCATGTGGCAATACGTGAGTTCTTTCATTCTGTTCTCTTTACTTTTGGTATTTATTACTTATATTTGTTACTCCCCCCGTTCCATTACATAATACTTGTCGTGGCATGACAAGTATTATGGAACAGAGGGAGTACTATGCAAGAAAATATTTTATACTAAAAAGAAGTTTTCAACCGATTTTCACTTCATATATTGTTCCCACTTCTTTTTTCCACGTGGAGGTGAAATGATGAGTGGCAGAAAGTGAAAGAACTTATTTGTGAATTGCTCAAAGAAATGATTGTACCGTAGTCACTCTGCAAATATTTTATATCTTTTGGGTTTATTCTGCACAAACTCACTTTATTCTTCAGGGACTGTTAGACGTTTTCTGGAGAAACAGAAAGGCAAGATAGCTGGTCTTATTTTTTGTATTACATCATCATCTGATACAGAGATATACAAAAGGTACTTGCTGAAGCCCAAAATTTATTTTATTTTTTCTTGCATTTGCTAACGGTAAGCATTATGTAGATTGCTTCCGCTATATTTCCCTCGGGACAAGCAAGAGGAAGAGACTGCGGTATCAAAACTTCCAGCTGATGTCGGGGATGAGAATGGTGAAACTGTAATAGATGAAAGGAAAATAAGAATAAGACCATTGCCTGCTGGTGCAGCAGATAGAACAGTGGCTACAGCTCCTCTTGATCTTCCTCTTGAGTCTGGATTGGCATCAAGGTGAATGTTAGAAGTTTAACATCTTCCTAGACTCTTCAATCACTGGTAGAAATACACATACGCTGTATGCAATTGATAGATTTGCAGTTGATATGTGGTAATCTGAAATTCTGAATGCTATCTATGTGCTGATGCTGATTCATAACTTAGGGCATTATGCATCATTGTTGGTCTTAGGCAGCCTAAAATTGACCTATTCATCTTACTTTGACTTGCCTTTTTTTTTATTGAAAAACTATCTTTAGTGTAGTCCTTCATATGGATGAGACATTGCTCTTTTTTCTCGTACTGGATTTTTTCCACCTTGAATTAGTCAGTTCTGGGTTATTTACCTTCTTACTTTATCATAAAGATGACTGCAATGTCTATTTTATTGATTACATTGTCCGTATGGAACGCCTATGCGCGCAGGCAATTCCTAAGCGAGCCAGGCGCTAGGTATGTGGAAAAACGCACAATTTATGCAAGCGCCTTTTTCCCCCTTGGATTACATATTATAACCTATCTTCAAAAGGACATTGTCTAATCACAGCACTGTTAAATTAATTTTATCTGATTTATTCAGCAGGAGTACATTCAAACTGGATTCATATTTGGACCCTTCATTTATGTCATTAATTAAAGACCCGGATCTGCGGCGCAAGGAGCAGTGGGAAAAATCTTCTCAAGCTCAAAAGGGATTTAATTATGCTAGGTTGCTTGGATATGGTGATATAGGTTTCCCTCCATTGTCTGCTGCTGAGGAATATTCACTTCATTCACGATACCTTGCGAAAGCAAATTCCCTTAATCTTTCAGAGATTGCTGAGATGAAAATAATGTATGCAACTGATGTTATAACAAGGGGTTATTTTACTTCTTGCAGTGTGCATATGATTACTTTTTCTTCAGACTGTTTTGTTGCCTGCAGTCTGATGCTCTCTACAATTGCAGTTATCGTGGCGGAGTTGATAGTGAAGGGCGCCCAGTTATGGTTGTTGTTGGTGCGCACTTTCTTCTCCGCTGCCTGGATCTTGAACGGTTTGTTCTACATGTAGTGAAGGTAATCATACAATTGAAATAAATGTTGCCTAACAGAACTTCTGCAGCCACAGTTCATGTGTTGTGTCATGTACCAATGCCAAATTATCTTCTTGCATATGTCCTCAAGTCCTGGACTGCTGTTGTTTGCAGATACTTGAATGATATTGTTTGTGAAGGTAGGGCTAGGAAGTTAGCTTAGCCAAAGTATAGGGTTTGCTGTGCTCTCTGTATTTCTTAAATGTAATATCTAGTTTCTAGTGTATTTTATGCTTTTCATATCTGGTTGTACATTTGCATTGGCAGCAAGCACGCAAGAATGATGCTCCAAAATGTCTGGTTTAAATTTCAAACTCACATGAAGGCAATCAATCCAAGTAATTCTGTTGTTTTAAAGTCTTGGTATAATGAATTTACGAAACTGTGAGATGATTCTGCACAAATATATATGAAAACAAGAAAACATACAGAAAAGGCACCAAGAATGTTTGGATGGGTCTACAGGGAGTACTTGTTTAATATTACCTCTGTACCAAATAGCCTACCAAAACGTCTTATATTTTGGTACGGAGGTAGTATTATATTGCAGAAGTTATGTATATGCTTCCTAAGATTTTCTGTGGTTTTCTCCTAGTACATAATTCATGATCTTTATTTTATTATTATGTCTTTTATTTTGCCAACCATAGAAAAGAGAACCAAAATAAGGCATAAAAGGTGAATTAGCTTCAATCTAAAAGTAACATCCTTCCTCTTTGCAGGAGTTTGAACCTTTGATTCAGAAGCCATATACTATTGTCTATCTCCACTCGGCAGCATCATTACAACCGTAAGTGTTTGATACAAAGAAATGTCTACTTGATCCCCTGAGGTTTGGAGCCGGGACAACCTGACCTATTCCAAAGGTTAATGGGCTGGTTATTTATCTGGTTTATAACCTCATGGAGTTATGTTATCACAGCCACTCCCTCCGTCCCATAATATAAGAACGTTTTTGACACTACACTAGTGTAAAAAACGCTCTTATATTATGGGACAGAGGGAGTACAAACTAGTGGGGGTCAAGTAGACCATTTCTGCTGCTAAACATTCACCGTAGACTGATTAAAATTTGATATTCGTTCTTACTCTTAACCCATCCGTGCTGTGATGTAAGGAGTTTTCTTAATCCATTTCCAGGCAACCAGATTTAGGATTCATGAAACGGATACAACAAATATTAGGTCGGAAACACCAGCGAAACCTTCATGTCGGTATCTTCGTTGTGCTCACTATGTAACATATTTATCTCTTAATAAGTTAGGTCTTCTGACAATTTTCACTCTATCAGGGGATTTATATACTCCACCCAACCTTGGGGTTGAGAACAGCTATTCTGGGGATGCAGCTTTTGATTGATGGAGAGGTACCTCCCAGTTCACACCGTACTGATATTCCTTTTTAATCGTATAAGGTGTTGCTTAAGGTTTGTCATCCTCTTTTTTTGATTAGGTATGGAAGAAAGTTGTGTATGTTGACAGGCTGGTGCAATTGTTCAGATATGTACCACGCGAACAATTAACTATCCCAGATTTTGTATTTCAGTAAGTAGCCTTACGCAAATCCTTCCAACTTTTAGGACGTTTGCAGGGAACTAGAAGAGATTGTGTACTTATGAGTTTAATCCTACAGGCATGATTTGGAGGTGAATGGTGGTAGGGGCATGATTGTGGACCCAAGAACAAAACATATCTATCAGAGACCATCTGGCTGATTCATGTCATTTATGCAGTCCAAAGCTCATACTTGTTGCTTGTGCAAGTCTTTGTATAATTACTCCTTTGTTGATATTTCTCGTTTTCCTTTGTATCGAATTTAGGTGTTCTATTCCTTTCATTCGTTCCTCAGCCTTCAGGGAAGGGGATTATTGTTTGTATATGTTAATTTCTACAGCTGAATAAAAGTGGCGTCTCAGTGCTCGTCAGTTTAAGTTCCACCAGACCGGGCATTCGTCTAGTAGCATAAAATATGCTACTCTCTCCTATCCAACATAAGTGACCCAGTTTTGAACTAAGCTTAGTTCAACCTTATTTGTGTCGTTCAACCTTAGTTCAAAACTGTGACACTTATTATGGATCCAAGGGAGTAAGCTAAAATTGTGTCAGTCTTTCTGCAGTCTCGTCACAATTGTGTATTTGTGTGCCTGAAGCGTATTTAAAATTGGGAAAAGGATGTTGATGGGCTGACCGATCTGGTGTCGTGCCGGTCGCACACTGAATGTCGGATTGAAACCAGATCGTGTGCCTTTTTTTTTTTTGAAAGGAGCACACAACATTCCATGAACTTTTTTTTTGAGATAAAGCATTCCATTAACTTAACGTGCATATCGCCGGCAAGATACAAATCCAGGGAATTGACCCAGGCAGGTTTCTATGTAACCCTTCCCGTACTGGCACTATGCACAGCTAAAGTGCACGCTACTTTTTTACAATCTCCACTACAGTGTTCAACACCTGCAATATTTAAGCCCACCATGCGCAGCTAAAGTATGGGCTCTCTTTGTTACAATCTCTACTACAATGTTCAACACTTACCACATTTAAGCCCACATGCATTTAAGCCCACACACATTTGAAATTTAACATCCTAGAATAAAGAGCCTAGTGCTGAAAGATCATGATTTGTAGCAGAACGGCTTGGTCATTTCTAATAGCAAATTTGCTTCAGTAAATGACATGTCTGTATTTATCTTCAGGGTTCCAATAGGAGGTGACTTCCATTTTTGCTCCATCTTCTTGTTTGGTTCATTCTTGTGTGACCTGGCCAACATAAAATTAAGTAAATGATACATAATAGATGATGATGATGATGATGATGATGATGATGATATTTCAGGAATGGTTCTCGTAGTGTCACCATTATTTACTCTTTATTTCTTTCATGCCAGCCACAATAAGAAACAAACTTTATTACATTCTTCCTCATTGAGTTTAAAGATACCAGCCTATAGTATCTGGCACTACCTATATAGAATCAACACATCTCATATATTTGCAATGAGCATAAAATATTTCATAGTACACTCTTTCACATGTTTATGTTACTTACCGCACTTTATGTATTGAAGAGTTACACTTGGTGAAACTATGAACCCTAGTCCAATTTTTAACATAAGAATCATCTTTCAACAACTTTTACATGCACTTTTATTTTATTACAAAAATACAAAAAAAAATCTACCACCGTATCTTTTAATTGCCTTGTGCAACTAGCAAGCTTGACACCCTTCAAGACTGTTGGGGATACAAATGAAGTTTATTTGTGTTGTAGAACATTACCATTATTATAGGACGAGTGAATTGCAGAAAACCACCACATTGAAGCGTCGTGTTGCAGAAAAGACTCTTCTACGAATTTGTGCCAGAAAACACTGAATTTTGTCCTAATCATTTGCAGAAACCACCTAACTTTCTGTTCGAGCATTTTAACCTCTCTTATGACATGTGGATCCCGCATTTGCTGACGTGGCATAACGTTTCATGGTAGATGCCGTTAGACTGGTATTTTTCCAAAAAGAACCTTCCTCCCAATCCCTCCCCTACCCAATCCATATTGTCACCGAGCTTCCCTCCTCGCGCCAGCTGATGTTGTCGCCGGCGGCGTGCATGCAGGGACATGGCGAAGTGCGCCAGAGAGCGATGTCGGAGACGTGGAGCAGCTGCTCCGGCTGGGCCACCGGACCTCGCGCTAGTCTGCCGCGAGCAAGTCATCCGGGAGCGGCGGCGGGGCTCGTCTACGCAGCCGCTTGGTGTGGCGACCTGCCGGAGCTGCAGGACGCCTGCACCCTCCTCACCGCCAAGTTCGGCAGAGCTGCTCCGGCTGGGCCACCGGACCTCGCGCTAGTCCGCCGCGAGCAGGTCATCCGGGAGCGGCGGCGGGGCTCGTCTACGCAGCCGCCTGGTGTGGCGACCTGCCGGAGCTGCAGGACGCCTGCGCCCTCCTCGCCGCCAAGTTCGGCAGAGCTGCAGCGCCAGAGCCCTACTTCGCGGCGCCGCCGGAGACCCACTTTGCACCACCGCCAAGTCCCTGCATCCCCGCGCGCCACCAACCTACGACGGGGCTCGCACCAACCTCCCGGCTGCCCCCGCCTGCTTGCGCCTTGGCTGCCTCCTCCCGGTGGCGCCAGGAGTTTCGTTAGGCCAGGGGAGGGCGTGGCGGCGGTAGGTGACGCTGGGGGGAGGGTGGACGACGGCGCAAGGTGGTGCTGGGGTCCGGTGGCGCCAGGAGTTGCGTCAGGCCGGGGGAGGGCGTGGCGGCGGCAGGTGACGCTGGGGGAGGGTGGACGACGGCGCAAGGACGCGCGTCAGGCCGGGGGAGGGGGTGGCGGCGGCGGGTGAGGCTGGGGGGAGGGTGGCCAGCGGCGGGAGGTGGTCAGGTGGATTGGGAAGAGGTGGTCGGGAGGATTGGGTGGAGGTGCTGCGGCAAATAGTTCTGCTGCTCTGCTCGGCTGCTGTGTCAGCCCAAATCCATGAAGGGAGTTGATTGCTTTTTGTTTTCTGATTGAAGGATGTTCCTGTAAAACTACAGGGACTGATTTGTAAATCCAGAAAATCCCTCATCTAACGTCGTCTACCACGAAATGTTGGGCCACATCATCAAATACGGGACCCACATGTCGTAATAGAGGTTAAAATGCCCGAACAGAAGGTTAGGTGGTTTTTGCAAATGATTTGGATAAAAATCAGTTTTTTCTGGCATAAATTTGTAGAAAAGTCTTTTCTGTAACACGACGCTTCAATGTGGTGGTTTTCTGCAATTCACTCATTATAGGACACATTAAACTCGTCGGTTTGATACCTCCGTTTATTACCGAGGGATAACTTGCTACGTACTACAAACTTTTGTGAGGCAACCAGAGTTTTCACTTTTTTTTTTGAGGGTACCAGAGTTTTCACTTGCATGGTTTGAGGTGCGGGGTTGTGAAGATAGAGGAGAGAAGCCGATGCTGGCTACACCGCAGAATCTCCAGGTCAACCACCCGTGTAGCCACAATCTCATTATAGGACACATTAAACTCGTCGGTTTGATACCTCCGTTTATTACCGAGGGATAACTTGCTACGTACTACAAACTTTTGTGAGGCAACCAGAGTTTTCACTTTTTTTTGAGGGTACCAGAGTTTTCACTTGCATGGTTTGAGGTGCGGGGTTGTGAAGATAGAGGAGAGAAGCCGATGCTGGCTACACCGCAGAATCTCCAGGTCAACCACCCGTGTAGCCACAATCCCCCCCCCCTCCCTCCCTTTGATGGTGGGTGGAAGACGCGTGAGAGGATAAGTAAGAAAAGTTGGGCGGCAAGTGGGCCTGACTAGAGCACGTGGCTTGCGTAGGGGAGTGGCTGCACGAGTAAGCGACCCTGCCGGCCGCCTGATTTCAGTTATTCCCTTAAGTTCGTTGGTTTGTAGCAATATATAGACACCGGGAATGTTTTCTTCTTTTGAAGATCTGGCTCTTTCTTAGTATTGCGCAAACATGGGTTGCATGTGAAAAGACGTGCAAAATCGAAAAACTCCATGGCCCCATACCAATGTTAATGAGTCAGTGCATGTAAACTTAACTATGTGCCCTTAGGTAGACCCTTTTTTGCGTGGGTGCTGGACCCTGGTATTTAGTGGCTCCCGCAAGAAACCGTTATTTGGCACATAAGGCGCATGAGCTATATCTCGCTTATAGCGAGACAGAAGGAGCTCTAGCCTGAAGCGTCCACGGTAACGGGCTGGCCCATTAGGGTGAACTGAAATGAAATAGAAAAGAGGAAAAGAGAGGAAGCAAGAATCAAACCGTGGTCTCCTGCATGTTAGGTCGCGCTGCAATCCACCAGGTCATGGACAGATTCTTCTTAACTAGTAGGTTGCGATCAACTGGACGGAGAAAAGAGCCGATTTCTCCACTAGTTATTCGGTTTTATTCTTTCTATTTTTTTATCGATTTTCTTCATACTTTATTGGTTTTCACTGTTTTTTTTCTTTTCTTTCTTTTATTATTTGTTTTTCTTTTGTTATCGGTTTCCTCTGTTTTATCTCGGTTTTCACTGTTTTTTCTTTTCTTTCTTTTTTCTTTGTTTTTCTTTTGGTATCGGTTTCCTCTGTTTTATCTCGGTTTTCACTGTTTTTCTATCCACATTTTTTATATATATTTAACACATTTTTATAATTCATGTTTGACATTTTTCAAATGCCTGATTAACATTGTCCAAAACAATATTAACATTTTTTCAATACTTGGTCAACATTTTTTCTATACATATTTAATATTTTTAAAATACTTGATTAACATCTTTCAAATACAAGTTTAACATTTCTTAGTACATTGTCAATATATTTCTATACACATTTAATATTTTTCAAAGGCTTGATTAACATTTTTTAAATACATGTTTAATTTTTTTCAAATGCTTGGATTATTTTTTTAAATACATGTTCAAAAACTTTCACACACACTGAACTTTTTGTATACATTTTTAGTATACATGAGAACCATTTTCTGTAAACACATTTAAAAAAATATTTGGTTAACATTTTTGTTGAAATATTTTATGTAAAATGTTCTTTGTAGTATATTCATTTAGAATATTTGGAAGTATATTCGAAAGTAGAAAAAGGAAGAAAAACCAAAAAAAACATGAAAAAAATGAAGTTATGGCCTCTTGCGCGCCTCTGCCGATCCAACTCACGATCTGCTTAATGCGAGGCCAACCTCGGTCTCGCTAGAACAGAAGTATAGCCACGCCCCACTTAAGGCAATATTTGATGTTGGGCTAGGCCCATTACTTATTATTTTGCAGCACATAACCTTCTGTTCCCCTAAAAAAAATACATAACCTTCTGTTGTCTCTTCTTCTTGCTCTCACCTTTTGATTTTGGGAACCTTCTAGAATGTTTCCTTGTTTTTTTCAAGCTATTTTTACTTCTATTTTTGGCGAGTTTCTTATTCAGTTTTTCTGAACTTTATATTTTTCATTTTATTCTTAAAAAATGTACATTTTTAAAATTTTGGGAGTTTTAAAATTCGGAGCACTTTTTCCATATGCATGAACTTTTTTCAAATTCTTGTTATTTTAAATTCATGAAATGTTTTCAAATGCGAACTTTTTCAAATTCATGAATGCCCTTTAATAAATTAGCGAACATTTTAAAAATTCATGATTATTTTTTGAATTCTTTATAATGTTTTGGAGTTTGGGTAGCACCAATTGAGGAGAAGCTTGTCCAACATCGTTTGAGATGGTTTGAGCATATTCAGCGCAGGCCTCCAGAAGCTCCAGTGCATAGCGGACGGCTAAAGCGTGCGGAGAATGTCAAGAGAGGGCGGGGTCGACCGATTTTGACATGGGAGGAGTCCGTTAAGAGAGACCTGAAGGATTGGAGTATCGACAAAGAGCTAGCTATGGACAGGGGTGCGTGGAAGCTTGCTATCCATGTGCCAGAGCCATGAGTTGGTTGTGAGATCTTATGGGTTTCACCTCTAACCTACCCCAACTTGCTTGGGACTAAAGGCTTTGTTGTTGTTGTTGTTGTTTATAATGTTTTGAATTCATGAACATTTTTACACATTCATCATTTTTCTAATTCACCAACTTTTCCATATCTATACTCATTTTTTAGTTTTAAAACTTGTAACCAGTTTTACCACTAAACAACAAATGAGCGGAAGAAAAATGAGAAAAGAAGAACGAACAAGCGGGGTAGCAACACCCGAGTGAGCATTGGGTCGTGGCCCATGAGAGGAGTTGATGAGTCTTATTTTTACACTCCTCTAACCTGAGTTTAAATCAAGATATTTGCTTCAATATAGCTACTAATGAATAATGAATGCAAATGATTTCAAATATCCATTTTTAAAATATATATATATATATATATATATATATATATATATATATATATATATATATATATATTCCACAGAAAATGGGCTATTTGTGGACGAAAACTAGCCAATACATGGAATGAAGTAGAGTGGAGATAGAGGAGATCAAGTGAAAGATGCATAAGAGTAAACATAGCAAAAGGCAGTCTTTCATATGATCGCACCCGCTCGTATCGGCAATCGTATGGTGTGGCACCGAGGCATCTAATCCACCTAAATAATCTTTATGAAGGGGCCGATGCCAAATGAATAACAGAACATCGCAGAACAAGCCAGTTTTTGTCATGCTCACCATAGCCATCTCCATCAACCGTAGCCGTTGTCATTTCCCATCTCCATAGACACAACCTTCATCACCACCATAGTTCTCAGTAATCTAGTTATACTTGTAGTCATGTATTGTACGACATATTATCAATCATTATATCTTCATGGTGTGTTCTTAGATATGTGTTTTTTTAGTGATCTGATCTCCATGTGTGAGTAGTTCGGCAAGGTCATGGGTTGGGGCAAGGGCCTTGTAGCCCGATGTATTTGTTGGAGGGATCAATGGAAGCACTTAATAAACTTCTTGTATGTGTAACATAAAATTGTTCTGTAGTTGTCTCTTGTCTCGTTCGCATTCTTCATCCCTGCAGGTACCCATGATCATGGAGAACGAGCCACAGAGAGACTAAGAGCAGTGAGACCGTAAACCGTTATTCTGAACACCAGTGGCAGAAAGGTTTAGTATAGTAACACGGATCTTATCCTTGGGGATTCATGAAGTGTAGTCATTAAGTGCCCTTTAGTCTGATAATTGCAATCTTTATTATCGAGACAACCCCACGCGACAGATAGGGCCTTCGGTTGGACACCTGACTCTTGATGCAGAACACGTGCTGCTCAAGACGTAATTTTGACACTTCCCCCACTTTGATACGTAACAAGTATATCTTGATGTATGACTTCCAGAGCATAAATGAATATTACTTCTGGTCCCGACACAAATATATGGTTGTAAGCATAAGTCCTCATACCCATACATATTTTTATTATAAGTGTTTCCAGTGTTAGCTTGATTTATGATCCGGTCAAAAGCTGAAATTAATTCTCTACGAAAAGCTTGCTTGAGACCTTAGCTTAAAGGGAACCTTTCTCTCATGGGTTCGATAACTCAGGATCACCTCTTGGGAAAGAGGAGAGCATCCTTCCCGCTCCATTCCCGGATCGCCAAATGAAGTAAGCAAAACTTTTTCTGGCTTCGTTGTTGGGGAGGCTTTGTGTGCCTAGTCTTTGTGTTTAGATTTTTTGTTAGAGTTTATTTTATTTTTTAGTTTACTTTTTGTTGCAAGTCTTGTCAGTAGAAAACCCAAAAAGATTATCATGGCTTGTAATCTTGGAAGCTTTGCTACTCCTAGCAATATTTATGCGTGAACCTATAGCACAACCTAGTGTAGTTGTCGCTGAGTATGAGATAAAACTGAACCTAGTCTCTCTGGTTCAACATGACCAATCTAGAGGCTCTGCATCTGAAGATACCGGTATGCGCTTGCATAATTTCTTTGAATTGTGCAACATGACACACATCAGGGATTATGATCCCGACACCTTGAAATTGCGTCTATTTCATTTCTTATTGAGAGGAAAAGCAAAATAATATCGTCTATCCTTGCCTAAAGGTAATATAACTTCATGGGCTGATCCCCCTGTAGTAAGTTTTCATCTAAGTTTTGCCCACCTGCAAAAATTATGCAACTTCATTCACAGGTAACAAGTTTTAAGCAGGAAGATCGTGATCCGTTAGCGCTTGCGTGGGATCGCATGAAGGAGGCCATAAGGAATTTTCCTAACAATGGTATGGAAGAATGGTTCATCCTTTATATGTTTTATAATGGTTTAAATCCTATGTCGGAAACTATGTCTGATACCGCTGCATGAGTAACTATTATGGGTAAGCCGATCATTGATGTTAAAAAGTTGCTTGATGAGATGCAAGAAAACCATGTCCGATGGCATGTTGAAAGAACTACCACCAATAGAGTTAATGCAATCGATGACAAGAATACGAAATTGACCGCTAAGCTTGATAAACTCATCTCCGTCATGAAAGCTAGAGAAGAGGTATTCGAAGCTATTACTAATGAAGAAGTTAATGATGTTAATTTTATTACTCATAATAGCTATAACCCCAAGTAGAAAGATAATGGATATGCTCCTAAATTACCTTATCGTCACCTAATAATTTTAGTGGAACTAGCAATGGCAATAGAAATCCGATGAACTTTTTTCAAATTCGATGAACTTTTATAAAAACCGATGAACTTTTTTCAATTCAATGACTTTTTTTGATTTGATGATTTTTTTTCAAATCCAATGAACTATTTTCAATTCGATGAACTATTTTTAATCCGATGAACTTTTTCCAAATCTGATGAATTTTTCAAAATTGATAAACTTTTTTAGATCTGTGAACTTTTTTTCAAAATCGATGAACTTTTTTTAATAATATATGAACTTTTTTCACAAATATATTCAAAATTGAAAAAAAAATCCGGAGGCCTGTATTTTTCCTGAACCAGCAGCACAACACAGCCTGAAAAAGAAAACCGGCGAGGCGAGTGTTATTTTCTTCAACGAGCGAGCGAACAGAACGGAGCGATCTTCTTAATGGTCGCTGTAGGTGCCACTTCTCCAACTGGCACCTACAGCGCCCAATAGAAATCCGATGAACTTTTTTTAAATTCGATGAACTTTTATAAAAACCGATGAACTTTTTTCAATTCAATGACTTTTTTTGATTTGATGATTTTTTTCAAATCCAATGAACTATTTTCAATTCGATGAACTATTTTTAATCCGATGAACTTTTTCCAAATCTGATGAATTTTTCAAAATTGATAAACTTTTTTAGATCTGTGAACTTTTTTTCAAAATCGATGAACTTTTTTTTAATAATATATGAACTTTTTTCACAAATATATTCAAAATTGAAAAAAATAATCTGGAGGCATGTATTTTTCCTGAACCAGCAGCACAACACAGCCTGAAAAAGAAAACCAGCGAGGCGAGTGTTATTTTCTTCAACGAGCGAGCGAACAGAACGGAGCGATCTTCTTAATGGTCGCTGTAGGTGCCACTTCTCCAACTGGCGCCTACAGCGCCCAATAGAAATCCGATGAACTTTTTTCAAATTCGATGAACTTTTATAAAAACCGATGAACTTTTTTCAATTCAATGACTTTTTTTGATTTGATGATTTTTTTCAAATCCAATGAAGTATTTTCAATTCGATGAACTATTTTTAATCCGATGAACTTTTTCCAAATCTGATGAATTTTTCAAAATTGATAATTTAGATCTGTGAACTTTTTTTCAAAATCGATGAACTTTTTTTAATAATATATGAACTTTTTTCACAAATATATTCAAAATTGAAAAAAAAATCTGGAGGCCTGTATTTTTCCTGAACCAGCAGCACAACACAGCCTGAAAAAGAAAACCGGCGAGGCGAGTGTTATTTTCTTCAACGAGCGAGCGAACAGAACGGAGCAATCTTCTTAATGGTCGCTGTAGGTGCCACTTCTCCAACTGGCACCTACAGCGCCCAATAGAAATCCGATGAACTTTTTTCAAATTTGATGAACTTTTATAAAAACCGATGAACTTTTTTCAATTCAATGACTTTTTTTGATTTGATGATTTTTTTCAAATCCAATGAACTATTTTCAATTCGATGAACTATTTTTAATCCGATGAACTTTTTCCAAATCTGATGAATTTTTCAAAATTGATAAACTTTTTTAGATCTGTGAACTTTTTTTCAAAATCGATAAACTTTTTTTTAATAATATATGAACTTTTTTCACAAATATATTCAAAATTGAAAAAAATAATCTGGAGGCATGTATTTTTCCTGAACCAGCAGCACAACACAGCCTGAAAAAGAAAACCGGCGAGGCGAGTGTTATTTTCTTCAACGAGCGAGCGAACAGAACGGAGCGATCTTCTTAATGGTCGCTGTAGGTGCCACTTCTCCAACTGGCGCCTACAGCGCCCAATAGAAATCCGATGAACTTTTTTCAAATTCGATGAACTTTTATCAAAACCGATGAACTTTTTTCAATTCAATGACTTTTTTTGATTTGATGATTTTTTTTTCAAATCCAATGAAGTATTTTCAATTCGATGAACTATTTTTAATCCGATGAACTTTTTCCAAATCTGATGAATTTTTCAAAATTGATAATTTATATCTGTGAACTTTTTTTCAAAATCGATGAACTTTTTTTAATAATATATGAACTTTTTTCACAAATATATTCAAAATTGAAAAAAAAAATCTGGAGGCCTGTATTTTTCCTGAACCAGCAGCACAACACAGCCTGAAAAAGAAAACCGGCGAGGCGAGTGTTATTTTCTTCAACGAGCGAGCGAACAGAACGGAGCGATCTTCTTAATGGTCGCTGTAGGTGCCACTTCTCCAACTGGCACCTACAGCGCCCAATAGAAATCCGATGAACTTTTTTCAAATTCGATGAACTTTTATAAAAACCGATGAACTTTTTTCAATTCAATGACTTTTTTTGATTTGATGATTTTTTTTCAAATCCAATGAACTATTTTCAATTCGATGAACTATTTTTAATCCGATTAACTTTTTCCAAATCTGATGAATTTTTCAAAATTGATAAACTTTTTTAGATCTGTGAACTTTCTTTCAAAATCGATGAACTTTTTTTTAATAATATATGAACTTTTTTCACAAATATATTCAAAATTGAAAAAAAAAATCTGGAGGCCTGTATTTTTCCTGTACTAGCAGCACAACACAGCCTGAAAAAAAACCCGGCGAGGCGAGTGTTATTTTCTTCAGCGAGCGAGCGAACAGAACGGACCGATCTTCTTAATGGTCGCTGTAGGTGCCACTTCTCCAACTGGCGCCTATAGCGCCCAATAGAAATCCGATGAACTTTTATAAAAACCGATGAACTTTTTTCAATTCAATGACTTTTTTTGATTTGATGATTTTTTTTCAAATCCAATGAACTATTTTCAATTCGATGAACTATTTTTAATTCGATGAACTTTTTCCAAATCTGATGAATTTTTCAAAATTGATAAACTTTTTTAGATCTGTGAACTTTTTTTCAAAATCGACGAACTTTTTTTAATAATATACGAGCTTTTTTCACAAATATATTCAAAATTGAAAAAAAAATTTGGAGGCCTGTATTTTTCCTGAACCAGCAGCACAACACAGCCTGAAAAAGAAAACCGGCGAGGCGAGTGTTATTTTTCTTCAGCGAGCGAGCGAACAGAACGGAGCGATCTTCTTAATGGTCGCTGTAGGTGCCACTTCTCCAACTGGCGCCTACAGCGCCCAATAGAAATCCGATGAACTTTTTTCAAATTCGATGAACTTTTATAAAAACCGATGAACTTTTTTCAATTCAATGACTTTTTTTGATTTGATGATTTTTTTTCAAATCCAATGAACTATTTTCAATTCGATGAACTATTTTTAATCCGATGAACTTTTTCCAAATCTGATGAATTTTTCAAAATTGATAAACTTTTTTAGATCTGTGAACTTTTTTTCAAAATCGATGAACTTTTTTTAATAATATACGAGCTTTTTTCACAAATATATTCAAAATTGAAAAAAAAAATCTGGAGGCATGTATTTTTCCTGAACCAGCAGCACAACACAGCCTGAAAAAGAAAACCGGCGAGGCGAGTGTTATTTTCTTCAGCGAGCGAGCGAACAGAACGGAGCGATCTTCTTAATGGTCGCTGTAGGTGCCACTTCTCCAACTGGCGCCTACAGCACCCAATAGAAATCCGATGAACTTTTTTCAAATTCGATGAACTTTTATAAAAACCGATGAACTTTTTTCAATTCAATGACTTTTTTGATTTGATGATTTTTTTTCAAATCCAATGAACTATTTTCAATTCGATGAACTATTTTTAATTCGATGAACTTTTTCCAAATCTGATGAATTTTTCAAAATTGATAAACTTTTTTAGATCTGTGAACTTTTTTTCAAAATCGATGAACTTTTTTAATAATATACGAGCTTTTTTCACAAATATATTCAAAATTGAAAAAAAAAATCTGGAGGCCTGTATTTTTCCTGAACCAGCAGCACAACACAGCCTGAAAAAGAAAACCGGCGAGGCAAGTGTTATTTTCTTCAGCGCCCAAATAGGAGCTCCTACAAAACGGAGCGATGCAATGATTCGAACACAAGACCTGCCGCTTGCGATTGCAAGCTCACCGCCACTCCACCACACAAGTTTTGACATTTGAAATGCAGCACACATTCTAAAGAACCAGTGTTGGCGTAGAACTGGGCTGCTCTACTGTAGCAAATTTCAATCAGTTAATGTAGCGAACTGGAATTAGTTACTGTAATGATAGTTTTTTCTAAAGTGTACTACTTTAAAGTGTATACTTTGAAAATGCGCAAACATTTTTTGAATTTCTCAACAATTTTCGGCAAAAGGATTTTTTTTAAATATGTGTACAAATTATGAAATTCTGAATAAATTTTGAAACTACGACCATTTTTTGAAATTTTGAACAAATATTCGAAAAAAGAACATTTCATGAAATTCGAACAAAAATTTATAACTACGAACATTTTTAGAATTTATTAACAAAAATGGCAAAATGGAGCTTTTCATCAAATTCTGAACAAAAAATTGGAACCACAAACATTTATAAAGTTTGTGACCAAATTTTGGAACTGTGAACATTTTTTGAATTGTCAGCAAATTTTAGCAGAACGTAATTTTTTTGAATTTGTGAACAAATTTTGAAAAATAAGAACATTTTTGGAATTCCTGTACATTTTCTAAATTTGTGAACAAAATTTATAACAGAAACATTTTTGGAAATTCCTGCACATTTTTTTAATTTCAGAACAAATTTTGGTAAGTGGAACATTTGCTGAAAATCTGAACAAATTTTGAAATTTTCAAAAAAGATAAACAATAAAAGTAAACTTGAAAAAGGGAAAAAACAAAAAGTGAAAAACCAAAATCCAAAAGAAAAAGAAAACAAGGGAAAAACCAGTTTTGGAACATTTTAGAAGGTTCCCAAAGCCTGTCCGAACCTGCCAGAAGGTTCACAAAACCGTTGCTCTCGAAAACACATATAGGCCGACCCTTTCAATCCATATGTGTGTGCGGTACGTCAACAATCTGCCGCAAAATGCGGCAGATAGGATTTTCCATATAGGCACTCCCTCGTTAGAGCAGGGTATATATGTGGCTCGTGTTGACGTAACAAGTCCCTGTCTCGACTGGTATGGCGTGCGCCCGTTTCAAACGGTCTGACATACCGCCGCCAAACTACCTGGCTCACAGTGACACCATGAAGAATCGCAGACCACATGAAACGTAAATAGATAATACTTTCTTCATAAACTAATATAAAAGTATTTAAATCTCTACTCCAGAAACTAATATAAAAATATTTAAACCATTATTTAAAAATAGTGATCTAAATGCTTTTATACTAATTTACGAAGAAAGTATTATCTAAGCTACGAGTTTCGGATAGTCGTCCATGCGTGTTGACAGCGCGGCTAACGTCTAATTCGATGGCGAATGTCCGCCATGAGTTCCTGATGCTGATACCTATACTACATGTCTTCATGCCGGCCAATGCTTTAATGTTTCTCTTGCTTTTGACTGCGTATATGGCTGACAACAAAAACCATGCGTATGCTATGGTGCGTGTAATTAGCTCTACATTGTCGTAGCAAAAGTTGGATGTAAAATTTGCCCACAAAAAAAATAGTTGTAAAAGCTAGCTATCACGTGGTAACACATGTTGAGTATCATTGTTATTTAAGAAACGTAAGATAGCATAAGATTTATTCTATCTTGCTTTATACTTCAAGATAACCATATACTCCAAGATAATCATGTACTCAAGCAATACAATCAATTATTCCATCAAATATCTCTCCTTTCTAACACAGTATCAGCCTCACCGGTCCAAACTCTAGCCGCCGCCCATCGCTTCTGCCCCTCGCGCCGTCCCCGGGCGATCGGTCTCCATGACCGCCGTCGGGGGCTGCGCCGCCCGTATCTAGGGTTCGTCCACCGATCATGTTGACCGACTGCTCTAGAGAGTCTTTTTACCGAGCCCTTGCTCTTTTTTTCTTTCCCGCTAGTCATCTTGATCGACATTTTGTTTTGGTTTTTTTATCTAAGATCGGTTTGCGTCACCCGCAACCGCCATCAATCCCCATGCGCCTCTACTCCAACACCGGCGCCGGCGCGACCGACCGGCTCCATCACCGACTCGGCGGCCTCGCATGACAGGCGGCCCCTCACGGCTATCGTTCGCGCGCCGGCCGGCCCGTCGATCTACGCCGGCCGTCTCCGCCTGCTCCCACCTAAACTCATGCATCGCCCCGACTCGGCGGCCTCGCGCCATGCGGTGGCCCATCATAGCTGCCGTTCGCGTGCCGGCCCGTCCATCAATCCACACCACTCGTCTCTGTCGCTTCTGCACGGTGGCCCTGCGGTCTGCCTCGCCGGCCTCATTCCCGGCTGCGTCAGGCTCATCGGCTGCCTCAGCTCGAGCGCCGCTGCTATGTTGGTCGCTCGGGTATCGCTGCCCGAGCATTGGTGCTGACCCACTCGTCCGCACGTCGTCCCATGCAGTCCGTCATCGCCGGCCTCATCTTCGACTCCGCCGCCACCCTGCCTCCACCGAGCAGCGTATCCGACCTCGCGCATGATTGGCTTGATCACCTGCTCGCCGCCGCGATCCGCCTCATCTACGTCACGCGACCGACCTGGCCCGTCGGTTGCGCGCGCCTCCGCAAGTCCTATGAAGACCGTCCCCAAGTTCAGCGCGCCCCTCCATCGATCGAGCAACGGGCTGCCACTGCATCGCCCCGTCGGGCCGCAGCGCCGGCGCCCCATGGTTCTTCTCGCGGTCGCATCGACTCGCGCGCCGTCGCTACGTCGTCCCTTCGGGCCGTAGTGTCGCGATACGCGGTCCCCGTGGTTGCACCGACCCGCGCTCCGCCGCTTCACCGCCCCTTTGGGCTGTAGCGTCATGGCCCACGGTCCCCACCACCGCCTCGAGGTCTTCCACCGTCGCCCCAACCTGCCCGCCGCCGCTGCCGGGCCATAGGGCCGCGGCCCACGGTCCACCGCCGTCCCCGCGCGTTGATCTCTCGTGGTATGCGCCGTGCCGCCTCCCTTGGCAGGGGAAAGCCACCGTCCACGCCGGTCTTTGTCACGCTGTTGGGTTCCTCGCCTACTTCAAGCACCACCGCCGCTCTACTAACCTAGCCGCCGCCGTCGTCAGGCCGGCGGCGCCACTCTTCTTCGGCCGCCGCTGCCGCTACCTCCATAGCTGTCGGTGGGAACGACACCTATGGGATCACAAGAATCCCTACTACGGTTGCGAGGCGCAGGGTCGTGAGAAGAGCGGATCAAACAGATAGCACACGGTTCGTTTATCCAGGTTCGGGCCGCGAGGATGCGTAAAACCCTACTCCTGCTTTGGTGGATTGTATATCTGTGTTCTTGAGCTAGCTATGGGGCGTGAGGAGCTCCAAAAAGCCGAATCCTCCTCCTGGTCGCTTCGGACCTCCTTTTATAGGAAAAGGGGTGGCCACAGTGGCACACAGGAGGTGGAAAGGGAACAGTGATGCGAGGTTATCCCTCGCATTACATGACAAGGCGCATTTAATGCGTCCTGCTTAGGTGTCCTTGCTTTATCGGGGATGGGGGAGAGCCCTGTCTCGTCCGTCGCTGCTCCCTCTCGTGTCGACACGCGCCCTGGCCAGCGGCGCCCGCGGTGCCATGTAGACAGGCAGGCAGCTGAGGTGGCGCAGTGGTGGGTCTCCACGAAGATCCGCATGCCGCCACGTAGGTGCCTACCCAGCTGGTTGGGTCGGCAGCTGCATGCGAACGGCGGTGGAGGTTTGACTGGTGTGGGCCTGATGGTGGCCCTACGGGTGTTCTTGGCAAGGGCCTTGCCGGGGCCCCGACAAGGGTCTTGCCGTGGCGCCTGCTGTCATCCCCGGCAAGGCTCTTGCCGGGGGCCTTGTGGTCCTCCTTGGCTAGGATCCCGCCAAGGATCATCATCTTCTAAAGGATGTATCTGATCTTGAATGTCTTCACAAAGATCCGCATGCCACCACGGGGATGTCTCCCGAATCCTTGCCCCATGGGGGCAGTGGACTCAAGGGTGACTCACTCCATAGGTGTGGGGCGAGCTGCCATGGCGAGGGTCTTGCCGAGTTTGCTAAAACCGCCTCCCGGCAAGGATCTTGCTGGGGGGGGGGGGTCCGCTTCGTCCCCTTTGCTCTTTGTGGTCTTGGTCTTGGCGTCGTTCTGCTTCTCCTGGGCTTCGGCCTTACCTTGGCTCACCTTCCTTGCCTTGCTCAGTGTGGTGGTGCCCGTGGCTCAGACTGCCCGTGCACAGTTATAGGGGTACAAAAAGTGTACCTCTCTTTTTGTACACCGACAGGAGCCCCCGGGCTTGGGCCACACGTAAGCGCAATCGCGTCGTTGGGCTAGGCCCAAAAATGGTGCGCGGGTAGGCGGGGCGGTTTTTACCGCGGTAAGTCTCTTCGCGCGCCGCGCTTCCCATGCTTCCCGCGCGTGGCGCGGCGTGGGGAGGCGTGTGGGACGTGGGTGGCATGTGTGGGGCTGAGCTTTGCATGCATGCGTCACGTCGTAGTAAAGGGGGCGGTTCGCGCCTTCCCCATAAATGGAGGGAGGCGTGGAGGCACGGCCCATTTACTGAACGGGGCCGAGGCGTGGTCTTCAAGGCGTCCACTCCCCACGATCACAGGGTGGGGAGAAGTCACCTCACCCGTCGCCTCGGTCCTACATGCCTGCCACGTGGCTCTCATGCGCTTGGGGTGGCGAACGGTGGAGGCGGGAAACCGGGCCGCCGCGGGCTGGGGCGGCTGGTCGGTCCCAGTTCCCTGCGCCTTCCGCGTCTAGATTGGCTGAGCGGGGCGGCCGAGACCCCACCCCGTTCCTTTATAAAGAGCGGAAGGGCGGGGAGGGGGGGATGGCGTCCCGCATTCTTTCATCTCCTCCTTCCTTCAGCTTCTGCTCCCCCCTTCCATCCGCCATGGAGAGAGGGAATCCTGGTCCTTCAACGGTGGCGGCGAGGGTCGCCGCTCGACAACGCGTCCCTCCTTCTCCTGCACCTGCGGTGGCAGAGCCAGCCGCGAGGGGAAGGGGGGGGGGCGAGGCCGTGGGCGAGGCCGAGGCGCTCGCGGAAGAGGAGGACAGGGCGGCGCGCCGGCCTCGCCTCCGCCAGCGGTTCCTCCCCCCATGGAGGGCCACGTTGGGGATGACCCTTGTGAGTTCTTTGTCAGGCTGCGCCGGCCGCCTCGCCGTTGCCTTCGTCTCCCGACTCAATTCGCGCGGGAGATGGAGCTGGCTCCGCCGGAGTCGCTGCAGCTGCACATGAGGGGCTGTGGGATCAGCGGCACGCCGGTTCGCGTCGACTTCCCCGCCCCTCATGTGATGTATCTTTGTCGGGGATGGAAGATGTTTTCTCATATCCACCGCTTGACGGAGGGGCTCACTCTCCATTTTAAGCTGATGGAGGGTGGCCTTCTCTCCGTCAAGGTCTTTGGGTGTTTTGGGACCCGTGCAAGGTGCTGCGTGGAGAGCTCTTCTGATAGTGAAGACTCCTCCTCGGGCGGGAGTGACAAGGAGGACAGCGGCAGTGACGACGAGGGTAGTAGGCGGCAGGATGACGGGTCCGATTAGGTGTCGGGTGCCGCTCCGTGCGGCACCGGCGACCCCATCATCCGCGTCGCCGGCTCCCTGAACTTCTCGGGGTCGTCTCCTTGGGCGGCTGGCGTTGGGAGGCTGCGGAAGAGGAAGAGGGCGGGCGGCAAGGCCGTCAAGTCGGAGTACGCGGGCACCGACGCCTTCGACACGTGTTGACGTCCTCCGCCTCGTCTTCGAGCTCTGCTTCCCGCGCCGCCATCACCATCCAGCCTTTGGACGGCCACCAAGATGTTCTCTTGGTGTCTTCTGCCACCCGTAGCTCGCCTAGGCGCTCCTTTTGTCTCTTTCGCCTCCTTGACCTGCCTCCTGAGGAGAGGGACAAGAAAGGGATTACAGGCACCTTATATCTTTTTAGTTTGTAAGCCTTTGGGCCTTTGTTGAATTTAAAACTTGTAATCCCATCATTCATGTTTTTCATTCCCTATGGACTGTACCTGAGTGGAATGTTTTTAATGAAAATGGGATGCTTGCCGGGTCATTTGTTTGCGGGTGGAACCCACGACAAGGAGTAAATCCTTGATATCTTTAAGATAAATATTTCCTTGCCCGGCAACAGGCCTTGCCGTCTCCCCACTTCGCCCGACCTTCCTCATGCCTTTGGCGGAGGGAGGGATGAGGCGGGTTCTGGCTCCTTGTTTCATCCTTTTGCTGCCGCGACTATGACCAAACTTGGCCCCAGGAACGAGCCCTAGGGCCTAGAGTTATGGGAGCACGGTAGCTTAGGGGAAAACGAGGTTTCACATACCTCAGTCCATAATGGAATGCATGATAAGGGATGAAGAACTTATCTGAAGATGCAGCCCCCGGCAACCCTGGTTCGCCATGGGTGAATCTTTGCTCTTGCAGCCCCCGGTAATGCTGGCTTGCCGGGGGCTAGATGCTGGTCTGTTCATCTTCTTTTCCTCCCCAAGTGGTTCGGCACGGATATCCGTGTGTCCTGTGAACCAAATAAGACAAAAGAAAGACAAAGAGATGCACACTCGACCTCTAAGCTAGGGGTTAGTCGCCGCTAAGCACTATCAACCCTAACCAAGGACGAGACTCAACCTAGCATGAATGCTATAACTTAGGGCGCCAGCGCTTCATTTATTTATGCTCAGGGTCTGCGCCTGGCTTTGTACAAAGGGTTACATGCATCATCGGCAATGCTTGTACAAAAGGTGGCTTGTCGGGGGGCCCCGCAAGCCGCGCCTCATGGGTAAAACTTGCGAAGATGCTCAATGTTCCAGGAGTTACTCACCGGAACAGCATCTTCGGTCTCCAGGCGGACTACACCGGGCCTGGTGACTCGTATTACCCGATAAGGGCCTTCCCACTTTGGCGTCAACTTGTTGGAATTCTTGGCCGATTGAACGCGCCGAAGAACAAGGGCGCCTTCCTCAAGGCTTCGGGCATGAACCTTGCGGCTATGGTAGCGGCGCAAGGCTTGCTGGTAGCATGCTGCTCTCACAGCCGCCCGAAGACGATCTTCCTCAAGGAGTATTGCGTCATCTTGCCGCAGTTGCTCTTGCTCAAGCTCATCGTAAGCGAGCACTCGGGGTGACCCGTATATGAGTTCAGTGGGGAGAACTGCTTCTGCCCCGTATACTAGGGCAAAGGGTGTCTGGCCGGTGGCTCGATTTGGCGTCGTCCTGATCGACCAAAGAACCGTCGGCAGCTCATCAATCCAGTGCCTTCCACTCTTGTGCAGCCTGTCAAAGGTCTTGGTCCTTAAGCCTCGCAGTACTTCAGCGTTTGCCCTCTCAGCTTGACCATTGCTTCGTGGGTGAGCAACGGAAGTGAAACAGACTTTGCTGGCAAGGTCTTGGATATATTGCATGAAGGTGCGGCTTGTGAACTGTGTGCCGTTGTCGGTGATGACCCTGTTGGGTACACCAAAATGGCACACTAGTCCCTTGAAGAACTTGACGACTGACTGAGTTGTGACCTTCCTCACTGCCTCCACCTCCTACCACTTTGTGAACTTGTCGATTGCAACGTACAAGTACTCAAAGCCCCCAACAGCGCGGGGGAAAGGGCCCAGTATGTCGAGCCCCCAGACCGAGAAGGGCCAGGAGAGAGGAATGGTTTGAAGGGCTTGAGCTGGCTGATGAAGCTTCTTTGAATGGAACTGACACGCTTCACACCTGGTGACTAGTGTCGTCGCATCCTGGAGGGCGGTGGGCCAGAAGAAGCCTTGCCGAAATGCCTTGCTGGCAAGGGCCCTTGACCCGATGTGGGATCCACATATGCCTCCGTGTATCTCCGCCAACAGCTCCAGTCCTTCCTCCCGAGGGATACACTTCAATTTCACACCGTTCGACCTCTTTTTGTACAGGACGTCATCGACGAACTGGTACATGGTAGAGCGACGGGCTACTTTTTCCGCTTCTTCCTGCTCTTCAGGAAGTTCCCCTGTTTGGAGGAATCGGACGGTATGATGTGCCCACGCTAGAGCCTGGGGCTCGACGGCGAGGACTAAAGGCATTTCCTCCGCTATAGGAGTGGCTGTCTCGATGACAAGAGCTTGATGCTCCGCCGGAGCTAGCCGTCCTGTGGCGGGATCAGTGTCCCTGGCAACATCCTTGCCGGCGGCTCCGGGGAGCTCGGCGGGAAAGTACTTGCCGGGTCCTGATTTCCTCCTCTTGTTTTGCTCTGTTGATGGATCAACGGATGGCTGAGTTAGCTAGAGCACAAAGGTACCTGGTTCCACAGGTAGCTTGAGGGCAGCGCGTTTTGACAGGTAATCGGCGATATCGTTCTCCGCTCGGGGAACGTATTTAGCCTGTATACCGTCGAAACGCTCTTCCAGCTTTCTCACTTCATCGACGTAGGCCTTCATCAACGGTCTCTGGTAGTCCTTGTTGACTTGCTTGACGACGAGCTGCGAGTCGCCCCTGACGATGAGCTTCTTGATTCCGAGGTCCGCCGCGATCCTAAGACCGGCAAGCAGCCCTTCGTACTCTGCCGTATTGTTTGTTGACACCTCCCTGGGGAAGTGCATCTGGATCACGTACTTGAGGTGCTCTCCGGTGGGCGCGACAAGCAGTACGCCAGCCCCGACGCCGTGTAAGGAGAAAGCTCCATCAAAGTACATGATCCAACTGCAACTTGCCTCCTTGCCAGGGAGAGCAGTCTCTTGGGCTTCTTGTTTCCGCCGGTGGAGCTCTCTGGCACGTCCTCGACGGGAGCGCTACACTCCGGAGAGGTGCGCTTGCCGGAGTGGGTGTCCGAGGTCTCACCGGTCTTCTTCTTCTTCTTCTTCCCTCCCGGGGTCCCAGCGGCAGGAGCAAGTGCCTTAGAGGTGGCAGCTGCTGCAACTGCTTGCTGGTATAGTTGGTCAGCGCAAATCAGCGCATCTTTCTTATCGGAGGGGATGGTGATGATCGTCACAGGTCCTGGCATCTTCAGGGCGTTGTAGGCGTAGTGTGACGCCGCCATGAACTTGGCCAGCGCTGGGCGGCCAAGGATCCCGTTGTAGGGCAAGGGGATCTTGGCAACATCAAACACGATCCTCTCCATCCTGTAGTTCAGATTGCTTCCAAAAGTCACAGGCAGTGTGACCTTTCCCTTAGGTTGGCTTCTTCCCGGGTTGACCCCCTGAAACGTGCCTGTCTCTTCGAGGTCTCCATCAGGAATCTGCAGTTTCTCGATCACGACAGGCGAGATCAAGTTCAAACCGGCCCCGCCATCGACTAGCATCTTTGTCACCTTGAGGTTGCGTGTTGTTGGTGAAACCAACAATGGCAAGCACCCGACCGCAGTAGTGCGATCAGGGTGATCCTCAGCGTCAAAAATGATAGGTGTGCTGGACCACTTCAGCGGCCTTTGGGCATCAAACGACGGCTCTGCCGCTGTAATCTCTCGCGCCCACTGTTTAAGCTGGCGGTGAGAAGTATGCAGCGAGGCGCCGCTGTCGATGCACATGGCCTCTGTAGCTTTCTGAAACTCTTGGTCGCCGGATTCGTCGTCCTCTTCGTGATCGTCGTCTTCTGGCTTTTTGTCACGGCCCCGGGCGGGCCTCTCCTGTTGTTTATCCTTGCCGCGACGGCCCGCCTGGTCGTCACGCTTCTTGCCGGACCCCTTAGCACCGTCTTGGCCCTTCTCCTTGTCCCGCCTCTCATATTCAGCCCTCTGCTTCTCAGCGAGGAGCTCAACCTGTCAGCAGTCTTGGAGAGCATGGCCTTTGGTGCGATGGATCTTGTAGTATCGCTTGTCGGAGTTTCCTGGCTTCTCGGCAACCGCCAAGGCCCGACAGGCGACACATCCGGCAATTTCCTTGCCGGGGTCATCTGCCTTGGTTTTCTTGGTGGAGCCGGTGTCATCAGATCCCTCGACGGCAAGCACGGCTTTACCTTTGCGCTTCCTGTTGCGGCGCCGGCCCTTCTTCGCTGGGGCGGCAGTATCTTCATCTGAGGAGTCGGTTTCCATGCCGGCGTCTTCGCCGGGGTACTTCCGTCCCTCTTTAGCCCGGGCACATCTGTCAGCAAGAACATAGAGTTTTGCTACATCTTTCACCTTGTTCATTGCCAGCTCTTCGCGCATCTTGCGGTTACGCACGTTCTGATGGAACGCGCTGATGATGGCGGCAGGGTGAACATCAGGGATATTGTACTGTATCCGGCTGAACCTCTGTATATACTTGCGGAGACTCTCGCCTCCCTTCTGGGGAATGACGTGCAGGTCGCTCGCTTGGCCATGGGCTTGGTGGCCTCCAGTAAAGGCGCCCACAAACTCATGGCACAAATCCGACCAGGAGGAAATAGAGTCTACCGGCAAGTGCATCAACCATGACATGGCGTTGGGTTTAAGAGCCAACGGAAAGTAATTCGCAAGCACCTTATCGTCGCGGGCTCCGGCAGCTTGCATCGCAATGGTGTAGATGCTGAGGAACTCGGACGGGTGGGTCTTGCCGCTGTACTTTTCACCCACGTCAGGTTTGAAGGTGCGGTGAGTGGGCCACTGGAACTGCCGCAGCTCACGGGTAAAAGCCGGACAGCCTACCTCGTAAGGTAGGCCTCCAGGGCTCTCCGGTGCCGGGTGGTTCATAGCAGGCCCTGCTCGCCTGTCTGATTGGTGGCGCGCTTCGCGCCGGCGCTCGATAGTGGTTCGAGCGTCTTCATGTTCTCGTTCCCAAAGGACTTGGCGCTGGTCACAGTGGGTCCGCGGGTCGGACGATGCTATGGAGATTTCGTCGCCTGCAATGTCGCGACAGGCTGGCGTCCGCGATACCGGGCGAGGAGGAGGCGAGTGCACCGTAGTTGCGGCGCCGCCGACTTTCCTGCCACTGGTGCGTGGGACTCCGTCGGAGCATTGACCCAGGGGATCCACCGGACTCGGTTCGTCTTTGTTGGCCACCGCAACAAGGCTTCGGATAGTGGCTCTCCATTCGTCGAGTTTCCCCATAGTGGGAGGAAAATCGAGGAGCAACTGCGCGCGCGCCAGGGTTTCTGCTGGCGTTGGTGGCAGCGAAACCTGCACGGATCGCGACGCGCTTCGACTTCTGACCATGTCAGAAGGAGCTCTATCACGACCCCGCGGTCGCATGCCATCTTCACCAGCACCTCGGCGAGCGGGCAGGTCTTCTACTTCCCGGGAGTGGCGCTCGGGGCTCTTCCCGCGGCGACGCTCGGGGTGTTCGGCATGATTGCGCCGTTCGTCGCGTGCCGCTTGAGAGGAGCGCGCCGTCGGCGCCGGCGTGGGAGTCTTGGAGGCCCTCGCATCGCCTTCGGGCGGGGTGGCAGCGATCTTGGAAGGCCCCGCGCCACCCGCGGAGGGCCTGGCTCCGTCTTTGGATTTGGCGGCGTGCGGCCCGTTACCAGGCGCACGAACATCGCCGCCTCCCAAACTCCGGCTGCTGGGACTGTGTTGGTGTTCGCGAACGGCGCCTCGAGTCCTTTCTACGACCGCTCCGCTGGTCGCCCGCGTCGGGACGGGATGTCCGGCTTCCGACGGGCCAACCGCCACCATCGTCTTCTTCTTGGGCACCATGACGATGAAGAAGCGTCGAACTAACTGCTAAGGCCGATTCTCACAACTACGCCCCCTACCTGGCGCGCCAAAGATGTCGGTGGGAACGACACCTATGGGATCACAAGAATCCCTACTACGGTTGCGGGGCACGGGGTCGTGAGAAGAGCGGATCAAACAGATAGCACACGGTTCGTTTATCCAGGTTCGGGCCGCGAGGATGCGTAAAACCCTACTCCTGCTTTGGTGGATTGTATATTTGTGTTCTTGAGCTAGCTATGGGGCATGAGGAGCTCCAAAAAGCCGAATCCTCCTCCTGGTCGCTTCGGGCCTCCTTTTATAGGAAAAGGGGTAGCCACAGTGGCACACAGGAGGTGGAAAGGGAACAGTGATGTGGGGTTATCCCTCGCATTACATGACAAGGTGCATTTAATGCGTCCTGCTTAGGTGTCCTTGCTTTATCGGGGACGGGGGAGAGCCCTGTCTCGTCCGTCGCCGCTCCCTCTCGTGTCGACATGCGCCCTGGCCAGCGGCGCCCGTGGTGCCATGTAGGCAGGCAGGAAGCTGAGGTGGCGCAGTGGTGGGTCTCCACGAAGATCCGCATGCCGCCACGCAGGTGCCTGCCCAGCTGGTTGGGTCGGCAGCTGCATGCGAACGGCGGTGGAGGTTTGACTGGTGTGGGCCTGATGGTGGCCCTACGGGTGTTCTTGGCAAGGGCCTTGCCGGGGCCCCGGCAAGGGTCTTGCCATGGCGCCTGCTGTCATCCCCGGCAAGGCTCTTGCCGGGGGCCTTGTGGTGCTCCTTGGCTGGGATCCCGCCAAGGATCATCATCTTCTAAAGGGTGTATCTGATCTTGAATGTCTTCACAAAGATCCTCATGCCACCACGGGGATGTCTCCCGAATCCTTGCCCCATGGGGGCAGTGGACTCAAGGGTGACTCACTCCGTAGGTGTGGGGCGAGCTGCCACGGCGAGGGTCTTGTCGGGTTTGCTAAAACCGCCTCCCGACAAGGATCTTGCTGGGGGGGGGGGTCCGCTTCGTCCCCTTTGCTGTTTGTGGTCTTGGTCTTGGCGTCGTTCTGCTTCTCCTGGGCTTCGGGCTTACCTTGGCTCACCTCCCTTGCCTTGCTCAGTGTGGTGGTGCCCGTGGCTCAGACTGCCCGTGCACAGTTATAGCGGTACAAAAAGTGTACCCCTCTTTTTGTACACCGACAATAGCCGCCGTCGCCCGTCCACCCCCTTCGTCTTCGTCCAAGCACCAGCCCATCGCCAACGTCGCCGTCATCTGCCTCGAGCACTTCGTCTACTCCGACCACCGTTGGTGACATCGGCGCCCATGCTGATTGGCGCCACAACCGTCGTCGAGTCTTCTTCTTTGTTGGCCCCTCCGACTCCTTGACATGGCGTATAGCTCGTGCAGGTCCCTCATCTACGCATGCCTTGTGCTGGCAACACCGATGTGTGTCTTCGTCCACGACGTGTCCCCAAGCCTGGCAAGCCTGGTGTGGTACTTCATCAACTTCATCTTTGTCCGTCGACGCATGCCCGGTGCTGGCAACACCGACGCGTGCCTTCATTTACGTCGTGTCCTCGGGCTTGGCAAACCTGGCATGACGCGTCATCAAAAACGTCTTCTTCCCGACGCACCACTACTTTGACACTACTGTGCCCATGACTAACTCAATGTCTCCTTGCGCCCGCGGCTCGACGGCAACTTCCTCGACACTGGCCACCCCGACTCGACATCGACCACGACGTTCTTCGTACGTCTACCTCGACTATTGCTACACCACCATACGCTCTCGGCTACATCGGCATCGGCACAAAGGACTACCTGCCTTGCTTGCGCAACCTCGTCAGTTTCCACTCCAACCACGACTTCCGCGATGCATCGACCGTCACGACTGTGTGTGTGTGTGTGGGGGGGGGGGGTATCCGTCGGCTTGTCTTCAGATTCTTCTCCAGGCTCACCGTCTGCATCGCTACTGTTGTGACCGCGGGGGGATGTTGAGTATCATTGTTATTTAGAAAACATAGGATAGCGTAGGATTTATTCTACCTTGCCTTGTACTCCAAGATGACCATGTACTCCTATATATATGCCCACGAGGCTCAAGCAATACAATCAACTATTCCACCAAATCCCTCTCTCCCTTCTAACAACATCTATCAATGCTACTATGATGCAACAATCCTAATCTCTGTTGTGTGTATGTTGTGGTGTGTGCGCACACCTTAATAGTAATAATAAACCTCATTAAAGAACAAGTAAGTAGTGTCAAAAGTAGTCTCATTTTAGAACGGAGGGAATAGTTGTTTGATAACTGTTTATTTGTAGAGGAAATGGTGGATGGTATGATTTCAATAAGAAAAATGATGCCCCCTCAAGAAAAAAAGGTGGATGCTATGTTGGTGATTATACTGATTAAAGGTGACATACCGTTGCAATTATGCTCTGGGGAATTATTCTTTAAATACACATAGGTTAGTTAATTTGTGTGGTAGCTCCGGAGGGCTAACTTATGCTACTTCCAATGCATTGTCGCTTACATGAGGTGCTAAGTGCATTAAAAACCTTAGCAACTAGTCTCCCCAATGCATAGGTGCTTAGGTTTTGTAGCTAAGCTTCCCTCATTGAATTGTTTAACAATTAAACTCCATCATCCATTGGTTGAAAGTCATTTTGCATTGGTCCACGCGCTTAGCACTGTTTCCTCCTAGGGTCACCATAATGCCCTCTCTCTTTAATTGCTTTGCCACATCAATTTCTTTCCTATGTGGCACCCTTAGCACCTGTACACCGTGGAGCACTGGGAAGGGCCTTATATACAGGAAGATCATATCTGTTGTGTTGTTTTGGGAATCTGTTCCAATATACTCCCTCCATTCCCCAATGTAGTGTGCCCACGCTTCCCAAGATCCAGGGCCTCGTTGGTTAAATACGGTCAAACTTGAATCTCGAGAAACGCGAGCGCACTAAATTATGGAATGGAGGGAGTATTTATATGAGATTATAATATGAATAGTTGAGTCACTTATGTTCGCAAATACAAAGCTTATGTATCTTTCACTCGTATAGAAGCAGTTGAAGTGAGAACATAGAGGGATACATCGCATTGCACAACCAAAGATGGTGTAAACATGGTGCTTGGAGCAGGGATACATGTGATGCTCGGCCCAAGCAGAAGCCACAACACAACACTAAACTACCCAGTCCAACACAAACAACCCTAACCAAGATGATGCCCTAACACTCGAAATCCAGTACCAAACAAGACACGATGCGGGCAAGCAAGACGAGGCCTTGATAAAGGGGAACAACTCCATGATGATACCATCGTCCGATCTGAGGAACCGGATCTGGGGTTTCCCTCAGTGCTCGGAGAATAGACCTTGGCAGTGCCTCCAGGAAGGGGATGGCACCCACAGGTGTCGCCCTATCAACATCAAGTAGGGATTTTGCGTTGACCAATGTTCGAACAATCCCAAAGCCGTTGGGACTGGATCCAAATACATGAACAATAAGCTGATGCCGCCATCGCCGAAAGGGGAGCTATGCCACCGGAAGCGCGACCATTGGACCTGGAGGGGAAAGGCCCCTTCCTGGAGGCATTGCCAAGGTGTATTCTCCGAGCGCTGAGGGAAACCCCAGATCCAGTTCCTCGGATCATACGACGGCAGGGTCATGATGTTGTTCCCCTTCATTAAGGCGTCGTCTTGCTTGCCCGCGTCGTATCTTGTCTGGTACTAGATTCCGAGTGTTAGGGCATCATCTTGGTTAGGGTTGTTTGTGTTGGACTGGGTAGTTTAGTGTTGTGTTGTAGCTTCTGCTTGGGCCGAGCATCACATGTCTCCCTGCTTCGAGCACCATCTTTACGCCATCTTTGGTTGTGCCATGCGATGTATCCCTCTACAACACATGTGATGCAATGATAGCCGTCACATCAACGAGACAGGATATAGAGAACATTGACCTGGATCGACGAAGTCGGAGCCGCCAAAACACCAGCAAACACAGGAAGCTAGAAAGGGCACAACTTCTAGAGCCCACGGGCCAAAGACACTATGAGAGGAACGTCGGGGAGCTGGGCACTAGAAAATGTAGGTTCCAAGCCAACCAGGACATTAACAATGATGGCAAGATCCAGCATGTGCAGGCTGCCACGTCAAAGACAAGGAGATCCACACCACCACCTAGTAGAATGGATGCAAGCCTGCATGGACCCAGATTGGATCCACCTACAACACCAGTGACGGAGGACCCATCAGCAGGAGGCGCATCATGCATGGCCACAGCCGGCTCATGCGCACGAGCTAAAGAAGGGGATGCCCCACGCACGACTACATACGACCAGCGCACCATGCACATGATGCGACAACACCCACAGAATCCCTCCGCCGCAACCCCATGGCCAGATCCGCCGAGTTTGTGCACGTAGCCAGGGAGGAGACTCTGCCGGGAACAGGTGTGACGACCGGAGAGGGTTCGCGACGCCACATGAAGAGGAGCTCCGCCGCCGAACTACCTCACATTGACAGGAGGCCAGGCCCCACCCGAGGGTGCCACGAGAGGCAGGAACGCCTAGCGCCACCCTCCTTGGGCAAGCTCAGACTTCCCGGTGTGCCTTCAGCGGTGGCGACGCGAGGGAGGGGCTCGGATCTAGGGTGCAACCGGCACCGCCGCTAGGGTCCACCCCTCCCCCCGAGTCACCTGGGAGGCGGCGCCCCGGGGAGGAGGGGGTCTGTGGACTCTTCACCGCATAATAGTTGAGTTAATAATATGACAATTGGAAAGAGGCATAATTTATTGTACGGTTGTGCAACTTTACTGAGAGCATAATAGTTTTTTCATGCATGTTGAGACGATTGTTTCTCATGCATGAACGCGTATTGAGAGAAGTAAATTAATAAGGATCATGTATAGGTAAAATTACACCTACCAATTTTCTCCTACAGATGGAATTAACAAGGCGAATATGGGATTCATGAAGGAAATATGCCCTAGATGCAATAATAAAGATATTATTTGTATTTGCTTATATCATGATAAATGTTTATTATTCATGCTAGAATTGTATTAACCGGAAACTTAGTACATGTGTGAATACATAGACAAAACAGAGTGCCCCTAGTATGCTTCTAATTGACTAGCTCGTTAATCAAAGATGGTTAAGTTTCCTAACCATAGACATGTGTTGTCATTTGATGAATGGGATCACATCATTGGAGAATGATGTGATGGACAAGACCCATCCATTAGCTTAGCATAATGATCGTTTAGTTTTATTGCTATTGCTTTCTTCATGACTTATACATACTCCTTTGGCTATGAGATTATGCAACTCCCGAATACCGGAGGAACACTTTGTGTGCTATCAAACATCACAACGTAACTGGGTGATTATAAATATGCTCTACAGGTGTCTCCGATGGTGTTTGTTGAATTGGCATAGATCGAGATTATGATTTGTCACTCTGAGTATCTGAGAGGTATCTCTGGGCCCTCTCGGTAATGCACATCATAATAAGCCTTGCAAGCAATGTGACTAATGAGTTAGTTGCGGGATGATGCATTACTGAACGAGTAAAGAGACTTGCCGGTAACGAGATTGAACTAGGTATGGAGATACCGATGATCGAATCTCGGGCAAGTAACATACCGATGACAAAGGGAATAACGTATGTTGTTATGCGGTTTGACCGATTAAGATCTTCGTAGAATACGTAGGAGCCAATATGATCATCCAAGTTCCGCTATTGGTTATTGACCGGAGACGTTGTCATGTCTACATAGTTCTCGAACCCGTAGGGTCCTCACGCTTAACGTTCGATGACGATTTGTATTTTGAGTTATGTGATTTGATGACCTAAGTTTGTTTGGAGTCACGGATGAGATCACGGACATGACGAGGAGTCTCGAAATGGTCGAGAGGTAAAGATTCATATATTGGAAGGTTGCATTTGGACATCGGAATGGTTCCGAGACGTTCGGGCATTTTTCCGAAGTACCGGGAGGTTACCGACCCCCCCCCCCCCCCGGGGGGGGGGGGGAGTTAATGGGCCTTAGTGGGCTTTAGTGGAGAGAGGGAATAAGGTCCACGAGGTGGAACGCGCCTCCCCCTGCCCAAACCGAATTGGACAAGGGGTGGGGGCGCGACCCCCTCCTTCCTTCTCCTTCTCCCCTCCTTCCTTTCCCTCCGGTGGAAGGAAAAGGGGGGATCCTACTTGGACTAGGAGTCCAAGTAGGACTCCTCCCCTAGTGCGCCCTCCTGGTCGGCCTCCTCTCTTCCTCCCTCATTTATATACGTGGCCAGGGGCACCCCAATAGCACAACATACAATCTCTTAGCCGTGTGGGCTGCCCCCCTCCACAGTTCAACAACTCGGTCATATCGTCGTAGTGCTTAGGTGAAGCCCTGAGCCGGTAACTTCATCATCATCGTCGCCATGCCGCCATGCTGACGGAACTCTCCCTCGTCCTCAACTGGACCAAGAGCTCAAGGGACGTCATCATGCTGAACACGGAGGTGTCGTATGTTCGGTGCTTGGATCAGTTGGATCGTGAAGACTTTCGACTACATCAACCGCGTTACTAAACGCTTCCGCTTTCGGTCTATGAGGGTACATGGACACACTTTCCCCTCTCTTTGCTATGAATCTCCTAGTTAGATCTTGCATGATCGTTGGAATTTTTTTGAATTACTACGTTCCCCAGCAGTGGTATCAGAGCCAGTTCTGCGCGTAGATGTTATATGCACGAGTAGAACACAAAGAGTTGTGGGCGATAATACTCATACTGCTTACCATCAACGTCTTACTTTGATTCGGCGGTATTGTTGGATGAAGTGGCCCGGACCGACATTACATGGCCGCATTCATGAGACTGGTTCTACCGACGTGCTTCGCACACAGGTGGCTGGTGGGTGTCAGTTTCTCCAACTTCAGTTGAATCGAGTTTGACTACGGCTGGTCCTTGTCGAAGGTTAAAACAACACAATTGACAAAAAATCATTGTGGTTTTGATGCATAGGTAAGAACGGTTCTTGCTAGAAGCCCGTAGCAGCCACATAAAACTTGCAACAACAAAGTAGAGGATGTCTAACTTGTTTTTGCAGGGCATGTTGTGATGTGATATGGTCAAGACGTGATGAGATATAAATTGTTGTATGAGATGATCATGTTTTGTAAAAGTTATCGGCAACTGGCAGTAGCCTTATGGTTGTCGCTTTATTGTATGAAATGCAATCGCCATGTAATTGCTTTACTTTATCACTAAGCGGTAGCGATAGTCGTTGAAGCAATAGTTGACGAGACGACAATAATGCTACGATGGAGATCAAGGTGTCAAGCCGGTGACGATGGAGATCATGACGGTGCTTTGGAGATGGAGACCAAAGGATGATGGCATATCATGTCACATATTTTGATTGCATGTGATGTTTATCCTTTATACATCTTATTTTGCTTAGTACGGCGGTAGCATTATAAGAGGATCCCTCACTAAATTTAAAGGTACAAGTGTTGTCCCTGAGTATGCACTGTTGCTACAGTTCGTCGTGCCGAGAAACCACGTGATGATCGGGTGTGATAAGCTCTACCTTCACATACAATGGGTGCAAGCCAGTTTTGCACGTGCAGAATACTCGAGTTAAACTTGATGAGCCTAGCATATGCAGATATGACCTCGGAACACTGAGACCGAAAGGTCGAACGTGAATCGTATAGTAGATATGATCAACATAGTGATGTTCACCATTGAAAACTACTCCATATCACATGATGATCGGGCATGGTTTAGTTGATATGGATCACGTGATCATTTAGATGACTAGAGGGATGTCTATCTAAGTGGAAGTTCTTAAGTAATATGATTAATTGAACTTAAATTTACCATGAGCTTAGTCCTGGTAGTATTTGCATATCTATGTTGTAGATCAATAGCTCGCGTATAGCTTCCCCATTTTATTTATGATATGTTCCTAGAGAAAACTAAGTTGAAAGATGATAGTAGCAATGATGCAGACTGGGTCCGTGATCTGAGGATTATCTTCATTGCTGCACAGAAGAAATTATGTTCCTGATGCACCACTAGGTGACAGAACTATTGCAGGAGCAGATGCAGCGTTTGAAAAGCTCGGTATGATGACTACTTGATAGTTTAGTGCACCATGCTTTACGGCTTAGAACTGGGACTTAAAAAATGTTTTGAATGGCATGGAACATATGAGATGTTCCAAGAGTTGAAATTGGTATTTCAGACTCATGCTCGTGTTAAGAGGTATGATACCTCTAACAAAGTACTTTGTCTACAAGATGGAGAAGAATAGCTCAGTTAGTGAACATATGCTCAGAATGTCTGGGTACTACAATCGTTTGAATCAAGTGGGAGTTAATCTTCCAGATAATATAGTGATTGACAGAGTTGTCTAGTCACTATCACCGAGTTACTAGAACTACATGATGAACTATAATATGCGAGGGATGATGAAAATGATTCCCAAGCTCTTCGCAATGCTAAAATCAGCGAAGGTAGAAATCAAGAAAAAGTATCAAGTATTGATGGTTAACAAGACCACTAGTTTCAATAAAAAGGGCAAGGGAAAGAAAGGGAAAACTTCAAAAGAATGGCAAGAAAGTTGTCACTCCCATGAAGAAGCCCAAAGCCAGACCCAAGCCTGAAACTGAGTGCTTCTACTGCAAAAGAAATGGTCACTGGAAGTGGAACTGCCCTAGATAATTAGCGGATAAGAAGGATGGCAAAGTGAACAAAGGTATATTTGATATACATATTATTGATGTGTACTTTACTAGTGTTTATAGCAACCCCTCGATATTTGATACCGGTTCAGTTGCTAAGAGTAGCAACTTGAAATAGGAGTTGCAAGATAAACATAGACTAGTTAAGGACGAGGTGATGATGTGTGTTGGAAGTAATTCCAAGGTTGATACGATCACCATCGCACACTCCCTCTACCTTCGGGATTATAATTAAACCTAAATAAATGTTATTTGGTGTGTGCGTTGAGCATTAATATTATTAGATCATGTTTATTGCAATACAGTTATTCATTTAAGTCAGAGAATAATTGGTGTTCCGTTTATATGAATAAAACCTTCTATGGTCATACACCCAATGTGAATGGTTTATTGAATCTCGATCGTAGTGATACACATATTCATAATATTAATGCCAAAAGATACAAAGTTGATAATGATAGTGCAACATATTTGTGGCACTGCCGTTTAGGTCATATTGGTGTAAAGTGCATGAAGAAACTCCATGCTGATGGGATTTTGGAATCACTTGATGCTTGCGAACCATAACTCATGGGCAAGATGACTAAGACTCCGTTCTCCAGAACAATGGAGCGAGCCACTTACTTGTTGGAAATAATACATACCGATGATGCGGTCCAATGAGTGTTGAGGCTCGCGGTGCGTATCATTATTTTCTGACCTTCAGAGATGATTTGAGCAGATATGGGTATATCTACTTAATGAAACACAAGTCTGAAACATTTGAAAAGTTCAAAGAATTTCAGAGTGAAGTAGAAAATCATCGTAATAAGAAAATAAAGTTTCTACGATCTGATCGTAGAGGCGAATATTTGAGTTACGAGTTTGGTCTTTATTTGAAACAATGTGGAATAGTTTCACAACTCACGCCACCTGGAACACCACAACATAATGGTGTGTTCGAACGTCGTAACCGTACTTTATTAGATAGGGCCATTTGCATTTCTGCCCCTAACTCGAACCACCTACTCAGATTTGCCCCTAATTTCAAAGCATGCTCAAATTTGCCCCTCTGTTGTTAAGTCACTACTCAGAAATGCCCTTCCATCCAGTCAAAGGCCTTTGACCGTCAAAGGCCCATGTGTATTGTAGCAGACGGAAAGTGCTACAGTATTGGACGGAAAGTGCTACAATACTGTACGGAAGGGCATTTCTGAGTAGTGACTTCACGGCGGAGGGGTAAATTTGAGCATGCTTCAAAATTAGGGGCAAATCTAAGTAGTGGGTTCGAGTTAGGGGCATAGATGTAAATGTCCCTATTAGATATGGTGCGATCTATGATGTCTCTTTTCAATTTACCGCTATCGTTTTGGGGTTATGCTTTAGAGACGGCTGCATTCACGTTAAATAGGGAACCATCTAAATCCGTTGAGATGACACCATATGAACTGTGGTTTAGCAAGAAACATAAGCTGTCGTTTCTTAAAGTTTGGGGCTGCGATGCTTATGTGAAAAAGCTTCAACCTGATAAGCTCGAACCCAAATCGGAGAAATGCATCTTCATAGATACCCAAAGGAAACTATTGGGTACACCTTCTATCACAGATCCAAAGGCAAGATATTTGTTGCTAAGAATGGATCCTTTCTAGAGAAGGAGTCTCTCGAAAGAAGTGAGTGGGAGGAAAGTAGAACTTGATGAGGTAATTGTACCTTCTCCCGAATTGGAAAGTAGTTCATCACAGAAATCAGTTCCAGTGATGCCTACACCAATTAGTGAGGAAGTTAATGATGATGATCATGAAACTTCAGATCAAGTTACTACCGAACCTCGTAGGTCAACTAGAGTACGTTCCGCACCAGAGTGGTACGGTAACCCTGTTCTGGAAGTCATGTTACTAGACCATGAGAAACCTACGGACTATGAGGAAGCGATGATGAGCCCAGATTCCATGGAATGGCTCGAGACCATGAAATCTGAGATGGGATCCATGTATGAAAACAAAGTATGGACTTTGGTTGACTTGCCCGACGATCGGCAAGCCATAAATGGATCTTCAAGAGGAAGACAGATGCTGATGGTAGTGTTACTATCTACAAAGCTTGACTTATCGCAAAAGGTTTTCGACAAGTTCATGGTGTTGACTACTATGCGATTTTCTCACTCATAGCGATGCTTAAGTCTGTCCGAATCATGTTAGCAATTGCCACATTTTGTGAAATCTAGCAAATGGACGTCAAAACTGCATTCCTTAATGGATTTCTTAAAGAAGAGTTGTATATGATGCAACAAGAAGGTTTTGTCAATACTAAAAGTGCTAACAAAGTGTGCAAGCTCCAGCGATCCATTTATGGACTGGTGCAAGCTTCTCGGAGTTGGAATATACGCTTTGATGAGCTGATCAAAGCATGTGATTTTATAGAGACTTGCGATGAAGACTGTATTTACAAGAAAGTGAGTGGGAGCACTACAACCTTTCTGATAAGTATATGTGAATGACATATTGTTGATCGGAAATGATGTAGAATTTTCTGGAAAGCATAAAGGAGTGTTTGAAAGGAGTTTTTCAAAGAAAGACCTCGGTGAAGCTGCTTACATATTGAGCATCAAGATTTATAGAGATAGATCAAGACGCTTGATAAGTTTTTTCAATGAGTATATACCTTGACAAGATTTTGAAGAAGTTCAAAATGGAACGGTCAAAGAAGGAGTTCTTTCCTGTGTTGCAAGGTGTGAAGTTGAGTAAAGCTCAAAACCCGACCACGACAGAAAATAGAAAGAGAATGAAAAGTCATTCCCTATGCCCCAGTCATAGGTTCTATAAAGTATGATATGCGGTGTACCAGACCTATTGTGTACCTCACCATGAGTTTGGCAAGAGGGTACAATAGTGATCCAGGAGTGGATCACTGGACAGCAGTCAAAATTATCCTTAGTGGAATAAGGATATGTTTCTCGGTTATGGAGGTGACAAAAAGTTTGTCGTAAAGGGTTACGTCAATGCAAGCTTTGACACTGATCCGGATGACTCTAAATCTCAATCTGGATACATACTAAAAGTGGGATAAATTAGCTAGAGTAGCTCCGTGCAGAGCATTGTAGACATAGAAATTTGCAAAATATATACAGATCTGAATGTGGCAGACCTCTTGAATAAACTTCTCTCACAAGCAAAACATGTTCACACCTTAGTATTCTTTGGGTGTTAATCACATGGCGATGTGAACTAGATTATTGACTCTAGTAAACTCTTTGGGTATTGGTCACATGGAGATGTGAACTATTGGTGTTAAATCACATGGGGATGTGAACTCGATTATTGACTCTAGTGCAAGTGGGAGACCGAAGGAAATATGCCCTAGAGGCAATAATAAAGATGTTATTTACATTTCATTATATCATGATGAATGTTTATTATTCATGCTAGAATTGTATTAACCAGAAACTTAGTACATGTGTGAATACATAGACAAAACAAAGTGTCCCTAGTATGCCTCTACTTGACTAGCTCGTTAATCAAAGATGGTTAAGTTTCCTAACCATAGACATGTGTTGTCATTTGATGAACGGGATCACATCATTGGAGAATGATGTGATGGACAAGACCCATCCGTTAGCTTAGCATAGTGATCGTTTAGTTTTATTGCTATTGCTTTCTTCATGACTTATACATATTCCTTTGGCTATGAGATTATGCAACTCTCGAATACCGGAGGAACACTTTGTGTGCTATCAAACGTCACAACGTAACTGGGTGATTATAAAGATGCTCTACAGGTGTCTCCGATGGTGTTTGTTGAATTGGCATAGATCGAGATGAGGATTTGTCACTCCGAGTATCGAAGAGGTATCTCTGGGCCCTCTCGGTAATGCACATCATAATAAGCCTTGCAAGCAATGTGACTAATGAGTTAGTTGCGGGATGATGCATTACGAAACAAGTAAAGGGACTTGCCGGTAACGAGATTGAACTAGGTGTGGAGATACCGACGACCGAATCTCGGGCAAGTAACATACCGATGAGAAAGGGAATAACGTATGTTGTTATGCGGTTTGACCGATAAAGATCTTCGTAGAATATGTAGGAGCCAATATGATCATCCAAGTTCCGCTATTGGTTATTGAACGAACATGTGTCTCAGTCATGTCTACATAGTTCTCGAACCCGTGGGGTCCACACGCTTAACGTTCGATGACGATTTGTATTTTGAGTTATGTGATTTGATGACCAAAGTTTGTTAGGAGTCCCGGATGAGATCACGGACATGACGAAGAATCTTGAAATGGTCGAGAGGTAAAGATTCATATATTGGAATGTTGCATTTGGACATCGGAATGGTTCCGAGACGTTCGGGCATTTTCCCGGAGTACCGGGAGGTTACCGGAACCTCCCGGGGAAGTTAATGGGCCTTAGTGTGCTTTAGTGGAGAGAGGGGAGAAGGGCCACGAGGTGGCGTGCGCCTTCCCCCTTCCCAAACCGAATTGGACAAGGGGTGGGGGCGCGACCCCCTCCTTCTCTCTGCTTCTCCCCTCCTTCCTTTCCCTCTGGTGGAAGAAAGGAAGGGGGGGGGGCGAATCCTACTTGGACTAGGAGTCCAGGTAGGACTCCCCCCTGGCGTGCCCCTCCTAGCCGGCCTCCTCTCTCCTTCCCTCCTTTATATACATGGCCAGGGGCACCCCAATAGCACAACAGACAATCTCTTAGCCGTGTGCGGTGCCCCCTCCATAGTTCAACACCTCGGTCATATCGTCGTAGTGCCTAGGTGAAGCCCTGCGTCGGTAACTTCATCATCACCGTCGCCATGCCATCTTGCTGACGGAACTCTCCCTCGTCCTCAACTAGATCAAGAGCTCGAGGGACGTCATCGTGCTGAACGTGTGCTGAACACGGAGGTGATGTACGTTCGGTGCTTGGATCGATTGGATCGTGAAGACGTTCGACTACATCAACCGCGTTACTAAACGCTTCCGCTTTCGGTCTATTAGTGTACGTGGACACACTCCCCCCTCTCGTTTCTATGCATCTCCTAGTTAGATATTGCGTGATCGTAGGAAATTTTCTGAATTACTATGTTCCCCAACAAATCAAGGGGAGGGAACTTCTCGAGCCCTCCCGACCCACCCCTCTCGTGTTGCTCCCGCAACGACTAGGGAGGGGGACACTAGCGCCACCGGCCCCACGACGACCTCCCTCTTCTCCTCCTCATCGCTGGGCAAAGCCCTGTCAACGGCGGCGATGGGACCCTCTCTCCCCTTGGCTGGCGGGATTGACTGGGGCGATCTTCTCGGTGGGTGGTGGAGCACTGGCGGCATGGCGCGACGGTGCGGGATCGAGGGATGACTGCGGGCTCCAGTGAGTGACCCATGGCCGTTGTGGCCCATGGTGACCGAGTGGATGGCTGCGTAGGGCATGCCCGTGGTGATCACACCCTGATCCGACACGGCTAGATCTAGTTGTTGACGACCTGGGTGGCAGAAGGCTACCCTCCAGCGGCTGTGGCTGGCCTGGGTTGGCGCTCCCCTCAGTTGACGACTGTTGCCTCCGGCTGGAGGCTCACTGTTGCTCCAGGCTAGTCTTCGCAGTGGAGCATCAAACGATGGCGTCGCTGGTTGTCGGCATGGTCGCGGCACGACAATTGAGCTTGACGGCGGGTGCAGGGGGTGGAGGTGGCTTCCCTTCTCCTAGGTTCATGCCGGAGGCGGTCGTGAGTCTAGGGTGGCTATGACCTTAGGTTTTAACTCGAGCGGGCTGGTTTTGGGCCCGTGGCAGGTCGGAGCAGCCGCTCCAGGTAGGCGAGGCCAAATGCGGTGTGGGAGGTGCTCGTAGGTGGTGATGGGGCGGCACGACTGCTTTGGTTGGGCAGCGGTGTGATTCGGGTTGCTAGTGTTCGACGACCGACGTGGATCTGGATCGTGGTGGTGGACGACGCCCATCGGTGCTCAATTACCGAGGTTGACTTGGTCCGCGTTGGATGCCTTCGTGTTGTTACCTTGTTGCTTGTTGCTATTGTGGCATCAGTCCAAGGGTTGCTCTCAGGGTGTTGCTATGTCGTTGTATGGATCGGCGCCAATGACCATGGACATGACAACATTTGAGCATGCTCAATGGTAGCCATCAGTTGTCAATGGGTCCCCGCCGTCCACTGGGACCAGCTGGGGACACATGCATTGGTGCTTCCTACTATGGAGGTGTCGACCCAAACCTGGTGGTTGATGTCGGGCTAGCAGCGAAAGGTGGTCCCTTTCGCTCTTACTACTGTGGTTCAGTGGTCGTGATGTGGATGGTCTGCGGTGCCTAGGGACATGGATGTCGACACAGTGGTCCCGGACGACAGGCACCATGTTTGTCTTACCGGTAGGCTTCATGGTGGTGGTCGTGGCTCCATCTTTTGGTCATGTGGGCAACTAGGATGTAGTGGCAGGAGGCTCGGGCATGTTCTGGCAGTGCCTAGATCTGGGGTAGACAAGTTGGCCCTCATTGAGGTGGTGGCTGGGACTCCTCTTGGGGTGAAGGCGAGTATCCAAGTGAAAGCTCCGCGCTTCTGGCGCCGGCAACGCCCGTGGGTGCTGCTTGCTTCTTGAAGACAGCGTGGTGGATCTCGTCCCTATGTCAGGGCTCACGGTGAAAACCTTTGTCTGTTCTCGGACTCGACAGCGGCGATGCTTCGCGCCGTTACCCTCTTGGGGCCGTTGTCATTGAGCTCAGGGGTCTTTGTTCAGCCATCGGCGAGGTGTTAGACTTGTTCTAGGCTCATGTTGTATCTTTTTGATCTGCTTTGTAAGGGGATCCTCCATCTATATTGTATCGCTCGGCCGTGTACTTTGATTCGTTGCTTTATATATAAAACGGGGTGATCCCTTACTACCAACTTTCCCCTTCCTCCTCCCACGATGCTCCCGCGAGCGTCCGGGGAGGATAACCTAGAGCCGCCGCCTCTCCTCCCCTCCTCCTCTCCCCCTCCCTCGCCGCAGCCGATGGGCGCGAGTGGGCGAAGACCGGTCTTCGCCGGCGGCAGCGGGGCTTGTCGTGGTTCTAAGTCTGACAGTAGAATGGGGGGTAGGGATGTAAAGGCAAGATCCTAGCTATGGAGGAGTTGTACACGCGAGTTTTACGAGTTCGGGCCCTTCTCTGAGGAAGTAACAGCCCTACGTCTCGGAGCCCGGAGGCGGTCGACTGGATTATATGCGTGTGATTTACATGGAGTGCGAACCCTTGTCCCTGAGGAGGGGGTGGCTTATATAGAGTTCGCCAGACCCCTCTCGCCCTCAGTTACAAAGGGTTTAAGGTACATAAAGATGGAGATGTTACTGGCAACGCCTGTATTTAGGTGCTATAAATGACAATTAAGCCTACAAGTAAATACTCGACCGTTGTTCGTGCAGAGTGACTTTAGCTCTTCTGCTCGTCGAGTGACTTCTGCGACGGTCGAGTGATATTGATTCTTCCGAGTGGAACATCTATGGTCGAGTGGATAATGGTACTCTTTGAATGATCCTGGCTTTAGGGTGCTGTCCTAGGGGAGGATGCCTAGGTCAGGTCCATGACCCTACCCTAGGTACATAGCTTCATCATTTGCTCCCGAATGGTTCAGGGTTCGAGTGGAGAAGGAGTTGATAACCCCTTCGATTCAGCTTTTGTGCTTTGAGAATATCTCGCCCAGAGGTCGAATGAACCTTCATGATGGCTTCAACTGCTTGTTCAGTCGCCTTGATCCATTCTTGGTTTTGTCGAGTGAACTTTCGTTGTTAAGTTTCGAGTGTTGATATGGAACAAATCTTCCATCTGGCGGGTTGTTATGCCATCTGCGAATTTCATGGGGTTTGAATTTTGGGAAGCACGCTGGGCGGGGGAGGCCGCGGTAATCGGGACGGATTAGGCAGGTCGCCTCGATCCCCGCACCACCTTTTTTGCCACGTATCACGCGCGTGACTGTTGCGGGATTTGATAAGATCGTCCGGGCCTACAAGTGAGTCACTCGGAAGTGTCTTTATATAAGGCACCAGACCGGGGCTTTTGAACAGTGCGCCCTCATTCCCCTTGCTCTTCCTCAGATTTCTCCGCTGCACCTGCTTCTGCTCTCGGCACCGTAGCTCCACTCGGACTCGATCCGCTGCCATGGGGAAGGAGAATACGGTGGCATTGGAGCGTGCGAAGAAGGCGACGGCGAAGGCGAAAGGGAAGAAGACCAGCCGGGGCGGATCTTCATCGAGGTCCGGCCTGCCGCCTGGCTGGATCTAGGGCGACTGGATCAGCTCGACAATTAGTCAATACGACATCGACGACCTGGTTGAGGGGGGACTGATCCCTCACCAATCGGCGCGGCTCCCAGGGAACGAGACCGAGCCGCAGCCGCAGGAGGGTGAGTGCGTCCTCCTCGCCAGTCATGTTGACCGCAGGTTTTCTTTGCCTCCCCACCCTTTCTTTCGTGTTTTCTTGAACTTCTTCGGGGCTCAACTCCACCACTTTACTCCAAACACCATCGTGTACCTTGCTGCTTTCGTGTCCATGTGCGAGAATTTCTTGGGCTGCCGATCGCACTGGGGTCTCTTCAAGCACATATTCACATGTCGCTCCCAGAGGGTCAAGAAGGCCAACCTGAGTGACGAGAGGACACACGTGATACAGATGTGCGGGGGCCTTGGAATCCATATGAGGAACAAGAGCACCTTCCCAGCTATGATCCTTCCCGACTCGGTCCGGGGCTGGCAGTCGACCTGGTTTTACTGCAAGGACCAGGCGACCCCGGGTCAGTCGACTGGACTTCCCCCCTTTTCCATGGCTTGAGTGGAGAAGCCCTCCTCCTTGAGAGTGATCCCGGAAGAGAAGGCGCAGGTGAAGGTGTTGGTCGAGCGGGTTGCCCAACTTGTCCGCGATGGAGTGACTGGTATGGACCTGCTGGAGGTCTTCCTCAGTCAACGCATCCAACCACTCCAAGCCCGTGACCATCCGATGTGGATGTACTCGGGACTCGAGGATTCCACTCGGATCCACCCGGAGGATGTTAGCAAGGACACAGTGGAGAAGTGGTTGAGAGGTATTACCGGCAACAAGGATAATCCCCGGGGGTCCAGGAGGGTGTTCCATTCGACCATTTGCGCCAGCCGGAACATGTACGATTCTGCTTTGTCGAGTATCTTCTTGATTCACTATGTAACATCTTGTTGACGGTCGACTGTATTTCTTTTGTTCATTGTCTTTTCAGGCTCTTATTGATATGTACTCGATGCCCAATGGAGTGCAGGAGCAAAATGTCTAGGAAGGGGCGAGCGGGGGCGAGAGTGGCGAGTGGCACTCGGATGCAGAGGAGGATGAGGAGAGCGACAACCCGAGTGACGAAGAAGAGGTCGACTCGCCTCCTCACAGAGAAAGGAGGTCCAAGCACGTTCACGACCCGGCAAACACCCCTGATCTGGTGGCCGCACCGACCGGGCAGTCTTCAAAGCACCCACAAACGTCTTCTCCGGTGCCGACTGAGAAGGGACCGAAACAGCTCAAGACTGCCGCCTCCTGCGCCGAAACTATTGAAGGCCACATCCTCCAAACTGCCGAAGGCTTTGCCCAGAATCAAAGTGACCATTCCCACCATCTCCGGGTAATCATCTGACCCGATCTTTTGGTCGACTCGAGCAACAGAACATAATCGACTAAAAGTTGACATTTGGAGTGCTGCTACCTCTGGAACTTCTTCCCGCCAATACCGAGACGAGGAAATGGAAGACGCGGTTACCTCCAACCCAGGTAAAATTCCCGTGATCTTGTTCTTGATTATTTGGTCAATCAAATTCTGGCGATTCACTTGGGGTCGACTGATTTATTTGCAGCCCCACCCAACGTTATCGAGCTTCCGGATGATGATGAAGATGTGGCCCCGAGGCCCAGAAAGAACAAAAAAGTAACGGCTGGCAAGACATCTCAGCTGGGGCTGACGACGGAACCAACTGTTCAACAACCTGAAGATGCAGGTGGGGCCTCTGTAACTTTTGCTGTCCCATTGTCGAGTGAGCGCCCTGCACCGTCGATTGTACCAGTGTTTCCTCCAGCCGCCCAAGCCCATGTCTCAGAGCTCCAAGCTGCCGCATCTGGGTTGTCTGCCCCTTTCTTCACCAACTATCATGTTTTGGAAAGCCAGTCGGACGCCGTTGCGGAGGCTATCCATCAGGCTAACGTGATGATGGAGCGGATGAAGACGGTGCACGAGAACAGCCAGGCTTCTTACGATGCCAGCGCGGCTCTTCGGGCCAATGTCCAGGTAAGTTGGCTTTCGACTGACCTTGTTCTATTAGGATATGCTACCTGAAATATTTTCTTTCATACAATCTCTTATTGTTTTGCGTCGAATCTGTACACCCACTCGGTGTTTTGTTGTCTTTGGTATTTGCGCTCTTCCACTCAGCCTAGGCGAGTGGGATCTGAACCGGTGGGGGCACGCTAAGTGCACCCACTGGGTGTAGTCCCCGAGACCGCAGTCGACTGCGGGCAGTCGACTGGGGTCTGAGTACTTTTTACTTTCTTTTCTTCCACTCGACCCGGGCAGACCCATCGAGTGAGATCTGAACCAGTGGGGGCACGTCAAGTGCACCCACTAGGTGTAGTCCCCGAGATCGCGGTCGACTACTGGCAGTCGGCCGGGGTCTGTATAGTTCTTTTCTCTTTCTTCTCTTTTTTTTTAAAACTCGACCTGGGCGGACCGGTCGAGTAGGGGCACGCCAAGTGCACCCGCTGGGTGTAGTCACCGAGACCGCGGTCGACTGCGGGCAGTCGGCTGGGGTCTGAGCAAACTTTTAAGTTTTATTCACTCGGAAGTGAATAATCTTTGCTCTTGTCGATTGCCATGTCTTTTGCCTTCTGCAGAAATCTTGTACTCTCATTTCTAAGTTCGCCGAATTTGAGGAGAAGAAGAGGCAACTTAACCTTGACTTGGAGCCGGCCCAACAAAAGTTGAAGAAAGCTCAAGATGAAGCTGCTAGTCTGGAAGGTAACTGCCTGTCGACTGTTCACGTCGATCGTCCTTTTAAAATATTTCTTCAATCTCTTGCTTGATCCGATTGCTTATTTTGCAGAGAAAATGAGGTTGGCTCTGGAAAAGAAAGACTTGGACCTTGCAGCTGCGCAGAAAGAGGCTCAAGATAAGATTGCCCTTGCAGACCAGAAGCTGGCTTCGGTCGGAGTGCTGGAAGAAGAAGTAAGCAAGCTGAAGTCCTCTCTCACTGAATCCAACCGAGAGGTAACTCGTCTGAAGAAGGATAAGATGTCTCTGAATGAGAAGCTGGAATCCGTGACTCGCAAGAGAAATGACATGGAAGCTTATCTGAGAACTCTTGCCAAGAAGTTCTATCTTATGCTGGAAGGTACTCCTTTTAATCCGACTGCTTTACTGCTTGCGAGTTAATCCTTTCCAATTGACTCACTAACTCTTTGACTGCAGAATTCTGCCAAAACTTTGATGAGGAAACTGGACGGATCGAGATGGATTTGGACCCTATTCCTTCTCTAGTCGGCGACGAGGCTGCCATGAATGTGCTTCGACTGGAATCTCGTGTCGCCAGTGTGACAAGTTACCTCACTCGTTTGAAGGTGGCAGTTTCATGGATCGACTCATCACTCTGGCCAAGGGCGACGCTTCAAAATGACCTCGAGTCTCTGCTGGCTTGCCTCAACAAGGTCCCAGGTCAAGTGCAAGAATGGAAGAAGTCCTCTGCCTGGTGTGGTGCTGACGTGGCGTTGTCCTTGGTAAGATTCCACTGCAAGGAAGCCCGCGAAGACAAGCTGGCGGCGATCAAGGTCGCCAACACCAAAAGGCACGATTTCCAGTCCTTTATGGAGACTTTCATAGCTGCCGCCACTCGGATTGCAGATGGAATCGACTTGGACGAATTCGTTAAACCTGCCAGCCCTCCTCCTGCCGAATGAACAGACTTCGAGATTTAAACTTGCCTTAAATTTGCCTCGGGATGCCGAGTGGTTGCTGTAACCATTAAACTCCTTCGGGCTTGATGCTCAAATACTTTTGATCCGTCGCTTGGAATTTTTAGGATCTATCTGAACTTGGTTTATTTCTGAATAAGTTTGCATTTGCCTTCGCATGGAATTTGGTCTTTGGGATGTAGCCCTGAAGTGGAGAGTTCAATCGACTTGCGCCTCGTGGTCTTTGCGGATAGGGGTGGGGCGCACATCGTATTTGTGGCGTAGCTCGGAGAAAGAGGTCGCAGTCGACCTGCACCTCGTCATCCTTGCGGATAGGGATGGAGCGTACGTTGTACTTGTGGCGTAGCTTGGAGAAGAGGGCCGCGGTCGACTTGCACCTCGTCATTCTTGCGGATGGGGATGGAGCGTACGTTGTACTTGTGGCGTAGCTCAGAGAAGAGGGCCGCGGTCGACCTGCACCTCGTCGTCCTTGCGGATGGGGATGGAGCGTACGTTGTACTTGTGATGTAGCTCGGAGAAAGAGGTCGCAATCGACCCGCACCTCGTCGTCCTTGCTGATAGGGACAAACTTTAAACCTTACGCGAGTACTGGACTGCAGCTAGGCCTCCGAGTGGGAGGGTTGCTCACCACTTGGTAGGATTTTTTAAACTTAGGCGAGTACTTGACTGCAGCTAAGCCCTCGAGTGGGAGGGTTGCTCACCACTCGGTAGGATTTCACAAACTTAGGCGAGTACTGGACTGCAGCTAAGCTCCCGAGTGAGAGGGTTGCTCACCACTCGGTAGGATTTTATAAACTTAGGCGAGTACTGGACTGCAGCTAAGCCCCCGAGTGAGAGTGTTACTCACCACTCGGTAGGATTTTATAAACTTAGGCGAGTACTGGACTGTAGCTAAGCCCCCGAGTGAGAGGGTTGCTCACCACTCGGTAGGATTTTACAAACTTAGGCGAGTACTGGACTGCAGCTAAGCCCCCGAGTGAGAGGGTTGCTCACCACTCGGTAGGATTTTACAAACTTAGGCGAGTACTGGACTGCAGCTAAGCCCCCGAGTGAGAGGGTTGCTCACCACTCGGTAGGATTTTACAAACTTAGGCGAGTACTGGACTGCAGCTAAGCCCCCGAGTGAGAGGGTTGCTCACCACTCGGTAGGATTTTACAAACTTAGGCGAGTACTGGACTGCAGCTAAGCCCCCGAGTGAGAGGGTTGCTCACCACTCGGTAGGATTTTACAAACTTAGGCGAGTACTGGACTGCAGCTAAGCCCCCGAGTGAGAGGGTTGCTCACCACTCGGTAGGATTTTACAAACTTAGGCGAGTACTGGACTGCAGCTAAGCCCCCGAGTGAGAGGGTTGCTCACCACTCGGTAGGATTTTACAAACTTAGGCGAGTACTGGACTGCAACTAAGCCCCCGAGTGAGAGGGTTGCTCACCACTCGGTAGGATTTTACAAACTTAGGCGAGTACTGGACTGCAGCTAAGCCCCCAAGTGAGAGGGTTGCTCATCACTCGGTAGGATTTTACAAACTTAGGCGAGTACTGGACTGCAGCTAAGCCCCCGAGTGTGAGGCTTGCTCACCACTCGGTAGGATTTTTTAAACTTAGGCGAGTACTGGACTGCAACTAAACTTCCGAGTGGGAGGGTTGCCCACCACTCGGTAGGATTTTTTTAAACTTAGGGGAAACAGATTCGTAGCTAAGCCTCTGAGTGACAGGCTTGCTCACCACTCGGTAGGATTTTCTTTTGAACTTAGGCGAAACAGATTCGCAGCCAAGTCACCCAGTCGGGGATTTCAGACGCAAATAAAAGCAACAAAAATTGTTCAAGAGGACTGCAAAGCTCTTGTCTTTGATAAAAAAATTACAAAGGTATTTCTTATTACATTTTATTCGAACGAGTACTTAAGTATAAAAGGGGCGGAGCAGCTCCGCATTCCAAGCCCGTGGCTCGTCCTTCTTATGCTCGACACTGTAAAGGTGGTATGCTCCATTGTGGAGCACTCTGGTGACAATGAAGGGACCTTCCCAAGCCGGGGCGAGCTTGTGTGGTTTCTACTGATCCACTCGAAGAACCAAGTCTCCCTCTTGAAAGGCTCGACCCTGCACGTGTCTAGCATGGAATCGACGCAAGTCTTGCTGATAAATGGTCGACCGGATCAAGGCCATCTCTCTTTCCTCCTCTAGGAGGTCGACTGTGTCTTGCCGAGCTTGTTCTGCTTCATCTTCAGAGAAGAGCTCAACTCGTGGTGCATTATGAAGCAAGTCACTCGGTAGAACAGCTTCAGCCCCATAGACCAAGAAGAATGGAGTTCGGCCAGTCGACCGATTGGGAGTTGTCCTCAATCCCTAGAGAACTGATGGACGTTCATCAACCCAGGCGCCCGCTGCGTGCTTGAGATCTCACATCAGTCGGGGTTTCAGTCCTTTCAGAATCAGGCCATTTGCTCTTTCTGCTTGTCCATTCGACTGGGGATGGGCGACTGAAGCATAGTCGACTCGTGTGCCTTGTGAGGCGCAGAAGGTTCTGAACTCATCAGAATCGAAGTTCGATCCGTTGTCAGTGATGATGATGTGCGGAACCCCATATCTGAAAATCAACTCTCTGATGAAGCTGACAGCAGTACTAGCTTCAAGATTCTTAATAGGCCTGGCTTCGATCCATTTGGTAAACTTGTCGACTGCTACAAGCACATGAATGAAGCCGCTCCTACTAGTCCTCAGTGGACCAACCATGTCCAATCCCCAAATAGCAAATGGCCAGATGAGTGGAATGGTCTTCAGGGCTGATGCAGGTTTGTGCGACATATTGGAGTAGAACTGGCAGCCTTCACATCTGTCGACTATATCTTTCGCCATTTCATTTGCTCGTGGCCAATAAAATCCAGCTCGGTATGCTTTAGCCACGATGGTCCGAGAGGACGCATGGTGACCATAGGTCCCCGAATGGATGTCGTGGAGGATCACTCGGCCTTCTTTTGGTGTTATGCATTTCTGGCTGACCCCAGTTGCACTTTCTCTGAACAGTTGTCCTCTTATTACAATAAAGGCCTTGGATCGACAGACGATCTATTGAGCCTCTTCTTCATCCTCTGGGAGCTCTTTCCTAAGGATATATGCAATGTATGGCACTGTCCAGTCGGGAGTGATGACCAACACCTCCATGATCAAGTCGACCACGGCTGGGACCTCGACTTCAGTCGGATCTTTGGCACTCCTAGGCTGTGGGGGCTCTTCAGCGAAGGGATCTTCTCGAACTGAAGGTGCATGAATATGCTCCAGGAACACATTACTGGGAATAGCTTCTCTCTTGGAGCCTATCTTTGCTAAATCATCTGCTGCTTGATTTTTCAGTCGGGGTACATGATGGAGCTCTAACCCCTCAAACTTCTTTTCCAACTTCCTCACCGCGTTGCAGTAACCAGTCATGGCTAGGCTTCTGATGTCCCACTCCTTCATCACTTGATTGACTACCAAATTTGAGTCGCCATAAACCATGAGGCGACGGACACCGAGTGAGATGGACATACGCAACCCATACAAAGTGCTTCATATTCTGCTTCGTTATTGGAGGAATCAAAGTGAATCTGGAGGACATATCTGAGCTTGTCTCCTCGGGGGGATACCAGTACCACCCCAGCACCGGAACCATTCAACATCTTGGAACCATCAAAGAACATGGTCCAGTGCTCCGAGTGAACTTGAGTTGGTAGTTGTTGTTCAATACACTCAGCGAGGAAATCTGCTATTGCTTGGGACTTGATAGCTTTATTTGCCTCAAACTTGATATCTAAGGGAAGGAGTTCAATCGCCCACTTTGCCACTCGACCAGTTGCATCTCTATTGTTCAGAATCTCTGATAATGGAGCATCGCTGACGACTGTAATGGAGTGATCAGAGAAGTAATGTGCAACCTTCTTCGTGGTCATATAAATCCCATAAACAAGCTTCTGATAATGTGGATATCTTTGCTTTGATGGAGTCAAAACTTCAGAGACATAGTATACTGGGCGCTGAACTTTGTAAGGCTTTTCCTTCTTCTTCCCGCTCGACCGTAAGTACTGTACTGACGACTTGTCCAGTGGCTGCAATGTAAAGCAGTAAAGGCTCTTTGCTGATTGGAGCAGCAAGCACCGGCTGGGTGGAAAGCAGGGCTTTGAGCTCTGCAAATGCTGCATCAGCTTCAGGAGTCCACTCGAACTTATCTGACTTCTTCATCAGTCGGTAAAGAGGCAGTGCCTTTTCACCGAGGCGAGAAATGAATCGACTTAGGGCGGCCAAACAACCAGTAAGCTTCTGGACATCATGCACACGCACAGGGCGTTTCATCCGGAGTATGGCACCCACTTTCTCTGGGTTAGCGTCGATCCCTCGTTCGGAAACGAGAAAACCGAGTAATTTTCCGCCTGGAACTCCAAACGTGCACTTTGATGGATTAAGCTTGATATCATACCTTCTGAGCTTGGCAAAGGTTTCAGCAAGGTCAGCCAGTAGGTCGGAACCTTTTCGTGACTTGACCACAATGTCATCCATGTATGCTTCCACATTCCGACTAATTTGAGTGAGCAGACACTTCTGGATCATCCTCATGAATGTGGCTCCGGCGTTCTTCAAACCGAATGGCATAGTGACATAACAGAAGCACCCAAATGGGGTGATGAAAGCTGTTTTTATCTCATCGGGTCCATACAGACAGATCTGATGATACCCGGAATAAGCATCCAAAAAGGACAAACGCTCACACCCCGCAGTTGAGTCGACTATTTGGTCGATGCGAGGGAGAGGAAAGTGATTTTTTGGGCAGGCCCGATTAATATGTTTGAAGTCGATGCACATGCAAAGTGAGTCCTTCTTTGAGACCATGACAACATTAGCTAACCACTCGGAGTGGTAAATCTCTCGGATAAACTCAGCTGCCAGAAGCCGAGCCACTTCTTCACTGATTGCCTTCCTCTTCTGTACGGTGGACCGTCGAAGATGTTCTTTGACTGGTTTCACCTTTGGGTTGACTCGCAAACGATGCTCAACCAGTCCCCTGGGAACACCTGGCATGTCAGAAGGTTTCCATGCAAAGATGTCCCAGTTCTCACGAAGGAACTGGATGAATGCTTCTTCCTATTTGGAGTCGGGTGTTGTTGAAATGTGAGTCGGAGCAGCATTGGGATCCGTTGGACGAATATGAATCAGCTTCATTTCACCAGACGACTGGAATGCTGAATCAGTGGCAGGCTTCTTAGCTCGCAATAAATCACTCGGATCTGCATTTTTTGATACTCCTGCAACTCCACTACTGCCATCTGTGCATCGGCGATCTTTGAGCCCTTCTAGAAGCACTCTTCTGCCTTCTTTCGACTGCCAGTGATAGTGATCACCCCTTTAGGACCAGGCATCTTCAATTTGAGGTACACGTAACATGGTCGAGCCATAAAACATGCATAAGCTGGCCTGCCTAGAATAGCATGATAAGCACTCTGGAAATCCACAACTTCAAATGTCAACTTTTCTTTGCGGTAATTCTTGGAATCACCGAAAACTACATCAAGGGCGATCTGACCGAGTGACGCGGCCTTCTTGCCAGGAATAACTCCATGGAAACTCATATTACTTTCGCCGAGTCTGGACATCGGAATGCCCATTCCTTTCAACGTCTCTGCATATAGTATATTCAGACCACTGCCACCATCCATCAGAACCTTAGTCAATCGAGTGCCTTCGACTACTGGGTCGACCACCAGCGCTTGCCTCCCAGGGGTGGCTATGTGCACTGGGTGATCGGATTGGTCGAATGTAATGGCAGTCTGAGACCACTTCAAATAACTGGGTGTCACCGGAGCGACCATGTTCACTTATCTGTTGATGACTTTCAGTCGACTCTTACTCTCAACGTCAGCGAAAATCACCAGAGTGGAATTGATGTGGGGGTAACCATCATCGTCCTCCTCCTCATCCTCAACTTTGTCTGATTCCTTTTCCTTGGGCTGTTTCTCTCGGAATTGCTGGATTAGGAGTCGACACTGTCGAGTGGTATGCTTCGGGTAAATGAAATTACCCTCTTCATCTTTTTTGGTGTGAATGTGGCATGGTAAATCTAGCACATCATTTCCATCTTGATCTTTTACTTTCTTGGGGTTCCACAACCCTTTGGGTTTCCCTTTGAACTTTCCTTGAGTCACAGCTAAGGCTTAACCAGGAGCGGCTGGCTCGGCCTTGCACTTCTGCTTCCGACTGGAGTTCCCTCCTCTGGTTTCGTGGGCGACTGTTTTGTGCTTGCCACTCTGGAGTCGGTCTTCTTCTTCACCATTGGCGTACTTGGTGGCAATCTCCATCATCCGAGTCAGAGTCATATCTCCTGTCCGACCGAATTTTAGGTTCAACTCCCGATACTTAACGCCTTCTTTGAAGGCACAAATTGCCTGGTGATCCGACACATTCTCCACCGTGTGGTGCAACGTGATCCATCTCTGGATATAATCTCTCAAAGTTTCATTCGGTTTCTGAACGCAACACTGTAATTCTGTTAGCCCTGCTGGCCATTTGCAAGTACCTTCAAATGTTCTGACAAATACTTGGGCAAGATCTTCCCAAGTATAAATACTACTAGGCGCTAACTGATTCAGCCACGCTCTGGCCGAGCCCTCCAACATCAAAGGAAGGTGCTTCATGGCCACTTCATCGTTGCCACCACCAATCTGTACAGCCACTCGATAATCCTCAAGCCAAGTGTCAGGCTTGGACTCGCCAGTGAACTTACTGACTCCAGTCGCCAACCTGAAGTTGGGAGGAATCACCGCAACCCTGATGGCTCTGCTGAAGCACTCTGGACCCGAGACATGTACCCCGCTGCTGGTTGGGAAATCTCTGTCGTGACCCTCTCTGTGAGCTCTGTTTCTGTCGACCAGACCCTGAACGAGAATAGATCTCGCATCAAAGCTCGGCTCCCTGGGGTCGACTGGAATCCTTCGCCCACCACTGTGAGGACGTCTGTCATCATGCTGCCGAGGCACGTATGACCCACTCCTTGGGGGAAGCGTGGGCACTCGACGACGATCATCGTGATCGAGTCGATGATCATACTGCTCGCGGTTTCTGTACTGATCTTGCCGGTCCTCACGTCCTTCACGCCTCGAGGGCGATCTCGGGCTGTGAGCCGACTGGACTATGTCTGCAACCATGGATCTGCTATGGATCCTATTCCGTGACTGAGATACTGTTGTATTCTGCTCTCCCGCCGCACGGAGCAAAGCCCGGATCTGCACCAGACCTCGACCAGCTTTTGATTGGGAAGGTTGGATTGACTCTGCTATTCGGGCTGCTGCTGCGATATTCTGGATCGGAGTTCGGTATACCTGAGTCGGAGGCGGAAAAAGTTGGCGTCGACTGGACTCGGGGATACGCTGCCGAGCACGCTCGTCGAGTGCGCGCTGGAGGTTCTCCAGTTGAGTGCGCTCAACCAAGTTGGCTAGGCGCGCCTCCTCCAAGGCCTGAGCCTCAGGGGTTTCTCCAACGATAGGAGTGTGAAGCGCATCCATGTTCTGGCGGCGAAGTTCTTCCCTCCGCTGCGAAGAGAGGGGTTCGGGGCGGTACTCTTTGTGAACACGCGACGGATCGCCGCCCCCGCCGCCTCCGTCTTCACGAGTGAAGCCAGGAGGACTGCATGGTCCATTGACCATCAAAACTTCTACCGTGGGGTCGCTGCTGTCGCACTCGGATGCAGTCTCTACGGAGCCAGTCGACAGGTCGAACAGGCCATAGAGAGTTTCGTCGGGCTCGATTGCCGCGACTTGGGGGGTGGCCGACTGGCGAGCCACCGCATGCCTGACCCACCGCTGAAGCCTCGATCAACCGGAACGCTTGCTCCGGCGGGCTGCAGGGAGGGAGGTCAGTACAGGAGCCGATCGATACCGAGTTGACGGCTGCCGTAGGAGGACGCCACGGACGCAAGCGCGAAAGTGTGTTGCCCCGCGGACAGGGAGCGCCTCGACGTCAAGTGGCACTTCTTGGAGCCAAGCGGAGTCGTCGGTGATGAACACGAGCGCGCCAAGACGGATCTCGCGGCCCTCGGCCAAACCTCCGCCTGAAACCATGTTGATGGGGATCAGGAAAATCGCAACTTCTCCAACAAGTCGCTAAGACACCTGCCCCACGGTGGGCGCCAACTGTCGTGGTTCTAAGTATGATAGTAGAATGGGGGGTAGGGATGTAGAGGCAAGATCCTAGCTATGGAGGAGTTGTACACGCGAGTTTTACAAGTTCGGGCCCTTCTCGGAGGAAGTAACAGCCCTACGTCTCGGAGCCCGGAGGCGGTCGACTGGATTATATGCGTGTGAGTTACAGGGAGTGCGAACCCTTGTCCCTGAAAAGGGGGGTGGCTTATATAGAGTTCGCCAGACCCCTCTCGCCCTCATTTACAAAGGGTTTAAGGTACATAAAGATGGAGACGTTACTGGTAACACCTGTATCTAGGTGCTATAAATGACAATCAAGCCTACAAGTAAATGCTCGACCGTTGTTCGTGCAGAGTGACTTTAGCTCTTCTGCTCGTCGAGTGATTTCTGCGACGGTCGAGTGATAGTGATTCTTCCAAGTGGAACGTCTATGGTCGACTGGATAATGGTACTCTTTGAATGATCCTGGCTTTAGGGTGCTGTCCTAGGGGAGGATGCCTAGGTCAGGTCCATGACCCTACCCTAGGTACATAGCTTTATCAGGGCTCCCCTTATTTCCTCGCGCGGGTATCTCGGCGCGAGCCGGATCTCGCGTGCCAGGACGCGGCGCTGGATGTCGGGCGTGGCGGCGGGGGCCGACTACGGTGGCGTGGTGGATGCGTGATGGGCGACAAGGCGTTGGTGCAGGCCGGCGGGCGGGTTTCGACGGCGGTTGCCCCCCGGCAGCTCTGCCGAGCCTCCTCTGGCACTGCGGGTCGTGTGCAACTGTGTCGCGGGCGGCCCCTCTCGCCGTGGCTATCTGGTTGGGGGGGGGGGGGCAGCGGTGGTGGTGGGTGGCCTCGTCCAGTCGGGCCCTTGCGGCTGGACGGCGGAGCTCGGCACGGGAAGACCTCCTTGATGGCCTCCCATGGCTGCAGTGGCGGTAGATCTGCCATCTCATCCCTCTTCTTCGACTTCGGGTGGCGGTCGATGCTCTCCGACGGGTCCGGACGTTCGGCTTCAGGGGCGAAACAAGTGGTTTCGGGGGGGGGGGAGGCTGGTTGGGGATGGGTCCCCCACCTCCCCCTTCCCCCGAGCGACATCAGGTTGCGGTTCGTCTCGAGGCAGTGCCCCTCGGCGATTCCAGGAGGCGGCTGGGGGCGTGGATTTGGCCAAAGTCGTGTCCTTTGGGAGCTCTCGCGGTGGTCTGGTGGCAGGGTGGTGGTCCTGGCGGTGGGAGATGCGATGGTCGTGGGCGAACTGCACGACTCGGATGCGGGCGGGCATCTATGTCCGCTCGGATGGCATAGATGCGGGTGGTTGTCGGACCGGGGAGGCGACAGAAGGGTTGAAGCACCGGAGTACATCACTTGCCCAGTCCGTGCACTGGCCGACGGTGATGGCATCTGCAGACGTCGTGTTCCTCCCTGTAGGCTCCGTCGTGGTGCTCCCTTTCCTTCCATCTAGCTCCGGGTGAAAGCTTGATCTTCGGATCGGATGGTGGTGACATTCCGTGGTCGTACCCTTCTTGGAGGCATCGTCTTGGAGTCCTCGGTCCGGCGTGGTCCATCACACTTCTTCCCGATTGATCGGGCATCCTGTGGGTGCGTGGCAGTCGTTGAAAATGTGTGTCAGTGCCCGACATCCTTGTATCTCGTCTTGGGTGTGTGTGGTGTGCTTTGTATCGATGGCTTGGTTGTGGATATTGGTTGCTTTATAATCTAAAGCGAGGAGAAATCCTTTTTCGTAATATATAAAATAAGGTGAAAGCCTGTTTCAAAAGAGGGATGTTTCCTTTTTCCGGTGACGAGAGAGGGAATTAACAAGGCGAGGTGGATGCCTGTGGTTTAAATCAGGGAGTACTTGTACCAAAGCTCTTATATGAACCTACCAGAGATTCCTTAATAATTAATCACGTGAGCAGCTGCTCAGCTCTTCGTGCTTTTGTTTACTAGATCTAGCTAATGGTCTTCCAAGGTCCACATTCATGCATGTCAACCAAGAGATGGTAAGCAGCCGCAGCCATGACATAGATTACACACGCGAAGAGAACCATAAAGGTTTAGCACATTCATGCATGCAACCATGCACCACCATAATATACACAGAAACATAGCACTAAAGCGGTGGCTCTATTGGCCAGCTTTAGCGTGCAACGACCGAACATATATGTCAATGTTCCATGAAAGCAAAGAGAATATCACGTTTCACGCATGCTGGATGGTACGAGAATTGCCATATAATATTACCAGAAATGTCAGGTCTGCAATTGCCACATTGATAACATTACAATGGCGGCTCAACGATATGATCCGCAGATTCCATTCGAGCTAGATACAATGATTGGGTACATATATCAAGATGGATGCCGCCACCCAACACTTCTTTTTCTCCACGTATATATAGATACAACAGTAACACGTACATATGTATTGCCTTGTTTTGCCATGATATATCTAGTTCATTCATCACAGAAGTACATATGCATACTGTGCACGTCTGGCGTGTCTTTTGTTTAGGGCACGAAACAAAAGCGATTATTTTTGTAATTTGTAGCATATATGACATTGATTCAGTGGTGGAAATTGCAACTAAATGCAAATATGTGAACGGTACTTGTGTTGTAATGCATGATGGATCACGTAATATGGCCCATATGGATGTGGTATGTGGTATGTGTGTTATTATGCGTGTATAGTTTACATCTACGTTTACATATGTATTTGTGGAGGCCATTTCTTCTGCATGCATGCATATATACGTGCATTCAAGACAATCTCTCTCTCATTTACCACCGTACTTGCTGTCGTCGAGAAGCTCGTCCAGGAGGCTGTCGTCGAGGTACTCGAGTTCGATCTTCTCTGTGCCCCCGCGACCCCTGCCCGTGCCGGCTCCAGAGCCAGCCGGGGCGGACGAAGACGAGCCGGTGGCGCCCCCGGCCTCCCCGGGGAAGTTTAGCACGGCGGTGGCGCCCCTCTGGGCAAAAGCCGCGCGGTCGTACACCCTCGCGGCCTCCTCGGCCGTGTCAAACGTGCCGAGCCAGACGCGGGCGCCGCCACGCTCAGGGTCACGGATCTCTGCGGCGAACTTGCCCCAAGGCCGCGTACGCACGCCGCGGTACTTGGTCTTCTTGTCATCCTCCATTGCTCGATGAGAGGGAGAGAGAGCGAGCTAGGTAATGTGTGTCTAGTAAGCAGTGACAAGGTTAAGACCTGAATTTGCATGTGACTAGCTTTGGACAGCGCGCAGCTATTTATAGAAAGATCAGGCGGGCCGCCGGGCATGTACAGTGTATGTAGGTAATCACTCCATTTCTAAATATAAGTTTTTCTAGAGATTTTAATATGGACTATATGCAAAGTAAAATAAATAAATCTACACCCTAAAATACGTCAACATACATCCTTATATCATTTATGTTGAAACCTCTGACTTATATTTAAAAACGGGGGATATAAGAGCATCTACAACCGCGATTGGCAAATCCGACCTATCAAACGCGTGCGGACATGCCCGCAGGCAGGGACCGGGCAATCCTAAGATTACCGCAACTGCATCGGGACACCTTATACTAAATTCTTAAATACATACAAAAGCATGCAAACGGAAAAACCTACGTACTACACAAATCACCTAGCTACTCCTCGTCAGACATGTCGATTCTCTCCATGCCCGGCTCTAGGTACATGGGCGGCCGCTGCAGCTCCAGCTTCTCCAGGTGCTCCGCTCCGGCCTCCTCCTCTATCTCCTCGTCGAGTTCGGCGAAGAGCGCGTCGGTCACCGTCCGCTCCTTCTAGTGAAATTCCCGGTTGGCCTCCACATAGGTTTCATCCTGGATGAACTCTAGGATGGCCTGCTACTCCACCATCTTCGCGGCTTGGGCGACAACGAACTTCGCCTTCGTCTCCTCCATGGTGAACCCCGGAACTAGCTGCTCCGCCTCGTCCTTCTCCGGATCCGCCACCTCCATCGGCTCCGGTAGCTGCTCTCCTTCCTCCTCCTCCGGCTTCGGCAGGTCCGAAGGTAGCTCAGAACTGATGCAGGCTGCGAGCCTAGCCTGGATCTCCTCCGTGATCTGCCTACGGCACTCCGGTGTCAGCATAGCATACGTGGTGGTCTTTTGTCGGACCATGGCGATGCCGGAGAGCATGGGAGAGCGGGGGAGAGGAGGCGGACGGGCCCGGGTGGCGGCGCAGAGAGGGAGGAGGTGGATGGGCTAGGGTTGGGGGACGTCGTTCGTCTTAAATAGCTAGATTTGGCCTCGGGCGGCGAGCCAAAGCGGCGCCATGCGGGTTCACACTATGGTGAGGGAAGAAGCGTCCATCAGACTTCCGAGTTTCCGGGCGATTCCGCGTGGGATCCCGTTGTCAGTCCTATGTGGCAGACACGCCCGGGCGCCCCATATCCGCCCCATATTTGGGCTGGATGTGAGGGGTGCCAGTCAGCTTGGACGTTTGAGACCCGTTTGAGGCGTCTGGCTGAGTCAATTTTTTGTGACCGGTCAGCCCGCCGAGGCAGTTTATTGTGATTTGGGAGCATGGCTGTAGATGCTAATGCATGTATTCTTATTATCTTATGCTCCAAATTCAAGTATAAAGAGAAAGGCTAACTTTTGACGAGCGAGCGGAGCGAGGCTCGTCGTCGGTACGCTTGGGCCGAAGCAGAGCGTAGCGAGTCTGGAGCCGCCTCCACCATCTGCTACCTCATCAACATGTCACCATCCATTCCACCTAATAAGAAAACTCCCATTGAGGTATGGTCTGGTACACTAGCTGACTATTCACAGTTGAGAGTTTTCGGTTGCACTGCATATGCACACGTTGATAATGGAAAACTTGAGTCTAGAGCTATCAAGTGTGTGTTTGTTGGTTACGGATCAGGAGTAAAAGGATACAAATTATGGAATCCTGAAACTAATAATGTTTTTGTGAGCAGGAGTGTCGTTTTCAATGAATCTGTTATGTATCTTGATGATCTGTCCACAGATACTTTTGATGTAGAGCCACAACAAGTTACTGTGTAGGTACAACACTTCGATGAGGAGGAACATGTAATTGTTGATAATGATGAGGTTGTTCCAGATGCACAGATTGATGATAATGTTGATGATGCTCCAGATACAGAGGTTCACGATGATGATGTTGTGCAGCACTCACCCCTGTTTTGCAGCGACAAGTTCAGTCTCTTGTAGATGGCAGGAGCAAGAGAGTCATTAAGAAATCTAAATGCCTAATTGAAGAGTGTGGCATTGTTCATTATGCTTTCAGTTGTGCAGAAAAGGTTGAGAACATCCATGAGCCGTCCACATACACCGAAGCCATTGTTTCTGGTGACCGCGAGAAGTGGATTGCTGCTATGCAGGAAGAGATGCAGTCACTTGAGAAAAATTGCGCATGGGATGTTGTGCACTTTCCCAAACATAAGAAGACCGTTCGCTGCAAATGGATCTTCAAAAGAAAGGAGGGTTTGTCTCCTAGTGAGCCCGCGAGGTTTAAGGCAAGGTTAGTGGCTAAGGGCTTCAGTCACATACGAGGTATTAATTATAATGATGTGTTCTCTCCAGTTGTCAAGCATAGTTTCATTCATGCATTTTTTGGTATTCTTGATATGCATGATCTTGAGCTTGAACAGTTAAATGGCAAGACTGCTTTTTTGCATGGTGAACTGGAGGAGGAGATTTACATGGACCAACCAGAAGGTTTCATAGTGCCCGGTAAAGAGAAATTTGTTTGCAAGTTAAAGAGATCCCTATTGTTGTGAAACATAGCACGCAATTTGAAAAAAATCCTACGCTCACGCAAGATCTATCTAGGAGATGCATAGCAACGAGAGGGGGAGAGTGTGTCCACGTACCCTCGTAGACCAAAAGCGGAAGCGTTTGACACCGGGGTTGATGTAGTCGAACTTCTTCTCGTTCCGACCGATCAAGCATCGAACGTATGGCACCTCCGAGTTCTGCACATGTTCAGCTCGATGACGTCCCTCGAACTCTTGATCTAGCAAAGTGTCGAGGGAGAGTTCCGTCAGCACAACGGCGTGGTGGCGGTGATGGTGAAGTGATTCGCGCAGGGCTTCGCCTAAGCACTACGTGAATATGACCGAAGGCGTAAACTATGGAGGGGATTGCCGCACACGGCTAACAACTGTTGATGTGTGTTCTAGTGGTGCCCCCAACATATATATAGGTTGGAGGGGAGGAGAGGAAGCCAAAGGGCGCCCTAAGTAGGAGGAATCCTACTTAGGCGCCTCCTAATTCGGCCTCCCCCTTCCATATTCATCCGGAGGGGGAAGGAAGGAGGAGGGAGGAGAAAAAGAAGGGGGAGGCCGAATTGCTCCCCTTCATTTCTCTCTTCCCCTCTTTCCTTCCTCCTTATTTCGGCCTACATGGGGTGCACCAGCTCCCTAGGGGCTGGTATGTCCCCTTCTTGGCCCATTAGGCCCATGTAGTTGCCGGGGGGATGCCCGGAACCCCTTCCGGTGACCCGATATGTACCCGGTACCCCCGGAACACTTCCGGTGTCTGAATGTCATCGTCCAATATATGAACCTTTACCTCTCGATCATTTAGAGACTCCTCATCATGTCCGTGATCTCATCTGGGACTCTGAACAATATTCTATCACCAAATCACATAACTCATATAATACAAAATTGTCATCGAACGTTAAGCGTGCGCACCCTACGGGTTCGAGAACTATGTAGACATGACCGAGACACCTCTCCGGTCAATAACCAATAGCGGAACCTGGATGATCATATTGGTTCCCACATATTCTACGAAGATCTTTATCAGTCATACCATAATGACAACATATGTTATTCCCTTTGTCATCGGTATGTTACTTGCCCGAGATTCGATCATCGGTATCTTCATACCTAGTTCAATCTCGTTACCGGCAAGTCTCTTTACTCATTCCGTAATACATCATCCTGCAACTAAATCATTAGTCACATTGCTTGCAAGGCTTATTATGATGTGTATTACCGAGAGGGCCCAGAGATACCTCTTCGATACTCGGAGTGACAAATCCTAATCTCGATCTATGCCAACCCAACAAACACCTTTAGAGATACCTATAGAGCATCTTTATAATCACCCAGTTACGTTGTGACATTTGATAGCACACAAGGTATTCCTCCCGTATCCAAGAGTTGTATAATCTCATAGTCGAAGGAATATGTATTTGACATGAAGAAAGCAATAGCAATAAAACTGAACGATCGATATGCTAAGCTAACGCATGGGTCATGTCCATCACATCATTCTCCTAATGATGTGATCCCATTCATCAAATGACAACACATGTCTATGGTTAGGAAACTTAACCATCTTTGATTAACGAGCTAGTCTAGTAGAGGCTTACTTGGGACACTGTGTTTTGTGTATGTATCCACACATGTATCAAGTTTTCGGTTAATACAATTATAGCATGAATAATAAATATTTCTCATGATATAATGAAATATAAATAACAACTCTATTATTGCCTCTAAGGCATATTTCCTTCAGTCTCCCACTTGCACTAGAGTCAAGAATCTAGATTACATTGTAATGATTCTAACACCCATGGAGTCTTGGTGTTGATCATGTTTTGCCGTGGAAGAGGCTTAGTCAACGGGTCTGCCATATTCAGATTCGTATGTATTTTGCAAATCTCTATGTCTCCCTCCTTGACTTGATCACGGATGGAGTTGAAGCGTCTCTTGATGTGTTTGGTTCTTTTGTGAAATCTGGATTCCTTCGCCAAGGCAATTGCTCTAGTATTGTTACAAAAGATTTTCATTGGACCCGATGCACTAGGTATTACACCTAGATCAGATATGAACTCCTTCATCCAGACTTCTTCATTCGCCGCTTCCAAAGTAGCTATGTACTCCGCTTCACACGTAGATCCCGCCACGACGCTTTTCTTGGAACTGCACCAACTGATAGCTCCACCATTCAATATAAATACGTATCCGGTTTGTGACTTAGAGTCATCCGGATTAGTGTCAAAGCTAGCATCGACGTAACCATTTATGATGAGCTCTTTGTCACCTCCATAAACGAGAAACATATCCTTAGTCCTTTTTAGGTGCTTCAGGATGTTCTTGACTGTTGTCCAGTGATCCACTCTTGGATTACTTTGGTACCTCCCTTCTAGACTTATAGCAAGGCACACATCTGGTCTGGTATACAACATAGCATACATGATAGAACCTATGGTTTAGGCATAGGGAATGACTTTCATTTTCTCTCTATCTTCTGCAGTGGTCGGGCATTTATTCTGACTCAATTTCACACCTTGTAACACAAGCAAGAACCCTTTCTTTGACTAATCCATTTTGAACTTCTTCAAAACATTATCAAGGTATGTGCTTTGTGAAATTCCAATTAAGCGTCTTGATCTATCTCTATAGATCTTGATGCCCAATATATAAGCAGCTTCACCGAGGTCTTTCATTGAAAAACTCTTATTCAAGTATCCTTTTATGCTATCCAGAAATTCTATATCATTTCCAATCAACAATATGTCATCCACAAATAATATTATAAATGCTACAAAACTCCCACTCACTTTCTTGTAAATACAGGCTTCTCCAAAAGTCTGTATAAAACCATATGCTTTGATCACCTCATCAAAGCGTATATTCCAATTCCGAGATGCTCGCACCAGTCCATAAATGGATCGCTGGAGCTTGCACACTTTGTTAGCACCTTTAGGGTCGACAAAACCTTCTGGTTGCATCATATACAACTCTTCTTTAAGAAATCCATTAAGGAATCCAATTTTGAAGTCCATTTGCCAGATTTCATAATCATAAAATGCGGCAATTGCTAACATGATTCGGACAGACTTAAGCATCGCTACGGGTGAGAAGGTCTCATCGTAGTCAACTCCTTGAACTTGTCAAAAACCTTTCGCAACAAGTCGAGCTTTGTAGACAGTAACATTACCATCAGCGTCAGTCTTATTCTTGAAGATCCATTTTTTCTCTATGGCTCGCCGATCATCGGGCAAGTCAACCAAAGTCCACACTTTGTTCTCATACATGGATCCTATCTCAGATTTCATGGCCTCAAGCCATCTATCGGAATCTGTGCTCATCATCGCTTCCTCATAGTTCATAGGTTCGTCATGGTCTAGTAACATGACTTCCGAAACAAGATTATCATAACACTCAGGTACGAAACGTGTTCTGGTTGACCTACGAGGTTCAGTAGTAACTTGATCTGAAGTTTCATGATCATTATCATTAGCTTCCTCTCTAGTTGGTGTAGGCATCACTGGAACTGATTTATGTGATGAGCTACTTTCCAATTCGAGAGAACGTACAATTACCTCATCAAGTTCTACTTTCCTCCCACTCACTTCTTTCGAGAGAAACTCCTCTCTAGAAAGGATCCATTCTTAGCAATGAAGATCTTGCCTTTGGATCTGTGATAGAAAGTGTACCCAACAATTTCTTTTGGGTATCCTATGAAGACACACTTCCCCGATTTGGGTTCGAGCTTATCAGGCTGAAGCTTTTTCACATAAGCATCGCAACCCCAAACTTTAAGAAACGACAACTTAGGTTTATTGGCAAACCATAGTTCATACAGTGTCGTCTCAACGGATTAGACGGTGCCCTATTTAAAGTGAATGCAGCTATCTCTAATGCATAACCCCAAAATGATAGTGGTAAATCAGTAAGAGACATCATAGATCACATCATATCTAATAAAGTACGGTTACGACGTTCGAACACACCATTATGCTATGGTGTTCCAGGTGGCGTGAGTTGTGAAACTATTCCACATTGTTTTAAATGAAGGCCAAACTCGTAACTCAAATATTCGCTTCCACGATCAAATCGTAGAAACTTTATTTTCTTGTTACGATGATTCTCCACTTCACTATGAAATTCTTTGAACTTTTCAAATGTCTCAGACTTGTGTTTCATTCAGTAGATATACCCATATCTGCTCAAATCATCTATGAAGGTCAGAAAATAACGATACCCGCCGTGAGCCTCAACACTCATCGGACCGCATACATCAGTATGTATTATTTCCAATAAGTCAGTGGCTCGCTCCATTGTTCCGGAGAACGGAGTTTTAGTCATCTTGCCCATGAGGCATGGTTCGCAAGCATCAAATGATTCATAATCAAGTGATTCGAAAAGTCCATCCGCATGGAGTTTCTTCATGTGCTTTACACCAATATGACCTAAACGGTAGTGCTACAAATATGTTGCACTATCATCATCAAATTTGCATCTTTTGGCATCAATATTATGAATATGTGTATCACCACGACCGAGATTCAATAAAAATAGACCACTCTTCAAGGGTGCAAGACCATAAAAGATATTACACATATAAATAGAACAATCATTATTCTCTTATTTAAAGAATAACCGTCCCACATTAGACAAGATCCAGATATAATGTTCATGCTCAACGCTGGCACCAAATAACAATTATTCAGGTCTAAAACTAATTCCGAAGGTAGATGTAGAGGTAGCATGCCGATGGCGATCACATCGACCTTGGAACCATTCCCGACGCGCATGTCCTTAGCCAATCTTCGTTTAATCCGTAGGGCCTGTTTCGAGTTACAAATATGAGCAACGGAACCGATATCAAATACCTAGGCACTACTACGAGCATTAGTAAGGTACGCATCAATAACATGTATGTCAAATATACCTTTGTTCACTTTGCCATCCTTCTTATCCGTCAAATACTTGGGGCAGTTCCGCTTCCAGTGACCAATCCGTTTGTAGTAGAAGCACTCAATTTTAGGCTTAGGTCCAGACTTGGGCTTCTTCCCCGGAGTGGAAACTTGCTTGCCATTTTTCTTGAAGTTTCCCTTATTTCCTTTGCCCTTTTTCTTGAAACTAGTGGTCTTGTTAACCATCAACACCTGATGCTCCTTCTTGATTTCTACCTTCGTAGCTTTGAGCATAGCGACGAGCTCGGGAATTGTCTTATCCATCCCTTGCATATTACAGTTCATCACGAAGCCTTTGTAGCTTGGTGGCAGTGATTGGAGAACTCTGTCAATAACACTATCATCTGGAAGATTAACTCCCAGCTGAGTCAAGTGGCTATGATACCCAAACATTCTGAGTATGTATTCACTGACAGAACTGTTCTCCTCCATCTTGCAGCTATAGAACTTGTTGGAGACTTCATATATCTCAACTCGGGCATTTGCTTGAAATATTAACTTCAATTCCTGGAACATCTCATATGGTCCATGACGTTCAAAACGTCTTTGAAGTCCCGATTCTAAGCCGTAAAGCATGGCACACTGAACTATCAAGTAGTCATCAACATGCGACCGCCAGGCGTTCACAACGTCTGTAGTTGCTGGAGGGGGTGGCACACCTAGCGGTGCATCAAGGACGTAAGTTTTCTGTGTGGCAATGAGGATAATCCTCAAGTTACGGACCCAGTCCGTGTAATTGCTACCATCATCGTTCAACTTAGCTTTCTTTAGGAACACATAAAATTCAAGGGAATTGTAGCACGAGCCATTAATCTACAACATAGATATGCAAAAACTATCAAGACTAAGTTCATGATAAATTAAGTTCAATTAATCATATTACTTAAGAACTCCAACTTAGATAGACATCCCTCGAGTCATCTAAATGATCACGTGATCCATATTAACTAAACCACGTTTGATCATCACGTGAGATGGAGTAGTTTTCAATGGTGAACATCTCTATGTTGATCATATCTACTATATGATTCACGTTCGACCTTTCGGTCTCCAGCGTTCCGAGGCCATGTCTGTACATGCTAGCCTCGTCAAGTTTAACCCGAGTATTCTGCATGTGCAAAACTGTCTTGCACCCGTTGTATGTGAATGCAGAGCTTATCACACCCGATCATCATTTGGTGTCTCAGCACGATGAATTGTCGCAACAGTGCATACTCAGGGAGAACACTTATACCTTGAAATTTTAGTAAGGGATCATCTTATAATGCTACTGTTGTACTAAGCAAAATAAGATGCATAAAAGATAAACATCACATGCAATCAAAATATGTGACATGATATGGCCATCATCATCTTGTGCCTTTGATCTCCATCTCCAAAGCACCATCATGATCTCCATCATCACCGGCTTGACACCTTGATCTCCATCATAGCGTCATGGTCGTTGAGGGAGTCCTGGACTAAGGGGTCCTCGGGCATCCGACCTGTTAGCCATGGGCCGGACTGATGGGCTGTGAAGATACGAAGACCGAAGACTACACCCGTGTCCGGATGGGACTCTCCTTGGCGTGGAAGGAAAGCTTGGTGACTAAATATGTATATTCCTTTCTTTGTAACCAACCTTGTGTAACCCTAGATCCTCCCGGTGTCTATATAAACCGGAGGACTTAGTCCGGAGGACAGGCATTATCATAGCCATACAAGCTAGACCTCTATGGTTTTGCCATTAAGATCTCGTGGTAGATCAACTCTTGTAATACTCATATTCATCAAGATCAATCAAGCAAGACGTAGGGTATTACCTCCATAGAGAGGGCCCGAACCTGGGTAAAGCATTGTGTCCCCTGTCTCCTATTACGATCGACCTTAGACGCATAGTTTAGGACCCCCTACCCGACATCCGTCGGTTTTGACACCGACATTGGTGCTTTCATTGAGAGTTCCACTGTGTCGTCATCCAGAGGTTCGATGGCTCCGTCAACCATCTACAACGATGCTGCCCAAGGGGGAGTTTTCCTTCTCAGACAAACCTTCATGTTCGGAGGCTTCACTCCGCGGGCCAATTCGCTTGGCCATCTGGAGCAGATCGAAAGCTACGCCCCTGGCCATCAGGTCAGATTTGGGAGCTTGAACTACGTTGCGGACATCCGTGGAGACTTGATCTTCGCCAGATTCGAGACCGCGGCCGCTACTCCTGGTCACCCCGAGGGACATGACCTAAATCTGTCATCGGACTGCATCCAGGAGACAACTCCCATAACCACTCTGGCCTTAGATCCAGAGCAGACTGCGCCATCCGAGGATGGGAGGATCGACCCCACCGCGGAGGCCACAGATTCCACGGCGCTGGAGCCGCACATAGACTTTATCTCACATGATACCCGTGCCACCGGAACTCCGGACTCATTTCCGGCTGTAAGTTCCGAACCATGTGAGCCCACGGACGCCGAACTTGATCGTTTATCGATCCTCGAATTCAGTGCCGCTGACATCTTCCAGCACTCGCCTTTGGGCGACATGCTAAACTCATTAAAGAACCTGTCCTTGGCGGAGGACTCACAGCCGAACTATATCCGGTTTGAACTAGGGGCCGACGATGGAGAATTTTGCTCCCCACCCGCCACCCACTTCATAGCCATGGTCGAGGATTTAACCGAAACACTTGATTACGACTCTGAGGACATTGATGGTATGGACGACGATGCTGGAGGAGAAGAGGCCCAGAACCCGTCATTCACCGGACGCTGGACGGCCACTTCCTCGTATGATGTATGCATGGTGGATGCACCAAAGGAGAACAGCGGCGATGACAAGGAAGATCCAGCCGAGGATAAACCTTCCGAAATACAATCCAAGCGCCGGCATCAGCGGCGCCTCTCTAAGTCACGCCGCAGTAAAGACAGCAACACCGGCACAGGAGAAGATAACACTCCAGAAGGTGCCGAAGACAACGAAGACCCCATTGAAACAACTAATAAACAAGATGAACGGGAAGATGGGAAGGTCAGCCTTGATAAACAGGCCACATGCGAAGACTCAGAGGACAGAAGTTATCTTCCGCTCTCCGAGGATGAGGTGAGCCTCGGCACCGACAATTTCATCATACCTGAGGAACCTCTTGAGCAGGAGCGCTTCAAGCGCCAGCTAATAGCCACTGCCAGGAGCCTGAAAAAGAAGAAGCAGCAGCTTCAAGCTGATCAAGATCTGCTCAATGATAAATGGACCGACGTCCTAGCAGCCGAAGAATACGGCCTCAAGCGCCCAACCAAAAGCTACCCAAAGCGCAAATTGCTACCTCAGTTTGACGAGGAGGCACCAGAATACATACCACCATCATACAATGCAGCTGACCGACCACCACATGGTCGGGACAAAATGGTAACTCACGCCGAACACCAGCCCGCCCTGCGTCATCGCACAGGTAGGGGTAAATTAGCCCACAACCATACATATGACCTCCGGCAAAACCTGAACAATAAAGTAGGACATACCAGATCAATCTATGGATCTCGAGGACGTGCCTCGACACGCGACGACGGCCACCTATTTGGACGTGACAAACTTAGTCATGTGCGGGCTCCGTAGATGGACTCCATCAGAGCTACATCACGATACGGCCCGATATAGAGGCGCCGTACACCCTCATTGCTTCACTGATGAGGTCATGGATCATGAATTCCTAGAAGGGTTTAAACCCATGAATATAGAATCATACAATGGAACCACGGACCCCGCGGTGTGGATCGAAGACTTCATTCTCCACATTCATATGGCCCACGGTGACGACCTCTACACCATCAAATACGTCCCTCTAAAACTCAAGGGGCCAGCTCGGCACTGGTTAAACATCCTGCCTAAAAATTCTATCGGCAGTTGGGAGGACTTGGAAGAAGCTTTCCTCAACAACATAAAAGGTACATATGTCTGGCCACCAGACGCCGATGACTTAAGCCACATAGTTCAACAACCTGGAGAGTCTGCCAGGAAATTCTGGACTAGGTTCTTAACTAAAAAGAACCAAATCATCGACTGTTTGGATGCCGAAGCCCTAGCAGCCTTCAAACACAGCATCCGCGACGAATGGCTCGCTCACCACCTCGGCCAAGAAAAGCCAAAATCCATGGCGGCCCTCACGGCACTCATGACCCGCTTTTGTGCGGGCTAGGACAGTTGGTTGGCCCGTAGCAAAAAGAATGCAAGCGACGCCGGCACCCCTGGAGTTCAAAATAACAAAGACAAGTCTCGGCGCAACAAATACAAGCGTAAAAACAACAATGACAACACCGAGGATATGACGGCCAATGCCAGATTCAGTGGCTCCAAGTCCGGTCAGCGGAAGAAGCCGTTCCGAAAGAACAATTCAGGCCCATCCAGCTTGGACTGCATACTTGATCGTCCATGCCAGATTCACGGCACCCCGGACAAACCACCCAATCATACAAATAGAGATTGATGGGTTTTTGAACAGGCCGGAAAATTAAACATCGAGAACAAGGAAAAGGGATCGCAAATCAAGGACGATGGAGAAGAGCCCCGACAACCGAACACAGGGGAACAGAAGAAGTTTCCCCCTTAGGTCAAAACGGTGCACATGATATACGCTACCCACATTCCCAAGAGGGAGCGCAAGCGTGCGCTCAGGAATGTCTACGCGATAGAGCCAGTCGCCCCAAAATTCAATCCATGGTCGTCATGCCCGATCACTTTTGATCGCCGGGATCATCCGACCAGTATCTGTCATGGTGGCTCAGCCGCACTGGTCCTAGACCCAATAATTGATGGGTTCCACCTGACTCACGTCCTTATGGACGGAGGTAGCAGCCTCAATCTGCTCTATCAGGATACAACGTGAAAATGGGCATTAACCCATCACGGATCAAGCCCTCCAGGACTACCTTCAAAGGGATCATACCAGGTGTAGAGGCCCGCTGTACAGGCTCAATCACACTAGAGGTTGTCTTCGGATCTCCAGACAACTTCTGAAGCGAGGAGTTAATCTTCGACATCGCCCCCTTCCGCAACGGCTATCACGCACTGCTCGGATGAACCGTGTTTGCTCGATTCAATGCAGTACCACACTATGCTTGTCTCAAGCTCAAGATGCCCGGTCCATGCGGTGTCATAACGGTCAACGGAAATACGAAACGCTCCCTCCGTACAGAAGAGCACACATCTGCCTTAGCAACAGAAGTACAGAGCGGCCTTCTTAAGAAGAACCTTAATTCGGCTGCCGAGCCCACGGACACCATTAAGAGGGTCTGAACTATTCTGCAGCAGGAGAGCTCGGTTCGTCAGGAGCTCGACTAGCAATCCGACCTCCGTCTCAGTCCTGATGAAGTGGTGGCATTCGTGCCACGCGTACATAACTATGCACTCAATATCCCATGGGCATAGCTAGCTTGTGGTCCATAGTACGGCTCAACTGACATCAGATACACACATACTTTCACTTTTACTTGTTTCCTTTGCAGGTCTCAATCCCACAGACCGCATCTGGTGGACTGGTCATCGGTCCTCTTGAAGGATAAACACACCAAGACGGCGAGAAACACAAACATATGGGGACTTTTTAGGTGATTCCGTTAACGATAACTCTCCCTGTTTTTCAGGGACCACATGCACCTCTCCCTTGGTTTCGGCATGTCAAATAGCCTGTTGCTTATCACACTACCTGTATCAATGCGCCTTGACGTACTAATTAAATTACAACAAGAACAGTTTGCGGCTGGAGCTTTAGGACCCCAGCTTTTTACCTCTGTACCTTTTCTGTTTTCTTTCTCTTTTTCAGCTCCCCCGTGGATAACCCTATCAGGTAGCACCCGTAAACTTTGGTATGTTTGATGATTGCCAGGGGCTTCATAGCACCCCACATTACGGCAACACAAGTCCGAACACTTTTTATAAGTATAGTTCGGCACCCCGAATTTAGCATTATATGCATTGGCTCCGAATCATGTCTTTGATCAATAGTTGGGTTGCCCGGCTCATGTGCTTGCTACCTTACGTTCCGCTATATCAGCTAAGGTAGTAAAGGGAGAACTACCGCGATTGTGCCTTGTTTATCCAAAGGAGCACCTCAGTAGAGAAAGCCGAAAACTGACTGTCATGATGCGGTGAGAGCCGGTCAGCTGTTTAGAGGTTACAAATCGTTGGAGATTTCTTCCGCATTACGCGAAGGATCGGTAATCCCTGATCAGACGCTTATAGCACTCTAGTTCAGATACTAGGGGCTGCGCCCATGTTTTTATTATAAAACTCCTATGGCTAAGTGAGGGCGTTCAAGCCGCATAGTCTGGTTTCCTGATTCGTTGCGCTAAACAACTCCTTCAAGGACCATATAATTGGATCAAGATTGTTTGATTCCATCCCGAACACCCCCATACTACCTATGTGGGGGCAGAAGCCGATGACTGGCCAACCCTCAGATTTCATACAACACGGCCGCACAGGAGGAAAAAATTAAAACATAACAAGCATTATATTACACAACATCGTTGATTCATGTTACATGACAGGATAATACGAATACTTTCATGGGAATATAACATCCTTCCCACATTGCTCCGCCACAAGGCGAGATCCCTCCAGGACACCATCAAAATATAACTCAGGACGGCGGTGCTCCTTGCCCTTAGGCGGCCCCTCGGTCATCAGCTTCTTGGCATCCATCTTCGCCTAGTGCATCTTGACACGGGCAAAGGCCATCCGGGCACCTTCAATACAGACCGATCACTTTATGACCTCAAGCCGTGGGCAGGCACTAACGAGCCGCCTCACAAGCCCAAAGTAGCTGCTGGGTATCGACACGGCAGGCCATAGTCGGACTATCAGGTCCTTCATGGCTAGCTCGGTCGCCTTGCGCAGCTCGACCAGCTATTTCAGCTGGTCGCTGAAGGGCACCGGATGTTCTGGTCCAAGATATTGAGACCAGAACAACTTCTCCGTAGAACTCCCTTCTTCAGCTCGATAGAACTCAGCAGCATCTGATACGCTGTGCGGCAAATCCGTAAACGCCACTGGAGAGCTCCTAATTCGGGTAAGTAAAAGGAACGTTTCCTTCACATACTTGCTTTGCATAATGAAAGCCTTACCCGCCGTGATCTTCTTGGTCGCCTGGATTTCCTAAAGGGCGCTCCGGGCCTTGGCTCGAGCCTCTTGTGTGCTCTAGTGGGCCTTCGCAAGTTCGGACGCTTTTGTCTTCGAATCATGCTCCAAGGACTCATACTTCTTGACGACGTCCTGGAGCTCTTGCTGGACCACGCTGACCCGGGCCTCGTGTTTTTCGCACGCGGCGCACTCCTTGGCCGCTTTGTCCTCAGCCTCGGCTAACGCCTACTTAAGGGCCGCCACCTTGGTCGTGGCCCCTAATAGAACTCATGACACTTTAGTCAAAATGAAACATCCATCCTTCCTCAATTCACGAGCAGGTCACTGCATACCTTGGCTGTCCTCCAGCTGCTTCTTCATGAGGCCGAGCTCTTCTTCGTCCCGCTCCAGGCTCTGCTTCAGGCCGGAGACCTTCCCAGTATGAGCGGCATCAGCCAGTAGCGACGCCTGCTTATTCACATAGACATCTTATATTAGACTCCTTCGAAAATTATTTTGATCCTCTGTTCGGCTTTTTCTTTCCGAACACCGAACAGAGCATCAGGGGCTACTGTCTACACTGTGATATCCTTTCTACAATTACATCACTTACCTCAAAGCCTGTTAAAAGGCTAGTGAGGGAGTCCTGGATTAGGGGGTATCCAGACAGCCGGACTATCTCCATTGGCCGGACTGTTAGACTATGAAGATACAAGATTGAAGACTTCGTCTCGTGTCCGGATGGGACTCTACTTGGCGTGGAAGGCAAGCTAGGCAATACGTATATGTATATCTCCTCCTTTGTAATAGACCTTGTGTAACCCTAACCCTCTCCGATGTCTATATAAACCGAAGGGTTTTAGTCCATAGGACAACATACAATCATACCATAGGCTAGCTTCTAGGGTTTAGCCTCTCTGATCTCGTGGTAGATCTACTCTTGTACTACCCATATCATCAATATTAATCAAGCAGGACGTAGGGTTTTACCTCCATCAAGAGGGCCCGAACCTGGGTAAAACTTCGTGTCCCCTGCCTCCTGTTACCATCCGGCCTAGACGCACAGTTCGGGACCCCCTACCCGAGATCCGCCGGTTTTGACACCGACATTGGTGCTTTCATTGAGAGTTCCGCTGTGCCGTCGCCACCAGGAAGGATGTCCCATCTCGTCTTTAAAGACGACACTATCACTGAGGGAGCTTTGGCTATCGGCCAAACTCTCCGGCTAGGTGGTTTTCTTACGACCGCCTGTTCGGCCGCTGCGCCGACGATGACTTATCGGGTCATCGAAAGCAATCTTCACGTCAACTCGGAACTCGCCGAGCAGTTAGATCCAATGAAGCTCTCTTCCCTGAACGAGCTCTTGGATCGCATCGCCGCCCTGGGAGTCGCTACAGACTACGATCAGATTGGGCCTAAACCCGATCTAAGAGAGATTAACTCTCCCCAGGTCACCCATCACGTTGCAGTGGTGGAGGAACAATGCGGCAACCCTTCATCTATCTTAAGGACTAGCTATGTCCGGATTCCCGATCCCTCCAAGCCGGATACCCACGGAGGGGAGGACATCACTCAAGGCCTGAACCTAGAATCAGGCAGCGGGCTAGATTTATCAGAAAACATCCAAGAATCCAAACTTTCGAGTTCGGAAACTCCTTGGCCCCTGAGTCTCAGATCGGGTGAGGATTCAGATTCAATTCCACGCACCCACCCAAACATACGCGATCTATCCCAAATTAGGCAAGAGCCCGAAGAAACAGTACACCATTACTGGGCCAGATTCCTCCTAGTCATGAACATGAAAGGACCGCCGCGAGGAAGACGCAATTTCATTCTTTTGCAATAATTGCACGGACAAGGGAATCCTCAATGCCATAAGTCACCGCGAAATTACACGCTTTGCCGACTTGGTGTCCATAGTACGAAAGTACTGTGCGATGGAAAGCGCCTGGAAAACCGAAATAAAATTTTGGATAATCCGGCCCTGAATACAAACCCAGTCCGAAATAAAAGGGTGCATTATCACAATACACCTGGGTTAACTACCAAAAAGCAAAAGCCCTCAATGGGGCAAGGAACCGTACTGGAGGGATGGCTCAACGGACCCTGCAAAATTCATAGTACAGCGGATGCAATACCAATGCACAGCCTTAGAGCATGTTGGATACTCCGGCAGGTGGCCAAAAGTGGTGAGGATCTACTCCTCCCAAAAACCACAGAGCACCATCCCGCGGACAACAATACGGTGTTAACGGTCTTTGAGACCTTCACATTAAATAATAGACGCAAGCGAGCACTCTGCAGCATGGCCAAAATCTGCAACATAGCAGAAATAAATCCTTGGAGTGACACGACTATTACCTTCAATGCCAGTGACGAACCCAAATTCCGAACAGCCCGAGCACCAGCCGCACTGGTCCTCAGTCCAATCGTGGATGCCTTTTGACTCACCAAGGTACTCATGGACGGCGGCAGCGGATTAAACCTCATATATGAGGAAACTCTTCAAAAGATGGAAATAGACTGGAGCCGCATTGAGCACAGTAGCACAACCTTTTGAGGAATCATCCCTAGTCAGGAAGCACGCTGTGCCGGGAAAATCACAGTAGATGTGGTATTCGGCATGCCGGATAATTACAGGTCCGAAGAAATTACATTCCAAGTGGCCCCGTTCAGCAGCGGATACCACGCTCTACTAGGGCGGGAGGCGTTTACAACCTTCCAAGCCATACCCCATTACGGGTACATGAAGCTCAAAATGCCCGGGGCCAACGGAATCATCATGCTTGCTAGTGATCTAGACATAGCACTCCGCGCCAAAAATAAGATAGCCGCACTGGCCCTCGAGGCACTATCTGAAGCCCTAGCAGCCGAGGAACTAATTGCGTTGCGCTCCAAGGTGAACAGGAACGATGTGATACTCAATAAAAGATCCAAGTCCACCTCCTTTAAACTGGCGGACGAAATAGTCAAATTCCAAGTCCATCCAACGGACCCTACAAAAACAGCTTCCATCGGGGCACAATTAAACCCTGATGTCGACACTGCACTGCGAGAGTTCCTACATGATAACTGGGACATTTTTGCCTGGCACCCTTCAGACATGCCAGGAATCCCATGCAGGCTGGCTGAGCACAGCCTAAATATCCTAAAAGGATTCAAGCCAGTCAAGCAGGCTCTTCGACTTTTCTCCGAGCCTAAGAGACAAGCCATGGGAGAGGAACTAGCCATGCTATTGGAGGCCGGATTCATCAGAGAGATAAAACATCTGGACTAGCTAGCAAACCTGGTGATGGTACCAAAGAAGGACAAATCCTGGCGCTTGTGCGTCAATTTTAAGGACCTTAACAAGGCCTGCCCAAAGGATCCCTTCCCCTCCCCCGCATCGATCAAATCATCGATTCTACCGCAGGACACGATTCATTGTGTTTCCTCGACGCATACTCCGGCTACCATCAAATTAAAATGGCGGAGCCAGACCAAGCCACAACGGCATTCATCACACCATACGTCCCATTTTGCTTCAACACAATGCCCTTCGGGCTCAAAAACGCCGGCGCAACATATCAGCGCATGATTCAGACATATCTGGCAAACTAGATCAGCAAAACAGTGGAGGCATACGTGGACGACGTGGTCGTTAAAACCAAGCATGTCGAAACTCTAGTAGACGACTTGAGGCTCACATTCGACAACCTCCGAACATATGACATCAAGCTCAATCCGGAAAAATGCGTTTTCGATGTACCAGCCGGAAAGCTCCTGGGATTCATTGTCTCCAGTAGAGGTATTGAAGCTAATCCGGCCAAAATTCGAGCGTTGTCACAGTTGGCTACCCCAACAGACCTCAAACAAATACAAAAATTGACTGGATGCGTGGCGGCTCTAAGCCGCTTTATCTCCCGCTTGGGAGAAAAGGCATTACCTCTTTATCGTCTCCTCCGGTGCACCAAACACTTCGAGTGGACGGATGCCGCCTCGGCCGGACTCAACGAAGTAAAAGCCATATTGGCAACAAACCCAGTCCTGGCCGCGCCAAACATTGGCGAACCAATGCTATTATACATTGCGGCAACTCATCAAGTAGTAAGAGCAGTGCTCGTCGTCGAGCGAGAAGCGGACGGACACAAATTTCCCCTTCAAAAGCCGATTTACTATGTGTCCACCGTCCTTACTCCGTGCAAATTACGGTACCCGCATTATCAAAAGATAGCGTATGCGGTATTTATGGCATCCCGGAAGCTGCGACACTACTTTCAAGAGTGTTCGATAACGGTAGCCTCGGAAGTACCACTTAACGATATTATAAACAACCGCGACGCGACGGGCCGGATTGCCAAATGTTCCATTGAGCTCCTCCTGTTCAACATAACCTACAAGCCACGACGAGCTATCAAGTCGCAAGTTTTGGCTGACTTCGTCGCTGAGTGGACGGAAGCCGAACTCCCTAAAGAGTACGACACATATTCAAACTGGATCATGCACTTCGATGGCTCCAAAATGTTGGCTGGTTTGGGGGCTGGCGTCGTTTTGACGTCCCCAACAGGAGATACCGTTCAATACGTACTACAGATAATGTATACAGACTCCAACAACGCGGCCGAATATGAGGCCCTTCTACATGGTCTCCGGATGGCAGTATCTATGGGCATTCAACGCCTAGAGGTGCGCGGGGATTCGAACCTCGCAATATCCCAAATAAATGGAGATTTTGATGCCAAGGATCCGAAAATGGCAGCTTATCGCAACGCCGTCCTAAAAATGTCATCTCGGTCCGAGGGGCTCGAATTTCACCATGTGGCTCAAGAAAACAATCAGGCGACGGATATCCTCGCCCGCATCGGCGCAAAACGCGACGCGGTCCCTCCCAACATATTTCTGGAACGACTCTTCAAGCCATCCGTAGCATGGGAAGGGGACACCGGTAACAACAGTCCGGACCCGGCCAAAACACCCGATACCGAACCCTCTGACACAATCGGAGGCTCCGCCACCGAAGTAACACAATCAGCCCATGAAATAATGGCCATTATTGCCCCGTGCACAGAACCATTCCTGGCCTACCTAACTAGACAGGAAATTCCGGAGGACCAAAATGGGGCACGCTGCATAGTGCGGCGATCCAAGGCCTACAGGGTCCATGAGGGAGAATTGTACAAAAAAAGTGCTACCGGAGTCCTTCAAAGGTGCATCTCCGAAGAGGAAGGGCGGAACCTTTTGGCAGAAATTCACGTCGAACTCGTCGATCATCACTCCGCAGCCCGGGCTCTTGTAAGCAAGGCCTTCCGTACATGATTCTATTGGCCAACAGCATGGGCAGATGCACAGGACTTGGTCCAACATTGCGCCGGTTGCCAGCTCTTTGCAAATCAAAGCCACATGCCACCCACCACCCTCCGGACAATCCCCATTACATGGCCCTTCGCGGTCTGGGGGCTTGACATGGTTGGACCCCTTAAAGGGGGAACCCACAAGAAAAAAAATACTTATTGGTCATGGTGGACAAATTCACCAAATGGATAGAGGCTAAACCGGTTAAAACAGCCGAATCCGGACCGGTGATAGATTTCATATCCGGGGTTGTACACCGTTACGGCTGTGACGCCCCCGATTCAATCGTACACTAATCATGCACGCAAATGTGTACGATCAAGATCAGGGACTCACGGGGAGATATCACAACACAACTCTAAAACATAAATAAGTCATACAAGCATCATAATACAAGCCAGGGGCCTCGAGGGCTCGAATACAAGTGCTCGATCATAGACGAGTCAGCGGAAGCAACAATATCTGAGTACAGACATAAGTTAAACAAGTTTGCCTTAAGAAGGCTAGCACAAACTGGAATACAAATCGAAAGAGGCGCAGGCCTCCTGCCTGGGATCCTCCTAACTACTCCTGGTCGTCATCAGCGGGCTGCACGTAGTAGTAGGCACCTCCAGCGTAGTAGGAGTCGTCGTCGAAGGTGGCGTCTGGCTCCTGGACTCCAGCATCTGGTTGCGACAACCAGAAAGAAAGGAAAGGGGGAAAAAGGGGGGAGAAAGCAACCGTGAGTACTCATCCAAAGTACTCGCAAGCAAGGAACTACACTACATATGCATGGGTATATGTGTAAGGAGGCCATATCAGTGGACTGAACTGCAGAATGCCAGAATAAGAGGGGGATAGCTAATCCTGTCGAAGACTACGCTTCTGGCAGCCTCCGTCTTGCAGCATGTAGGAGAGAGTAGATTGAAGTCCTCCAAGTAGCATCTCCAAGTAGCATCTCCAAGAGCATCGCATAGCATAATCCTACCCGGCGATCCTCTCCTCGTCGCCCTGTGGAAAAGCGATCACCGGGTTGTCTGTGGAACTTGGAAGGGTGTGTTTTATTAAGTATCCGGTTCTAGTTGTCATAAGGTCAAGGTACAACTCCAAGTCGTCCTGTTACCGAAGATCACGGCTATTCGAATAGATTAACTTCCCTGCAGGGGTGCACCAACTTACCCAACACGCTTGATCCCATTTGGCCGGACACACTTTCCTGGGTCATGCCCGGCCTCGGAAGATCAACACGTCGCAGCCCCACCTAGGCAAAACAGAGAGGCCAACACGCCGGTCTAAACCTAAGCGCACAGGGGTCTGGGCCCATCGCCCATAGCACACCTGCACGTTGCGAGGGCGGCCGGAAGCAGACCTAGCCTAGCAGGCGTTCCAGTCCAATCCGGCGCGCGCCGCTCCGTCGCTGACGTCTGAAGTGCTTCGGCTGATACCACGACGTCGGGATACCCATAACTACTCCCACGTAGATGGTTAGTGCGTATAGGCTCGTAGCCAACTCAGATCAAATACCAAGATCTCGTTAAGCGTTTTAAATATCCGCGAACACCGAACAGGGCCAGGCCCACCTGTCTCCTAGGTGGTCTCAACCTGCCCTGTCGCTCCGCCACAAAGATCCACACAGAGGGCCGTCGGGACAAAGGTCCTTTCAGCCCCCAATCCGTGAATCACTCGCGGGTACTCTTCGAGCTGACCCGACTTTAGTCACCATCTGTATAGTATGTATGCATGAATAATATATACCCGTGATCACCTCCTGAGTGATCATGGCCCAATAGTATAGCAAGGCAGACGGACAAGAATGTAGGGCCAATGGTGATAAACTAGCATCCTATACCAAGCATTTAGGATTGCGGGTAAGGTATCATTGACTGTAGCAACAATGTCAGGCTATGCATCAGAATAGGATTAACGGAAAGCAGTAACATGCTACACTACTCTAATGCAAGCAGTATAGAGGAGAATAGGCGATATCTGGTGATCAAGGGGGGGGGCTTGCCTGGTTGCTCTGGCAAGAGAGAGTGGTCGTCAACTCCATAGTCGTACGGGGCAGCAGCAGCGGCGTCGGTCTCGTAGTCTACCGAAGAGAAGAGGGGGGAAGAAACAGTAAATACATAGCAAGCAAGTGCATAACGATGCATGACATGACAAGTATCGATGCTAGGTGTGCCCAATCGCGGTAGTAGGTGATACCGACGAAGGGGGAAAACAACCGGGAAAGTATTCCCGGTGTTTTACGTTTTCGGACAGATGAACTGGAGGGGGGAAGTTGCGATTCCGATAGGTTAGGGATGTGTGGCAGACGAACGGGCTGCGTATCCGGATTCGTCTCGTCGATCTGAGCAACTTTCATGTAGAAAGTATTTTCATCCGAGTTACGGATTAAAAGATATGATTTTCTAAAGATTTAACTCATTTTCAGGAATTTAATTAATTATTTAAATCCAACATTATCCAGAATAGTAATTGATGACGTCAGCATGACATCATAGTGATGTCAGCATGTCAACTGGTCGGTTGACCAGTCAAACCAGACAGGTGGGTCCAGTGGGACCCACATGTCATTGACAGGGTACTAACAGAGTTTTTAAAACTAACTAAATAGGTTAATTAGCAGGTAGGGCCCAGTAGTCAGTGAGAGATTAGGTTTTAATTAATTTATTTAATTAATTAGCAGTTTATCTAATTGTTTTTATTTGTTTTAAGACATGGGGCCCGCACGTCAGTGGCAGTAGCTGCCACGTCAGCAGTTGACTGGGTCAACCCAGTCAACTAGGACCCGCAGGGCCCACTGGCAGTGGCGCTGGGTTGGCCCCAGGCCAACCACGTAGGCGACGGCCGGCGTTTAGCCGCCGGCGACGTCAGAACGCGGCGGGGGCACCCGGGCCTCGTCGGGATTTCGCTACACGGCGTCGTTCGGCGCGCAGCTTGGTCTAATCGAACGGCCACTCGATGCCGCGTCGAGTGGGGGTGGTGGTATGGCCGGACTTGGCCGGAATCGGCACCGGCGACGAGCAGAGGCGGCGGCGTCGTTCGGGACATCATCGGGATCGCGCTAGGAAGCACCAAACCGCGCGCAACAACTTGCGTTCGAACCGCATAGGCATTCCGCGTCGTTTGGCGGTGGCGCTGGACCAAATGGTTGCCGGAAACACGGCCGGCGACGAGCTTTGGCGGCAGCGCGGTCGGGCCCCCGACGGGAAACACACTAGGAGGCACGGGAGGGAGTGTGCGCGTGCGCGTTGGGCTCCTGTGAGCATCAGGAGTACGATGCCGTGCTCAGGCGAGCACGACAGAGGCCATGGCCACGGCGGCGAAGCGACCGGCGGCGGTGAGCTCTCGGGCGCGACACCGGGCTAGCTAGAGCGTGATCTAGGGGAGCTAGAGGGCAGCGGGGGGGAGGCAGCTCACCTAGAGGCACGCACGGTGGCCCTTGGTGGCTTAGTAGCAGCAGAGTGGTGTCGCCGGAGTTGGTGAAGAACGCGGCAGCCGGAGATGTGGACGAAGGGGATCCGGCGATTCGGGGCTCCCCCGCTCCAGCTGAGGCCTCCGGTGGACGAGGAAGACGATGGAGGCGTCGACGGACACGCAGGCGCGGCGAGGCGGCGACTGTGGCCGCGCGATTCACGGCGGCGAGGCCATGGCGGCGCTCGGTTGCGGTGGGGAATGAGGGGGAGATGGATCTGGAGGGGAGAGGGAGAGGCGCGGGGGCCGAGGGCGAGCGTGGGGGCGAGTGGGAGGCGGGATCGAGGAGGCGGGGGGGTGCTGGCGATCTTATCCCCTGTTGCCGCCGGCGAGAGGGTGCGGCGGGGACGCACCCCTGTTCCGACCCGGGTCGGGGGAACAGGGAAAGGAGGCGGCAGGGGGAGGCGGGCCGGTTCGGCCGGGTGGGCCAGGTGGCAGGGGCGGTGGCTAGCTGGGCCTTTCGGCCCAGGGGGGAAGGGGGGTTTCTTCTTTTTCCCTTTCTTTTCCTTTTTTATGTTCTGTTTTATTTAATTTGGGCATTTAAGCAATTTATAAATTTGTGTCATCTACACCATAATTGCCTATGCCATATTTGGCATTGTCCGAACATTTTTGTTTCAATTTTTGAAAACTTTTATTGTTGACATTAATTTGAATTTGAATTTTGAAGCGGTTTCGAATTAACCCAAGATTAACTACAGTGACAGAGGTGATGTGGCACCATTAACGTGAGATTACTGTAGCATGATTATCCGGGCGTCACAATTCTCCTCCACTACAAGAAATCTCGTCCCGAGATTTAGGAGGTAGAAGGAAACAGTGCGGGGTATTCATCACGCAGGCGATCCTCTCGTTCCCAAGTGGCTTCATCTTCAGAATGGTGCGACCACTGAACTTTGAGGAACTTGATCGCCTTCTGGCGTGTGCGGCGTTCAGCTTGGTCGAGAATGCGGACCGGATGCTCTTTATAGGAGAGGTCCTGTTGCAATTCGAGCACTTCATGATCCACTGCTCGGATTGGGTCCTTGAAGCAGCGACGGAGCTGTGACACGTGGAATACATCGTGAACCTGAGAAAGGTTCGACGGAAGCTCCAGTTGATATGCCACTTTTCCACGCCTTTCCAGAATAGTGAATGGGCCAATATAGCGAGGAGCTAGCTTGCCCTTGATCCCGAAGCGGTGAGCACCCTTCATTGGTGTAACTCGAAGATAGGCCTTTTCGCCAGGTTGATAGACCATGTCTTTATGATGACGGTCATACTGACTCTTCTGACGTGACTGAGCAGTCTTGAGATGCTCGCGAATAATGCGGACTTGTTCTTCAGCATGTTGGATAATATCCGGACCGAAGAGTGGACGTTCCCCAGTTTCTGACCAGTTCAGAGGGGTTCGGCACTTTCGTCCATATAACACTTCAAAGGGGGCCATCTTCAGACTAGCTTGATAGCTATTATTATAAGAGAACTCAGCATACGGGAGAGATTCCTCCCATTTCTTGCCGAAGGAAATAACACAAGCTCGAAGCATGTCTTCGAGAATTTGGTTGACACGTTCAACTTGCCCTTGCGACTGCGGATGAAACGCAGTACTGAATGACAGATGAGTTCCCATAGCTTCTTGGAAACTTGCCCAGAATCTTGAAGTGAATAAGCTGCCACGGTCCGAACTGATAACCAGTGGAATACCGTGAAGTGAAACAATTCTGGACATATAGAGAGTTGCAAGCTGACTAGCAGTGATCGTTTCTTTGACCGCCAGAAAATGTGCAACTTTAGAAAGTCGGTCAATGACGACAAGAATAGCATCATTACCTTTCTGCGATTTGGGAAATCCAGTGACGAAGTCCATCTCGACATGGTCCCATTTCCATTCAGGAATAGAGATAGGTTGCAGAGTTCCAGCAGGCCTTTGATGTTCTGCTTTGATACGACGGCAAATGTCACATTCAGCAACATAACGAGCAATGTCTTGCTTCATGTTAGACCACCAGAATCTCTGGCGGATGTCTTGGTACATCTTTGTACTACCAGGATGGATACATAGAGGCGTATCATGAGCTTCTTTCATAACCTCCTGAGTCATATTCAGGTTTTCCTTCTTACATGGCACCACTAGGCGGCCTTTGAAGTACAAGGCGCCATCATCAGCAATAGTGAAGAATGATGGCTTTCCTTCTTTGAGGTCGCGCTTAATCTTGTGGGCTTCAGAGTCATATCCCTGTAATGTCTTGATGGAGCTCACGAGATCGGGTTCGACAGCCAGGGTATAGAGGGAACCCTTGGAAACAACACGGAGATTCATCTTGCGAGACTCCTCAGGAGGGGGAGCGAGTGCACCCGGAGGAACAATATGGAGGTTCAGCTTTCTGAATTCTTCAACAAGTGAGGGCTGAACTTTGTGAATCTGGAGGTGGTTGCAGTAAGACTTGCGGCTCAAGGCATCAGCCATTACATTAGCCTTGCCTGGTGTATAGGAAATACCCAAGTCAAAGTCTACAACAATCTCCATCCATCTCTGCTGACGGAGGTTCAGGTCTGGCTGAGTAAACAGATACTTCAGACTTTGGTGGTCGGTGAAGATCTCGCAACGATTACCGAGAAGGTAATGTCGCCACTGTTTCAGTGAATGGATAACAGCAGCAAGCTCGAGGTCGTGAACTGGGTAGTTCTCTTCGTGAGGGCGCAATTGTCGAGAGGCATAGGCAATCACTTTGCGCTCCTGCATTAGGACACAGCCTAATCCTTGACGGGAAGCGTCGCAGTAAATGACGAAGTCCTTCTTAGTATCAGGTGGAGCTAGTACTGGGGCAGAAGTCAACTTGTCTTTGAGTGCCTGGAAGCTTTCCTGACACTTATCTGTCCATAGAAACTTGATGCCCTTATGAAGCAGGTTAGTCAGAGGTCTGGCGATCTTGGAGAAGTTCTCGATGAATCGACGACAATAGCTGGCGAGACCGAGAAAACATCTGACTTGCTTAACGTTCTTCGGAGGAGTCCAATCAAGAATAGCCTGGACTCGTTCAGGGTTGACGGCAATACCATCCTTAGAGATGACATGCCCAAGATAGGTTACTTCGGGGAGCCAGAATTCACATTTGGAGAACTTGGCATAAAGTTGATGCTCTCGTAGCTTTTCTAGCACAAGACGGAGATGTTCAGCATGTTCCTCTTCGTTCTTGGAAAATACCAGAATATCATCCAGATAAACCACGACAAACTTGTCGAGGTAATCCATGAATATATAGTTCATCAGGCGAGAGAAGGTGGCTGGAGCATTGGTTAAGCCGAAAGACATGACGGTGTACTCGTATGAACCATATCGAGTCACAAAGGCAGTCTTTGGGATATCCTCTTCACGAACACGGATCTGGTGGTAACCCAACCTCAAGTCGAGTTTGGAGAACACTGACGAACCAGCCAGTTGATCATACAGATCATTGATCCGAGGAAGAGGATACTTATTCTGAATGGTAGCTTGGTTTATAGGACGGTAGTCTTGGACTAATCGGTTTGTCCCATCTTTCTTCTTGACAAAGAGAGAAGGTGCTCCCCAAGGAGAGCAACTTGGGCGAATGAAACCACTGCGAAGAGACTTGTCGATTTCCTCCTTAAGCTCAAGGAGTTCATGCGGCGGCATCTTGTAGGGTCGCTTGGCTATAGGAGTGGTGCCAGGTTTCAAGTCGATGACGAATTCGACAGCTCTAGCAGGGGGAATCCCTGGGAGTTCTTCAGGAAAGACGTCTAGGAATTCACGCACGACGGGAATGTTTTCAATGCCCTCGAGTGGTGCAGCGTTCAATGCATTCAATGCATAGAGCCTTGCCTCGGCATTCTGAACCAGACGAGCATTGTAGCTTATTATTTCATCAGAAGGGTGTAGCAGATGGACGGTCTTGGTGGCGCAAACGATAGAAGCAGTATGCGCCTTTAACCAATTCATTCCCAGAATGAGATCAATGCTACAGGACTTCAATACGATGGGGGAGACAAGGAATTCTAGTCCTTCGATTTCAACGGGGACGTTGTTGCAAATCATGGAGGTCCGACATTGGCCCGCAGGGGTGTGCACTAATAGAGAAGCGTTCATGTCTTCACTTTTAATGCCATGCATGAATGCAAAATCTTCTGACATGAATGAATGCGATGCTCCTGTATCAAATAAAACAGATGCTGGTACTGAATTTACGAGGAGTGTACCCATCACAGTAGCAGGCTGGTCTTGAGCTTCGTTCAGATCAACGTGGTTGGCATGAACACGGCCATAAGACTTGGCATTGTTGTTGCGGGGCTGGTTGTTACCACGACCAGCTGCTGGAAGGGCCAGTTGATTCTGGTTCTGGTTGCATTCCCTAGCACGGTGTCCTGGCTGACCACACCTGAAGCACAGACCATTATTGGGAGTGGGAGCAAGAGCTCGGGGTGGTGGAGCTGGAAGCCTTGGCTGCCTAGTTGGAGCAGCCGGCAGACGAGGTGCAGCATAAGACTGCCTTGGGGCAGGTGCATTTGGACGGTACATGCTGTTCGGGATCCATATCTTACGCTTCTGCGAGGGCGGGCCCGAAGATGAGCCCGTGTCACGGTTGCGCCTCTGAGAGCTCTGGTGTTCCTGCAGACCAGTCTCGACATTGATGGCCTTGTTCACCAAGGTGGCGAAATCGGCAAAGTCATGCACTAGAAGTGCGAGCTTGATGTCAGCTTGAAGGCCTTCACGGAACTTCTCCTGTCTGCGAGCATCAGTTGCAATGTCTTCTTCAGCATAGCGGGATAAGTCCAGAAACTCCCGCTGATAAGCTTCCACAGTTTTGTTGCCCTGGGTGAGGTTGCGGAACTCACGCTTCTTCCTGTCCATGATCCCCTGAGGAATGAAGCGGGCACGGAAGGCAGCTTGAAAGTCTGGCCAGGTGATGATTGTCCCAACTGGCAGAGTACGCCTGTGGCTGTCCCACCATTGAGCTGCGGGTCCCTTCAGAAAGAAGGAAGCAAAGGTGACATAGCGGGCAGGGGCTACTTCAGCAGACTCCATCTCATAGGTGATGTCTCGGAGCCAGTCATCAGCATCCAGCGGCTGAGTTGAGCTGCGGTACACGGTTGGGTTGAGGCGCATGAAATCTTGCAGAGTTACGTGGGCTGGCTGCTCGTTCATATTGGGACGAGGGAACTGAGCCATCACATTCTCCATGAACTGGCGATTCATCTCGAGCTGTTGGACCATACCAGCCATGTACTCAGGCGGTGGTGGGGCGTTGCCGCCACGACCACGACCAGCTGGTCTAACCATCCTGTTAATATATAACAGGGGTAGTTCAGTATTGAGAAATTTGCATAGACAAGAGTCATTCATGATGAAACATGCATAATGAAAGGAGCACGACAGATACCACATAGATAGTCGGCATAACTTACAAAAGGGGTCGGACATAGAGTTCAGTACACAGAGTTCAGTACATAGACTAAGTCATTATAGGCGGCACGCAGGCTCGCGAATGCATCTAATACTAATGAGCAAGACTACATCAGTCCCAGGAGGTACTGTGAAGGTAGCTGTAACCTGACAGCTGGTAGTGAGGCAACGGATAGTCCTCCACGTCAGTGGCCTGGGGGCCGCGGATACTCTGGTGTAGAACCCGACGCTCAGGTGGCAGAAGAGGACCAAGTGCGGGAGAGTAGCCTCCCACCTCTGGCCATCCGACACCGTGGGGCATCACGGTCCTGGCTGGGTAGATCGCAGAACGCGGCAGCTGTCCAGACCGGACAAAGGGGTGCAACAGCGTCAGAGCCCTGTAAAGGTGCTGACGAGTGGTGTACAACTCGTGGCGAAGAGCTCTGTTAGCTCGGTCCAGCCCATCAGCATGCAGAACCAGGCGCTGATGGTGGAAGGGCTCTCGGGTGACGGTGGAGTAGGCGGCAGTGTAGTATCCCTCCGCACCAACGTCAGATGCGATAGGAATGTGCCTGAAAGGGGAAGTGTCCAATGCCTGATACTCTCCACGAAGACGTGTTAGAGCAGCATGAGCAGCATCGTGGACTGCCATCTCGATGGTCACTCCAACACCATGAGCGGTGTGCAGCACGGTAGTGGACTCATACTCCCGAGAGTAGAGGTGGACGATGGCACGGTACTGCTCCTGGTTAAAGTCCTGGTACTCCTCGTAGACGGTGTACTCAGGGTGCCAGCGATAACCCAGATAGGTCATCATATCAGCTAGCACAGCAGGTGATCCTGAGGCACCAATGGCCGCAGTGTGGCGCACGACCTGCCTCGTGGGTTCCATCTGAAAACAAAGATGTTTCAATGGAGTCAAATGACAATATGGGCACTATTCAAAATGCTATCCTACAGAATAACTATGGCTTATCCAACTTTGGGGTGAACGTGGTAACGGGATCCTAATGTCAGAGTTAGTAAATTCGTTTAACCCGAGTAGGAGAGAGTTCAGAGCCCCAGAGTAAAAGTCGAGGAGTAAAAGATCCTAATACCACCCAATGGCGACGTGGGCCCGTAAGCCACACAGCCATGTTAGTAAAAAGTTTTTCAATGACTAGACTCAACTTCGGCCAAGGAGTTGGAAAGGGGGATTCCTACAGGCAGTCGGCTCTGATACCAACTTGTGACGCCCCCGATTCAATCGTACACTAATCATGCACGCAAATGTGTACGATCAAGATCAGGGACTCACGGGAAGATATCACAACACAACTCTAAAACATAAATAAGTCATACAAGCATCATAATACAAGCCAGGGGCCTCGAGGGCTCGAATACAAGTGCTCGATCATAGACGAGTCAGCGGAAGCAACAATATCTGAGTACAGACATAAGTTAAACAAGTTTGCCTTAAGAAGGCTAGCACAAACTGGAATACAAATCGAAAGAGGCGCAGGCCTCCTGCCTGGGATCCTCCTAACTACTCCTGGTCGTCGTCAGCGGGCTGCACGTAGTAGTAGGCACCTCCAGCGTAGTAGGAGTCGTCGTCGAAGGTGGCGTCTGGCTCCTGGACTCCAGCATCTGGTTGCGACAACCAGAAAGAAAGGAAAGGGGAAAAAGGGGGGAGAAAGCAACCGTGAGTACTCATCCAAAGTACTCGCAAGCAAGGAACTACACTACATATGCATGGGTATATGTGTAAGGAGGCCATATCAGTGGACTGAACTGCAGAATGCCAGAATAAGAGGGGGATAGCTAATCCTGTCGAAGACTACGCTTCTGGCAGCCTCCGTCTTGCAGCATGTAGGAGAGAGTAGATTGAAGTCCTCCAAGTAGCATCTCCAAGTAGCATCTCCAAGAGCATCGCATAGCATAATCCTACCCGGCGATCCTCCCCTCGTCGCCCTGTGGAAAAGCGATCACCGGGTTGTCTGTGGAACTTGGAAGGGTGTGTTTTATTAAGTATCCGGTTCTAGTTGTCATAAGGTCAAGGTACAACTCCAAGTCGTCCTGTTACCGAAGATCACGGCTATTCGAATAGATTAACTTCCCTGCAGGGGTGCACCAACTTACCCAACACGCTTGATCCCATTTGGCCGGACACACTTTCCTGGGTCATGCCCGGCCTCGGAAGATCAACACGTCGCAGCCCCACCTAGGCAAAACAGAGAGGCCAGCACGCCGGTCTAAACCTAAGCGCACAGGGGTCTGGGCCCATCGCCCATAGCACACCTGCACGTTGCGAGGGCGGCCGGAAGCAGACCTAGCCTAGCAGGCGTTCCAGTCCAATCCGGCGCGCGCCGCTCCGTCGCTGACGTCTGAAGTGCTTCGGCTGATACCACGACGTCGGGATACCCATAACTACTCCCACGTAGATGGTTAGTGCGTATAGGCTCGTAGCCAACTCAGATCAAATACCAAGATCTCGTTAAGCGTTTTAAATATCCGCGAACGCCGAACAGGGCCAGGCCCACCTGTCTCCTAGGTGGTCTCAACCTGCCCTGTCGCTCCGCCACAAAGATCCACACAGAGGGCCGTCGGGACAAAGGTCCTTTCAGCCCCCAATCCGTGAATCACTCGCGGGTACTCTTCGAGCTGACCCGACTTTAGTCACCATCTGTATAGTATGTATGCATGAATAATATATACCCGTGATCACCTCCGGAGTGATCACGGCCCAATAGTATAGCAAGGCAGACTGACAAGAATGTAGGGCCAATGGTGATAAACTAGCATCCTATACTAAGCATTTAGGATTGCGGGTAAGGTATCATGACTGTAGCAACAATGTCAGGCTATGCATCAGAATAGGATTAACGGAAAGCAGTAACATGCTACACTACTCTAATGCAAGCAGTATAGAGGAGAATAGGCGATATCTGGTGATCAAGGGGGGGGGGCTTGCCTGGTTGCTCTGGCAAGAGAGAGTGGTCGTCAACTCCGTAGTCGTACGGGGCAGCAGCAGCGGCGTCGGTCTCGTAGTCTACCGAAGAGAAGAGGGGGGAAGAAACAGTAAATACATAGCAAGCAAGTGCATAACGATGCATGACATGACAAGTATCGATGCTAGGTGTGCCCAATCGCGGTAGTAGGTGATACCGACGAAGGGGGAAAACAACCGGGAAAGTATTCCCGGTGTTTTACGTTTTCGGACAGATGAACCGGGGGGAGTTGCGATTCCGATAGGTTAGGGATGTGTGGCAGACGAACGGGCTGCGTATTCGGATTCGTCTCGTCGATCTGAGCAACTTTCATGTAGAAAGTATTTTCATCCGAGTTACGGATTAAAAGATATGATTTTCTAAAGATTTAACTCATTTTCAGGAATTTAATTAATTATTTAAATCCAACATTATCCAGAATAGTAAATGATGACGTCAGCATGACATCATAGTGATGTCAGCATGTCAACTGGTCGGTTGACCAGTCAAACCAGACAGGTGGGTCCAGTGGGACCCACATGTCATTGACAGGGTACTAACAGAGTTTTTAAAACTAACTAAATAGGTTAATTAGCAGGTAGGGCCCAGTAGTCAGTGAGAGATTAGGTTTTAATTAATTTATTTAATTAATTAGCAGTTTATCTAATTGTTTTTATTTGTTTTAAGACATGGGGCCCGCATGTCAGTGGCAGTAGCTGCCACGTCAGCAGTTGACTGGGTCAACCCAGTCAACTAGGACCCGCAGGGCCCACTGGCAGTGGCGCTGGGTTGGCCCCAGGCCAACCACGTAGGCGACGGCCGGCGTTTAGCCGCCGGCGACGTCAGAACGCGGCGGGGGCACCCGGGCCTCGTCGGGATTTCGCTACACGGCGTCGTTCGGCGCGCAGCTTGGTCTAATCGAACGGCCACTCGATGCCGCGTCGAGTGGGGGTGGTGGTATGGCCGGACTTGGCCGGAATCGGCACCGGCGACGAGCAGAGGCGGCGGCGTCGTTCGGGACATCATCGGGATCGCGCTAGGAAGCACCAAACCGCGCGCAACAACTTGCGTTCGAACCGCATAGGCATTCCGCGTCGTTTGGCGGTGGCGCTGGACCAAATGGTTGCCGGAAACACGGCCGGCGACGAGCTTTGGCGGCAGCGCGGTCGGGCCCCCGACGGGAAACACACTAGGAGGCACGGGAGGGAGTGTGCGCGTGCGCGTTGGGCTCCTGTGAGCATCAGGAGTACGATGCCGTGCTCAGGCGAGCACGACAGAGGCCATGGCCACGGCGGCGAAGCGACCGGCGGCGGTGAGCTCTCGGGCGCGACACCGAGCTAGCTAGAGCGTGAGCTAGGGGAGCTAGAGGGCAGCGGGGGGGAGGCAGCTCACCTAGCGGCACGCACGGTGGCCCTTGGTGGCTTAGTAGCAGCAGAGGGGTGTCGCCGGAGTTGGTGAAGAACGCGGCAGCCGGAGATGTGGACGAAGGGGATCCGGCGATTCGGGGCTCCCCCGCTCCAGCTGAGGCCTCCGGTGGACGAGGAAGACGATGGAGGCGTCGACGGACACGCAGGCGCGGCGAGGCGGCGACTGTGGCCGCGCGATTCACGGCGGCGAGGCCATGGCGGCGCTCGGTTGCGGTGGGGAACAAGGGGGAGATGGATCTGGAGGGGAGAGGGAGAGGCGCGGGGGCCGAGGGCGAGCGTGGGGGCGAGTGGGAGGCGGGATCGAGGAGGCGCGGGGGGGGGGGGGTGCTGGCAATCTTATCCCCCGTCGCCGCCGGTGAGAGGGTGCGGCGGGGAAGCACCCCTGTTCCGACCTGGGTCGGGGGAACAGGGATAGGAGGCGGTAGGGGAAGGCGGGCCGGTTCGGCCAGGTGGGCCAGGTGGCAGGGGCGGTGGCTAGCTGGGCCTTTCGGCCCAGGGGGGAAGGGGGTTTCTTCCTTTTCCCTTTCTTTTCCTTTTTTTATGTTCTATTTTATTTAATTTGGGAATTTAAGCAATTTATAAATTTGTGTCATCTACACCATAATTGCCTATGCCATATTTGGCATTGTCCGAACATTTTTGTTTCAATTTTTGAAAACTTTTATTGTTGACATTAATTTGAATTTGAATTTTGAAGCGGTTTCGAATTAACCCAAGATTAACTACAGTGACAGAGGTGATGTGGCACCATTAACGTGAGATTACTGTAGCATGATTATCCGGGTGTCACAACGGCGTCCCCCACAACATCATCACTGATAACGACACGAATTTCACGGCCGACGAGGTAAAACTCTTGTGTAGCAAAATGGGCATCAAGCTCGATTACGCTTCAGTCTATCACCCACAAACCAACGGCCAAGTCGAACGAGCAAATGGTCTTATAATGAGCGGCATTAAACCCAGATTAGTGCGCTCCTTAACGGAGTCTTACACGCACTGGGTAGAGGAGCCCGACTCCATACTCTGGGGGCTGCGGACCACGCCGAATCGTAGTACTGGATATACACCGTTTTTTATGGTGTACGACGCAGAGGCAGTCCTGCCCTGTGACATAATTCATGACTCACCTCGAGTGTGCATGCACGAAGAAATAGAAGCCGAGCTCGATCGGCAGGACAGTCTGGACACTCTGGAGGAAGAGCGCGACGTAGCCAAAGCCCATTTCGCATTTTACCAGCAATAGGCTCGCGGATACCAAAGCAGAGAAGTACGGGCCAAAACTTATAACATTGGCGACCTAGTTCTACGGCTGCCGGATAAGAAAAAGAACAAGCTCGAGCCCAAATGGGAAGGTCCCTTCATTATCGACCAAGTTCTGACCGATGGAGCGTACTGACTGCGGGATGCATCGACTAGACGACTCAAGCCGAACCCATGGAACGCAGCCAGGCTTCGAAGATTCTACGCTTAGCACCGGACTCTATGTTAGTCCCCTCCCTTTGTCCATTTTCTGCATATGCATCATCTGTCTTGTTTCCCTTTACTTTCTTTTATTCCTCTAGGCCTTCAAGGGTCACCTTGTGCCTCACTCGTACATTACAGATGCGCTAGCCGCACTCTTCATACCTGGGGGCTTCTTTCACAGAAGCTTAAATTATTTACCTGGGCCTCACGCCCAACACATGTGTTATACTTCCGCATGTACCTTTTCTCACCATTATATGCACCGATATGACTTAAGTTTTGGCCAAGCTGGGTTGCCTGGCTCTTGTATTTATGCCCTACGTTCCCGTTAATTCGGCTAGGGCATAAGGGGAGCACCTCTGCGATTGTTACCGCCGGGTCAGCCGGACATGTACCTCAGACTGGGTGAAGCCGAAAGCTAGCGTTCTTAAGAGCATATTCGGTCGGGGAACAAAAGATGACTTTTATTTATTATCCATATCTGCCCCAGATGTTTTTTCTGCGCTTCTTGTCGCAGTCCGGACATGCACTTTAGGGCATGCCTACCCAGGGAAAGGAACCCTTAACGGAACTGTTCTCTCTGGAAGATGTTTCTTACTACCCATGTAATATAACATAACTAGTTGGGCACTTGTCTTATAAAGCACTAATGACCCCTACGCCTGATCTCCATGCATGCCCCGGTTCTTACATAACCGAGAGGGTATTCAGATACACTCCAGACTGTCGGGTCCCGGGGTTGAAGCGAAAAGGTCTGCCACGACAAACGATCTACAATCCGGCTAGAAGACATCATACATGTCACTTTAAAATTACATAGTCAATTTGACTGGTTGAATTCCTCTTCAATGCCATCCAATAGGCTGTCTAGTCTACAGTCCTATTGGGAATACTTTGCAGCCAATTCTACTTGGTCGTACACTAAACTCACAGGGATCTCCCTGCCATCAGGCCCCACAGGTCTGACTTCAGACATGTGGTTCGGGTCATCCTTCGTGTACCGTATCTTCAGCATTGCCCAGGCTTCCCTGGCGCCCTGACGGCAGGCTGATATCTTCCATAACCGGAAGCGCCATCGTGCTCCCTTTAGCTTTTCTGCAAGCTTTCCAGGGCCTTCAGGTATGGAGACGGACGGCCACAAGGCCTGGGCGACGCCTTGCATCACCTGCCGAACTCGTTCGTGCAACTGTGCGAGCTCGGGAAGAAGATCACCCATTGAACCAGGCATCTCCTCGGCAGGACGACCTATTAGCATACCTATAGACATAACTCTGTCAGTCAGCTTCCTCGCCAAACTCTTTTCCAAAGTTCGTTCAAGCACTTACTAAATATGCCGCGTCGAAGCCGCCGATTCTCCTTAACAGAGTCCGACAGTTGGGCACGAACATCTTTTAGTTCCACGCCCAGCTCGGTGTTGGCATCTTGCAGATCATTCTTCTCCTGCCTCACCCTCGTAAGCACGCTCTCACCAGCCTTCAGCTGGCGTATGAGATGTTGCTTATCCGGATTTACTCCAGCGTCATTTGCAATTTTATTGTCAGATCAGCATATACGCCGCATTCTAATATGATACTTATCATTCGAAGGATATGTTACCAGAGGGGGTCTCTTTGGGCTCCCTTGCTGCGGCCAGTGCGGCCTGAAGTTGGGCTTTGCACTCTTCCATCTCCTGGGACAGTTGAGTATTCTTTTCTGTAAGAACCTGCATAACAAATGATCCTTAAATTAGTTATCCTAACTGTTTCAAGTCTCAGGGGCTACTGATATATATATAATCATCAAATTTTCTCACCCGTATGTCTTTTACATACCGCTCCGTGGCTCTGGCTAGACCATTTTGAGCAGCACGAAGGTGCGCGTCTCCCTAGTTGAAGGCATCCAATGCCTCTTGGGAGAAACAAGTGTCACGAAGGACAGTCCGGCGACGCCTGTGGTTCATCGCACTTTCCATCTCGGAATGGGTGGAGGACAGTTTATCCACATCCTCTGTCGGAGGAGCACCCGGCGCCCGCCTTGTATTCGTTCCCGCCTCTGAATCCGACCTTGGAGCCTGGCTTGTGGAGGCGCGATTGGTAGCCTCTCCTGGTATAGTCCGGCGAGCGCTCTTTTTCCTGGAAAAAAGGCATGGGCGTTAATATGCCTCTGAAAACAATATCTTGTAATAAAGACGGCGTGCCGTACCGCTGCGCCGGTGTCTCAATCCGGACTGCAGATCTTTCCAGCCAGCCTGGCCTCGCGGCCCCTTGTTGGCTAGTTGCCACAGGCTCGACCTTCTGCCCCGAGGACCTCCCCTGCAAAACACAGCTGTTATACGGCAATCAAAAGAGCGCAAGGACGAATCCCTTTTTAAATGCTGGGACTTCGATCTCAGTCACCTGTGAGGCTGGAACTAGCCCGGGGTAATCGGCCGTAATGGACACCAAGGCGTTGTCATTACTCCATTGGTAAAATACCCCGTCGATCAGCTCCACAGATATGTCCAGATCCTCCTGGGAGGCCGGGTCAAGGGACCGTCCAGGGTCCTCGGGTTGTGGAGGAGGGCTGTTTATCTCCTTTACTGCCTGGCGCAGCTCCTGCGATGAAATCGCTAGAATGAATACTTAACTACGGGAATACGAAATGGATGGGTGATAAAAAGTCTCCGCTTACCCAACTTCGAGGATTGTACATAGAAAATCCGCCCTGCGGGTTGACACGAAGGAATTCCTCCTCTTCTCCCTCGTATAAAGTGGATAAGATCTTTATTAGATTGGCAGCCGATCCCGGCCCTTTGCGGCCGTGGCGGGTGGCGTCATCCTCCCCGTTGAAATCCAACATGGGGTGGCCTCTATACTGAAGCGGCTACACCCCCCGCATGATGCATGTGGCCATGACCTCGATCATGGTCAATCTGGATCAAGCTAAAAAACTTATCCGGCTCATCAGGTAAAGAATGTCCCTGTCATCTTCCTCCAGGGACCTCCGTGGACGCTAGCTCCGGCGCTTCTTCAAAGGGGTGTTGTCGAACTCCGGAAGGCCGATCCGAATAGGGTCCGGGACGGGGACATCTTCTATATAAAACCATTCTGAAGGCCAGTCTTCGGACGTCTTCTTCGGGGTCCCAGACAGGTATCCGATCCCGGCAATACGCCACACTTCGGCTCCGCCCACTTGATATATTGATCCCTTCTTAGAATGGGGCACAAGGCAGAACAACTTCTTCCACAGAGCGAAATGAGCATCACAGCCCAAAAACAACTCACAAAGGGCTACGAATCCCGCGATATGCAGCAGGGAGGCAGGCGTAAGGTTGTGCAACTGGAGTCCGTAGAACTCTAGAAGCCCCCGGAGAAACGGATGAATTGGGAATCCGAGCCCTCTTACCAAATAAGGGACAAGGCATACCCGCTCTCCCTTGGAGGGATTGGGACGGCTCTCCGCTTGCTCTCCGCCATTGTAGGTGGCAAGCCCGGCTCGAACCGAGACCAGGTACGCTGGGGGAAGAAATCCCTTGGACTGAAGCATCACCAATTTGCTGTGCGGGATGGACCATCTCTCCCAATCTCCCGGCTTGGAGCTAGGGGTGCGAGAGGAGGAGCTGCGTCGACCGGCCATAATGGAGTGGATCTCTGTCGGGTGCGCTCCGATGAAGGCTCGCCAAGGGGGGATGGTGTGATTTGGATCTGAATCCTCGTCTTTTTAAATAGGCGGCTCATTCACACAGCTAGGGGGGTAAATATGAAAACACCCTGGCTCTTCACATTCGCTCGACACGTGGAAAGTGGCCATTATTGGGCGTGGAAGCCGAGGAGTACAAACATTCACAAGAAACCGGACATTATTTCGACAGGTACACATAATTTGGAGAGGAACCCGCCTTGCAATGCCGAAGACAATACTGCGCGCCGGACTCATCGTCATTGAAGCCTGGTTTGGGGGCTACTGAGGGAGTCCTAGATTAGGGGGTCTCCGGACAGCCGGATTATCTCCATTGGCCGGACTGTTAGACTATGAAGATACAAGATTGAAGACTTTGTCTCGTGTCCGGATGGGACTCTACTTGGCGTGGAAGGCAAGCTAGGCAATACGTATATGGATATCTCCTCCTTTGTAACCGACCTTGTGTAACCCTAACCCTCTCCGGTGTCTATATAAACTGATGGGTTTTAGTGCGTAGGACAACATACAATCATACCATAGGCTAGCTTCTAGGGTTTAGCCTCTCTGATCTCGTGGTAGATCTACTCTTGTACTACCCATATCATCAATATTAATCAAGCAGGACGTAGGGTTTTACCTCCATCGAGAGGGCCCGAACCTGGGTAAAACTTCGTGTCCCCTGCCTCTTGTTACCATCCGGCCTAGATGCATAGTTCGGGACCCCCTACCCGAGATCCGCCGGTTTTGACACCGACAGCTAGTGCAGGCTTCGGTCAGTCCGCTTTTGGTGGACTGAACCTTCTCGATTACCATGCCCATAAGGACATGGTGCTCATCCACAATGGAAGCGCCTCGCAGCGCTTCCAGCAGATTATCCGGTGCCCCGGGTTGGACAGAGGTCACCGGCGGAATACACATATCCCCTTCTTTCGAAGGAGGTTGCGTACCGGATTCGGGAGCCGCATCGGTCTCCGTAATCGAGTTCGGCCGAGGGCCGGACTGAACACGGCCCTCCTCACCACCAATCTCCCTGGGGATCGGCTCCCGCTAGTGTCCGGCGATGGAGGCATCGCCTTCTGGCGCCTCCTGAGCTTCTCCCCGGCCCGGGAAAGTCCTTCGGTACAACACCTCCGCGCGTACTTGGCCTTCGGGGAGTCGGCAGGCGGCGGTGACGCGCTGGCCATCTTCTTTGATTCTAGCGAAACCTCTATCGAGGATCGCACGAAGCTGTCGCGGGCTACTGTGATGGCATAATTTAAACATATTTATATTACAAAATGGAAAGGCTAGGCGTTTGGACGTCCATAAGGTTTTTGGTACTTACGAGGCGGCCCGAGGCTTGGTCTGGGGCATCCGCTCCGGACTGCTATCGACATCCCACACGGAGTCATCCGCAAGGGAGCCCTTCCCCCTCTTGGCCCCCTTCGCCTCCAAATCTTGGGAGGCCCCTCTTTTCTTCCTTCCCCCCTAGGGGGGAGTCGCTTTCTTCCTCCTCCTCGTCGTCATCTTCGGCGACCGAAGAGCGAGTCCCGTCTTCGGACGTCATGTCCGAAGCACCTTTTCGGCGAAGGCCACTCCGGCCCCCCTTGGCCGATTTCTTGGCCTTCTTCTCCGGCACATCATAAGGCGCTGGAAACAGCATCTTCATCAGAAGTGGGCTCTCTTAGTCTTCGGGCAGCGGAGCCAGACAATTAATCTGCCCCGCTATGTCGATCCAGGCCTAAAAAAATTGATAGGAAGGCTTAGACTCCTTCTCAGAATATGTCAGTAAAGGCTATACCTTGAAAACATGAAAGAACTTACCGAATTAACCTGGCATTTTAAGCTGAGCCCGCGATCCTCGGTCGTAGGCGGTGGTGTCTCACCGGCCTTGAAGAGCACTTTCCAGATGTCTTCGTGCGTCACGCCGAAGAGCTGTAGCAGCGTCTGGTGCTTGGCTGGATCGAACTCCCACAAATAGCAAGTCCGGCGTTGGCAAGGAAGGATCCGGGGAATGAGCATAACCTGGATCATCGTTGACGAGTTTTATTCTCTTGGTTATCATGTTCTTAACACACGTCTGGAGCCTAGTTAGCTCGTTTAAAGAACCCCAAGTTGGGCCCTTCTCTTGCCAGGAGATGAGCCACAGCGGAGCTCCGGATCAAAATTCGGGGGCTGCCGCACAGTTGGTGTCGCGCGGTTCGGTGATGTAGAACCACCCCGACTACCACCCCTTTAGCGTCTCCACAAAGGAGCCTTCGGGCCATGTGACGTTGGGCATCTTGCCCACCATGGCACCTCCACACTCTGCTTGTTGGCCTCTCACCACCTTCGGCTTTACATTGAAGGTCTTCAGCCATGGGCCGAAGTGAGGCGGGATACGGAGAAAGGCCTAGCAAACGACTATAAATGCCGAGATGTTGAGGATAAAGTTGGGGGCTAGATCATGAAAGTCTAGCCCGTAGTAAAACATCAGTCCGCGGACAAACGGGTGGAGGGGGAATCCCAGCCCGCGGACGAAATGTTTGAGAAACACAACCCTCTCGTGGGGCTCTAGGGTAGGGACGATCTGTCCCTCGGCCGAGAGACGGTGAACGATCTCCTTGGCCAGGCATCCGGCCTCTCGGAGCTCCTTGATGTCTTTCTTCTTAACAGAGGAGGCCATCCACTTGCCACCAGCTCCGAATCCGGACATGGTTGGAGTGCTTTCTCTGGCGGGGGAAGCTAGAGCTTGGGCGCTGGAGCTCAAGAATGGATGGGCAGAGGAAGGAGAAGGCAGGGGTGAGTGAGGGTGAATCCTTATCCCCTTATAAAGGCCACGGATGTCAAACGCCTTCCTACTTGCCTATTCCCAAGGGTTGTGTAAACGGCATGGTTGGGTTACCCACGCCCGTATTGATGAGAATCCCGTAATAAGGGGACACTATCTCAGCTTTGACAAGACGTGCCAATGGCAACCGCATCTCAAAACGTGGAGTGGCAGACGAAAAATGGTTCGAAATTATGACCGGACAGATGAGATGCCATGTTACGAAAAGTTGTCAGCGGATTGGACTCGTGTAAAATTATATTCTCTCTGCGGTTGTGTGTGGTGTGTGTTACAGGTCCAGACATGTGATACGTCCGAAGACTATTTTGGAGTTCGGAAGGAGGAACCCACCTTGCAATGCCGAAGACAGGCCTACGCGCCGGATACCTTGTCACTGAAGCTAGGTTTAGGGGCTACTGAGGGAGTCCTGGACTAAGGGGTCCTCGGGCGTCCGACCTGTTAGCCATGGGCCAGACTGATGGGCTGTGAAGATACGAAGACCGAAGACTACACCCATGTCCGGATGGGACTCTCCTTGGTGCGGAAGGCAAGCTTGGCGACTAAATATGCAGATTCCTTTCTTTGTAACTGACCTTGTGTAACCCTAGATCCTCCCGGTGTCTATATAAACCGGAGGACTTAGTCCGGAGGATAGACATTATCATAGCCATACAAGCTAGACCTCTAGGGTTTAGCCATTACGATCTCTTGGTAGATCAACTCTTGTAATACTCATATTCATCAAGATCAATCAAGCAAGACATAGGGTATTACCTCCATAGAGAGGGCCCGAACCTGGGTACAACATTGTGTCCCCTGTCTCCTGTTACCATCAACCTTAGACGCACAGTTCAGGACCCCTACCCAAGATCCGCCGGTTTTGACACCGACAGTCGTCTCGCCAACTATTGCTTCTACAACTATCGCTAACACAAAGTGCTGAAGTAAAGCAATTACATGGTGTTTGCATTTCATACAATAAAGTGACAACCATAAGGCTCCTGCGAGTTGCCGATAACTTTTACAAAACATGATCATCTCATACAATTACATATATCACATCATGTCTTGACCATATCACATCACAACATGCCTTGCAAAAACAAGTTAGACGTCCTCTACTTTGTTTGTTGCAAGTTTTACGTGGCTACTAAGGGCTTCTAGGAAGAACCGTTCTTACCTACACATCAAAACCACAACGGTGATTTATCAAGTTTGCTGTTTTAACCTTCAACAAGGACCGGACGCAGTCAAATTCAATTCAACTAAAGTTGGAGAAACAAACACCTGTCAGCCACCTTTATGCAAAACTAGTTGCATGTCTGTCGGTGGAACCGGTCTCATGAGCGTGGTCATGTAAAGTTTGTCCAGGCCGCTTCATCCAACAATACCGCCGAATCAAAATAAGACATTAGTGGTAAGCAGTATGATGTTCACCGCCCACAACTCCTTGTGTTCTACTCGTATATATCATCTACGCATAGACCTGACTCGGAGGCCACCGTTGGGAAACGTAGCATGCAATTTCAAAAAAATTCCTACACTCATGCAAGATCTATCTAGGAGATGCATAGCAAGAAGAGGGGGAGAGTGTGTCCATGTACCATCACAGACCAAAAGCAGAAGTGTTTGACATCGCGGTTGATGTAGTCGAACTTCTTCTCGTTCCGACTGATCAAGCACCAAACATACGACACCTCCGAGTTCTGCACACGTTCAACTCGATGATGTCCCTCGAACTCTTGACCCAGCAAAGTGCTGAGGGAGAGTTCCGTCAGCACGACAGTGTGGTGACGGTGATGGTGAATTGATCCACGCAGGGCTTCGCCTAAGCACTACGTGATTATGACCTGAGGCGTAAACTGTGGAGGGGAGCACCGCACACGGCTAACAACTGTTGATGTGTGTTCTTGCGGTGCCCCCCCACATATATAGGTTGGAGGAGAGGAGAGGCAGCCAAGGGGGCACCCCAAGTAGGAGGAATCCTACTTGGGCGTCTCCCAATTTGGACTCCCCCTTCCATATTCATCCGGAGGGGGAAGGAAGGAGGAGGAAGGAGAGAAGGAAGGGGGAGGCTGAATTGCTCCCCTTCCTTTCTCTCTTCCCCTCTTTCCTTCTCCCTTATTTTGGCCTACATGGGGCGCATGAGCCCCCTAGGGGCTGGTCTGTCCCCTTCTTGGCCCATTAGGCCCATGTAGTTGCCGGGGGTTGCCCGAAACCCCTTCCGGCGACCCGATATGTACCCGGTACCCCTGGAACACTTCCGGTGTCCGAATGTCATCGACCAATATATGAATCTTTACCTCTCGATTATTTTGAGACTCCTCGTCATGTCTGTGATCTCATCCAGGACTCCGAACAACATTCGGTCACCAAATCACATAACTCATATAATACAAAATCGTGATCGAACGTTAAGCGTGCAGACCCTACGGGTTCGAGAACTATGTAGACATGACCGAGACTCTACGGTCAATAACCATCAGGGGAACCTGGATGCTCATATTGGTTCCCACATATTCTAAGAAGATCTTTATCGGTCATACCATAACAACATACATTATTTCCTTTGTCATCGGTATGTTACTTGCCCGAGATTCGATCGTTGGTATCTTCATACCTAGTTCAATCTTGTTACCGGCAAGTCTCTTTACTTGTTCCGTAATACATCACCCCACAACTAACTCATTAGTCACATTGCTTGCAAGGCTTATTATGATGTGTTTTACCGAGAGGGCCCAGAGATATCTCTCCGATACTCAGAGTGACAAATCATAATCTCGATCTATGACAACCCAACAAACACCTTTGGAGATACCCGCAGAGCATCTTTATAATCACCCAGTTACGTTGTGACGTTTCATAGAACACAAGGTATTCCTCTGGTATCCGTGAGTTGCATAATCTCATAGTCGAAGGAATATGTATTTCACAAGAAGAAAGCAATAGCAATGAAATTGAACGATCAATATGCTAAGCTAATGGATGGGTCATGTCCATCACATCATTCTCCTAATGATGTGATACTATTCATCAAATGACAACACATGTCTATGGTTAGGAAACTTAACCATCTTTAATTAACGAGCTAGTCTAGTAGGGGCTTACTAGGGACACTGTGTTTTGTCTATGTATCCACACATGTATCAAGTTTCCGGTTAATACAATTCTAGCATGAATAATAAACATTTATCATGATATAAGGAAATATAAATAACAACTTTATTATTGCCTCTAGGGCATATTTCCTTCACCTATATGGTTTGAAACAATCTCCGAGATAGTGGTATAAAAGGTTTGATTCATTTATGATTGCACATGGATTTAAGAGGTCTGCATATGACAGTTGTGTTTACATTAAATTTGTTGATGGATCACTTATATACTTGTTTTTATATGTTGATGATATGTTGATTGCTTCCAAGGGCAAGAAAGATATCATTACATTAAAGGCAGAATTAAGTGGCGAGTTTGGGATGAAGGATCTTGGTGATGCTAAGAAAATTCTAGGTATGGAGATTACGAGGGACATAAATTCTTGTTTGTTATTTCTTAGTTAGCGGAGTTACATTAAGACAATTCTTCATCATTTTAACATGCATGATGCTAAGTCAGTAAGCACTCCCATTGCTCCTCGTTTCAATTTATCATCTTCTCATTGTCCAAGTGGTGATGAAGAGTTTGAGTACATGTCAAGAGTTCCATATTCCAGTGCCGTTGGTTCTTTAATGTATGCGATGGTGTGTTCTAGGCCTGATGTATCCTTTGCAATGAGTTTGGTTAGTCGATACATGGCTAACTGGCGTCTACTATGCAACTTTGTTCTTGTAGACACCTGTTGGGCCTCCAAGCGCAGAGTTTTGTAGAACAACCGCAATTTCCCCTCAAGTGGATGACCTAAGGTTTATCAATCCGTGGGAGGTGTAGGATGAAGATGGTCTCTCTCAAACAACCCTGCAACCAAATAATAAAAAGTCTCTTGTGTCCCCAACACACCAAATACAATGGTAATTTGTATAGGTGCACTACTTTGGCGAAGAGATGGTAATACAAGTGTAGTAATCATAGTAGATATTGATTTTTGTAATAAGAACAATAAAAAACAGCAAGGTAGCAATTGATAAAATGGAGTACAAACGGTATTGCAATGCTTGAAAATGAGGCCTAGGGTCCGTAATTTCGCTAGTGCAATCTCTCAACAATGCTAATATAATTGGATCATATAACCATCCCTCAACGTGCGACGAAGAATAAAAAATTATAGATATGTTGGAGACGTATCAAGCATCCCCAAGTTTAATTCCTGCTCGTCCTTGAGTAGGTAAATGATACAAACATAATTTTTGATGTGGAATGCTAGCTAACATATTTATCCATGTAATTTTCTTTATTGTGGCATGAATATTCAGATCCATAAGATTCAAAACAAAAGTTTAATATTGACATAAAAACAATAATACTTCAAGCATACTAACAAAGCAATCATGTCTTCTCAAAATAACATGGCCAGAGAAAGTTATCCCTACAAAATCATATAGTCTGGCGATGCTCCATCTTCATCACACAAAATATTTAAATCATGCACAACCCGATGACAAGCCAAGCAATTGTTTCATACTTTTGATGTTCTCAAACTTTTTCAACTTTCACGCAATACATGAGCGTGAGCCATGGATATAACACTATACGTGGAATAGAAGATGGTGGTTGTGCAGAAGACAAAAAGAAGGAGATAGTCTCACATCAACTAGGCATATCAATGGGCTATGGAGATTCCCATCAATCGATATCAATGTGAGTGAGTAGGGATTGCCATGCAATGGATGCACTAGACCTATAAGTGTATGAAAGCTCAAAAAGAAACTAGGTGGGTGTGTGTAGCGCCCAAGATGCGATTCTATCCGAATCACGTGATGAACTCATGATCGGGGCACAATCGCATTTCGAGCGCATATCAAGGTGGATATCATTACAACATACCATGTATTGAATAGATGAGAATACAAGATAAAGGCTTACACTCGCCACAAGCTACAACATGAATACAACAATTCATCAATACATAGCAATCATCATACAGAAGAGCAGGATCCGTCTACAGATGAAATCAAATGAAAAAGAAGAATGACATCCACCCTCCTACTCCCAGGCTCCCCGACCCGGAACCTATCCCTTGATCGAAGAAGAACTCCAAAAGCAATCAAGCATCACTCTCATGTTGGGTCATCACATTACCTGTACTTACAACTGTTGTTGTAGTAATGTGAGCCACGAGGACTCAACAATCCCATTACCATGGGTATCAAGACTAGCCAAGCTTAATGGGTATGGAATGGATAAGTGGTGAGGTTGCACCAAGCGACTAAGCAATGTATGGTGGCTAACTTATGAGTACAAGAGTAAGATGAGAAACTACGCAAACGGTCGCCAACTAGCAATGATCAATAAGTGATCCTGAACTACTTACGTTCAAACATAACCCCACCATGTTCTCTTCTTGAACTCTAGAAAAGAGACGGTCACGGTTACGCACGCGGTTGGTGTATTTTAATTGAGTTTAGTTCAAGTCCACTACAACTGGATATTAACAAATTCCCATCTGCCACATAACTGCAGGCACGGCTCTCAAAAGTTTAAACCTTGCAGGGGTGTCCCAACTTAGCCCATGACAAGCTCAAGATCCGCGGAGAGAATCCTCCATCTCAAGACCCTCCGATCAGACTCGGAATCCTGATGCACAAGACATTTCGATAATGGTAAAACAAAACCAGCAAGACCTCCCGACGTGCCTACACCCTGATAGTAGCCGCACGTATCTCGTCTCAGGCCACGACCGGATGAGTAGTCCATACAACTAAAACCAGTCCTTGAGTTTCCCCGTGGCGGCGCTGCAAGGGGCTCTAGTTTGGACCAACACTCACGAGGAGCACTAGCCCGAGGGGTTGATTAATTAAGTCCTCGGGTGCTAGCCGGTCCCTATGCAAGTTTTAGTTGTTATTAGGCAAATGGTAAAACCAATGTTGGGCCTTGCTGGAAGAGTTTTATTCAAAGCGAACTGTCAAGAGGGGCACATAAACCCTCATCATGTTAGGGACACAAAATCAAGGAGCATAACACCGGTATGACGAAACTAGGGCGGCAAGAGTGGAGCAAAACACCAGGCAAAAGGACGAGCCTTCCACCCTTTACCAAGTATCTAGATGCATTAATTAAATAAGGGATATTGTGATATACCATGAAATCCATGTTCCAACATGGAACAACCTGCAACTGCACCTGCAACTAGCAACGCTATAAGAGGGGCTGAGCAAAGCGGTAACATAACCAAACAACAGTTTGCTAAGATGGTGGAAAAGGTTAGAGGCTATCATGGCAATTTGGGAGGCTTGATAAACAAGTGGTAGGTAGCGAGACATAGCGATAGCATCGAGACAACTAGCATAGCAAAGATAGTAATGAGATCCAAGGTGACGGTCATCTTGCCTGAAATCCCGCTAGGAAGAAGATCGAATCCATGAAGAAGACGAACCAACATAGTCGAACGAATCCTCACGATCGCAACGATACCGAGAACTATCGAGAAGTAGCACAACCGGATAGAAGCAAACAACATGGTAAACAACCATCACATAAACATGACATGATGCACAATCAAGTATGATGCATGTCCAGTTTAATGAAACATGGCATCGCAAAGTGCAACAAACAGCACTACAAATTAAGTGGAAGTCAATATGCAACGAGTTGCATATCGACGAAGCACCACATCAATTATTTAGTTCTCTCCTGTTTAATCTACTCAACAATATTAAATGTTGTTAAACATATCAAGAGGTGAAGCATAATACAACTACCTATCTAGGCAAGTTTAAATGAGGCCGGAAACAACAAATAACAATTCCGGAAAATCCCCATGTGCATATTTCAAATTTGGTAATGTTCTTCCCTATACACAATTTTAGAGTTGTTAAACTTGCAAAATAAGTGCACCATGTTAATCTATGCATTTTTCTACCCCATTTACATATAAAGTTAATTTAATTCGGAGCTATGGTTATTTAGTTATGAAATAAACCATTTTAGCATGTCGTTTATGCAAACTAAATGCAAACATCAATTTAAACATTTCAAACATGGATGAAAGTAGCATATTATGAAACTAGATGAAATACTAAGCATTTTACATGTTTAACTCATTTCAATCCAATGCACGGTTTGTGAGATATTAAATGCATGAACTCTAGGGACTTTTCTGTAAAACGAGCGTTCTCTGGATAAATGCGGAAATCGCAGCAGCATGAAAAAAACACGCATCGGGCCGAATCTGCTAGCCCAACAGTGCACCGGGGCTGGGGGTTTCTCGCCATGGGCCATGGCCCAGTCAATGTGGCTGGCTTGGCGTGGGGAGATGGAGGGCGAGCTGGGCCTTGGCGCTTGTCCACGCTGGCGCCGGATCGGGTCAACGACGGGGCGGCGCTCATCCTGTCGCTCGAAGCAGAGGAAGCCAGCAGGCGCGGGACTTGGAAGTCGATACAAAGAGGAGGGGCACTCTCCTCGTCAAGAATCGATGAAGACGATGGTAACAGGGAGCATCGAGAGGCGCGACCTGAGGCGGATCTGACGGTGGGACTTGAGGAGCTCGGTGCGGGAGGCGAAACAGGGGAGGTCCAGCGAGGGGCGCATTATAGGCAAAGCGGCGGAGACTGACAGGACCTCAAGTGGTGCAGGAAAATGGCAGGAGGCAGCGAGACTCGATGGATCTGGCCAGAGATTGGAGTTGGCAGTGATTGGAGCTCCGGGACGCTCTGGTTGCTCCTGTCCAACAGAGAAGACATGGAGAGCAGGGAAGGTTAGAGAGAGAGGGGAAGGAGGGGAAGGACGAAGGAGAGGGTGCAACGAGGCCTGCCTGGGGTTGCCGGCGATGACGAGGCCCGTCGTCAGAGGCGCGAAGGCGAGGCCGAGGTTGCAAGGGCGGCAAGGCAAGCCCTATAGCTTGAGGCATCCATGGTTGTAGGTGCAGGCACAGGAGGAGTTCAGGTTGGAGGCGGCCATGGCGTTCCCTGATTCAGCAAAAGAGAGAGAGCATGCTTAGCGGAGGGAGAAACCAGAGGAGGGAGAGAAAGGAACAAGGAGGGGGCACAGCGAGCAGTTCCTGCTGGTGCTCGGCGTCGAGGTTCTCCGAGCAGAGAAGGAGCTCCTCTCCTTTGGGCTTGAGCTAAGAAAGGAGGAAGAGGCATCGGGAGGGAGAATAGCTCGAGCACAGGGTTGCGGAAGGAGGAGGCGCAGAGAACAAGGGAGGTGGTCAGAGGCTGCGGTTGGTGGATTGGATTGGGATGAGATCCCGAGGAAGACAGTGGCGGCGGCTAGGGGGACAAATGTCCTAGGATTTAGGGTTTGATCTAAAAATGGACTAGGGGTCTATATATAGGAAAGGGGAGATGATTTCGATCCTCCGATCGCGATCGGGCGGTCCGGAATAAATGGGTCAGGGAGTCCAACAATAACCGAAGATATTTTAGGGATGTTTGGGGATGATCCGGACCCATCGGTAACAACAAACCGGTTCGGGTTCAGGACAACTTTTGAACGCGCGCGAGGGGTTCTGAGAGAGGTCGATGAAGACAAGGGCCTGACAAAAGATGAACGGAGACAAATAGAGAAGCGGCACTATGAACGACAACACATTTTATGAAAACATGCAGATGCAATGCATATGATGTCATGATGAATGCAACAAACAAATAAAACACATGGCGAAACTCATAATACATGGAAGGCACCTGGAGCGTCGGTCTCGGGTCGTTACAGTGTGCATCCAACTCGCTTGATCATGAAGACCTAGGGCAATTTGAGGAAGCCCATAATTGGAATATACAAGCCAAGTTCTATAATGAAAATTTCCCACTAGTATATGAAAGTGACAACATAGGAGGCTCTCTGTCATGAAGACCATGGTGGTACTTTTGAAGCACAAGTGTGGAAAAAGGATAGTAACATTGTCCCTTCTCTCTTTTCTCTCATTTTTTGGTGGGCTTCTTTGGCCTCTTTTATTTTTTTGTGGGATTCTTTGTCCTCTTTTATTTTTTGTAAAGTCCGGAGACTTGTCCCAACTTGTGAGAGAATCATAGCTTCCATCATCCTTTCCTCACATGGGACAATGCTCTAATAATGATTATCATCACACTTCTATTTACTTACAACTCAAGAATTACAACTCGATACTAGAACAAATATATGACTCTATATGAATGCCTCCGGCGGTGTACTGGGATGTGCAATGACTCAAGAGTAACATGTATAAAAAATGAAAGGTGGCTTTGCCACAAATACGATGTCAACTACATGATCATGCAAAGCAATATGAGAATGATGAAGCGTGTTGTAATAAATGGAATGGTGGAAGTTGCATGGCAATATATCTCGGAATGGCTATGGAAATGCCATAATAGGTAGGTATGGTGGCTGTTTTGAGGAAGGTGATGGTGGGTTTAATGCACCGGCGAAAGTTGTGCGGTACTAGAGAGGCTAGCAATGGTGAAAGGGTGAGAATGCGTATAATCCATGGACTCAACATTAGTCATAAAGAACTCACATACTTATTGCAAAAATTTATTAGTTATCGAAACAAAGTAATAGACGCATGCTCCTAGGGGGATAAATTGGTAGGAAAAGACCATCGCTTGTCCCCGACCGCCACTCATAAGGAAGACAATCAATAAATAAATCATGCTCCGACTTCATCACATAACGGTTCACCATACGTGCATGCTACGGGAATCACAAACTTTAACACAAGTATTTATACCAATCCACAATTACTCACTAGCATGACTCTGATATTACCATCTTTGTATCTCAAAACAATCACAAGGAATCAAACTTCTCATAGTATTCAATGCACTTCATATGAAAGTTTTTATTATATCCCTATTGGATGCCCATCATATTAGGACTAAATTCTTAACCAAAGCAAATTACCATGCTCTTTAGATAGACTCTCAAAATAATATAAGTGAAGCAAGAGAGTTCAATAATTTCTATAAAATAAACCACCGCCATGATCTAGAAAGATATAAGTGAAGCACTAGAGCAAAATTGTCTAGCTCAAAAGATATAAGTGAAGCACATAAAGTATTCTAATAAATCACGATTCATGCGTGTCCCTATCAAAAGTTGTGTACAACAAGGATGATTGTGGCAAATTAAAAAGCAAAGACTCAGATCATACAAGACACTCCAAGCAAAACACATATCATGTGGTGAATAAAAATATATCCTCAAGTAAATTTACCGATAGATTAAAGACGAAAGAGGGGATGCCTTCTGGGGCATCCCCAAGCTTAGGCTCTGGGTTGTCCTTGAATATTAACTTGGGGTGCCTTTTTCATCCCCAAGCTTAGGCTCTTGCCACTCCTTATTACATAGTCCATCAAATCTTTACCCAAAACTTGAAAACTTCACAACACAAAACTCAACAGAAAACTCTTTCCGTTAGTATAGGAAAATAAATCACAACTTTTGGTACTATTGTGAACTAATTCTTTATTTATATTGGTGTAATATATACTGCATTCCAACTTCTCCATGGTTCATACCCCCAGATACTACCCATAGATTCATCAAAATAAGTAAACAACACATAGAAAACAGAATCTGTCTAAAACAGAACAGTTTGTAGAAATCTGTAAACTTAGAATACTTCTGTAACTCCAACAATTCCTAAAAATGAGGACAACATAGGAAATTTGTATGTCAATCTTGTGCAAAAAGAATCATTATTTTATCATGCTTCTGTTAAAAATGAAAATTATTTTACTGGGCGCAAAAGTTTCTGTTTTTCAGCAAGATCAAATCAACTATCACTGTAAGCCATCCCAAAGGTCTTACTTGGCACAAACAATAACTAAAACACCAAAACAAAATTACTACAGAGGTAATAATGTGTATTTTTATTCCAAACAGTGGCAAAACAAAAAACACAAAAATAAAATTGGGTTGCCTCCCAACAAGCGCTTTTCTTTAAAGCCTTTTAGCTAGGCATTGGTAATTTTAATGATGCTCACATGAAATATAACAATTGAAACACAAAGAGAGCACCATATAGCATGCGAAAAACACATATAAGTCTAACATACTTCCTATGCATAGTCATCTTATAAGAAAAATTAGCATATGCAAGGAAGAAGAATGGAGCAATAGCAATCTCAACATAACAAGAGGTAATTTAGTAACATGAAAATTTCTACAACCATATTTTCCTCTCTCATAATAATTACATGTGGGATCATATTCAAATTCAACAATTTAACTATTACATAAAATATTCTCTTCATGATCCACATGCATGCAAAGTTGACACTCCTCCAAAATAGTGGGATTACTTTTACTAAAAGTAGACACTCTTCCAAACCCACTTTCAATATTATCGCAAACATATTCATCATGAGGCTTAAATAAAATTTCAAGATCAAAAGAAGAATCACAACAATCATGATCATTGCAATAAGTAGAGGACATAGCAAAACTAGCATCCCCAAGCTTGGGGTTTTGCATATTATTAGCACAAATGACATTAACAGAATTTATAATAACATCATTGAGACCATGCTTTTGATTCAAGGAACTATCAAGTATGGGTGTAATAGCAACAATCTCATGTTTAGCATAAGGAACTATAGCAACTTCATCTCCATAAACATTATTAATATTGGCATCACGGCCATAAGAATAGCAAGCATCACTTTCATCAAGGGAGGATATCTCAATCAAATCATCAGAATCATAATTATCTATAGATTCATGCTTATCATCATTTTCTTCCAAAGCAACGATCATTCTCTAAATTCTTTGACATATGCATTATGAGCATAGTTTTCATAGCAATATTTAAGTATGTCAAATTTTTTAGATTTATAGAGAGTAATATCATACTTTTCAATCAAAGAAGCAACTTCATAAGCACCCTTATAAGAAACAAATTCTTCAATTTGTTCGATATCATAGTAACTGTAAACATCATTTTCATAAGAAGATAAGATTTCATTATCATTAAACTCACATAGGTAGGGAAGGTGTTTTTTAGGGTTCTTAGAGCAACAAGTAAATCACAAAGTTCACAAAGATTCCAAGCATAACATCGCAAACAATTTATTTGATTCCATAAGACACTACTGCAGGATGCTGCTAACGTGACACTATGATCAGAGACCCTTTGACGAAACTATGTGCGATGCAATAATCACAAATGGTGGTGTAAAAGAACGGTCAAAAAAGGTGCAAAACGTTTGCGATGGCGGAGCCATCAAACACGGTTCAGATTTAAGTTGCGTGTGCGATCCAGGGCATACGGTTCAGTCTAATGAACTGTTTGCGATGAGGCGGAACAAAAGAAATGGGCAGCCTGATGAAGGCGTGTGTGATATTGTGAAGCCGGATAATTAAGCTACAGTGATCCTCTGCTAATGATGTCACGACACCTCAATTACTGTTGCTAATCTCGCATTAGTTTGAAACTGATTCGAATTCAAATTCAAAATCAGGCAAACAACAAAAGTTTTCAAATATCAAGACTAAATTGTTCTAGAGGTGACAAATAATGCATAGGTAATTATAGTGGAGAAACCACACTTTTATAAAATGTTGAAATACTCTAAAATGAATGAAGCAGTAGCAAAAATATTATTTAAATGCCTTTGGTATTTTATAAAATGCTAAACTGTTTTATTTCGGAGTAAAACATTTTATGGCGGTGGGTTTTTCTGAAACGTTAATTTAGGAGCTTTTGTCATATTTTCCTAAACTAAAATTAATGCATAGCTAGAAATAAAACAGAAAATATAAATAAAAGAAAAGAAAAGTCAAAACAAGGAAAATGTTAAAACAAATAAAACCCCTACCTCCCCACTGGGCCATAGGCCATAATGGGCCGAGGTAGCCCAGCCACCCCCGCTCTAACCCTAGACCTCACCTCCCGATGCCCTCGTTCCCTCCCGTGCGCCTCCATACGCACACACATCACAGAACGCTCTGCTTGATCCCCTTCTCTCCCTCTCTCGCTTTCCCTCGTCCTCTCCCACACCTGCATGCACATATCGCGCCAGGGAGAGGAGCTCCTCACACCATCCTCTCCTCGGCGGAGGGCCATGGCGTTGCCGCCTCTGCTACTTGGCCTCCTCCAGCAGCGCTACAGGAACCCCCCTGCTCGAGCTCCTCCGTCGCACCTCGCGCCCGAGCTGCTCGTCCTCAGCCTCGTCCCCAGCTCCTGCTCGCCGCCAGGGTAACCGCCGGCCTCCCTGAACGCTTCCTCGACCCCTCGCTGTGAGCTCCCTGTCGTCCCCAACGCTTCCCCCCTCCATCCCAGCGCCGTGGCCGCGCTCGCTCGCTGCAGACTGCGCTCACCGCGAGCCCCTACGCCCGCCGTGGCCGTACCCCCCACCCTCGCTCGCGAGCTCTGCCACTGCCGCTCGTCCACTGGCCACTTCTCTGCAGCCGTCACGGTCGTGCTCACCGCTGGCGACTTCGGCGGCCTTGGCACAAACCGTGGGCACCACCCCACTCGCCTCTCTGAGGGTAACACGCCTAGCCACGCGCCCTCCCGACGCCGGAGTTGGCCGGACGGCCAACGCCGCCGTGCTCCAGCTAACTGCCGGCCTAACTGGCTTAATTAGGGTGCTAATCACCTTTCCCCCTCTCACTGTCAACCGGGCCCTGTCCTGTTAATCAACTAAAATGCTAACTGATTTAACTAATGCCACACTGACATATGGGACCCAACACCCTAAGTAACTTAAATAAAATCGGTTAAAAGGCCCTGTTAGATTTATTTAGTGCTAGTTAAATTTTACACCCCATGACATGTGGGTCCATTGACCCTGTTGACCAGTCAAACTTTGATTGGTCAACCTTTTGACTGCACTGTTGACTAGACCCCTGGACCCCCACCTGTCATACTAAGAGGCTTGTTACCCTCTGGGTACACATAGCAGTTTTCTCATTTAGTATTTCGAATTAAATTAAATCCAGAAATTTAGAAAATCAAATAAAACTTTGAACAATCATATAAAGCAAACCGTATCTCGGATGAAAAAACTTTGTACATGAAAGTTGCTCAGAACGATGAGACGAATCCAGATACGCAGCCCGTCCGTCCGTGACACACCCCTAGCCTAGCAAACACGCAACTTTTACCCCTCCGGTTCATCTGTCCAAAAACGCCAAACACCGGGGATACTTTCCCGGATGTTTCCCCCTTCACCGGTACCACCTCATACCGCGTTAGGGCACCCCTAGCACCGCTACTTGTCATGTCATGCATCGCTATGCATCTGTTTGCTTAATATTTATTGTTTCTTCCCCCTCTTCTCTCCGATAGACTACGAGACCGACGCCGCTGCTAGGACCCCTCTCTCTTGCCAGAGCAACCAGGCAAGCCCCCCCTTGATCACCAGATATCACCTACTCTTCTCTCTACTGCTTGCATTAGAGTAGTGTAGCATGTTACTGCTTGCCGTTAATCCTATTCTGATGCATAGCCTGTCATTGTTGCTACATCTATTGATACCTTACCTACAATCCTAAATGCTTAGTATAGGATGCTAGTTTACCATCAGTGGCCCTACATTCTTGTCCGTCTGCCATGCTATACTATCGGGCCGTGATCACTCGGGAGGTGGTCACAGGTAAATACTTATATACATAATATATGATACTTGTGGTGACTAAAGACGGGTCGACTCGTAGGAGTACCCGTGAGTGATTCACGGATTGCTTCCGAAAGGACGTTTGTCCCGACGGCCCTCTGAGTGGATCTTTGTGGCGGAGCGACAGGGTAGGTTGAGACCACCTAGGAGAAAGGTGGGCCTGGCCCTGGTCGGCGTCCGTGGTTATTTCAAAATAACACGCTTAACGAGATCTTGGTATTTGATCTGAGTCTGGCTACTGGCCTCTATGCACTAACCAACTACGCGAAAACAGTTATGGGCACTCGACGTCGTGGTATCAGCCGAAGCCTTCGTGACGTCAGCGACTGAGCAGCACGCGCTGGATTGGACTGGAACGCCTGCTAGGCTAGGTCTACTTCCGGCCGCCCTTGCAACGTGCAGGTGTGCAATGGGCGATGGGCCCAGACCCCTGCGCCATAGGATTTAGACTGGTGTGTTGACCTCTCTATTGTGCCTAGGTAGGGCTACGACGTGTTGATCTTCCGAGGCCAGGCATGACCCAGGAAAGTGTGTCCGGGCAAAGGGGATCGAGCGTGTTGGGAAATGTGGTGCACCCCTGCAGGGAAGTTAATCTATTCGAATAGCCGTGATCTTCGGTAACAGGACGACTTGGTGTTGCACCTTGACCTTATGACAACTAGAACCGGTTACTTAATAAAACACACCCTTCCAAGTGCCAGATACAACCCGGTGATCGCTCTCTAACAGGGTGACGAGGAGAGGATTGCCGGGTAGGAATATGCTACACGATGCTACTTGGTGAACTTACCATCTACTCTCTTCTACATGCTGCAACATGGAGGTGGCCAGAAGCGTAGTCTTCGGCAGGACTAGCTATCCCCCTCTTATTCCGGCATTCTGTAGTTCAGTCCACATATGATACCCCTTTTCCATTTGATACCAATGCATACATATGTAGTGTAGCTCCTTGCTTGCGAGTACTTTGGATGAGTACTCACGGTTGCTTTTCTCCCCCTTTTCCCCTTTCCTATATCCGATTGCTGCGACCAGACGTTGGAGTCCAGGAGCCAGACGCCACTGTCGATGACGACTACTACTACTACTCTGGAGGTGCCTACTACTACGTGCATCCTGCTGACGACGACCAGGAGTAGTTTAGGAGGATCCCAGGCAGGAGGCCTGCGCCTCTTTCGATCTGTATCCCAGTTTGTGCTAGCCTTCTTAAGGCAAACTTGTTTAACTTATGTCTGTACTCAGATATTGTTGCTTCCGCTGACTCGTCTATGACCGAGCTCTTGTATTCGAGCCTTCGAGGCCCCTGGCTTGTAATATGATGCTTGTATGACTTATTTTATTTGTAGAGTTGTGTTGTGATATCTTCCCATGAGTCCCTGATCTTGATCGTACATGTTTGCGTGTATGATTAGTGTACGATTGAATCAGGGGCGTCAGAAGTTGGTATCAGAGCCGACTGCCTATAGGAATCCCCCTTCCACACTCCTTGGCCGGAGTTGAGTCTAGTCTTTGAAAAACTTTTACTAACATGGTTGTGCGACTTACGGGCCCACGTCGCCATTGGGTGGTATTAGGATCTTTTACTCCTCATGTATACTCTGGGACTCTGATCTCTCTTCTATTCGGGTTAAATGATTTTACTAATTCTGACTCTAGGTTCTCGTAACTACTTTCTCCCGGAGAGCCCCTTATCACAGATGATCGCATGCTGCACTAGAAGATTCCGAAGATACTCTCCGATGTTCTCTTGAGACTTTGTGCCCGTCGCCTTTGCAATTCCCTACCACCGAAATATCCCTATGGATAAATACATACACCAGCCGTCCTTACTTTTATTCCTAGATGATCTTGTTATTGCAAGATACCCCAAAATTCTCTCTATTGTTCCAGAATACTTTGTGCCTACCACCTTATAGTTCTTTGCCGCCTGAATGCCCCTATGGATAATTTCTTGCACCTACCGAGTATCCGCTCATCCCCAGTTGTTTATGTGTTTCACTAAGGTCTTCGAAATAATATTCGATCTTCTGAAAATCCTTAGCAGCTTATTGCCCTTGAAATTCTTGCTTGCTTGCATTATGGTTAATCCCATAAGTCTCGTAATCATTATTGGCATCCCTTGTCATTGTCATTTTGATTCTTTGATCCAATATGGTTGCGAATGCTCGCAATCCTCAATCAGATCCTAGAATTCATCCTTTCGGCTCAGACGTCATTTTATACGTGAGCTAAATCTCGACCAATCAACTTGTTGTCGATTTTACCCCTAAGTTTACTCAACTTATCCATCCTAAATCAGAGCATTTGCTTCTGATCGTCTGATTTGGAAATCATAATTCCTTTACATGAGGGCTTTGAATTAGCCAATTGCTTCTATAATCCAATGCCTTCGCATTGTTTCTTCCTCTGGTTGTGTGCTGATACTCACATCAGCTTCGCTATGGACCGTCAGATCCTTTGTTGAAATATCATCCCACAATGTCCTTCGTATACAAAAACCTCGAGAAGTTCTTTCCCTGATATATAATGCCTTTGGGAATTTGTATCCTCTGCTTTGATAACCATACTCTACTTTCGAGCTTGTACTATTTACTCCAAAGTTTGTGGTGTCGGTTCCTAAGATGCCCCAGTGGGTTGAACCTATGCCTTCCTTAATCTGTGTGAACCCGGAAGATTTCACGGGTCATACTTATCTGGTATTGCACCAGGTAAAACTTTCAACAACTAATGTCATTTTCGAAAAGCGAGAGGTGAATGAGAGGCTATACATTGAAGAAGTGGGAGTCGACCTTGAACTTTGTGTTCATGCCCATGGACATGATGTATATCCTATCATGGAAGCTTCTTGTAATAATAACTATTTCATTAATATAATATCATCTGGTATATGTGAATTGATCCTATGCAATCGTGGTTCCGACCATGATTTCTCTTTGATCCCATTTCTCGGACAAGTTAAAGCACTTGTCTTTTGCAAGTCAATACCCCAGTCCAACCTCTACTTTGATCTGTTGCCGAGTATTACACACAGCTATCTCTAGATTATCATGGAACTGCATAACTTCTTATGAGTTCTCCATCAAGTACTACATTCTCATTGATTCAATTTTTTCATGGGCTCTGGGTTATTAAACGCTCAAGGACACCGATAACTGAATCGAGTCCGCATCGTGATTAAACAACTATTAGTAATCTTCTTTACTTACGAGTTTGTATTTGATCACGTCAATTCTAGCCTAATCGGCTATATCAGTATCGTGATGATTTTAACTGTGCTACCTGGTTCTTAATCCCGGAGCACAACTTTCGACGATGAGCTAATCTTACGTCGATCTTCGTCATCATATCATTTCGCTTTGGACAGCAAGCTTGGTTTGGAGTTTGTGTCGTACCCTTGGATCCATTAACCTTTCGCTTCATCATTCCTTTGACTTGATGTCATCGCCGATCGATTACATATTCGTGGAGCCTCTCGACAAAATTTGTCGTGATCATCATCAACATTTTGACTCCTTCCAGAATACCAATCAAATTCATGATGAGAAATAACATCCTGGCCCCTCAATGAATTGTGTTACCATCGACAACATTCTTGCCTTCCCCCCAACAAAAACTTGATCCTGTTTCTGTTGTACCTAGAGGTCCTTTCTATCCAACTTATGTTATGATTCTAAGTATTACTGGCTTTTATGTCAAAGGATGTGGTGAGGATTGCTTCACCTTTTACGAATTCTTGAAATAATGATAGTTCTCACCATCACCATCCTTTCTTGGTTCTCGTGTTGATTCTAACCGGGGTACCAACAAGTGAACGGTGCTGCTTGCTTCTGTATTTCTAGCAACCTTATCACTTTGAAGTTAATGGTCGACAGTTCAGTCTTAGACCATTGGTTAATGAAACACCATTCTAACCTCGATCATGCAACCTAATCCCATATTTTGGGTGCACCTTTCAACCAATGTTTAATTGATGTTTTCCTCGAGTATACATCATTATATCATTTGATCAAAGAAATGTTATTTCCTTGTTCACATAATTGTGGAATCCATCTTGTTGGTAATCTCGAGGAATTGTCGTTGATTCCACCAACCACCTCCTCATCCTGTCCTTGGTTTAATGATGAACTCTTGTTTTGGAACTTGCTTCCATAGTTCATTGACCGAGAATCTTATAATGTCATTTCGTCAATTGCTTGCACCTTTTCTTTCTTAGGCATCCTGAGTCTGAGGTATCCTGACACCGATCAGATCTGAATCTCGGTCAAATATGATGGTTGGAACATATTTCCAAGAGCTATTACATTGGTCTTTATATGACCCGGTACGGTGGTGTCATGCCTAGCACACCTGGCCGGAGGACCTATTGTTATAGTTTCCTTTTCTAGGAGGTTATCCATTCTTCCATGAGGAAATTGTAAGCCTTATTCTATAAGTCATCCCTGGTGGATCCTTTGTGTATCCAAAGTCTGATCTTTACCTGATGACCATGTCGATACTATGTTGAAGCATGTCTGTGGTACTCCGATCTACAATAAGGGCATTTGAAGCACAATGCCAAATTATCTTTATCAATTATCCAAACACTGTTGTATGGGTAATGTCATGAAATTCCTCTCCCCTTACCTAAATGGTTTTCTACTTTCAATCGATCATGGATATCATGCTCTGCTTATCCTTGGGAAGGATATACCCTTGAAATATGTGACTAAACAAATTTTCCTTTCCATTGTTCTATTAATCCGATAAACACCTTTTCCTTTCCGTTGTGTTGTTTAACCTTTCTTGTGATCTATATGACATAAGCAGTAATATTCTCCTACTTATGTAAACACCTCGGTGTACAATTCTGTCAGCAAGACCCTGTTACTATGTTGATAACATTCTAGTAGCCACCGATGGACGAGAACTTTGCCTATTGGCCCGCCTCGTTCAACGAGCAGGAATATGGTTCTCTTTGTCCCTCGCCCTTGGTACCGACATTGTTGGCGACATAACTGACAGACTATTTTCTGACATGCCTTGCTATCATGACCATGCAAGATGACATCACCCTCCCTATTTTAACCCACATGGTGGGCCCATAACCCAAAGTTCCACATGGTCAAAACCTGACTCTCATATACACCCCCGGTTTCCAAAGTTAATTCCTCGCACTTGGCCTCGTATGTGACTCACGAGCCACCTTCCGAGAGATCATCAATTCTTGTATCAGACACAATACTTATTCCCATTGCTTTGAACCCCTTTTCACACCCTGTTTTAGGCATCGAACGATTTCCTGCCCGCTCGAAACTTCCCATGATACCTCCTTACTTCGCTCTCGATATTTTTGTAAGTTTCAATTTGAGAGTTACTTCCGCCACCTTCCTCGATGTTATTGACTAGATAGTCGACCTTGCAGAGGTCTGTTCTCCTGGGATGCCCACCCTTTATTCTTTCGTAAGTGATGGAGTTCCTGAAGAAAGGACGCCGACTTCATCATGATGACCTGAAGTAGGGAAATGAAGACATCAATGTATTGGACCGGCCTCTTCGAGAAGAGCAAGCCAGGATCAGAAGACCCGCTAGATTCGTAACCAAACCTTCCCCCTTTCACTACCTCTTAAATTTTGGGACAAGATTTCTTGTAGTGGAGGAGAATTGTGACGCCCGGATAATTAAGCTACAGTGATCCTCTGCTAATGATGTCATGACACCTCGATTACTGTTGCTAATCTCGTGTTAGTTTGAAACCGATTCGAATTCAAATTCAAAATCAGGCAAACAACAAAAGTTTTCAAATATCAAGACTAAATTGTTCTAGAGGTGACAAATAATGCATAGGTAATTATAGTGGAGCAACCACACTTTTATAAAATGTTGAAATACTCTAAAATGAATGAAGCAGTAGTGAAAATATTATTTAAATGCCTTTGGTATTTTATAAAATGCTAAACTGTTTTATTTTGGAGTAAAACATTTTATGGCTGTGGGTTTTTCTGAAACGTTAATTTAGGAGCTTTTGTCATATTTTCCTAAACTAAAATTAATGCATAACTAGAAATAAAGCAGAAAATATAAATAAAAGAAAAGAAAAGTCAAAACAAGGAAAATGTTAAAACAAAGAAAACCCCTACCTCCCCACTGGGCCTTAGGCCATAATGGGCCGAGGTAGCCCAGCCACCCCCGCTCTAACCCTAGCCCTCACCTCCCGATGCCCTCGTTCCCTCCCGTGCGCTGCCACACGCACACGCATCACAGAACGCTCTGCTCGATCCCCTTCTCCCCCTCCCTCGCTTTCCCTCGTCCTCTCCCACACCTGCATGCACATATCGCGCTAGGGAGAGGAGCTCCTCGCGCCATCCTCTGCTCAGCGGAGGGCCATGGCGTCGCCGCCTCTTCTACTTGGCCTCCTCCAGCAGCGCTACAGCAACCCCCTTGCTCGAGCTCCTCCGTCGCACCTCGTGCCCGAGCTGCTCGTCCTCCGCCTCGTCCCCAGCTGCTGCTCGCCACCAGGGAAACCGCCGGCCTCCCTAAACGCTTCCCCAACCCCTTGTTGTGAGCTCCCTATCGTCCCCTCCGCTTCCCCCTTCGTCCCAGCGCCGTGGCCGCACTCGCTCGCCGCAAACCGCGCTCACCGTGAGCCCCTGCGCCCGCCATGGCCGTACCCCCCACCCTCGCTCGCGAGCTCCGCCACTGCCGCTCGTCCGCTGGCCGCTTCTCAGCAGCCGTCACGGTCGTGCTCACTGCCGGCAACTTCGGCGGCCTTGGCACGAACCGTGGGCACCACCCCACTCGCCTCTCTGGGGGCGTTCTAACATGCCTAGCCGTGCGCCCTCCCGACACCAGAGTTGGCCGGACGACCAACGCCGCTATGCTCCAGCTAACCGCCGGCCTAACTGGCTTAATTAGGGTGCTAATCACCTTTCCCCCTCTCACTGTCAATCGGGCCCGATCCCGTTAATCAACTAAAATGCTAACTGATTTAACTAATGCCACACTGACAGATGGGACCCAACACCCTAAGTAACTTAAATAAAATCGGTTAAAAGGCCCTGTTAGATTTATTTAGTGCTAGTTAAATTTTACACCCCATGACATGTGGGTCTATTTACCCCGTTGACCAGTCGAACTTTGACTGGTCAACCTTTTGACTACACTGTTGACTAGACCCCTGGACCCCCACCTGTCATACTAAGAGGCTTGTTACCCTCTAAGTACACATAGCAGTTTTCTCATTTAGTATTTCGAATTAAATTAAATCCAGAAATTTAGAAAATCATTTAAAACTTTGAAAAATCGTATAAAACAAACCATATCTCGGATGAAAAAACTTTGTACATGAAAGTTGCTCAGAACGACGAGACGAATCCGGATACGCAGCCCGTTCGTCCGTCACACACCCCTAGCCTAGCAAACACACAACTTTCCCCCTCCGGTTCATCTGTCTGAAAACGCCAAACACCGGGCATACTTTCCCGGATGTTTCCCCCTTCACCGGTACCACCTCACACCGCGTTAGGGCACCCCTAGCACCGCTACTTGTCATGTCATGCATCACTATGCATCTGTTTGCTTAATATTTATTGTTTCTTCCCCCTCTTCTCTTTGATAGACTACGAGACCGACGACGCTGCTACCCAGTACGACTACGGTGTTGACGACCCCTCTCTCTTGCCAGAGCAACCAGGCAAGCCACCCCCCTTGATCACCAAATATCGCCTACTCTTCTCTCTACTGCTTGCATTAGAGTAGTGTAGCATGTTACTGCTTTCCGTTAATCCTATTCTGAGGCATAGCCTATCATTGTTGCTACAGCTGTTGATTTCTTACCTGCAATCCTAAATGCTTAGTATAGGATGCTAGTTTACCATCAGTGGCCCTACATTCTTGTCCGTTTGCCATGCTATACTATCGGGCCGTGATCCCTCGGGAGGTGGTCACGGGTAAATACTTATATACATAATACATGATACTTGTGGTGACTAAAGACGGGTCGGCTCATAGGAGTACCCACGAGTGATTCACGGATTGGGTCCGAAAGAACGTTTGTCCCGACGGGCCTCTGAGTGGATCTTTGTGGCGGAGCTACAGGGTAGGTTGAATCCACCTAGGAGAGAGGTGGGCCTGGCCCTGGTCGGCGTCCGTGGTTATTTCAAAATAACACGCTTAACGAGATCTTGGTATTTGATCTGAGTCTGGCTACTGGCCTATACGCACTAACCAACTACGCGGGAACAGTTATGGGCACTCGACGTCGTGGTATCAGCCAAAGCCTTCGTGACGTCTGGTAGGCTAGGTCTGCTTCCGGCCGCCCTCGCAACGTGCATGTGTGCAATGGGCGATGGGCCCAGACCCCTGTGCCATAGGATTTAGACCGGCGTGCTGACCTCTCTATTGTGCCTACGTAGGGCTGCGACGTGTTGATCTTCCGAGGTCGGGCATGACCCAGGAAAGTGTGTCCGGGCAAAGGGGATCGAGCATGTTGGGAAATGTGGTGCACCCCTGCAGGGAAGTTAATCTATTCGAATAGCCATGATCTTCGGTAATAGGACGACTTGGAGTTGTACCTTGACCTTATGACAACTAGAACTGGTTACTTAATAAAACACACCCTTCCAAGTGCCAGATACAACCCGGTGATCACTCTCTAACAGGGTGACGAGGAGAGGATTGTCGGGTAGGATTATGCTACACGATGCAACTTGGTGAACTTACCATCTACTCTCTTCTACATGCTGCAAGATGGAGGTGGCCAGAAGCGTAGTCTTCGCCAGGACTAGCTATCCCCCTCTTATTCTGGCATTCTGCAGTTCAGTTCACATATGATACCCCTTTTCCATTTTATACCAATGCATACATATGTAGTGTAGCTCCTTGCTTGCGAGTACTTTGGATGAGTACTCACAGTTGCTTTTCTCCCCCTTTTCCCCTTTCCTATATACGATTGCTACGACCAGACGTTGGAGTCCATGAGCTAGACGCCACTGTCGATGACGACTACTACTACTCGGGAGGTGCCTACTACTACGTGCAGCCCACTGACAACGACTAGGAGTAGTTTAGGAGGATCCTGGGCAGGAGGCCTGCGCCTCTTTCGATCTGTATCCCAGTTTGTGCTAGCCTTCTTAAGGCAAACTTGTTTAACTTATGTCTGTAGTCAGATATTGTTGCTTCCACTGACTCGTCTATGATTGAGCTCTTGTATTCGAGCCTTCGAGGCCCCTGGCTTATAATATGATGCTTGTATGACTTATTTTATTTGTAGAGTTGTGTTGTGATTTCTTCCTGTGAGTCCCTGATCTTGATCGTACACGTTTGCGTGTATGATTAGTGTATGATTGAATCGGGGGCGTCACAGATATAGAGCATACAGTTCACTCGGATGAACTGTTTGTGATTAGGCAACACAAAAGAAACGGTCAGCCAGATCAAGGTGTGTGTGATTAAGGGCATACGCTTCAGAAGGATTAACTGTTTGCGATTAGGCAACAGAACAGAAACGGGTCAGCCGGATCAAAGTGTCTGCGATTGATGGCATACACTTCACAGGGATGAACTTTTGCGATTAGCCACAACAAACTGAAACAGTTAGATAGATCAACATGTGTGCGCTAGACGGGCACACACATTCTAATTAAAAGAAGCGTGTACGATGGTAATAAAGAGCGCGCATTGTTGTTGGAACAAGACGTGTGCTGACATTGCCTATTGCGGTGCACCCTATGGTGCAAACGCCACGTACGTGGCCAAGAAGACGTACGTGCCCACGTTACGCCTTCCGGGAATAGTGCCACACTAATAACTGTCAGTAAATTTTGAGCATGCGTCCCGTCATAATCCAAATTGCAAACCTGTTCACATCGATCAAAACCTAAACGGTTTCCCACTTAGGAGCATATTATACTCGGTTATAAATACTACTACTCCAAGATGACTGCACATTCCTCCTCAACTCCTCATCCACAAAAACAAACAAGTCATTCATCATCGTTCCCTTGCGTCTACCATGGCCAGCATGAGTTCTGGGTAGAGAGATTGCCACCAGGGAGAAGAGAGCCTGGAAGCGGAAGCACGATAGATGTCCCGCCTCGCTGCAAAAGCAGCCAACATGTCCCGCCACACGGACATAGTAGCAGAGAGGTCCCGCTGCACCGCCGAAGCAGCACGGAGGTCCCACCGTGCCGTCGATGCAGCAGACTAGTCCGGCCGCGCCGCGGAAGCAGAAGAGATGTCCCACCGTGCCACGAATGCAGCAGAGATGTCCTCCTGCGCCGCGGCGGCCTGGGAAAATGTCTCGCGGGCAGGCGAGGACTCTTATAGGCACATGCGTGCCCTTGTCCTTAGGTAGATGGATCAGATCTCCAGGTGGGCGAGGTTGCAGGATGACCTGAAAGCCTTGTTTGAACAGTCTACCGACGTCATCCAGCAACTAAATGAAAGCAATGCGAAGCTCCAGGCCGAGCGTGACCTGCTGAGGGCGAAGATCGTCGGAAGTGTGGAGCAGCAGGAGCAGAGCACTGCCTTGCTAAAGAGGACTGGCGTCATCGTCGAGAAACTTATGGACGAGAATGCCATGCTGCGCATCGAGCGCAGAAGTCTGGTGGAGGAATCCATGGATGCTCTCAAGCAGCATCTTGAGGACAAGAAAGAGCTCATCGCCGCTCGCCGCGGAGACTGGTTCCCGCGGCCTGCAGCAACACATCAACAAAGTAGAGATCAACGAGCCAGATCATTGTCTTCCTTCTTCTTTTGCCCTTACGTATTTTGGGCGTTGCCTCATGTGGCTTATTTTAATTATGTTCCTAAATATGCAAGACAATTATTCTCCACTGTCATCGTCCTTATAATCATCATGCTTGCTATAAGTCACAGTCGATGCTATATAGGTCTGTCAGATCTTACATCAAGATCCATGCAGAACTTTCTTTTCAGATTTTCATTTCTCTCTCTTCAATCTCAGTCTAGTGAGACATATAGCCACGCCGTAGAACAGGTGCTTGGGCGCCATTAATGGGGACGTTGGGAGGGAGGTGCGGGACGGGTAGCGGTCAAAGGGCTCTCCTCCCAATGAGCAAGCGTAGGGGTCTGATCGCACGACTTCCGTACTCAAATAGCTACCCCGCACGACACCTCCTAGCTAATAAAAAAGGGGACGCGTGGCGGCACGTAATTGGTTAGTAGAACACCCACGGTTTCAATAATACTTGTGTTTCTGATTTCTAACGTGACATCACTTGTTCCAAAATGACTTTGTTGATTGTTAATGTGTGCGCTTGGCAAATTGGACAAAAAAATTACCACAACATGTTGGTGCCATGTCATGAGACCATGCCAAGTTTCATGATTTTCAGGCATGTTTTGGATTTATAGGAATTAAGAAACCAAGTTTCTCAATCTTTTCGGCTGAGCCACGACGCCCAGATGTTTGAATTTCATTCCCATCTCTTGCATAGGACCTAGAAATTCACCCAAGGACACACATGTGGTTTTTCAAACAACTTTGGTTCACTAGAGCCTGTGTTTGTATTTCAAATTTGAATTATGCACATTAAATGCGCATAAACTCAATTAATTTATAAAAAAGACCGAACGGACCTGGAATAATTCCAAAATTTAGCATGATACTTCTATTTGGTCTAATCTGCCTATGTAAAAAAATAAGGCGGGAGAAGGCAGTGTACGTATGTCGTTTCGCACACGGATGTGGCACGTTCCCTCTCGGGACCACGAGTCTTCTTGATGGAAGCTCCGATTTGCAACAAGCTTTCACCGAAGCTTGTCCCAATTCGGCCAAAAAAATTAGCACAACATGTTGGTGCCATGTCATGACACCATGCCAAGTTTCATGATTTTCAGGCGTATTTTGGATTTACAGGAATTAAAAAAAACCAAGTTTCTCAATCTTTCCGGCCGAGCCACGACACCCAGATGTTTGAAGTTCATTTCCATCTCTTGCATAGGACCTAGAAATTCACCCAAGGACACACATGTTGTTTTTCAAACAACTTTGGTGCACTTGAGGCTGTGCTTGTAGTTCAAATTTGAATTATGCACATTAAATGCGCGGAAACTGAATTAATGTATAAAAAAGGCCAAATGAACTCGGAATAATTCCAAAATTTAGCACGATACTTCTATTTGGTCTAATTTGCATGTGTAAAAAATAAAGACGGGAGAAGGCAGTGTACGCATGTCGTTTCACACACGGAGGTGGCATGTTCCCTCTCGGAACGACAAGCCTTCTTGACGGAAGCTCCGATTTGCAAGAAGCTTACACCAAAGCTTGTCCCAATTCAACCAAAAAAATTACCGCAGCATGTTGGTGCCATGTCATGAAACCATGCCATGTTCATGATTTTCACGCGTGTTTTGGATTTACAGGAATTAAAAAACCAAGCTTCTCAATCTTTCCGGTCGAGCCACGACACCCAGATGTTTGAATTTCATTCCCATCTCTTGCATGAGACCTAGAAATTCACCCAAGGACACACATGTGGTTTTTCAAACAACTTTGGTGCACTGGAGCATGTGCTTGTAGTTAAAATTTGAATTATGCTACACGATGCTACTTGGTGAACTTACCATCTACTCTCTTCTAGATGCTGCAAGATGGAGGTGGCCAGAAGCGTAGTCTTCGGCAGGACTAGCTATTCCCCTCTTATTCCGGCATTCTGCAGTTCAGTCCACATATGATACCCCTTTTCCATTTGATACCAATGCATACATATGTAGTGTAGCTCCTTGCTTGTGAGTACTTTGGATGAGTACTCACGGTTTCTTTTCTGCCCCTTTTCCCCTTTCCTATATCCGATTGCTGCGACCAGACGTTGGAGTCCAGGAGCCAGACGCCACTGTCGATGACGACTACTACTACTTGAGAGGTGCCTACTACTACGTGTAGCCCGCTGACGACGACCAGGAGTAGTTTAGGAGGATCCCAGGCAGGAGGCCTGCTCCTCTTTCCATCTGTATCCCAGTGTGTGCTAGCCTTCTTAAGGAAAACTTGTTTAACTTATGTCTGTACTCAGGTATTGTTGCTTCCGCTGACTCATCTATGATCGAGCTCTTGTATTCAAGCCTTCGAGGCCCCTGGCTTGTAATATGATGCTTGTATGACTTATTTTATTTGTAGAGTTGTGTTGTGATATGTTCCCGTGAGTCCCTGATCTTGATCATACACGTTTGCGTGTATGATTAGTGTACGATTGAATCGGGGGCGTCACAGATATAGAGTATACGGTTCACTCGGATGAACTGTTTGTGATTAGGCAACACAAAAGAAATGCTCAGCCAGATCAAGGTGTGTGTGATTGAGGGAATACGCTTCAGAAGGATTAACTGTTTGCGATTAGGCAACAGAACAGAAACGGGTCAGCCGAATCAAAGTGTCTGCGATTGATGGCATACACTTCACATGGATGAACTATTTGCGATTAGCCACAACAAACTGAAATAGTTAGATAGATCAACGTGTGTGCGCTAGATGGGCACACACATTCTAATTAAAAGAAGCGTGTGCGATGGTAATAAAGAGCACGCACGATTGTTGGAACAAGACGTGTGCTGACATTGCCTATTGCGGTGCACCCTATGGTGCAAATGCCACGTACGTGGCCAAGAAGACGTACGTGACCACGTTACGCCTTCCGGGAATAGTGCCGCACTGATAACTGTCAGTAAATTTTGAGCATGCCTCCCGTCACAATCCAAATTGCAAACCTGTTCACACCGACCAAAACCTAAACGGTTTCCCACTTAGGAGCATATTATACTCGGTTATAAATACTACTACTCCAAGATGACTGCACATTCCTCCTCAGCTCCTCATCCACAAAAACAAACAAGTCATTCATCATCGTTCCCTTGCGTCTGCCGTGGCCAGCGTGAGTTCTGGGTAGAGAGATTGCCACCAGGGAGAGGCGAGCCTGGAAGCGGAAGCACGATAGGTGTCCCGCCTCGCTGCAAAAGCAGCCAACATGTCCCGCCGCACGGCCGTAGTAGCAGAGAGGTCCCGCTGCGCCACCGAAGCAGCACGGAGGTCCCACCGTGTCGTCGATGCAGCAGACTGGTCCGGCCGCGCCGCGGAAGCAAAAGAGATGTCCCACCGTGCCACGAATGCAGCAGAGATGTCCTCTTGCGCCGCGGCGGCCTGGGAAAATGTCTCGCGGGCAGGCGAGGACTCTTATAGGCACATGCGTGCCCTCGTCCTTAGGCAGATGGATCAGATCTCCAGGTGGGCGAGGTTGCAGGATGACCTGAAAGCCTTGTTTGAACAGTCTACTGACGTCATCCGGCAACTAAATGAAAGCAATGCGAAGCTCTAGGCCGAGCGTGACCTGCTGAGGGCGAAGATCGTCGGAAGTGTGGAGCAGCAGGAGCAGAGCACTGCCTTGCTGAAGAGGACCGGCGTCATCGTTGAGAAACTTATGGACGAGAATGCCATGCTGCGCATCGAGCGCAGAAGTCTGGTGGAGGAATCCGTGGATGCTCTCAAGCAGCATCTTGAGGACCAGAAAGAGCTCTTCGCCGCTCGCTGCGGAGACTGGTTCCTGCGGCCTGCAGCAACACATCAACAAAGTAGAGATCAACGAGCCAGATCATTGTCTTCCTTCTTCTTTTGCCCTTATGTATTTTGGGCGTTGCCTCATGTGGCTTATTTTAATTATGTTCCAAAATATGTAAGACAATTATTATCCACAGTCATCGTCCTTATAATAATCATGCTTGCTATAAGTCGCAGTCGATGCTATATAGGTCTGTCAGATCTTACATCAAGATCCATGTAGAAATTTCTTTTCAGATTTTCATTTTTCTCTCTTCAATCTCAGTCCAGTGAGACATATAGCCACGCCGTAGAACAGGTGCTTGGGCGCCATTAATGGGGACGTTGGGAGGGAGGTGCGCGACGGGTAGCGGTCAAAGGGCTCTCCTCCCAATGAGCAAGCGTAGGGGTCTGATCGCACGACTCCCGTACTCAAATAGCTACCCCACACGACACCTCCTAGCCAATAAAAAAGGGGACGCGTGGCGGCACGTAATTGGTTAGTAGAACACCCACGGTTTCAATAATACTTGTGTTTCTGATTTCTAACGTGACATCACTTGTTCCAAAATGACTTTGTTGATTGTTAATGTGTGCGCTTGGCAAATTGGACAAAAAAATTACCACAACATGTTGGTGCCATGTCATGAGACCATGCCAAGTTTCATGATTTTCAGGCATGTTTTGGATTTATAGGAATTAAGAAACCAAGTTTCTCAATCTTTTCGGCTGAGCCACGACGCCCAGATGTTTGAATTTCATTCCCATCTCTTGCATAGGACCTAGAAATTCACCCAAGGACACACATGTGGTTTTTCAAACAACTTTGGTTCACTAGAGCCTGTGTTTGTATTTCAAATTTGAATTATGCACATTAAATGCGCATAAACTCAATTAATTTATAAAAAAGACCGAACGGACCTGGAATAATTCCAAAATTTAGCATGATACTTCTATTTGGTCTAATCTGCCTATGTAAAAAAATAAGGCGGGAGAAGGCAGTGTACGTATGTCGTTTCGCACACGGATGTGGCACGTTCCCTCTCGGGACCACGAGTCTTCTTGATGGAAGCTCCGATTTGCAACAAGCTTTCACCGAAGCTTGTCCCAATTCGGCCAAAAAAATTAGCACAACATGTTGGTGCCATGTCATGACACCATGCCAAGTTTCATGATTTTCAGGCGTATTTTGGATTTACAGGAATTAAAAAAACCAAGTTTCTCAATCTTTCCGGCCGAGCCACGACACCCAGATGTTTGAAGTTCATTTCCATCTCTTGCATAGGACCTAGAAATTCACCCAAGGACACACATGTTGTTTTTCAAACAACTTTGGTGCACTTGAGGCTGTGCTTGTAGTTCAAATTTGAATTATGCACATTAAATGCGCGGAAACTGAATTAATGTATAAAAAAGGCCAAATGAACTCGGAATAATTCCAAAATTTAGCACGATACTTCTATTTGGTCTAATTTGCATGTGTAAAAAAATAAAGACGGGAGAAGGCAGTGTACGCATGTCGTTTCACACACGGAGGTGGCATGTTCCCTCTCGGAACGACAAGCCTTCTTGACGGAAGCTCCGATTTGCAAGAAGCTTACACCAAAGCTTGTCCCAATTCAACCAAAAAAATTACCGCAGCATGTTGGTGCCATGTCATGAAACCATGCCATGTTTCATGATTTTCACGCGTGTTTTGGATTTACAGGAATTAAAAAACCAAGCTTCTCAATCTTTCCGGTCGAGCCACGACACCCAGATGTTTGAATTTCATTCCCATCTCTTGCATGAGACCTAGAAATTCACCCAAGGACACACATGTGGTTTTTCAAACAACTTTGGTGTCACAGCCCTAGAGTACCTGAGTGAAATTGTTGCATCTGCACTCATGCATCATGTCTAAAATTTCTGAAAGTTGAATTGAGGTTTGTTGAAACCCTCAGAAACCAGTTCAAGAATAATCAACATTAAAATGTCTTCAAAGAAGTCCAAGAAAATGTTCCTCTTAGTCTCTAAAAATATTGGCAAGAGGTAAAATTCAAACCAATGTTGTTGGTATCTCAGAAACATTTATTTTGGGCCTTTGAATTAATTCAATAACTATTTGCATTGGATATATATTCTTTATATAATTAATATATGTCCAATAATTCTGGAACATTTTATGTGGTTTTGGATATTTTAGTTCTAGCCACATAATTATTTTCAGGATTTCATAAAATGGTTTGGTGTTAAAACTAAACCCAAAACAATTGCCGAAAAATAGAAAACAGAAACAATTTAGAAAACAGAGAAGAGAGAGAGCTTACCTCGGCCACTGCTGGCCCGACACTGTGCCGGCCCAGCCGACTAGCCAGCGCCAGTCACCCCCTACCTCGCGCCAGAAGGCAGGGGCGCGTGCTCGCCGCGCGCCGGCCACGCGCCGGCCACCTCCTGCCTCCCTGCCTACCTCCTCGTCGCTCTGGCCCTCCCTCGCGACGCCACGCATCCCCCGACCTCTCTTGCACTCTCCCTCGCCCTCATCCCCTCCTCTATCTCTCTCTCACGTGCACGACCGAACACAGCCGTCGCCGCCGACGAGCTCCCCCACAGCCAGAGCCACCTCTGAGCCTCTCCGACGCGTCCCCGAGCTCCGCCGTGACTCCCCAGTCCTTTCCGCCGAGCCACATGACGCCGGACGCCTCGAAGCACCATCCCCGACCCCTTCATCCTCCTCGGGTCGCCGGAGATTCGCCTCGCCGCCCCGCTCGCTCCGACACCTCCCCGGCTCCACCGTCTGCACCGGAAGACTCAACGTAAGCCCCTGCCCCTAACCCCCCTCCTCTACGCCTCAGTTGCGCCCCCTAGCCGCCATCTCCACCGAGCCCGAGCACTCGGCTCCGCCAGCGACGCCATCGTCGTGGCCACAGCCACGCGGGCCCGAAACCGAGCGTGTCACCGCATTTGCCACACTCCCAGGAGGCCGTAGCCCCTCTCCACGCCCCTGATGTGTATCCCAGCGCCGAACCCGAGCACGCCCGAGCTCCGGCCGCCGCGGCCGAGCTCCCTGCCGTCGCCTCCGGCCGCCCCAGGCCCGGCTGGCGCCACCATCCGACGCGCGCTGGTTTGGGCTCTCGAACGAGCCCAACCACGCTGCGAACAGGGCCCCAGAGCCCGTTCCCGCGGCCCTCCACCGCGTCTGGTCATCGCCGGCGGCTAAACGCCGGTGGTTTAGCCTCGGTTGACCAGGGGTTTGACCTCGTCTGACCAGGGTTTGACCACCCTGGGTCACTGATGCGTGGGGCTAGCCCTGCTAATTAACCTAGGTTAGTGTTAATTTATTTAGTTAGTTCTAATTAGCCTCTGACATGTGGGCCCAGGCCTTAACTAAACTAGATTAGGTTTAGTTTAATTTTAGTTAACCTTGTTAGTTAACTGTGTCACTGACGTGTGGACCCCACACGTCAGGTTTGACCTGGACCGAGCCATTGACCTGCTGACGTCACTGTGAGGTCATGCTGACGCAGTAAAGCACTTTCTGGATTTAAGTTTATTCAGAAAATTCCAGAAATTAGTATAAACTTCTAAAAATCATAGAAAATCAACCGTAACTTTAAATGAAATAAATTATATATGAAAAATTATCAGAAAAATTCAAGGAATCCATATGTACCATTTTCATGCATGTTTGAGCAAGTTAACCTCACTGTTTAGGATGAAACATGATTAGGGAAAATTTCATAATAGGTTTGGAGTTGGAATTGATATAGTTTTGAATTCCCCTTCAATTAAAATGACTTTCTGTTGCATTAGCCCAAATCACAGCATATTGCCATCTCATGATCATGCATCATATTGTTGCATTGCATTGATTGTGCTCTCCCTCTCTGTTGCCGGTATTCGTCCCCTCTCGATAGACGTACTTCCGACAATGAGTTCGATGACACTAATGAAGAGCTATAATATCTTTAGAAGTGCCAGGCAAGCAAAACACCCTTGTTCATTCCGATACAATCCCACTCTCTCGCTCCTGCTCTCTTTTACTGCATTAGGAAAACAACAATTCAACTGTTACATGTTGCGGTAGTTGAACCCCTTTCCTCTGCATGACCTGTCATTGCCACAGTAAATAGATGAAACCCACTAGCATGAGTAGGAGTTGTTTGAGCCCTGATGTGCCTACTCATTCATGCTTATTTGTCATCCTGCTACTGCTTAGAGCTGAGTCAGGTCTGATTCATCGGGGATGAATTGGAACAGTGATGAACATGTCCTACTGTGTGTGAGCTAAGTGTGTGAACACGATTTGGTAAAGGTAGTGGTGAGAGGCCATGTAGGAGTACATTGTGGGTTGTCTCATTGAAACCGTCCTTAGGAACTGAGTTCTGTGTTTGTGATCCATGAAACAGTTACTACCACGCATTGGGCCCGAAACCAATGGACCCTCTCGGCTTCTTGATCACCCTTGTCCTCTATCCAGGAGTTGCAACTAGTTTCTGGTGTTTATAGGATATGTGTTGGTGGCCGTGCGTAGCGCTGACCCTAGGGGTGGTCTATGATGCGGTAGATACACCGTGGCCGGGCATGCCGGGCGCCCGTTTGGTGTCTCGGAACCCTGTACACATCGTCCGGGGCCGTATGTGGAAACCTCGGCCGGACTCCCTGCGGATGGAACCTGGATAGGCGATAAACCTGGACTAGAGACTTGAGTGTTTAGGTAGGCTGTGGCCGACACCCTCATTGGGCTTCCGCTTGAAGGTTGCCGAGTACATGTCGTGTAAACGGCGGTAAGTGGTGAGAGCGTGTGTGAAGAAGTACACCCCTGCAGGGTTAACATCATCTATTCGAATAGTCCTGTCCGTGGTAATGGACTTCTGGGTTGCCTATAACAGTTCATAGACAAGTGAAAGTGGATACTCTAAAAATCGCAAGATAAGTGTGAGTGCTATGGATGGCCTTCTCGTTGGGAGACGAGAGCAGATCCATAGTGGTGTATTGAATGGTGAACATGTGGACTCATGTGCGCCACCTCAAAAGAGTTGCTTGCAGTTGTAGTTCAGATTAGCCACTGAGTCAATGCTGGCTTGCTGCAGTTAAACTCCACCACCCCCTTTGTTGATACCGGTGCATATGTAGTTAGTTCTGATGTAAGTCTTGCTGGGTACATTTGTACTCACGTTTGCCTATTCTATGTTTTTGCAGAGAGGCGTCAGTCTCGCTAGTAGTTCCGTGTGGACTTCGACGTTTAGCTTGATACCTCAGCTACGATCTTGTGCCCTCGGCAGGATCTGGTAGATAGTCAGGCTTCTCAGCCTTTTTAATTTGTAGATGTCTGTACTCAGACATGTTAAGCTTCTGCATGTGCTTTGACTTGTACGGTATGATTGTTGGGTCATGAGACCCATGTTTGTAATATCTCGCTCCTCGGAGCCTAATGGATAAATACTTGAGTTGTAGGGTTATGTTGTGATGCCATGTTGTATTTACACATATCGAGCATATTGTGTGTATGATTGAAATGCTTGGTATGTGTGGGATCCGACAATCTAGTTGTTTATCCTTGGCAATCTCTCTTATGGGGAAATGTAGTCTAGTGCTTCCATGAGCCATAGTAGTCCGCTACAGCCCGGTTCACCGGAGTCCTGTTAGCCCAGCACTACTGCTCAGGACACTTGACTGGCCGGCATGTGTTTCACTTTGTTCCTGTGTCTGTCCCTTCAGGGAAATGTCACGCAGTGACATCTGGAGTCCTGCCTAGCCTGCTACAGCCCGGGTTCCCGGAGTCCTGTTAGCCCAGTGCTACAGCCCGGATTCACACGCTGCTGACTGACACGCTCGATGTGATTCATGTATGCCTGTCCCCATAGGTTAGTGCCGCTTTGGGTTCACGACTAGCCATGTCGGCCCGGGTTCCTTGTCATATGGATGCTAGCGACACTATCATATACGTGAGCCAAAAGGCGCAAATGGTCCCGGGCCATGGTAAGGCGACACCCGTGGGAATACCGTGCGTGAGGCCGCAAAGTGATATGAAGTGTTACCGGCTAGATCGATGTGACTTGGAATCGGGGTCCTGACAGCGTTGGTATCAGAGCCTGACTGCCTGTAGGATTACCAAGCCAAATCGGTCGAAGTTGAGTCTAGAAATGCTTTAGTTATATACGGGAATTGATTGTGGAATGGAACGTAAGCCTCTTTTTGCTCCTTATACCTTATGCCTTCTGATCTGAGTCATTCTCTTCTCATTCTACGCGGGTTAAGAAACTAGGCCTTCTCATCTATCTATCAGGATGACGTGTTACTAATCCGTAGACTTATAGGATTGTTGGATTCAAGTCTCAGTTCAGTTCCTTTTACCTCCATATGCTCATAGCTGGCCTCAGAACCTTGATATTGTGTTGTTGAGTGGTTATGCCACCATTTTGCAGGATGTCTCAAATCGTTTTGAGCATTTACAGCCGTTATGCTGTCTGAGTCATCCCAGGTTTCTAAGTAGTCTGATGTATTTGCAAATCCTTTCTTTCCATTTCTGATATCCTTTTGGGCCAGATTAATCACACTAATCGGTGAGTTGAGGTACTCTGTTGTCTCGATATATATGTTGGAGCTATCATTATGACCCTAGGTGTTTTAGGGAGTCACCTAGTAATATAGCCATGTTTTGTGTTCCGGTGTGATAATTCTGGCCACCATTCTCGAAAGCATCCCGTGATGCCATTTAGTAGTAGGTATTCTATTCCTGGGTTCTTGAACCCGAGATTCACCCTACTTATCTCATGTTGATAGTGTTGCTAGTTCCTTTAAGATACTAGTAACCTTTGCGATAGTCCTCGAGATCCATGGTATTTCCTTCTTCCAAATACCATGAACCATTAAGCCAGAAGTTCTTTGAACCAAAAGATCACCATTAGAATACTCCTGAGGAGTTCTCCATTCATAATTGTGTCTCTGCCAGTCCTACCTCTCAGCATGGGTCATCCGGAAGAAATATGTTGAACTTGTTCGACATACTAACCTATGCATCCACAACTCAGAAAGATATATGTTCCCTGAGTTGTCCCTCTGTAGTTGTATTCCGATCCTTGTCTATTAGTTGATAGCCAAGTTTATGTCGTGCATTCGTGTTATCGATGCCTAGTATTCTTGTGGTTCGTCAAGCCGTTCTATTTCAGAATGACTAGGAGAAACAAACTCCAGTACCTCATCCATATCCAGGATTGGGTCAAAGCAGTTGTATTCTGCAGATCAAATGCAATCAAGCTTTGATTCTGTTCTACCTTGAAGTATTACCCACTTTTATGTCACGAACGTCATGAGAATTGCACCTTATCTTATGAATTCTTGATGCAGTGATACTCTCGCCATCATCGTTCATTCCTCGGTCCTGTGTTGCCATAACCGGAATGCTGACAAGTGAACTGTGATGTGTGAAATCAATACTCCTAGCAACCTCGATGCTTGGTAGTTAATGGACAATATTCTCATTCTTAGCGTGTTGGTTATTGAATCATCATTCTAAGATTGATTGTGCTACCTAGTCCATTTCCCTGGTGCACTCTTCGATCAAGAGTTGGGACTGTGTCTATCCTTGCTTATTTGATCATATCGTCTTGCCCTGACAAGCAAGATTTTTCTCGAGCTTAATAACATATCGGTGGTTCGTGATTTCCGAAGATCTTCTCGGAAGTATTACCTGGTTGTCACCTGACAGGTATGTTGAGTTCGTGATTAAATGGGTTTTCTTATAAATCACCCCTTCTCCAAGAATCTGTGTTGGATATCCCTGAGCTAGTTGGTTGAGCTAAACAACAACTTGGAGAGTTGGAAGATAAAGCTTGTCTGACTTAGTTCATGTTAAGGGATATCTTTTTGTGTGTGTGTGTGTTGAAGAAAGATGATATCTCCATCGATTGGTCCTCGTGATCAGTTGTTGGATCTATTGCCTTGTCAAAACCTTGACTTGAGTATGGGCTATCGTCAAGTCAAATCAGAACCAATGATGTTCGTAATGTTGCCTTACTCGTGGTTGATCCCTCGAGCATACATCATTACATCTTCTAGTCTGACCAATACTATCACCGTGTTCACATGATGGTGGAAGTCCAGTGATATGGAAATTCGGATGAGTTGCTGTTGAGCCCATTAGCAGGATTCTGTCTTCCCCCATGACTCATGTTGAACATCAACCTAGTGTTGGAAACTTGTGTAAGCATTTCTTCGTGTTTTGTTCATGAAGCATATGTTTGGATGGAAGAAGCGACTTTCTCTGATTCAAGTGCATTTGGTGCAAGTTGCCGCTATAAATTCGAGAAAGCTTGTTTTTGCTCCCTCTGGAATCATCCCAAGTTAGTCATGCCTATGTGCGAAGTATTCTATGGTATGATAGGTTGGCCGTCTCCATTCTGTATGTGTTCCTAGCACACCAAGCCACTGATTGATTTGTTCAAGGAGAAGAAGTTCCTTCTTAAGAGCTAATGATGACTTATGCAAGGACTTTGTTATCCTTGATGATGGTTCCCCACCTGAACTCGGTAGTGTTTTATTATAAGACTACTATGTGGTCATGCTTGTATGGAACAGCGTGTTCACCAGTTTGTACAAAACCAGCTCATGTTTTGGAGCTTACTATCGTAGTTCATTCCCTGAGAATCTCGCAATGTCATCTCGTCGATTTGTGTTGCAAACTTTAATTTTTCTTTATAGACTTGATGAGTCTGGAATGTCCTGACACCAACCAGATCTAAATCTCAAGCAGATGTGATGGTTGGAACGTTTTCCCAAGAACTATAATATTGGTCTCACCATAACCGGTAAAGTGGATGTCGTGGCCAACACACCCAACCGGAAGACCTATTATTCTAGTATCTTGATTTAGAAAGTTGGCCACCTCCCCATAAGGATTTCGTAGGATTTACCCCCTGGATGTCCCTTATGGATTTTGTGTTCCTGAAGTCCGACCTTTACTTGATGTTCTAGATATCAAACCATATCTATGATTGGGATACGCTAGTACCTCAAGGAGAACATTAGAAGCGGAGTGCTAAATGTCTCTCGATCGATTATCCAGATTTTGTCCCCTTGGCCTCGCTAAGGTGAAATCTGAGAAAGTGTTATCTTCCTTTGCATCCGCATCCTCCACCAATATCCATCATGGTGGTATGTTGTGTTGCGAGGATCCTTGTCATGGATATTGGTAAAACCTTGATGAATATGGAAATGCTCAAGTTCTTGAGAGCACGTGCAAGCACTAGGATTTATCTTCGGCATTAAATGGGATCCGCTCTCAGTTTCCTCGGTTATGCTATAACCATTCAAACAGGGGAATCACTCGTCTGTTGAGCTTTTTCCCAGTCACTAGAATCATTCCCAGTATTTGCATTTTGTTCCCAGCTTGCACCCGTCATTGTGTCAGTCTACCATGGGTCCCATCCATTTCCGGTGATAAGCAAAAATCATCCATTGCGTTGTCTTCAACAAGGTAGTCCACATCATCCATCCTAGTCCAAGTATGCCATCTCTTCGAGCTATCTCAAACGATCAATTGTAAATTTCCTTAAGCCGGTATGAAGAGTTTCAATGATCTCTAAGTCAAAAGTAATTCTTTTTGCCACTTAAGGGAATATTTCTGCGAGTCACCTTCCTTAAGATGTCTCGTTATGGTATCATGGCAATTATCTCCTCACTACCTTGGAAACCATGCACCATCCTACTCCAGCATGGAATTATCGCCTACCAATTTGAACCTTTGTCATATGTTTCTCTTCCATCATCTCTGATGGATGTTTTGCCTCTCAGATCCAGAGATGTTTCCATGTCTCATTCCACGAGTTGATCTTGTGATCATTAATACGTTGCTCGAACCTCAAGAAGATCGTTTCTTCTTAAATTCTCCCTTTCTACTCGTTGTCATGTTGGATGTTGTTCTCAAAGCAAGACGTCGAGATCAAGATGATGCAATAAATCAACATCCTCAAGAAGACATCTGGATCGTGAAGATTTTGTTAGCTTGTGTTTCCCCCTTCACCTTACCCTATGCTTGAATCTCGGGACGAGATTCTTGTTTAGTAGGGGTGAGTTGTCACATCCCTAGAGTACCTGAGTGAAATTGTTGCATCTGCACTCATGCATCATGTCTAAAATTTCTGAAAGTTGAATTGAGGTTTGTTGAAACCCTCAGAAACCAGTTCAAAAATAATCAACATTAAAATGTCTTCAAAGAAGTCCAAGAAAATGTTCCTCTTAGTCTCTGAAAATATTGGCAAGAGGTAAAATTCAAACCAATGTTTTTGGTATCTCAGAAACATTTATTTTGGGACTTTGAATTAATTCAATAATTATTTGCATTGGATATATATTCTTTATATAATTAATATATGTCCAATAATTCTGGAACATTTTATGTGGTTTTGGATATTTTAGTTCTAGCCACATAATTATTTTCAGGATTTCATAAAATGGTTTGGTGTTAAAACTAAACCCAAAACAATTGCAGAAAAATAGAAAACAGAAACAATTTAGAAAACAGAGAAGAGAGAGAGCTTACCTGGGCCACTGCTGGCCTGACACTGTGCCGGCCCAGCCGACTAGCCAGCGCCAGTCACCCCCTACCTCGCGCCAGAAGGCAGGGGCGCGTGCTCGCTGCACGCCGGCCACCTCCTGCCTCCCTGCCTGCCTCCTCGTCGCTCTGGCCCTCCCTCGCGACGCCACACATCCCCCGACCTTTCTCGCACTCTCCCTCGCCCTCATCCCCTACTCCGTCTCTCTCTCACCCGCGCGACCGAACGCAGCCGTCGCCGCCGCCGAGCTCCCCCACGGCCAGAGCCACCTCCGAGCCTCTCCGACGCGTCCCCGAGCTCCGCCGTGACGCCCCGATCCTTTCCGCCGAGCCACATGACGCCGGACGCCTCGAAGCACCATCCCCGACCCCTTCATCCTCCTCGGGTCGCCGGAGATTCGCCTCGCCGCCCCGCTCACTCCGACACCTCACCGGCCCCGCCGTCTACACCGAAAGACTCAACGTAAGCCCCTGCCCCTAACCCCCCACCTCTACGCCTTGGTTGCGCCCCCTAGCCGCCATCTCCACCGAGCCCGAGCACTCGACTCCGCCGGCGACGCCGTCGTCGTGGCCACAGCCACACAGGCTCGAAACCGAGCGCGTCACCGCGTTTGCCACACTCCCAGGAGGCTGTAGGCCCTCTCCACGCCCCTGTTGTGTATCCCAGCACCGAACCCGAGCACGCCCGAGCTCCGGCCGCCGCGGCCGAGCTCCCCACCGTCGCCTCCGGCCGCCCCAGGCCCGGCTGGCGCCACCATCCGACGCGCGCTGGTTTGGGCTCTCGAACGAGCCCAACCACGCTGCGAACGGGGTCCCAGAGCCCGTTCCCGCGGCCCTCCGCCGCGTCTGGTCATCACCGGCGGCTAAACGCCGGTGGTTTAGCCCCGGTTAACCAGGGGCTTGACCCCGTCTGACCAGGGTTTGACCACCCTGGGTCACTTACGCGTGGGGCTAGCCCTGCTAATTAACCTAGGTTAGTGTTAATTTATTTAGTTAGTTTTAATTAGCCTCTGACATGTGGGCCCAGGCCTTAACTAAACTAGATTAGGTTTAGTTTAATTTTAGTTAACCTTGTTAGTTAACTGTGTCACTGACGTGTGGACCCCACACGTCAGGTTTGACCTGGACCGAGCCGTTGACCTGCTGACGTCACTGTGAGGTCATGCTGACGCAGTAAAGCACTTTCTGGATTTAAGTTTATTCAGAAAATTCCAGAAATTAGTATAAACTTCTAAAAATCATAGAAAATCAACCGTAACTCCAAATGAAATAAATTATATATGAAAAATTATCAGAAAAATTCAAGGAATCCATCTATACCATTTTCATGCATGTTTGAGCAAGTTAACCTCACTGTTTAGGATGAAACATGATTAGGGCAAATTTCATAATAGGTTTGGAGTTGGAATTGATATAGTTTTGAATTCCCCTTCAATTAAAATGACTTTCTGTTGCATTAGCCCAAATCACAGCATATTGCCATGTCATGATCATGCATCATATTGTTGCATTGCATTGATTGTGCTCTCCCTCTCTGTTGCCGGTATTCGTCCCCTCTCGATAGACATACTTCCGATGATGAGTTCGATGATACCGATGAAGAGCTATAATATCTTCAGAAGTGCCAGGCAAGCAAAACACCCCGCGCGACCGAACGTAGCCGTCGCCGCCGATGAGCTCCCCCACGGCCAGAGCCACCTCCGAGCCTCTTCGACGCGTCCTCGAGCTCCGCCGTGACGCCCCGGTCCTTTCCGCCGAGCCAGATGACGCCGGACGCCTCGAAGCACCATCCCCGACCCCTTCATCCTCCTCGGGTCGCCGGAGATTCGCCTCACCGCCCCGCTCGCTCCGACACCTCCCCGGCCCCGCCGTCTACACCGGAAGACTCAACGTAAGCCCCTGCCCCTAACCCCCCACCTCTACGCCTCGGTTGCGCCCCCTAGCCGCCATCTCCACCGAGCCCGAGTACTCGGCTCTGCCGGCGACGCCGTCGTCGTGGCCACAACCATGCAGGCTCGAAACCGAGCGTGTCACCGCGTTTTCCACACTCCCAGGAGGCTGTAGCCCCTCTCCACGCCCCTGTTGTGTATCCCAGCACCGAACCCGAGCACGCCCGAGCTCCGGCCGCCGCGGCCGAGCTCCCCGCCGTCGCCTCCGGCCGCCCCAGGCCCGGCTGGCGCCACCATCCGACGCGCGCTGGGTTGGGCTCTCGAACGAGCCCAACCACGCTGCGAACGGGGTCCCAGAGCCCGTTCCCGCGGCCCTCCGCCGCGTCTGGTCATCACCGGCGGCTAAACGCCGGTGGTTTAGCCCCGGTTAACCAGGGGTTTGACCCCGTCTGACCAGGGTTTGACCACCCTGGGTCACTGACGCGTGGGGCTAGCCCTGCTAATTAACCTAGGTTAGTGTTAATTTATTTAGTTAGTTTTAATTAGCCTCTGACATGTGGGCCCAGGCCTTAACTAAACTAGATTAGGTTTAGTTTAATTTTAGTTAACCTTGTTAGTTAACTGTGTGACTGACGTGTGGACCCCACACGTCAGGTTTGACCTGGACCGAGCCGTTGACCTGCTGACGTCACTGTGAGGTCATGCTGACGCAGTAAAGCACTTTCGGGATTTAAGTTTATTCAGAAAATTCCAGAAATTAGTATAAACTTCTAAGAATCATAGAAAATCAACCGTAACTCCAAATGAAATAAATTATATATGAAAAATTATCAGAAAAATTCAAGGAATTCATCTGTACCATTTTCATGCATGTTTGAGCAAGTTAACCTCACCGTTTAGGATGAAACATGATTAGGGCAAATTTCATAATAGGTTTGGAGTTGGAATTGATATAGTTTTGAATTCCCCTTCAATTAAAATGACTTTCTGTTGCATTAGCCCAAATCACAACATATTGCCATGTCATGATCATGCATCATATTGTTGCATTGCATTGATTGTGCTCTCCCTCTCTGTTGCCGGTATTCGTCCCCTCTCGATAGACATACTTCCGACGATGAGTTCGATGACACCGATGAAGAGCTATAATATCTTCAGAAGTGCCAGGCAAGCAAAACACCCTTGTTCATTCCGATACAATCCCACTCTCTCGCTCCTGCTCTCTTTCACTGCATTAGGACAACAATGATTCAACTGTTACATGTTGCGGTAGTTGAACCCCTTTCCTCTGCATGACCAGTCATTGCCACAGTAAATAGATGAAACCCACTAGCATGAGTAGGAGTTGTTTGAGCCCTGATGTGCCTACTCATTCATGCTTATTTGTCATGCCTGCTACTGCTTAGAGTTGAGTCAGGTCTGATTCATCGGGGATGAATTGGAACAGTGATGAACATGTCCTACTGTGTGTGAGCTAAGTGTGTGAACACGATTTGGTAAAGGTAGCGATGAGAGGCCATGTAGGAGTACATGGTGGGTTGTCTCATTGAAACCGTTCTTAGGGACTGAGTTCTGTGTTTGTGATCCATGAAACAGTTACTACCACGCATTGGGCCCGAAACCAATGGACCCTCTCGGCTTCTTGATCACCCTTGTCCTCTGTCCAGGAGTTGCAACTAGTTTCTGGTGTTTATAGGATATGTGTTGGCGGCCGTGCGTAGCGCTGACCCTAGGGGTGGTCTATGATGCGGTAGATACACCATGACCGGGCATGCCGGGCGCCCGTTTGGTGTCTCGGAACCCTGTACACATCGTCCGGGGCCGTATGTGGAAACCTCGGCCGGACTCCCTGCGGATGGAACCTGGATAGGCGATAAACCTGGACTAGAGACTTGAGTGTTTAGGTAGGCTGTGGCCGACACCCTCATTGGGCTTCCGCTTGAAGGTTGCCGAGTACATGTCGTGTAAACGGCGGTAAGTGGTGAGAGCGTGTGTGAAGAAGTACACCCCTGCAGGGTTAACATCATCTATTCGAATAGCCGTGTCCGCGGTAATGGACTTCTGGGTTGCCTATAACAGTTCATAGACAAGTGAAAGTGGATACTCTAAAACTCGCAAGATAAGTGTGAGTGCTATGGATGGCCTTCTCGTAGGGAGACGAGAGCGGATCCATAGTGGTCTATTGAATGGTGAACATGTGGACTCATGTGCGCCACCTCAAATGAGTTGCTTGCAGTCGTAGTTCAGATTAGCCACTGAGTCAACGCTGGCTTGCTGCAGTTAAACTCCACCACCCCCTTTGTTGATACCGGTGCATATGTAGTTAGTTCTGATGTAAGTCTTGCTGGGTACATTTGTACTCACGTTTGCCTATTCTATGTTTTTGCAGAGAGACGTCAGTCTCGCTAGTAGTTCCATGTGGACTTCGACGTTTAGCTTGATACCTCAGCTACGATCTTGTGCCCTCGGCAGGATCTGGTAGATAGTCAGGCTTCTCAGCCTTTTTCATTTGTAGATGTCTGTACTCAGACATGTTAAGCTTCCGCATGTGCTTTGACTTGTATGCTATGATTGTTGGGTCATGAGACCCATGTTTGTAATATCTCGCTCCTCGGAGCCTAATGGATAAATACTTGAGTTGTAGGGTTATGTTGTGATGCCATGTTGCATTTACACATATCGAGCATATTGTGTGTATGATTGAAAGCTTGGTATGTGTGGCATCTGACAATCTAGTTGTTTATCCTTGGCAGTCTCTCTTATGGGGAAATGTAGTCTAGTGCTTCCATGAGCCATAGTAGCCCGCTACAGCCCGGTTCACCGGAGTCCTGTTAGCCCAACACTACTGCTCATGACACTTGACTGGCCGGCATGTGTTTCACTTCGTTCCTGTGTCTTTCCCTTCGGGGAAATGTCACGCGGTGACATCTGGAGTCCTGCCTAGCCTGCTACAGCCCGGGTTCCCGGAGTCCTGTTAGCCCAGTGCTACAGCCCGGATTCACACGCTGCTGACCGACACGCTCGATGTGATTCATGTATGCCTGTCCCCATAGGTTAGTGCCGCTTTGGGTTCACGACTAGCCATGTCGGCCCGGGTTCCCTGTCATATGGATGCTAGCGACACTATCATATACGTGAGCCAAAAGGCGCAAACGGTCCCGGGCCATGGTAAGGCGACACCCGTGGGAATACCGTGCATGAGGCCGCAAAGTGATATGAAGTGTTACCGGCTAGATCGATGTGACTTGGAATCGGGGTCCTGACATTTGGTGCACTGGAGCATGTGCTTGTAGTTAAAATTTGAATTATGCTACACGATGCCACTTGGTGAACTTACCATCTACTCTCTTCTACATGCTGCAAGATGGAGGTGGCCAGAAGTGTAGTCTTCGGCAGGACTAGCTATCCCCCTCTTATTCTGGCATTCTGCAGTTCAGTCCACATATGATACCCCTTTTCCATTTGATACCAATGCATACATATGTAGTGTAGCTCCTTGCTTGTGAGTACTTTGGATGAGTACTCACGGTTGTTTTTCTCCCCCTTTTCCCCTTTCCTATATCCGATTGCTGCGACCAGACGTTGGAGTCCAGGAGCCAGAAGCCACTGTCGATGACGACTACTAGTACTCGGGAGGTGCCTACTACTACGTGTAGCCCGCTGACGACGACCAGGAGTAGTTTAGGAGGATCCCAGGCAGGAGGCCTGCTCCTCTTTCGATCTGTATCCCAGCTTGTGCTAGCCTTCTTAAGGCAAACTTGTTTAACTTATGTCTGTACTTAGATATTGTTGCTTCCGCTAACTCGTCTATGATCGAGCTCTTGTATTCGAGCCTTCGAGGCCCCTGGCTTGTAATATGATGCTTGTATGACTTATTTTATTTGTAGAGTTGTGTTGTGATATCTTCCCGTGAGTCCCTGATCTTGATCGTACATGTTTGCATGTATGATTAGTGTACGATTGAATCGGGGGCGTCACAGATATAGAGCATACAGTTCACTCGGATGAACTGTTTTTGATTAGGCAACACAAAAGAAACGGTCAGCCAGATCAAGGTGTGTGTGATTGAGGGCATACGCTTCAGAAGGATTAACTCTTTGTGATTAGGCAACAGAACAGAAACGGGTCAGCCGGATCAAAGTGTCTGCGATTGATGGCATACACTTCACATGGATGAACTGTTTGCGATTAGCCACAACAAACTGAAACAGTTAGATAGATCAACGTGTGTGCGCTAGACGGGCACACACATTCTAATTAAAAGAAGCGTGTAGATGGTAATAACGAGCGCGCACGGTTGTTGGAACAAGACGTGTGCTGCCATTGCCTATTGCGGTGCACCCTATGGTGCAAATGCCACGTACGTGGCCGAGAAGACGTACGTGCCCACGTTACGCCTTCCGGGAATAGTGCCGCACTGATAACCGTCAGTAAATTTTGAGCTTGTGTCCCGTCACATTCCAAATTGCAAACCTGTTCACACCGATCAAAACCTAAACGGTTTCCCACTTAGGAGCATATTATACTCGGTTATAAATACTACTACTCCAAGATGACTGCACATTCCTTCTCAACTCCTCATCCAAAAAAACAAACAAGTCATTCATCATCGTTCCCTTGCGTCTGCCATGGCCAGCGTGAGTTCTGGGTAGAGAGATTGCCACCAGGGAGGGGCGAGCCTGGAAGCGGAAGCACGATACTTCTATTTGGTCTAATCTGCCTGTGTAAAAAAATTAAGGCGGGAGAAGGCAATATACGTATGTCGTTTCGCACACGGAGGTGGCACGTTCCCTCTCGGAACCACGAGCCTTCTTGACGGAAGCTCTGGTTTGCAAGAAACTTACAACAAAGCTTGTCCCAATTCGGCCAAAAAAATTACCACAACATGTTGGTGCCGTGTCATGACACCATGCCAAGTTTCTTGATTTTCAGGCGTGTTTTGGATTTACACGAATTAAAAAACCAAGTTTCTCAATCTTTTCGGCCGAGCTACGACACCCAGATGTTTGAATTTCATTCCCATCTCTTGCATGGGACCTATAAATTCACCCAAGGACACATGTGATTTTTCAAACAACTTTTGTGCCCTGGAGCATGTGCTTGTAGTTCAAATTTCAATTATGCACATTAAATGCCCAGAAACTCAATTAATGCATAAAATGCCAAACAAACCCAGAATAATTCCAAAATTTAGCACGATACTTCTATTTGGTCTAATCTGCATGTGTAAAAAAATTAAGGCGGGAGAAGGCAGTATATGTATCTCATTTCGCACACGGAGGTGACACGTTCCCTCTCGGAACCATGAGCCTTCTTGACGGAAGCTCCGGTTTGCAAGAACCTTACACCAAAGCTTGTCCCAATTCGGCTAAAAAATTTACTGCAGCATGTTGGTGCCATCTCATGACACCATGCCAAGTTTCATGATTTTCGGGCGTGTTTTGGATTTACAGGAATTTAAAAAAATCAAGTTTCTCAATCTTTCCGACCGAGCCACGGTGCCCAGATGTTTGAATTTCATTCCCATTTCTTGCATGGGACCTATAAATTCACCCAAAGACACACATGTGATTTTTCAACCAACTTTGGTGCACTAGAGCATGTGCTTGTATTTCAAATTTGAATTATGCACATTAAATGCCCCAAAACTCAATTAATGTATAAAAAAGGCCAAACGAACCCAGAATAATTCCAAAATTTAGCACGATACTTCTATTTGGTCTAATCTGCCAGTGTAAAAAAATTAAGGTGGGTGAAGGCAGCGTACCTATGTCGTTTCTCACACGAAGGTGAGACGTTCCCTCTCGGAACCAAGAGCCTTCTTGAGGGAAGCTCCGGTTTGCAGGAAGCTTACACCAAAGCTTGTCCCAATTCAGCCAAAAAATTTACTCAAACATGTTGGTGCCATGTCATGACACCATGCCAAGTTTCATGATTTTCAGTCGTGTTTTGGATTTACAGGAATTAAAAAACCAAGTTTCTCAATCATTCTGGCCGAGCCACGATGCCCACATGTTTGAATTTCATTCCCATTTCTTGCATGGTACCTATAAATTCACCCAAAGACACACATGCGATTTTTGAACAAACTTTGGTGCATTGGAGCATGTGCTTGTAGTTCAAATTTGAATTATGCACATTAAATACCCAGAAACTCAATTAATGCATAAAAATGCCAAACGAACCTGGAATAATTCCAAATTTAAACACGACACTCATGTACTAGTTGCATGTTCACTATACGTAAATGTTCTAGCAATTCAAACACCATCCTTTCCCTCCATAACACCACTTTGTCTTTCAAAACATAAAGAAAAAAAATCAGGTATGCCACAAACAGTTTACTAGAAAGAATCATGTGGGATGCGATATAAAATATCTTGGCGCACCATCTTGTCTAGCTTACGCAGGAAGCTTCATCGTCTACAGTCCACTTCCCTCGCTTGAACCACACTTGCGTGCTAGTTTCTCGCGGCACCGAGCGAAATTGTTTTGCCACCGCAGAAATATCTATATCCCCGCCCCCTACCTCCTACCAAAATCCACATTTCCATTGTTCCACCTTGCTTTCCAAGTTCAAACCTTCACTGCTGCTTACTGGAAGCTCAGCCTCCTCGTCGGCTACCCTTCTTCTTGCAGCGCCGCCTCCTTGCCGGCGACCCTTCTTCTTGCAGCGCCGCCTCCTTGCCGGCGACCCTTCTTCTTGCTGCGCGGCCTCCTCGCCATCGACCCTTCTTCTTGCTGCGTGGCCTCATCGATATGGTCAGGTAATCCACACCCCACACACACCATCCTCCTCCTTTCCCATCCCACATGCCCCGACCGATGGAGCGACACCTTCCACCGTAATTACTGCCCCCTCCTCCAATTAAGCGTCGCCCACCGCCATTTTGCACGCATTATAACATGGAGCTCAGTAGCATGCGGCCGCACATGCGTCACTATGGCTGCCATGCATGTCGACCGCCAGATCTTGGAGGAGCACCTCATCTTCGAGGCCACCGTCGACACCGCCACACGGTTGTCCACTTTAAGATACAGTTCGTGATGTTTTCTCGAGGCCACCGCCAGTGCCTTCTAGTGATTTGTCCTTTGTAATGTTAATATGCAATCTGATGTTCAGTTAACAGTTTGGTCCTCTGAAATGTAATGTTCAGTTAACACTTTGGTCCAACAATTGCTACATTTCATAGTACTATTCTCAAGCATTCTTTGTTTTGTTAACTGTCTTATCTTCTAGTATATGTTTCTATTCTGCAATGTCGTGCTCAGTTAACTATTTTGGTTCATTTGGTCTGTTGTCCATTTAACTGTTTGGTTCAGTTCTGCAATTTGATTTTCATTTGCTGTGGGTACAAATTTGTATTGTTATGCATGTGACACCAATCGAATTTGGCTTTACTCAATACATATTCTACTAATAGTATGACAACTCTCAGTTAACCTGATCAAGATCTTCCTTATGTGTGTTGCAGGGAAACAATGGGAGACACTGCGGTTTACCATCGAGGTTTGTTCAAGCAGGGTCCTTTGGCTAATAGCACATTATTGTGCATTTTTAGGAATCATTCTAATATTTAGGTTTCTTACAATTTGGTCTTGCACATGTAGGCCCTGCCGTCAGAGGCTCAGACCCACTATTTGACCCATTTTGCATATGGGGAAATGAGATGTCCATGAATATAAGTCAAGTCAAGAAACTCAGAAAGATTGTTAGGATGAAGAAACTTGCGACGAATAACAACAAGATCTTTGTTTGCACAATGAAGAAGACATCAGTCAACTATAGGATGATACCAACTCTTTTACCTTGTTTTTACCCCTTACGCCATTTCAAAATTTACAATAGGGATTTATGCATAGCTTTGTTTTCAGTACTTCTGAAAGTAGTTCACCGATGATTATCTCTCAAACCACCTGCATGGTCAAGAGGCGAGGAAGGTATTCATTCAACACCCACGGTACAATATTGAAGTCTTGCTGAAGAGGACAAAGGTTGCGCGGGCAATTATCCATAGCCACTGGCCTAAAGTTGCAAGGACATTCAACATCACTGAAGGCTCAATATTTGCCTTCCGCTTCTGCATTTTCCCAGATGAGATTCATCTATCTATTTACCGTGTATGATGCTACTTTCCAAAGCTTTTTGATGCTGCATGTGAAACTTGGTGCTCTTGTGTAATGGCGTAACTGAGTGCCGGCTATCTGATGTAATTCAATTATGAAATCCTGTTTGCTTTTATACGGATCTGAAATATATGGCGTGTTTTATAAGAAATATCAGTTTGATTAGTACATGCATTATCAATAATAGGCTATTTACCCTGCTTATTGGGGTTTTCTATTACAAACGGTTACTCACACAACACTGTGGGCGATGAACTCAAACAACCCGCATGGTTTCTAGAAAGTAGGCGTGTTCGATCAACTAACAATCACACACGGCTTCCTGCAGCGAACTGTTTGCGTTAGGCCACCTTGCACAAACGTTTCCACACAAAGAACTGTGTGTGATATACATACCTACGGAAATGTTTTTCTAGGATTCACCGTGTGGGATGTACATACCGGAAATGATTTTCTGGGATTCACCGTGTGGGATGTTCATACCTACGGAAATGATTTTCTAGGATTCACCGTGTGGGATGTACATACCTACGAAAATGATTTTCTGGGATTCACCGTGTGGGATGTACATACCTACGGAAATGATTGGGTTTCAATGCCTCACCCGATCGCACACGGCCCCAGCCTGGGTCCCAGGAGGGCCTATCCCCGACGATTTCTGGGTCATGTGGGAAGGACACCCTATCGCACACACTCACTTGGCGACGGTTCCAAATGCCGTCATGGAAAGGGGTTAAAAACCATTTGTTTAGCACATCACTGTACCAGTGAGAGTCTTCCTTTTTCAGACAAACAGTGACACACAAAATGAGCATGCTCATCTAAAGATTTTCCCTCAGCTAAACTAGTTGGGGTTTCAGGACGAGCACATATGGATCGAAGATGATCCAAGTATAAAACTTTAAGTGGATCCATATCAATATATTTTTAGCAAGCAAAGATGCAAGCAAATAGAAGGCACATGGCAACATAAGCAAAGATATCAAACGACCAAAAAGGCATACAGAAAGAAGGCGGATAAAAAGGCATATCTTTTGTGTTTTTCTGAAAATCGTTTTAGAATTGGGGGAGAGAAAAACAAGAGGCAAATGGAAAATAATGCAATGCAAGAGATGAGAGTTTATGGTGGGTACTTGGTAAGCTTGATGTAGACCTCCCCAACAATGGCGCCAAAAATTCTTCCTGCTACTTCTTGAGCTTGCATTGGTTTTTCCCTTGAAGAGGAAAGGGTGATGCCTCAAAGTAGAGATAAGTATTTCCCTCAGTTAGAGAACCAAGGTATCAATCCAGTAGGAGGTACAAGCAAGTCCCCAATCTATGCACCTGCACAAACAATCAAACACTTGCACCCAACGTGATAAAGGGGTTGTCAATCCCTTCACGGTCAATTGCAAAGGTGAGATCTGATAGAGATAGGTATTAAAGATTGCTAAAACGTAAAGCAAATTAAAAGTAAATAAATTGCAACAAGATATTTTTGGTATTTTTGGTTTAGAGATATGAAAATATATAATGGAAAATAGACCTAGGGGCCATAGGTTTCACTACAGGCTTCTCTCTCGAAGGCAAATAATATGGTGGGTGAAAAAATTACTGTCGAGCAATTGATAGAAAAGCGCAAAGTTATGACGATATCCAAGGCAATGATTATGCATATAGGAATCACGTCCATGTCAAGTAGTCCGACTCCTGCCTGCATCTACTACTATTACTCCACACATCGATCGCTATCCAGCATGCATCTAGAGTATTAAGTTCATAAAGAATGGAGTAACGCCTTAAGTAAGATGACATGATGTAGAGGGATAAACTCAAGCAATATGATGAAAACCACATCTATTATCCTTGATGGCAACAATACATTACGTCACTGGGTGAGCACATGATACGTCTCCAACGTATCTATAATTTTGGATTGTTCCATGCTGTTATATTATCAATCTGGGATGTTTTACAATCATTTTGTAGCAACTTTATATCATTTTTGGGACTAACCTATTGACATACTGCCCAGTGCCAGTTGCTGTTTTTTTGTTTATTTTTACTTCGCAGACAATCAATACCAAACGGAATCCAAACACAACGAAAATTTTTGGAGATTTTTTCTGGACCAGAAGGCACCTGTTGGGCCAAAGAAGTACCAGAGGGGTGCTCCGAGGGGAGCATGATACGTCCATTTTGCATCATGTATACCTACTGTTATTTATAATGTTTTATGCATAATAATGCTTTTTGGAGTAATTCTAATGCCTTTTCTCTCATAATTTGCAAGGTACACACAAAGAGGAAGAATTCCGGCAACTGGAAATCTGGGCCTGAAAAAGGTAGGTCAGGCTACCTATTCTGCACAACTCCAAATGAGATGAAACTTCACAAGGAATTTTTATGGAGTAAATAAGACATATTGGAGCAAATAACTACCGGAGAGGGCCACCTACTGAGCACAAGACACCAAGGCACGCCTGGGCCCCCAGGCGCGCCCTGGTGGGTTGTGCTTAGCTCAGCCCACCTTCAGTGCCCATCTTCTGGTGTATAAGTCATTTTGACCTAGAAATAAGAAGAAGAGGACTTCCGGGACAAAGCTCCACCGTATCGAGGCGAAACTTGTGCATGACCACTTTTGCCCTCCGGTGGAGTGATTCCACCGGGGGAACTTCCCTCCAGGGGGGATCATCATCATCATCATCACCAACAACTCTCCCATATTGGGGGGGGGGGGCAATCTCCATCAACATCTTCAACAACACCATCTCCTCTCAAACTCTAGTTCATCTCTTGTGTTCAATCTTTGTACCGGAACTATGGATTGGTACTTGTGGGTGACTAGTAGTGTTGATTACATCTTGTAGTTGATTACTACAGGGTTTATTTGGTGGAAGATTATATGTTCATATCCAATATTCTATTTAATACCCCTCTGATCTTGAACATGATTATCATTTGTGAGTAGTTACTTTTGTGTAGGATCGAGAAGAGGTGTCTAGAGGGGGGTGAATAGACTCTTAGCAAGAAAAGTTGCAGTTTTTAATTCCTTTAAGTTGAAGTGGAGTCTTGGCACAAGTTTGAACATTCACAATACATCTCTAGCAAGCATGAAAAGAGTATATGAGCAGCGGAAAGTAAGTCATGCAAGTTGCAAGAATGTAAAGGGATGGGATTGGACTGTGCAAACACAATTGGAGACACGAAGATTTTTGGCGTAGTTCCAATAGGTGGTGCTATCGTACATCCATGTTGATGGAGACTTCAACCCACGAAGGGTAACGGTTGCGCGAGTTCACGGAGGGCTCCACCCACAAAGGGTCCATGAAGAAGCAACCTTGTCTATCCCACCATGGCCATCGCCCACGAAGGACTTGCCTCACTCGGGTAGATCTTCACGAAGTAGACGATCTCCTTGCCCTTACAAACTCCTTGGTTCAACTCCACAATCTTGACGGAGGCTCCCAAGTGACACCTAACCAATCTAGGAGAAACCACTCTCCAAGAGGTAACAAATGGTGTGTTGATGATGAACTCCTTGCTCTTGTGCTTCAAATGATAGTCTCCCCAACACTCAACTCTCTCTCATAGGATTGGATTTGGTGGAAAGAATATTTGAGTGGAAAGCAACTTGGGAAAGGCTAGAGATCAAGATTTATGTGGTAGGAATGGAATATCTTGACCTCAACACAAGTGTTGGTGGTTCTCTCTCAGAAAATGTATGTTGGAAGTGTAGGCATGTTATGATGGCTCTCTCCACGAATGAAGAGTGGGTGGAGGGGTATATATAGCCTCCACACAAAATCTAACCGTTACACACAATTTACCAAACTCGGCGGGACCAATTCAGAGAACTCGGTCAGACCGATTTAGTTCATAATGTGACCGTTAGGAATTTTTGTGGGACCGATATGATCAACTCGGTGGGACCGATGTGCTAGGGTTAGGGTAAAGCCTCATCTCGGTTGGACTGATTACACAAACTCGATAGGACCGATTTGGGTAATAAGCGAAATAGAGAGTTGGCTAAGCAAACTCGGTGAGACCGAGATTATTGCAATAAGCAACAGAGAGTTTGCAAGCCCATCTCGGTGAGACCGAGATCCCATCGGTGAGACCGAATTGATTAGGGTTTCTGGCAGTGGTCATGTCAAGAGAACTCGGTGGCGCTGGATAGAAAGTTTCGGTGGGGCCGAGATTGACTTTTGGTTTGGGACAAATGTGGATATGAGAAAGTGGTTGAGGGCTTTGGAGCATATCACTAAGCACTTTGAGCAAGAAACTCATTAAGCAACACCTCATCCCCTCTTAATAGTATTGGTTTTCCTATGGACTCAATGTGATCTTGGATCACTAAAATAATGTAGAGTCCTGAGCTTTGAGCTTGAGCCAATCCTTTGTCCTCAGCATCTTGAAGGGGTTCCACATCCTCTAGTCCATGCCACTCCATTGTTGAACTTATCTGAAACATACTAGGTAGAAGCATTAGTTCAACAAGAGATATGTTGACATTAATTACCAAAAGCACCCAGGGAGCACTTGTGCTTTCAATCTCCCCCTTTTTGGTAATTGATGACAACATACATCAAAGCTTTAGATAAAGATATAGAGAATAACAAGTAAAGCTTTGGAAAGACATGTAACATGCATAGGCCCCCCTACATGTATGCAATCATGTAAATATGGAATATAGGAGCATGTGAATGCATAAACATGACAAAGTAAGCGATGTGTTACATGTATCTTGGCTATATGCATCAGAGCAAATTATGTGAATATAGGGAATGTACCTTCATGCTCATGAGTCCTTCTTGCAAACAGTATGTACATAAGAAAGAAGTCCTCATATACATGACTGTGATGCATAAACTTACCTTGTGGTCTTGAGTTGGCTTAGGAAGGAATGAACCTGAGTAAACAAGGTTAGATAACACAGACACACCTACTAGCCAGAGCAAACAGAAGAAACCACAGGGGTACCAAGACTGGGATGACATGTTGAGAGTGAGTATTGAGTACCCAATTGGATATAGACATGTCCCCAAAGGTAAATGTGTGCAATGAATTCAAGGATTTCCTTCCCTTAGATGTCTTGCTCCCCCTGAATCTAGCATGGGATACTGGGAGAAGATAGGGAACATAAAATCAGAGCAAATGATAAAGAAACAGAGCTAATGCAAACAATCAAATATGAACATGTCTTTCCCCTCTTAAAGACATGTGGCTTCTTGAACACCAAGCATTTGGGGTTTCTTACACTCTCCCCTGAGTATTCTCTCCCTCGATAGAAATGATTAAGCTTTGATGTGATCTCTCTCCCCCCTTTGACATCAATTTCCAAGAAGGGTTCTTTTGGATTTTTGTTACAAATGGGTTTGGTCCTTGAGTCACAAAGCAAAGCAGCAAGTCGAATGTGATGCTGGTAGAGGACAAGAATCATTCAGTGGAGCTGGAGCAAAAAGAATGCAGAAAAAAGTGGCAAGCTCTCTTTCCTGCAGTGAAATCGGTGGCACCGAGTTGTGTGCTTTGGTGGCGCTGAAAGGATTCAGTTGGACCGAAGGAAACAAACCGGTGTGACTGAGTTCATCACAGTGAAAACACTTGTCACCTTAGCTCACTACACTACAAAAAAATACACTTCCGTGATGATACGTGTTTGTCACAGTAGGTCACGTTTTCTATCATGCATGTACGTCCATGAAAAATTTATGAGAGAATCAAGATAGTCATACCTGTGCTGTCGTAGAAGTGTTCCATGACATTACCAAAATTATCATCACGAAAGTGTCCACTTCCATGATGATAAATCACGCGTCACAGAAGTGCTTTCGTCAAGGGTGACCGACACGTGGCACCCATCGTAACGGAATGTTGTTAAGCTATCGGGTCCGGTTTTGGATCCGATAACCCGTTAACAGCCCCGACCAATGGGGATTTTTCCACGTGTAAAGTCATCATTGGCTGGAGGAAACACGTGTCGGCTCACCGTTGGGACAGATGTCATCCACTCATTAGACCCAAAGCGCCTTCGATACGCCGACACGTGGCATTGCCCAACAGAGGCCCATTCCTATGAAAAGGCCGGCCCGTTTGACTTGGTCAAAAGGTGGAGGGCCGGCCCATGGCAAGCGTGTTAACGGCCTGTTCGCATATAGCCCATTTACAGCCCGCTATCCCAGGGCCCGTTTACGGCCTATTCAAATTAGGCCCAGTAGCGTCATCTGAGCCGTCCAATATAATTCCAGCCCATTTTAACTTCCATCCCATGTATGGCCCATGATGTCTTTTGGCCCATATGAGGCCCTTAGTAACCCTCGACCCCTTAACGGCCCGTGGTAAAACTGGCCCGTAATGAATAGTGTATCACTTTAGACCCATTAACGGCCCATTATTTCGTTGGGCCATTTCCAGCCCATGATATCTTTCGGCCTTCTCAGGGCCCATTTATTCTTGGGCTCATTTCCAGCATTCGGTTACTTACGGCCCGTTACTGTCATTTTTTGCTTGTGGGCCAAATTCAGCCCGTGGTTACAATTGGCCCGTTTGTGGCCCGTTAATACGTTGGGCCGTTTTCATGTCAAAAAGACCCGTTGGGTGTTTTCATAGAGTTATCAAATACGGCCAATTAACGGCCCGTTATTGTCCATGAATAGTACGGCCCATGATTGGCGAAATGACGATACGCTCCATAGAAGGCCCATGGATGCTACGGCCCGTAAAAGGCCCATGGATCCTATGGCCCGTAGAAGGCCCATGGATCCTATGGCCCCTATAGAAGGCCATTGGATCCTACGGCCCGTAGAAGGCCCATGGATCCTACGGCCGGCAGGAGGCCCATGGTTACAACAGTCCGTGTGTTACCATGACTATTTTGGCCTAGTTTCCAAAATAGGTTATTGTGGCCACTAGAAAAACACATAAAAAGAACTGAAGTGACTACAAGCAAACAACTAAACAAGACCATAAGGAAATAAATAAGCAAGCAATTAACGCTAGCCTATTACCGCTATTACACATATTACATCCACTGTTCATCAAAGTTCGCCACCAGTGCAAATATAGGGAACAAAGCAGCATATTACATACACTGGCCGTCAAAATTGGCCACCAGTGCAAATAAACATGGCAGCAAAACAAGAGCATAACTGAAACAACTTCAGAAGAGCTCAAGAAACGTGGTATCCACCACGCTGGCAATAAGCTTAGCAAGCTTATTAGCTTTGTCCTGTTTGGCGCTAAAATCCTCCAACGCTTGCTGTTGCACCAGAAAGTATGCATCTGAATGCTCCAGGGACTTCCGCAGTCCTTCCGCTTCTTGTCGCAGCACAGCTGATCGATGTCTTTCAGCTTGTAGTTGAGACTCAAGAAACCGAACTGATTCAGACAGTGAGTTTGAATAGCTTGTGCAAGCGGTAGTGGCCAGTAACTCCAACACTAAACCAAGACAGGACTTTGGGGTTGTCTCACTGTCTTCGAGATAGTCTTCCTTAGCTGTTTTATCAGCTTTGTTGGAGACCAACAAGGATGTGTCACTATCCTGAACCTTATCTGCATTACTTCCTTTACCATTGCTTAATAAGGCACTCTTCCCCAATATTCTGTCAGCATTCTAAAAGAAGAAACAAGCACACACATAACAGTTTAGCATGTACTAGTATATGAAACTCATTTCGGTGAACCAGTTCATTAGTAAGGTGGACAGGATTAAACTACCAAGTCTTCTATTGCCAAGTACTAGTACATAATAAAAGCATCAAACAAACATATATCTATGTCCTATGGTCACTGCATTGTCTTGCCAAATCAAAATAGAGACACGGTTCAAATCATATCAGTTCAAGACAAAGCAGCAGTGAAAGAATACAAAGCGTGGGAAACTACACGGCACAACAAGATTTCAGATGGGTACCACGGGTCTACATGTACAACAACACTATTGGCTCTGTTGTGATGCTAGTAATGTGCATGATATGAGAAGTCAAGTGTATACACAATTGAAATTGAAATCAACAAAGCTATTGATAAGAGCAAGCCTGTTAAAGAAACATGCGTGAACATACCTGCTGTGCCATTGAAGTTTCGATTGGATCCTTCAATTTAAAAATAAGTTTGTATGAGTAAATACAGTGATACAAGAGCAAAGCAGTATGCACGATAGCAATCATAGTTAAAAAAGGCGCGCCTAAGCGAGCGCTTAAGCGCGCCTAGGCTCTAGGCGTTGGCGAAACGCATTGCGCATAACTACGCTTAATCTGTGCATAACTGCGCATAAGCATGCGCTTTGGTCAGTAAAGCGCAAGGCGGTGGCAAAATGCACAATTAACGCCTAGCGCTTTTTTGAACTATGATAGCAATGGAATCTTAAATTAGAACAGTTGTTCTTCAGGTTTAGGCACTTGTTCTGCATGAATAGAGTATAGTAAGACGCAAGAATATAGTACTTCAAAATACAAAATGAGCTCATAGGCCTTACCACATTCTTGGTTCGGGACCAGTACAGAATAAGGCGTTCCTAGTCATCATCCAGTAAATGTGTCTCAGGAGAACATAAGGGAATTTCATGAGTTTCTTTGCCGGTGAAGTATGTTTTCTTCAGGTAATTCTGATACTGCCACCAAGCATTCTTGAAGATAGCAGAGGTATCAGCAGAGGTTATCTCATCCTAAGTTTCCAAATCGGTCCTTCTCTATAGAGAAAAATGGGAAAATTGTTGTATTATAACCATCATGGAGGTAGGATGTATGGGACAAAGCAAAGTAATTGCCATGAATAACATTACTTACACGTAACTCCTGGACAAACACCTGCAACTGGCATTTTCCTTCATCTTCAGTATAATATTTCCAAGATGGTAAGATACACACATACGATTTAACAACATCAAATGTGATAGATGCTAAACTACGACTATCTGGTTGTGCTTCCTCCACAGGAATAGGCGTACTAACTGGTGGAGTTGGGGTTCGCCGTGGTAGTACTGGCCCTTTGGGCATTGGAGCTGCCTTACTAACTGCTCTTGTTTGGGAGCTCTGTAGTGGAGATGGTGCTGTGTCAACAGGAACTGGGTTACTATCTGCTGGGGTTGGGGTTAGATTGGGTGAAGCTGGTTCTCTGTCCATCGCAGTAGGGGTACAATCTGCGAGAGTTTGGGTTATGTGTGGTAGGGCTGGTTCTCGTGCATGTACAACCGGGGTGCTATCTCCACCAAGAGGTAGCACTGTTTTATTTGAAGACCGTGTTTTTAGTCCGCTAGATGCTGGCATCACCCGCTCCAATTCAAATGGCTGATAAACAGGAAACATAGTTGAATGTACAGACATTGTATGAGAGACAGATGCAATAGATAGTGTGGAAAAAGAGGGCATGAAATAGTTGACATGTATATTGTTTAACTAAAACGGATAGCATGACATAATTTCACATATATGATGTCTATCTAAACTGGATAGCATAGCATAACATAATTCAAAGATATGATGAATAACTAAACAGGATCGCATGACATAATTCACCTACATGTTATCTAAGTAATCAGGATCGCATCATTTAATTCACATATGTGATTTATATGCTAAACAGAGGGCATTAGATATGATGTCTGAACTAAGAACATGGTGTTGAATATTGTGTATATGATGTCTAATCTATGCAATGCAAGACACCATATGCATGATATGAGCAGTATAACCGTGCCAAGTTAGAGCATACACCTCGGTGGGGGAATAGGACTGGTCATCTGTCTCTGAATCCATCTCTGAGGAGCTATCGGGACCCAACAAGAGATCTGCTTCGACAGGTAGCACTGTCTGCGCTGAAGGCCTTGTTTTCACTCCAGATTTTTCAATCTCCCACCCAAATGGCTGATTCACAGGAAGAGTAGTTTAATGTACAAACATTGTCGACAAATGGAAATGTAATGAAGAAAAGGATGGGCAAGATATCATTCAAATATATGATGCCTGGTTAAACAGGATGGCATTGCACATTTCACGTATATTATGGCTGGCTAAAAGACATGAGACTGCACAATTCCCATATATGATATAGAAACTAAACAGGTGGCATTACAGAACATGTCTAAACTAAGCAGATGACATATATGATGTCAAAAGTAGGCACTGCAAGGCAACATATGCATGATATGACTAACATCATCATGCCAAGGTAGAGCAAACACCTTGGGGGGTAAATAGGAGTGGTCAGCGGCGTCTGAATCCGCCTCAGAACAGATATCTTCCTCTGGATTACAATCTGGAGAGGGGTGGGGAGGGTTTGCCATTGAACCCACCATGGAGCGATGTCTGCATGACATTGTATTGCCGCGCAAAACTCTTCTCTTTTTCTCTACATGTTCAGCATGACTGTGTACAATATCTGACATGCATACGAAAAAAATATGGTGAGATTATGTAAGGAGAGCATGCAGAAATTTAGAGTGATGGTAACAACCAGTGGATGGATCCAAAAATAATGATAGCAGGCTGATGATTGCTTTAATTTAATAAAAAGACAGATGATGATTGCTTTACTATTTGTTTCCCACCCAAGATGAACAACATAGGCATACCCTAGGTGAACCAGATATTAGACAGAGATACTATTCATTGCTTCCTCGATATGTGCCCCACAACTAATTTAGAACTCAAGTTTGAACATTAATTTGGACCTGACTTGGAGTCCAAGAGGTGAACAGGACGATAAAGTAGCAGGTAATTTTAAGCAATGCATAACATAAGCAGAAACAAAAGAGTGCGACCTCTCTTGTGGACCCGTGTACTCCTCAGGTTCATCTGCTGAGTCGATGATGGTGATGCCGTTGCGGTGGGTGCCGGCGGCAGGGAAGGAGATCTGAGGCGGCGAAAGACGGTCAGGAGTCGTGATGTCTGGTTTGGTGGATGTTTCTGTCGATGGAGCAGCTCAGTTGAGGTGGACGACGTCGCGGCAGGAGCAGGACAAACCACACAAAGTTCCCTTCGACACCTACCTGTAACTGAAGTAATTCTGTAAGGGCTCATTTGGCTTGCATGATTCTAAAAACGCAGGGATAGGAAAAACACCGGAATAGGATAGGAATGCACATGGTAAACAGAGCATTTGTAAACACAGGATTTCTGTCAACTTGAGTGTTTGGTTTACAGGAATTGGAAGAGCAGAGGAATGCAAAGAAACATGGCCAAAATAAAGTGAAACCATATGAAAGCGTGTACAGTTAGAATGTTATTCTGCCACTAATGCACTTGGTCTTGTTTTCATGCATAGGATTTTGAAAAGTAGGTCCAGGTGGATGTTTTGCTTCATTCCTTTCAACAAAATGCATGAATAATTGAATAGTAGAGTGCCATTGGAAAATTCCCTATTGCTATGTTTTTCCGTTGAACCAAAATAGCCCTAATGGATCGACATGAATGTATAGTAATAAGTGATGCAACAAGTGTACAACCTCTTTGCCGTAGCCGTGTCGACCTCAGCATCATTGGGTTGGTCGCTGAAGCAGTTGAGGCAGAGGTGTCTGTCGGAGGTGTGGAGGAAGATCTGAGGAATCTGTAGATGACGTCCAGGGCACTGCTCTGTTGTGATGGATCGTTCTATCGTTGGAGCAGCCCCGGTGAGCCGTAAGACGTCAAGGCTGAAGCAGCACAAGACAGACATCGTCAATCTCAAGTGGGATTCTAATAGCATCTCCAATAGATGATGTAAAATAGATGTAAAATTTACATCACCAAAAACCACCTAACTACAACAGATGAGGTAAAAACTGTTGACTCTGAACTTAACTGTCGAAACTGAATTTTACTGTGGAATCTGAATGTTACTGTCAAAACTGAATGCAATGGTAGCAGAGAGGCATTTGGCATGTAGTTTAGGGAGGGCCTGCAGTTCATCTTCAACCTGCACCCCCCTAAGCCGCCAGCCACCACCGGCCGAACCGCCGGCCCCAGCGCTGCCTCGCCGCCCCGAAACAACTCCCCACCACCGATCCGCCGCCGCCCCGGCCAGCCCTATAGGCCCCCTGCCCCCACCCTGAACCCTAAGATAGATAGTGGGGTACCTCTCCGGCGAGCCCCCATCCCAGCTGTGGGTGGTTCTTCCTTAACTCCGGCGAGCCCCCCACCCCCTAAAAATCGACCCAAAAGTTGATTCAGTCGACTGAAGTGTAGCTAAATCGGAGCAGAGCAGCAGCACGAGCGAGGGGGAGAGCAGCAGCAGCAGCGCGAGCGAGCGAGAGCCAGAGCAGTAGCAGCTGGGCGAGCGAGTGATCGAGCGAGAGCTGGAGCAGCAGCAGCAGATCCGGCTGGTATGGCTGCCGCCGCTGAAGGGGCCTCGCACTGGGGGAGAGCCACCGTGGAGATGTCGCCCACGGCGCTGGCTTCAAGGTAGCCGCTCCATGGGGGTGCGAGATGGAGCACCGTCGGCGCCGGGAGGTTGAGCTAAGGAGAAGGTGCGATGCGATGAGTGTACAACCTCTTTGGTGGCGCCGAGTAGGCCTCGACATCGTCCGAGGAGTCGGTGAGGATGCTATGGTTCCGGTGGAGCAGGTTAAGGCGGCGCTGTGGGGATGGAGTAGCCTCGATAGACGAGGCGATCGTCAGAGCAGCTCCTTGGAGGTGGAGGACGGGGCGGCTGAACCGGCGGGACAATGAGATTAATGACAGATCCTCATCCGGGGAGGTGGACGAGGGACGTCGAGCTATTGCGGTGGACGACATCGTCGGGGAAGAGGCTCCGGCTGGGCAGCGGTGAGGTGGCGGATGGAGGAGGGTGGGGTTTCGTGGATGGTGCGGAGAGGTTATGGCGGCCTGGGATTTCAAATGGCAAAAAGGAGGCGATGGGAGGGGGTGAACCATGACTTAGGGACGCGCTTGTCCAAAATGTAGGGTGTGTTACAAAAGTACCCTGCACCGATTTGAACTAGCGACCCTTTCGGCTTAGGGTTAGACGGGAGATTTCGCGTGTCGGGATTTGGCAGCTGGAGGGAGTTTTCGCGCGCGTTGTAATTTCGGGACAGCAAGGCGCGGGTTGTGAAGGCGCCAGTTTTTGGAGCACGATATCTGAATTTTCGGGATATAACAAGGCGCGGGTTGAATTTTAGGGACAAGCCTAACGTGTAATATTGTACTTGTACATACCAAATCAATTCACACTTCCCTCAACCAAAAAGAAAATGAAAAAAATAAAACTATTCACACCACACAAAGAGAGAGTCTTGCCCCATTTTACTATAAAAATGCTATTTAAAGCTACTCATACCAACAATTTAGTGCAATTAAATGCTATTCGGTAGTATGAATCCATGTTATGTCCAATTAATTTTTTTCGCTTACTGTATAATGCATGTAACCTACTCATACCAATATTTTAGTGGATTCCAAATGTCTATACTACCGCTGCAATTCGAACTGAATTTGAATTCGTTTCTCTATTTCAATAACAATCTACAATCATGATTGTTGCCAACTTCAAAAATCATTCGTGTATTACCTTAATAACACACCACATGATTACTATAGAGATAGATATGAACTATGTGTACTACATGAACTCAAATTCTATTTTTTGAATACACTTGATGTTGATTCCAAATAATAGTAAATTTGATGTACTAACTATATATTCATAATCTAAACCATGTTCCATACGTGTACACCATGTTTATCACACATAGTATAGTGCCCTGCCCCCTACATTATGACAAGTATTTAGACCTGAGCTGCAAAAGCCACACATTAACCCAACTTATGATCAATGTTCTATATGTTATACGCAGTACTAGCAAGCTGCCCATGCGTTCCACAGAACATCAACATGATATAAATCGGACGGCCTATCTTGCAGGATGGCACCATCATCAACAACTCCGTTTTTATAAGAGTAGAGATAAAATATATTATATGTAGTATAACATGTTCATAACCACACCATGTGTATCACCATTATATATATTCACACATGCGTTGGTTTAAAACACTATGATAAATTCTTCAAATATCCTAATTCACTTTTTATAATGAAGAATGATCCTCTATTCGTCTTTTACACCCATACAATCCTCTTATCTTTGTAGCTAGCTAGCGCTAACTTTCTCTCGTGCATGCAGACACCCGCATCCCTCTAACCTTCCCTCGGCATTCTCTAGCTCCATCACACAAATTCGTCTTTTCACTTTAGGTCGTTCACCCATGGTGTGTGTAGGCCCCCAGCTCCTTCTTTACGGCACACATCGATCGATATGCCTCTCTAGCCAGGTGTGCCTAGCAAAAAACACAAGCTTCCCCTCTTCTCTTATCACCGTCCATGCCTCACTCCCACCACTCTTTTCATCGATCTCGTACTCGCACACTTCTCCCCCATCGACTCTCGCACCACCTCCTAGATGCATCCCTCTCTTTCTATCCTTCTCCCCGTGCCTCATCTGCTTCTAACACACACATGCATGTATACCGATCGATCTCCCAACATATACCTAGGTCGACTTTAACTATTCCCCCCATCGATCGACGTACCTCACAAGTTATGTCTCTCCTTTCTCTGACAAAGGACGATTGATCTTCCTATGTAGTTATGTCTGCTTACCACATCCATATCGCCCCCTCATCATTCGTGCATGCCTCCTGACCCGTCTCTCACACGCACGTGCATAGACAGGCAGCCATCCCCTCTCTTATTGATATTGCTGGCGTGGCCTCCGGTTGTCTAGCAAGCCTATCCCACCATTTGTTAGAAGCAACTCCACTACCACCCCCTCAAACACTCTAGCTCTGTCTCTCTCCCAACCTTATTCCTCTCCTACACATATGCATGGATGCCGATTGATCTCCCTTAATACATGAGGTAGATTGATCTCCCTTAATACATGAGGTAGGCCTCTCTCCTCCTCCACACATATACCAGCCATAGTACCTCTATAGTTAATTAGGCCTCCCTCCCCCCACCACACACCGATAGTCGAGCGCTGTAGGTAGGTATCCATGCCACAGAGACAAACTGCACCTGTCCCCTCTCACGTTCCAGTAGGCCAGCCACTCTATATCTTTGACGTGGGCACACAGAAATTCGATGGCACTCTTTATTGATCGCGCGCACGTGCACACACACGTCATCCCTCTCTTCTATTCTATGGACACCTCAAGCCGATGATACCTCCACTCTCTTCTCGTGGATCGCCCCCCCTCTCTCTCTATATATATATGATATATCCAGGACTCTATTTCACACACATTTCATATGTTACATTTTTTGATTGACCCCACCCCCCCAAAACTCTCACGAACCCACACACTATATCTCTCTACGTTTGTATCTCTCTCACACAACCCCACGTAGGTGGTGTACGTATACAAGAAGGGAATAGGTGCACCGTGCACGTACTCACGCTTCGTGCCCAGCCACACCCGTGCGGGTACATGGTAGAGCTCATTTCTGTATGAAATGGCAGCCCACGTGCTAATTTGAATGCGTGTAGCGGTTGTTTACCTACGGAGGTCATGTACCACGCGTGCACGAAACAAAGTTCGACTTGATGCATTGGCGCGATATTTTTAAATAAAGTTATATCGCTCAATGGCACATACACAGAATATAAAATGATTTTTATGGAGAAAAAGGTAGTCTGCTCCACTATATACAATTGAGCCTGCCTTCCTGGTTTGTCTCTCTTTAGAGTATCTCACACAAGCCTGCGGTGGCCTCTCTCTCTCTCTCTCTCTCACCGTTGGTCACTGATCCGGCCGCATCCCGTCCACCGAGGGAAAGGGAGGACATGCATTGTTTCTCTGTTCGACGGCGTCGAGGCAGCACATCCCGATCTGCGGTACACGCAATTCTCTCTGACCAAGCTCCAGCCTGGTAGGGCCTACGCCACCTGCTCGCTGCCGCAGTATGGGCAGATTCCGCCCGCCGCTGCTCACGTAGTTACATCCTGACGACCTCCAGGTATCCCCTCCGACCTTGCTCCACTGCCCGTCTTCCCACCTCCCTGCATGTGGATCTTCCATAGTTCTTTGCCCAAAACATAGCTTGTCTGGCGTACTTTCCAAATTGCAATCTCGTCCTCTCACCGTTTTAGACAAACACAACCGTGTTGTTATCTTCCCTTAGGACAAGGAATATGCTTCTTTTTTGTCATCGCATGTGTCATCAACTGTTATTGGCCAGTAATTGTTTCCTTTCTACCTCTTTTTTGCAAACAAGGCTATCCATTTCACCTTGTTGCTATTGCGACCTTTTGGTGAACTGCACAAATCACTTTCTTCTTAAGAGTGTTTTGTGCAGTTCTGCCAAAATGTCACACGAGCAACGTCTCTACATTTCATTGCGACTGCACAAAGGGATATTGGTTTTGCTCTATCCTCCCGATCCAACTCCGAGCCTAATCTTCTCCAACTAGTTAGTCTTAAGAGAGACTGGAAAGGTGACCGACTTCTATTTATGTGTTTATTGTTTCATCAGCAGTCCTCTATTATTGTAATCACACTTAATATCTTTGGAACAGGGACGCTCAACTCTATTTTAGTGGAACTGCACAAAATGATCGGAATGTTGCATGCTCCAGACAGCTACTTTTTTCCCAACATGCCTTGTTGATTTAGACAAAGCTGGGGGGCGGGGGGCGTTGCTGCCAATGAAAGCATGGATCAATTTTAATTTAACACCTTCTCACAACTTTGTTTTCAGTTGTGATGTAAATATTAGCTCTGATTAGCAAGGAAGTTAGTTTTTTATTGTTTCCGAAAGAGCATCGATGGCAAGACACACGAAACAAAAGCTGAAAGCTCACACCATTGTACAATTTCATGTCACTGGAAAATTATTTGTACAATACGTCAATTATGTAAACAAATGCTGGAAGCTTGATAGCATTGCCAGAAGCCTCTTCGGCATCCTGGTCCATGTGCCATGCACAAAATTATACTCCTTCGTTCCTAAATATTTGTCTTTTTACAAATTTCAAATGGGCATATTTTAGAGTGTAGATTCACACATTTTTCTTCGTATGTGTACTCCCTCCATTCCTAAATATTTGTCTTTCTAGAGATTTCAACAAGTGACTACATACGGAGCAAAATGAGTGAATCTACACTCTAAAATATGTCTATATACATCCGTATGTAGTAGTCCATTTGAATCTCTAAAAAGACAAATATTTGAGAAGTCACTCGTTGAAATCTCTAGAAAGACAAATACTCCGGAGTATATATAAGAACCGAGGGGGTAATGCACAGCCGCATGGGAGACTCAGACCAGTCGTTGCGCCGCATTAATAGCGAGTAATGAGCAGTCAAATCATAAGCCCCACCTTTCCCACTGTAAGTTGATCGGAAGAAGCAACCATCAATACGCTCTTCTTTGAATCCGCTCATACTACTCCATTCGTCACTGTTTATAGAGCGCACTTCAGAAAAATAGAAAATCTCTAGGACCAAGGCGACTAGCAATCGGCCTGAAAAATAGCATTGGTAGTTATAGCACGACATTTATTACTAGAGGAAATAATGCGTACACACATGCATGCAGTGCTTCCACCCCGGGTAGACACATGCATGCACTTACTCCACTCCGTAGTACTACATCGAGAGAAAATTGCGGTTACCACACCCTAATTAATTGAGCATTAAACCAAACGCGTCTAAAGTCTCTCTGGTGGTGGAAATGCATTGAGAGAAATGCATCATAATGAAGCGCGCCCTGTAAACTATGACGGAGGGATGAGTAGTATGAAGGTGCAAAACCAAGTACGTGTATGGCCAGTCGGTCAACGCACCTCCTTTTGGCATATCACTGACATGTGGGACTGGAGTGTTAGCAAACTGATCTCAATTGACGGAAAAATGGCCAACCCATCGTTCCTTGAGAGGGAAGAGGAGCGAGAACACACAGACGGGCTCGCACGGAGGCCAAGATATATTCGAGCATGGTTGATCGATATAATCCTTACATGTTGGGCTGCCATTTTCCGCCCTTCTCCGGAATAAATGTGTACTTTATCAAAGATTAAGAAAAATAAGAGTACAGAGGCTCCACCATGCGGTTCTAGTAGTAGTACTACTCATACTACTAAACCTTGCGCTTGGCTCTTCACCTCTTTGTGAAGTCGAACAATGATGGTACTCCGCATGTTTGGTACTACAGTGTATGCCTCTGGCAATCTGACACCGAATGAACTGATGCATGTCCACCGCCTGGGCGAGGGTACGTTGCATTAGTCAAAAGGCATAAGCGAGCTTCACCTTGTCCTGCAAGCTTCTCCTCGTTCTGCAAGTTGACGGGACACACCAACAAGTAGTGCCACTAGTAGAAAACAAGGCTTGGGTCCAGGTCGGGTCAGCCCATTAGTCCCGGTTCAGTCAAGAACCGGGACTAATGTGAGCATTTATCCCGGTTCGTGCGGCTAAGGCATTAGTCCCGGTTCACCTGGGCCCTTTAGTCCCGGTTCGTGCCACGAACCGGGACTAAAGGGTGTGATGCCCATTAGTCCCGGTTGGTGGCACCAACTGGGACTAAAGGTTAGACCTTTAGTACCGATTGGTGCCACCAACCGGTACTAATGGGTTTTGAGGCATTAGTACCGGTTCATGGCACGAACCGGTACTAAAGGTCCCATTTTCAAACTCTCCCCCCCTGGACCGCCTTTTCAGTTTTAGAAAAAACAAAAGAAAATGATGGAAATGTCAAAAAAATAAAATAAAATAAGTTTTCCATGTGATATGTGGTCTACTTGTTGGGAAAATTTACAAATATGAATTTCGACTTTATTTGCAAAATCTCTCTGGAATTTGTAAAATGGGCATAACTTTTGCATACGAACTCAGATTAAAAAGTTTTTTATATGAAAAATTATCTACTTGAAAAGTTACATCCAAATTTAACCGAGGGAACCCCGTTAAACATTTTCAAAATCCTCGAAAACCTAACAGAAAAAAAGTTATGGGGCTTTTAAGATCTAGAGTGGAAAAATCGAAAAAATTACTTGTCAAATCTGGTCAAATAGTGGTCAAACTGTCGTCAAACAATGGTCAAACTAATTATTCTAGAATATTAGTGTTACTAAATAATTATTTCAGTTATTTTGAATTTTGGTCAAATCTGGTCAAACTGTGGTCAAACAATGGTCAAACTAATTATTCAAGAAATATTAGTGTTACTAAATAATTATTGTTTTTTAAAACAATAGTTTCAAACTCAAACAGTGAAATGTGTCACTTCATGCTCAAGCAAAATTCATGAAGGTTAATAGGATTGACATCTTACTATTGTCAGGAAAACAACAAGTGCAGACTTGGAAACGAGAGAGAATAGAACCCGGAAGTTAAGCGTGCTCAGGCTGGGGGAGTGGGAGGATGGGTGACCGTTCGGGAAGTTAGATGATTTGGAATGATGAGGGGTGATTAGAGGATAAATTGAGTAGTGATGAGGGGTGGTGATTACACACTAGAGGTTAAAATAATTCAGAAATTTGAAAATAAAAAAAATTCAAAATTTGTTTTCAAAAAAAATCATAAAATTTCCTTTACCAACCGGGACTAAAGGTGGAGCTCCACGTGGCCGCGCCCTTTAGTCCCGGTTCATGTAAGAACCAGGACTAAAGAGGAGAGGCATTAGTACCGACCCTTTAGTCCCGGTTCGAAAACCAGGACTAAAGGGCCTTACCAACCGGGACAAAAGCCCCTTTTTCTACTAGTGTGCTAGTCCATACTCCCTCCTTTTCGGTTAATATGGCTTAATATTTTTTGTGGGTAAATGAGAGAGCTTTATTCATATATAAGCATTCTTAGGACGATCGGCCAAGACACTGGTCACTAGGAAGCGAGGTACCCCGCAAAAAAAGAAGTAGGAAGCGAGGTGTTTCATCAAACCAGCTCTCGGCCACATTCAAAGTGCATCAAGCACGGTTCACACAAAGATGCGCCGCAAGGTTTGCTGACCTGTTTACATGCTGAATAACAAAAAAAAGAGGAAATATTACCGAGCGGTCCTATTTGTAACAGGATATGAGCCAGAATTAAGCGAGAATTGTGGCGAGTGTTCCATGCAATCAACTTCCATTATCACATGCGAGAACCCTCGAAGAGAACCAAATGTGTTGAAGATTGCTTTATCACATTTTAAAAATATAATAAGAGTGCAGACGCTCCTCCATCCGGTTCCTAGTACTAGTATAGTACCTCTATAGACTATAGTAGTAGTACTAGTAAACTTTGCGCTTGCTGTTCGCCCCTTCGGGAAGTGCAACAATAATAGTACTAGTATAGTCGATGCTTCTGGCAATCTGACACCGAATTAACTGTTGCACGTCCACCGCCTGAGCAAAGGACATCTTGCATTAGTCAAAAGTTTCTCCTTGTCCTGCGAGCCACCGCGCGCAAGCTTCTCCCGTCCTGCAATCTTCTCCTTGTTCGGCAAGTTGACAGGACACGACAAAGTAATGCTAGTCCATACTGCCTCCTCTCCGGTTAATATGGCTTAATTTCAAACGAGATAAATACACTGTCTGTCATTGTATATTTGTAAAAATACGGCCAATGGACTTCATAATACACTCATTGCGCTCAATATATACATTTTCCGGTGTTTATACGGTCACTAGCTCACCCTAGCTGAGTATGTGTGTGCATGCACGTGTAGGTTGAGCACTTGAGCATGACCGTGTGTGTTCTGTCGTGTGCTCGGACATGCATGCATTAGGGCGTCGCGCGTGTTTTTGCGTCCATGTGTACGTGTGACTGTTGCATACACGTAATTACGTGTGGGGGACACTGAAGGAGGAGTCAAATCACATAGTAAGTTAGTCGGAAGAAGCAACCATAATTTCACTCTTCAATGACACGTACGCAATATAAAATGGTTGATATGGAGAGAAAAAGAAAACCACTATATATACACTAGCAGGAGCCTAAGCTACAAGCTTGCTTGCTTGGGTTGCTCTCTTCACAAGCATAAAAAGATGGTGGCCACACCGCTGGTCACATATCCGGCCTGATCCCGCACCTGGGGGAAGGGAACAATGTTCTGCGTAGACGCGGTCGACATCGGCGAGGGAGAAAATCCACAGTCAATGCGTCCCAATCGGGGGTCACCGCGGTATGGGCCGCTGCCGCGTCCCAACCGCCCTTATAGCTACAGCCCGACGTCCCAGGTAGTCCATCTTCCTTTAGGAGCCGGCTTGCTCCACTGCCGCAGCTCCCGCGTAGCTCCATCTACATGTCGATCTTTCTCTACTTCTACCGGCTTCTACTTGTGATGAGCTCATGTCTCATGAACTAGTGCCAGTATTATTATTCTAATCACACTTCTTCAATATCTTTGCCATCAGGGATGCTCAGCTCGATTTTAGCGGAACTGCACAAAAGCATCGTATGATCCGAGGGTGCCAGCCGTCTTTCCTTCGTGTAACATCCCAAATTTTTCAATTTGGAATGTTATACATAGATCATTCTTTCATATCATATTTTATTGCATTTCATCTCACGATCCTCGAAATCCTAAGCAACTCAAGGACCCTTGGAGAGAGTTGGGGATTTCCCCGGTTTTCAAATTTGATTTTTATCAAATTTTGAAACGAGGATATTGGTTTTAATTATTTTTCTCTCCGAAAATATTTCATAATAAAATATATGAGAGGAGACAATATGACTTCTCCAAAATAATTGAAATATTGGAGGGAAAATATTATAATCAATATTTGTTTTTATTTGGATTTTATTTGTAATTTTGTTTGCATTAGAAAAATTGCACGTTTTCTAAATTGCATTTTAGGGCCAAGAAAATGTTCATCTCATTCTAAATATTTTATTTAGATGATGAAAATCTGTTTTGGCATTTTTAGATTTTTATTTTATTTTCTAGGATTTTTTTAGTTTTGGCGGAATTAAAAAAAGAGCGCACGCTAACTAGGCCGAAGCCCAGCCGCCGGCCCGTCCCCTCCCGCGCGTCGTCTCCTGCCAGGAGACCGGCTGCGCCGCCGCCGCCCGACTCGAGGAGTCTGGCTAGGACTCCTCCCCGCCGCCTTTGCCCCCTCCCCAAGGCACACCTCCCCCTCCTTATATACTTCCCTCCCCCCCGCCGCCACCACCACCCACCACCGCCGCCTCGCCTCGCCCCACAGCCGCGCCCGATGCCCGCTGCCGTGCCGCGCCGCCGCCGCCGCCTCGCCCGCTACCGCGCCTCGCCTTGCTGTCGCCGCCATGCCTCTCCGAACCGACGAGGTAGTCACCGGTTTTAAAAAAACGATCCGTTTTTTTAAAGAAAACCCTAACTCGTTTTTTCGGTTCGCCGGTTTTTCCCGGTTTTTCTTTTCAGCGGACGTTCGTTCGTACGTTCATTTTAACGAACGGTTTTTGCTCGTTAGTTACAGATAACGAACGCTCGTTCATTAGCCTGTTCGTCAGTTTTCTTTTATCGGATTTTTCCGCGGTTATTTCTGATCGCGATTTCTGATCCGATTTTGGTTCTAGTTTATCTTTTCGCTCGTTAGTCGGAATCAGGCGATTCAAGCGACTAGATCTTCGTCTCGAGGCCCTCTTTATGCTTAACTAACTTGAACAAGTTTTTGCTACTGTAAAATTTAACCTAGGTCCAGATTAGTAAACGGATCTTGTTTCTTTCGCCATTTGAGTTTCGGTACTCCGTTCGATTTGATTCTTTTTGCAAACTGGAGTTCTTAAGTTGAACTTTCTAGTTAGATCTTCTTATTTGAGTTTTACCCGTGCTTCTTTGCTTGATTGCTTATGTATGCTATTGTTTGTTTGAGATAGAATTCCTGGAGTGGCGTGTTATTGGGAGTCTCTAGGTTACGTGGATCGTCAGCAAGGCAAGTAACACTTTGATCATATCCCTTTATCACCCAGCTTTATGCATTAGTTCCAATCCTCAAACATTGCATGATTAGCATGTTATTAACATGTGGGTTGGGAAGTAGTTGTTGAGGTAGAACCTATTGCCATGTTACATTCAATCCCTTGGGAGTTACTCTCACGAATTGCTTATATTGCTATGCTATGCTCATAGACGAGGTTTGGGTGAGTGAAATCCATGATAGATGTGAGATTGATAATTAATGGTTCAACTTAAGGTGGCAACTTAAATACACATCTGGGTGGATTGAGGCACCTGGAGTACCCAGTGTTGCCTGTATTTTTGGAAACCCGGAGTACTCCTGTGATCTTCCTATGGACCGCCAACCAGGCTCAAAGGGAACTGAGATGATTCATGCTAGAAACTTCTATGTGCAGCCACAAGCTATTATGGGCTCTAGCATAGTTGAGTAAGTTACGTGAAGCTTTTTGAAGAGGTGGATCAGCAGGTAGTGGGTTGTAAGTTTGGTAAGGTCTGCCCAGAGTAGAAAGTTAATGTTTCTGAAAGACTGTGTCTCGGTCATCTGTTTCTCAAACATCATGTAGTGCGAGAAATTCAATGGAGGCGATCGAGTCTTGTGGGGAAAAGTGTGCAAACCTCTGCAGAGTGTACAAACTAATCATGGTTAGCCGTGTCCCCGGTTATGGACAATCTTGAGTATCTAGTACTTGGAGTATCTTAAGTATCTCATCACTCTAAATTAATGTTGTTGGGTTGATAATTACCTTAATTGGGATTGAGTTGGAGGAACCTTCTCAATGATGTTTCGACTACCATGATATTAAATTAAAATCTATTCCTTTGTTGTAGGGAAAAATTGGCTTTTCACAAAAACTATAACCATAGAGCTTTCCACCAGCCAAATATGCATGTAGTGATAGCATTATTCTGTTCTTGCTCTACTGTGTTATTTTGCCAGCATATTCCATGTGCTGACCCGTTTTCGGGCTGCAACGTATTATGTTGCAGACTTTTCAGATGAGGAGTTAGGTTCGTTAGGTCGTTGCCATGCAGCTCAGCTATGCCGTTGGAGTTGATGGACTCACTTTATCTTCCAAGCCTTCCGTTGTTATCGTATTATATGGCCTTAAGCCATATTTATTGTAATAAGTTCTCTTTTGAGACATTCGATGTAATAAGTGTGTGATTGCTACTCTGTTATTAATCCTCGAGTACTGTGTGTGTCAGCATTACCGATCCAGGGATGACACTGAAGCACAGAGACTTGACCGTTTGAGGTCAGGTCGCTACAAGATGGTATCAGAGCACACGCTGAGTGTAGGACACGACCACTAAGCTAACAGCCATAGATCACTATTCTCTCCTCATTTCTGACTCCTCTCCATTTTCTACTCTTTAGGATGGCGGATGCAAGGAACAAGTTTGCACAACCAGATGAAGAAGCACCTTTTGGATGACACTTGAAGGAAGTCACTAGGTACCTGAATATAGGAATACCAAGCTTCGCCGAGACCTACAACGCCACTTTACCAGAAGAGGAACGATGGATGATTCAAGTTCAAGTTCCAGGAAGAACCTTCACGCCAGTCACTAAACCCATAGAGTTTTCCTTCGATGCACCAACCTGGAGTTTAGGAAAGAGTATGGCAGCTCACATCACCATGGGACGCATTGGAGAAGTTTACCAAAAGGAGCTTAAGGATACTATCTACCAGATCTATGGGCACCGAGATGAGCAATGGGAGATGATCAGCACCAGGAAGGATAGATCAATTGCAGCTTTCATCCAGGAACTAAACCAGCACATTCGACGCCAGGAGAATCAGATGTGCGCAGGCATGATAGATCTGAAGAAGGCAATGACTAGGATCGTGGAACTGGAGGAAGAACTCAAGGCTACACGTGAAGATTATGAGGAGGAAATCGTCATACTAGTGGAGAAGAATGACGACCTGATTAAGAAGATCGGAATATTCATGGGAGACCCCACACCAGTAGAAGAAGATGAAGAACCCAAGGAGATTCGCCCGGAGGACTACATCATCATCGACGACACCGACTCCGACCTTAGCGATGATGACTTTGAAGATGAAGCTGGAGCAGATATCATGGAGTCTGCAACCGAGGAATATTTTTAGTAGACCACCACATCAGTAGTAGTATTCCACCATGTAAATAGTATAGTTCAAGCACTTTTACGATAGTTAGACCGATTGTATGCCTTGCTTGCTTGATTGAGTGAAATGATTGTGTTGTCTCATGTGCATACGGGTAGTGCTTTCTCATTAGACCTCATTCTATTCTAATCTCTCCCCTCTAAACCCATGAGATGCCTACGAGACGTGACCCCGGATTTGCTTTCCCACCGGAGCTCACTCAGTTGATCCAGCAACAGAATACCCTGATGCAGTTGTTAGTTCTGAACCAAGGCAACAACAACAATCCACCACCACCACCACCAGTGGACAACTTAGCCCGTTTTCTGAGGTTGCAGCCGCCGGTGTTTTCCAGTAGCACCGAGCCTATAGTAGCGGATGATTGGCTCCGCAGGATTGGAAGGGAGTTAACCACTGCAGGATGTACTGATGCTGAGAAGGTGCATTTTGCCGCACATCAGTTGGATGGACCAGCAGCATCATGGTGGGAGAATTACACTATCACCTACCCTATAGCCACGGTGACATGGGACCAATTTCAGCAAGCCTTCCGTACAGCCCATGTCTCAACTGGAGCCATGAATTTGAAGAAGCGTGAGTTTTGCAACTTACACCAGGGGAACCATACTCTGGCTCAGTACGCGGATGAGTTTAGCAAGTTATCTCACTATGCCCCTGATGATGTGGCCACAGATGCCGCAAAGCAGGAGAAGTTTATAGAAGGGTTGAATGATGAGATGAGTATGCAGTTGATGGTGGCAACATTCACCAACTACCAGGAGTTGGTAGATAAGGCTCTTATGATTGAAGGGAAGCAGCAGCAGATTGAGAGCCATAAGAGGAAGTGGACAAAGGAGGTATAACTTAGGAGCTCAGCAGAAGCCTCGCGTAACCCCGAACTCGGGAGGACTTGTTCATAACCATGGAGGCCACACCCATAATGGAGGAAGTAACCATAAACATACTGGCCCTAGGAATGGGAACGGGAATGGAGCAAGCAACAATTAGAACCGCCCCAATCCAGCCACACCCACCAAGAGAGACCTAAGCCACGTTACTTGTTTCAAGTGCGGGAAGACTAGACACTATGCCACGGAGTGCCCTGAAGGGAAGAATGGAAACAGAAATGGGAGCGCTGGAAAGAAGCCCAATCCATTCAACAAAGGACAAGTGAACCACGTTAACGTGCAAGAGGTTGAAGAGCAATCAGACACGGTCATAGGTAAGTTTTTGGTTAAGTAATTTACCGCTCTTGTTCTTTTTGATACTGGTGCATCACATTCATACATATCAAGGGAATTCGTGGATAAGTTTAAACTACCGATCCAAACCCTTAGGACCCCTCTGTTAGTAAGCTCACCCGGAGCCGAGTATATGGCTAGTCGATGGTGTGACCAGATATCCTTAACCATTGGCAACCGTGTTTTTCCGTCCGACCTAATTATCTTGGAGTCACAAGGATTGGATGTGATATTAGGAATGGACTGGATGTCAAAGTATGGAGGAAGCATTGACTGTGTTAGTAAGTCAATTTGTCTCACCACCCCGGAGGGAAAAATGATCAAGTATATATCTAGGCATGCGCCAAGAAGTAGCCAAGTAAATACCCTCACGGGAGTTGTTCAGGAAGAAGTGCCTGTAATAAAGGATTACCAGGATGTTTTCCCAGAAGAGTTACCAGGCATGCCACCGGACCGAGATATTGAGTTTTTGATAGAGCTATTGCCAGGCACAGGGCCAATATCCAAGAGACCCTATAGGATGCCTGCGAATGATCTGGAGGAGATTAAGAAACAGATCAAGGAGTTGTTGGAGAAAGGTTACGTTCGACGGAGTTCATCACCATGGGGAGCCCCAGTGCTTTTGGTTGAGAAGAAGGATAAGTCCCTAAGAATGGTTGTTGATTATTGGGCCTTGAATGAAGTGACGATCAAGAACAAGTACCCATTGTCGATGATCAATGATCTGTTTGACCAGCTACAAGGAGCTAAGGTGTTTTCGAAGATCAATCTGTGATCAGGATATCACCAGCTGAAGATACGGGAGAAGGATATACCAAAGACAGCATTCACCACACGGTACGGGCTATACGAATATACGGTCATGTCATTTGGACTAACTAACGCCCCTGCCTATTTCATGAGCATGATGAACAAAGTATTCATGGAATATTTGGATAAGTTTGTTGTGGTGTTCATTGATGATATAATGGTATATTCGAAGAATGAAGAGGAACACAAGGAGCATTTGCGTTTAGCTCTCGAGAAACTCAGGGAACATCAGTTGTATGCCAAGTTCAGCAAATGTGAGTTTTGCTTGAAGGAAGTCAGATTCCTTGGACATGTTATATCAGGAGAAGGTATAGTAGTAGATCCCACCAAGGTTCAGTCAGTCACGGAATGGTTGGCACCCACTTCAGTTAGCGAGATCCGCAGTTTTCTTGGACTCGCAGGATACTACCGGAGATTCATTGAGAATTTTTCCAAGATCACGAAGCCCATGACAGAATTATTGAAGAAAGATACCAAGTTTAAATGGACGGAAGATTGTGAGGCAAGTTTCCAGGAGCTGAAGAAACGTTTGACTACAGCCCCAGTGTTGACACTGCCAGATATACGTAAGGATTTTCAAGTGTATTGCGACGCCTCTCGCTTAGGACTTGGAAGTGTGCTTATGCAGGACGAAAGGGTTGTTTCGTATGCTTCACGACAACTAAAACCACACGAGTTAAATTATGCCACACATGATTTGAAGCTAGCAGCCGTAGTCCATGCGTTGAAGACTTGGAGACATTACCTTATTGGAAACCATTGTGATGTGTACACGAATCATAAGAGTTTGAAGTACATTTTCACCCAGAAAGAACTGAACCTTAGGCAGAGAAGATGGTTGGAGCTTATAAAGGATTATGACATGAAGCTTCACTATCATCCAGGAAAGGATAATGTCATGGCAGATGCTTTAAGCCAGAAGAGTTATGCTAATACCTTAGAGAGCACGGGATTGCCGAAGGAGTTAGCAAAGGATCTTCGGGAATTGGAGATAGAGCATATCTGTGAGTATCACCTTTGCAAGGAGTGAAACGTTTTGGAGTTAAGGGAAAGTTAGCCCCGAGATTTGTAGGACCGTATCGTGTTTTGGAACGGATGGGAGAAGTTGCCTACAAGTTGGAGTTACCTGAAGGACTATCAGGATTTCACGATGTGTTTCACGTTTCCCAGTTGAAGAAGTGCCATGCTGAGATGGCCGACATACCGCTAAGAGATACCGTACCCTTGGAGGCGATTCAGGTGGACAATGACTTGACTTATGAGGAGAAGCCAGTCAAGATTTTGGAGTTTGCTAGTCGAGTCACCCGCAACAAGGTTATTAAGTTTTGCAAAGTTCAGTGGAGCCACCATACCAAGGACGAAGCCACATGGGAATGAGAGATGATCTTCGCAAAGACCACCCACACCTATTTTCTAGCCAACCCGAATCTCGAGGGCGAGATTCATCTTAAGGGGGGTAGGTTTGTAACATCCCAAATTTTCAATTTGGAATATTATACATAGATCATTCTTGCATATCATATTTTATTGCATTTCGTCTCGCGATCCTCGAAGTCCTAAGCAACTCAAGGACCCTCGGAGAGAGTTGGGGATTTCCCCGGTTTACAAATTTGATTTTTATCAAATTTTGAAACGAGGATATTGGTTTTAATTATTTTTCTCTCCGAAAATATTTCATAATAAAATATATGAGAGGAGATAATATGACTTCTCCAAAATAATTGAAATATTGGAGGAAAAATATTAAAATCGATATTTGTTTTTATTTGGATTTTATTTGCAATTTTGTTTGCATTAGAAAAATTGCACGTTTTCAAAATTGCATTTTAGGGCCAAGAAAATGTTCATCTCGTTCTAAATATCTTATTTAAATGGTGAAAATCTGTTTTGGCATTTTTAAATTTTTATTTTATTTTCTAGGATTTATTTTAGTTTCAGCGGAATTAAAAAAAGTGCGTAGGCTAACCAGGCCGAAGCCCAGCCGCCGGCCCGTCCCCTCCCGCGCGCCATCTCCTTCCAAGAGACCGGCCGCGCCGCCGCCGCCCGACTCGAGGAGTCCGGCTAGGAATCCTCCCCGCCGCCTTTGCCCCCTCCCCAAGGCACACCTTCCCCCTCCTTATATACACCCCCCACCACCACCACCCACCACCGCCGCCTCGCCTCGACCCGCCGCCGCGCCCGCCGCCCGCTGCCGTGCCGCACCGCCGCCCGCTGCCGTGCCGTGCCACCGCCACCTTGCCGCACCGCCGCCGCTGCCTCACCCGCTGCCGTGCCTCGCCGTCGCCGCTGTGCCTCGCCGGACTGACGAAGCTGTCACTGGTTTTTTTAAACCGATCCGGTTTTTTAAAAGAAAACCCTAACTCGTTTTTTCGGTTTGCCGGTTTTTCCTGGTTTTTCTTTTTAGCGTACATTCGTTCGTACGTTCGTTTTAATGAACGTTTTTCGCTCGTTAGTTACAGATAACGAACGCTCGTTCGTTAGCCTGTTTGTCAGTTTTCTTTTATCAGATTTTTCCGCAGTTATTTCTGATCGCGATTTCTGATCCGATTTTCGTTCTAGTTTATCTTTTCGCTCGTTAGTCAGAATCAGGTGATTCAAGTGCCCAGATCTTCGTCTCGAGACCCTCTTTCCGCTTAACGAACTTGAACAAGTTTTTGCTACTGTAAAATTTAACCTAGGTCCTGATTAGTAAATGGATCTTGTTTCATTCGCCGTTTGAGTTTCGTTGCTCCGTTAGATTTGATTCTTTTTGCAAACCAGAGTTCTTAAGTTGAAATTTCTGGTTAGATCTTCTCATTTGAGTTTCACCCATGCTTCTTTGCTTGATTGCTTATGTATGCTATTGTTTGTTTGCGATAGAATTCTCGGAGTGCGAAGCGTGTTATTTGGAGTCTCTAGGTTACGCGGATCGTCAGCAAGGCAAGTAACACTTTGATCATACCCCTTTATCACCTAGCTTTATGCATTAGTTTCAATCCTCAAACATTGCATGATTAGGATGTTATTAACATGTGGGTTGGGAAGTAGTTGATGAGGTAGAACCTATTGCCCTGTTACATTCAAACCCTTGGGAGTTACTCTCACGAATTGCTTATATTGCTATGCTATGCTCGTAGACGAGGTTTGGGTGAGTGAAATCCATGAAAGATTTGAGATTGATAATTAATGGTTCAACTTAAGGTGGCAACTTAAATACACATCTGGGTGGATCGAGGCACCTGGAGTACCCAGTGTTGCCTGTATTTTTGGAAATTCCGGAGTCCCCGTGTGATCTTCCTATGGACCGCCACCCAGGCTCAAAGGGAACTGAGATGGTTCATGCTAGAAACTTCCGTGTGCAGCCACAAGCTATTATGGGCTCTAGCATAGTTGAGTAAGTTACGTGAAGCTCTTGAAGAGGTGGAGCAGCAGGTAGTGGGTTGTAGGTTTGGTATGGTCTGCCCGGAGTAGAGAGTTAATGTTTCTGAAAGACCGTGTCTCGGTCATCCTTTTCTCAAACATCATGTAGTGCGAGAAATTCAACGGAGGCAATCGAGTCTTGTGGGGAAAAGTGCGCAAACCTCTGCAGAGTGTACAAACTAATCATGGTTAGCCGTGTCCCCGGTCATGGACAATCCTGAGTATCTAGTACTTGGAGTATCTTAAGTATCTCATCACTCTAAATTAATGTTGTTGGGTTGATCATTACCATAATTGGGATTGAGTTGGAGGAACCTTCTCAATGATGTTTCAACTACCATGATAGTTAAATTAAAATCTATTCCTTTGTTGTAGGAAAAATTTGGCTTTTCGCAAAAACTATAACCATAGAGCGTTCCACCAGCCAAATATGCATGTAGTGATAGCACTATTTTGTTCTTGCTCTACTGTGTTATTTTGCCAGGATATTCCATGTGCTGACCCATTTGCGGGCTGCAACGTATTATGTTGCTGACTTTTCAGACGAGGAGTAAGGTTCGTTAGGTCGTTGCCATGTAGCTCAGCTATGCCGTTGGAGTTGATGGACTCACTTTATCTTCCAAGCCTTCCGCTGTTATTGTATTAGATGGCCTTAAGCCATATTTATTGTAATAAGTTCTGTTTTGAGACATTCGATGTAATAAGTGTGTGATTGCTACTCTGTTATAAATCCTCAAGTACTGTGTATGTCAGCATTACCGATCCAGGGATGACACTCAAGCACAGAGACTTGACCATTTGAGGTCGGGTCGCTACACTTCGACAAGTTCTACCTGGCCAAGAAATTAAATCATATTTAGGGTTTAGGGTTTAAGTCGTAGTGACCCCATCAGTAGTTTTTCTTTTGTACACGCTCTCACAACTTTTGTCTTTAGTTGTGAAGTAAATATTGGCTATGATCTGTGAATCATTGAGATGCATCAGCATGCGTGTTAGTTTTCCTTTGTATTTGATGGAATGTTGTAACGGGGCAACCTTGGAGTAGGAATGAAAATGAAGTGGAAATTTTCCGTTTTTCCAGAGAAAAAATGGAAACAGAGAGAAACCAACGTTTCGTTTCGTTGGATCACGCCATCAAGCAAAACCAACGTTTAAATCACGTCTGTCGCGTTCGTGTCTCACCCTCCTCTAGGGCTCGACCCCACACGGTCGCTTGGCATGCCACTCACTGCAAATCGAGTATACGATAACTTTCCCGCCAGCTTGTCGATGGGTCGCGCCATGGAGTACTAGTACTACTGGAAGAGATTGATGAGTTGGGGAGGATAGCTAGCTGTAGCATGGACGCCCAAGAACTTTTTACATGCATGTTGTGGCCGGCTATTGTGACCTTTGAACGCGGAGCAGTCGCGTGCACCAGGAAGTGGCACGGGCGACGCTCTCTTGGTCGGCGCACCGCTTCAATGCTGGCGCCAGTGAGAGGTCGTGCCCGCTTTGGCCGGGCATGAATGCGACACTGACTGTTTCGGGTGGGAAGCACGCGCGGGTGATGAAGAGGGTTCGGGTTGGTTAGGAGCGGCCGTGGCAGCGGTCCTGACGCCCGCAAACAAGAGATGATGTACGTTAGTGTTGCCGCGTATATAATTAACAACGTAAATAATGTGCCGATTGGATAAATATGATTGGAGATGGAGATGGAAATGGAATTTTACGTAAACACGGATATGCATGTCTATGTCTATGTGTGTGTGCGCGACGACTCGCGACCTGGAAGCGGGTGTGTGTTTTTGATCGAGTTTTCTTTCTTGGTACGTTAAAAAATTGTCCGCCAGTTTTCGTTTCTTTTTTCCGGAAACATGCGTATTCTATTTAAAACCACTGCTATGGAGAGATTGGTTTACTCCATTATAGCCTCTTGTTTGATAGAGTTTCTCGCATCTCGCTCTCTCACCCTCTCCATATCAAAACAAGATGACAGTGTCCACACTATCTCTCTCCTCACCGATGGTCACAGATCCGGCCAAATCCTGTCCGCTGCGGGAGGTGAGAAGCTGCAGCGTTGACGTTGTCGTCGGCGGCGATGGAGGAAGTTGATGCACACCGTCCTCTCAGAGTCGGTGCTGGCGCGGACGAAGGTCCTCCATGCCCTTGTTCGCTGCCGTCGTGTGGGCAGATCCTGCCCGCCCTCCTAAGCGACATCTTGTCCACCTGAGGTATAACTTCTTGTACTGGTGCAGCTCCCCAGGTCACTACATGCGGGTTTTCTTCTATGCGACTACTCCCCAGCTCCCCATGTATAGTAGCTAGGGTTCGTTGGCTGGTCCAACATCACCTACTATTATATAGGAAATGCCACTCGAAAAGTTGTCCTGATTTATGCCTCAGTGGAGGTATACATTTTGTTTCGACAAAAAGTACATGGTGGTTGTGTAGTCATTGTCCATATGCTCCTATTGCTGCTGCTAATCTAATACTATCACGGGTTAAATGAAGAAATGCTTTTTTTCTCAGGTATCCTGGTTTAGTTCCCATCAAGATAATCATGATGCTTCTGTTTGTTGGTGTACTTTTCATAATTCTTATTGACAATTGAGATCTCATTGTTAATCTTGTAAAACATAGTAACAACACTATATCCCTTTTTTATATTTTTGGAAACAGTGATGCGTATCTCCATACCCGGGCATGTCTTCCTCAATTTTAGTGGAACTGCACAAAATTGGATGGCCATTGTTGTTCCGCCTCACTGTCCTCTGCCACGTGGTTCTTCCTTCCTCGAGCTTGACTACTGAGAAGAAACAAACCACAGTGAGGATTTTTCGAACTTCATAGGTGCCTCACCCAAACTTGATGCCAAATGGATGATGCATCACCATGATGACCTATCGATGCTCATGGTTGCCCCTCATGGTTGCGTCGGCTGGTGAAGCTGATCGATTTTCAATGAAAACAAGCTGTCTTTGATCAGTGCTCTTTGCTTGTTACCCAGAAAGATGATATCCTTCATCAGTTCACCTTGGTTGCGTTGGAGACGCAGTTGTCTTTCACGTTGGTGCAATTTTATCACACAATTGGCTATGAACCAAATGTTTCCTCGAAGAAGGATCGACGTTGGTACTAAGAGCACATGTTTTGTATTGATTTCTAAGCCTTCTCACAAGGTTTTCTCCAGCTCCCCTGTAATTTTATTTGTCTAGCTATTAACTTTGATTAAAAAAATGGTGTGGACTAAAAACCTGGATGGACGTAGTAGCCCTCCATTTTTATTTACTCCGCATATTAGATTTGACTGAAGTCAAACTTTGTAAAGTTTGACCAAGTTTAGGCTGAACACAACAAACCATAATTATTAGAGAGGGCAAACTGTACATACTCTCACCTTTCCAATAATTAAAATTAAAATTCTTTATTTGTACACACTCTCACACGTTTCCGATAATTTGGCGCATGTGTGGTTGTTCACTTAAGGGAGGGTAGTATGACGCACGTGAAGGATAGGAAGTGCGACCAGGACGCATGGATCGTTAGTTCATCAGAAGTACTCCCTCCGTTCCTAAATATTTGTCTTTCAAGTGGTTTGAAATGGACTACCACATACAGATGTATATAGACATTTTTTACAGTGTAGATTCACTCATTTTGCTCCGTATGTAGTCATTTGTTGAAATCTCTAGAAAGACAAATATTTAGGAACATAGGGAGTAGTAGTTTTCTTCACTGGTATGTTAAATAAAGAGTTTTGTTTCGTACTTACATAATTTAAAACGATTATTATGGAGAGAATAAGAAAACCACTCCACTATATATTAGTCGTATACACGAGTACTATATGGAGGCAACTTCATTGACTTTAGTGCACCTGCCTTTGGGTTTATGACAGGTGGGCCCAAAATGTGGCTGGCCCACCTGTCATACAGCCAAAAGCAGGTGCAGTTAAGGCACCAGATCTCAGTCCATACTACAGTATATATATAAGCTGGAGCCTCAGCGCTTGTTCGCTAGGGTTTGCACTCTCCACACTCTCGCCGCACTACATATATATACACGCTGGAGGCTCGGTGTTCCTTTGCTAGGGTTTGCTATATTCACTGTCTCTCACCCTCTTCACCAGATCTAAACAAGACCGCGTTGTGGCCTCTATCTCTCTCACCCCCTCTGTCGGTGTCAAAACCGGCGGATCTCGGGTAGGGGGTCCCGAACTGTGCGTCTAAGGCGGATGGTAACAGGAGGCAGGGGACACGATGTTTACCCAGGTTCGGGCCCTCTTGATGGAGGTAATACCCTACGTCTTGCTTGATTGTTCTTGATAATATGAGTAGTACAAGAGTTGATCTACCACGAGATCAAAGAGGCTAAACCCTAGAAGCTAGCCTATGGTATGATTGTATATTGTCCTACGGACTAAACCCTCCGGTTTATATGGACACCGGAGGGGGCTAGGGTTACATGAGGTCGGTTACAAAGGAGGAGATATACATATACGTATTGCCTAGCTTGCCTTCCACGCTAAGTAGAGTCCCATCCGGACATGGGACGAAGTCTTCAATCTTGTATCTTCATAATCCGACAGTCCGGCCAAAGGATATAGTCCGGCTGTCTGGAGACCCCCTAACCCAAGACTCCCTCAGTAGCCCCCAAACCAGGCTTCAATGACGATGAGTCCGGCGCGCAATATTGTCTTCGTCATTGCAAGGCGGGTTCTTCTCCAAATCTTGAATATCTGTAAAGTAGTGTCCGGCTCCTATAAATGTTGGACTTCTAGGCTTCTGTGCCCAATAAGTGCCACCCTCCACGCGTCAAGCGAATGCGAGGAGCCAGGGTGTTTTTACATTCAGCCCCCTATCCAGGTAAACAATTGTCTATTAAAGGGATGGGGATTGTTAGATCCAATCCACACCCTCCTCCCCAGCGAAAATCCATCGGAGCATGCTCGGAAAAAATCCATCCCATCATGGCTGACCACCGCAACTCCTCCTCTCGCCCCCGTAGCCCTAAGCCCGGTGATTGGGAGAGGTGTTCCGTCCCGCACAGTCGTTTGGTAGAGCTGCAGACCCAGGGATTTCTCCCTCCGGCGTATTTGGTCCCCTTCCGAGCCGGGCTCGCCACCTATAATGGCGGGGAGCAAGCGGAGAGCTTCCCCAGCCCCTCCAAGGGGGAGCGAGTGTACCTTGTCCCTTACTTACTAAGGGGACTCATATTTCCAATTCATCCGTTCCTCCGCAGGCTCCTGGAGTTTTACGGCCTCCAACTGCACAATTTCACCCCTGCTTCCATATTACACATCGCCAGATACGTTGCCCTTTGCGAGCTATTTCTGGGCTGCGAGGCCCATTTCGAGCTGTGGAAGAGGTTATTTTGCCTTGTGCCCCGCACACAAAAGGGGTCACTTTATCAGGTGGGCGGAGCCAAAATATGGCGCATCACCGAAACCGGATACCTGTTTGGTACTCCGAAGAAGACATCTGAAGATTGGCCTTCGGAGTGGTTTTATATGGAGGACGTCCCCCTTCCAGACCCTGCTCGGCGGGGTCTACCTGAGTACAACAATGCTCCTCTGAAGAAACGCCGAAGCTGGCGCCCACGGAGCCCCCAGGAGGAAGATAGCGGAGAAGTCCTATACCCGATGAACCAGATTAAAGCGCTGGCTCAATCAGGATTGACAATAATCGAGGTTATGTCAGTATGCATAATGCGGGGAGTGCAGCCACTTGAATATCGAGGGCACCCCCTATGGTGTTTTAACGGGGAAGATGATGCCACCCGTTGCGGGCGTAAGGGACCAGACTCTGCTGCTGCTTTAGCAAAAATTCTATCCGAGTTGTTCAAGGGAGAGGAAGAGGATTTCATTCGTATCAAGCCACGAGATGGATTCGCCATGTACAACCCTCCAAGCTGGGTAGGTTATACCTCTTTACTCCCATTCTTCCCGCATTCTTCGTCGTAGGTACTCACCTTGCCATTTTACGGCAGGAACTGCGAAAACCTGTAAGGGAGATCAATAACCCATCTCCACAAACCAGAGGACCCTGGCCGGGCCCTCGGTCCCGGACTCAAAGAGGATCCTGACATATTCGTGGAGCTGGTAGATAGGCAATTCTATCAATTGAGCTGCGATGACGCCATGGTGGCCATAACGGCCGACTATCCCGGGCTGCTCCCTGCATCGCATGTAAGAAAAACCAAAATCCCAACTCCGAAAATAGGATCTCCTTTTAGACACTTCACTACCGTACACATACGGTGTTTTATAGGGAAGGCATTCGGGACGCCGTGCCGAACCTGCAGCAACTCGCCAACAAGAGGCACTGAAGCCGGCTAGGCCAAAAAGGAAGGCGGTCAGGACGGAGACGCCGGTGCAGAGGTATGACACAAAACCTCGCTCTGTGGTTGTCATCTTTCTCAAAATGCAATGACATCCATGCTTCTTTAATAGAAAAAACACTCGTCAAACTATATCCAGAGAGGCCGCCGATCACGCCTCCACCAGTTGGGCCCCAGGGCCGGACATAGAGGCGGAAGCCAACATGGGGCGGATGCCGGATGCTCCTCCTACAGAGGATGCGGATAGACTATTCGCTACAAATTCAGAAGTGGAGAGCGCCATGAATCATAGGCGTTGCCGAGCCGTACTCCGTGACGATTGTTTCTCGCCAGAGGCATTTGATGCCTTCAATTCCGGAGACGCGTACATCCGTGCTGCTCAAAATGGTCTAGCCAGAGCCACGGACCAGTATGTAAGGGATATACGGGTAACCAAATCTGACGATTATATGTATCAGTAGCCCCCGAGACTTGACACAGTTGACGCAACTGATTTAAGGATCATTATTCGTGTAGGTTCTTACGGAGAAGAATTCCCAATTGTCTCAAGAGCTGGACGAGTGCAAGGCCCAACTGGAAGCCGATGTTGCCACATTGATGGAGTCCAAAAAGGATCCCCCTGGTACCTCTTTTGTTTATTGCAAAGAATATCAGTACCGGGTAGTATGCGGCATGTATGCACACCTAACAATAGATGTTGCAGGTGGCCCTAGAGTGAATCCGGAGGCCGTGGAGGCGGATACGGCGTGTGATGATCGACAGCGAAATGCTGGCGAGCGCGTGCTGACGCGAGTCAGGCAAGAGAAAAATGATCTCCAAGATGCCAATATCCGGCTGGGCGTGGAACTAAAGGATGTCCGGGCCCATCTTGCGAACTCCGTGAAGGAGAATAAACGGCTTCGACGCGACATTTTTAGTAAGTGCTTGAACAAACTTTTTAAAGGAGTTCGGCGGAGAAGCCTGCTAACAGCGTTATGTCTGTAGATATGCTGACGGGTCATCCCGCGGAGGAGATGCCCGGGTCTTCGGGTGATCTTCTACCAGAGCTCTCACAACTGCACGAACAAGTTTGGCAGGTGATGCAGAGTATTGCCCAAGCCTTGTGGCCATCCGCGTCCCCGCCAGGAGGCATGGGGAGCTTATAGAGAAGCTCAAGGGAGCGCGGCGGCGCTTCCGATTATGGAAGATATTAGCCTGCCGACAAGGTGCAAGGGAAGCCTGGGCTATGGTGAAGACACGATATACCAAGGCTGACCCAAACCGCATGGCTGAGGTCGGACCTATGGGGCCCGATAGGAAAGAGATCCCCGTCAGTTTAGTGTATGATCAAGTAGAGTTAGCCGCAAAGTATTCCCAACAGGATTGTAGGCTAGACAGCCTATTGGATGGTATAGAAGAAGAATTTAATCAGTCTTAGTGACTGTGTACTTCAAGTGACATATGTAATGTCCCTAGCCGGATTGTAAATCATTTGTCATGGCGGACCTTTTCGCTTCGACCTCTGGACCCGATAGTCCGGAGTGTATCGAATACCCACTCGGTTATATAAGAACCGGGGTATGCATGGAAACCAGGCGTAGGGGTCATAAGTGCTTGAACAGACAAGTACCCAACTAGCTATGTTATATTACATGGATAGTAAGAAACATCTTCCAGGGAGAATAGTTCCGTTAAGGGATCCTTTCCCTGGGTACGCATGCCCTAATGTGCATGTCCGAACTGCGAGACGCAGGCTAAAAACATCTGGGGGCGTGTAGTTATTTAAATGAAAGTCATCTTTTATTCACCGACCGAATATTCCCTTAAGAACGCTAGCTTTCGGCTTCACCCAGTCTGAGGTACACATCCGGCTGACCCGGCAGTAACAATCGCAGAGGTGCTCCCCTTATGCCCTAGCCGAATTAATGGGAACGTAGGGCATAAATACAAGAGCCAGGCAACCCAACTTGGCCAAAACTTAAGTCATATCGATGCATATAATGGCGAAAAAGGTACATGCGGAAGAATAACACATGTGTGGGGCATAAAGCCCAGAAAAGTAATTAGATTAAGCTTCTGTATAGGAAGCCCCTAGGTATATTGAGCACGGTTAGCGCGTCAAGATTGTGTAACCAAGACACAAGTGTTGCCCTTTAGGGCCTTGAAGGAAAAATAGAGAAAGAAAGAGAGAAAAAACAAATGTGCAAAAAATTGATGGAGGTAAGGAGACGAACATAGAGTCCGGCGCTAGGCGTAGAATCTTCGAAGTCTGGCTGCGTTCCATGGGTTTGGCTCGAGTCGATTATCCGATGCATCCCGCAGACGGTACTCTCCACCGGTCAGAACCTGGTCGATAATGAAGGGACCTTCCCATTTGGGCTTGAGCTTGTGCTTTTTCTTCTCCGGCAGGCGTAGAACTAGTTCACCAACGTTATAGGTTTTGGCCCGTACTTCTCTGCTTTGATACCTTCGAGCCTGTTGCTGATAGAATGCGGAACGGGCCTTTGCTACGTCGCTCTCCTCCTCCAGGGCATCCAAATTGTCCTGCCGGTCGAGCTCGGCCTCTCTTTCTTCGTACATGCGCACTCGAGCTGAGTCATGAATTATGTCGCAAGGCAGCACCGCCTTAGAGCCGTCAACCATAAAAAAAGATGTGTATCTGGTAGTGTGATTTGGCGTGGTCCGCAGCCCCGATAGTACGGAGTTGAGCTCCTCTACCCATTCGTGTCTGATTCCTTTAAGGACCGCACTAATATGGGTTTAATGCCTCTCATGATAAGACCATTCGCTCGTTCGACTTGACCGTTAGTTTGCGGATGATAGATAGAAGCATAATCGAGCTTAATGCCCATGTTGCTGCCCCAAAGTTTCACCTCGTCAGCTGTAAAGTTCATGCCGTTGTCAGTGATGATGCCGTGGGGGACGCCATAACGGTGTACAACCCCGGATATGAAGTCTATCACCGGTCCGGATTCAGCCATTTTGACAGGTTTGGCTTCTATCCATTTGGTGACTTTATCCACCATGACTAGTAAGTATTTTTTCTTATGGGTTCCCCCTTTGAGGGGTCCGACCATATCAAGCCCCCAGACCGCAAAGGGCCAGGTAATGGGGATTGTTTGGAGGGCGGTAGGTGGCATGTGGCTTTGGTTTGCAAAAAGCTGGCAACCAACACAATGTTGGACCAGATGTTGTGCATCTGCCCGGGCTGTCGGCCAATAAAAACTTGTACGGAAGGCCTTGCTTACAAGGGCTCGGGCTGCGGCGTGGTGGCCGCTGAGTCCGGCATGGATTTCTGCCAAAAGCTTCCGCCCTTCCTCTTCGGAGATGCACCTTTAAAGGACTGCGGTTGTGCTTTTTTTATAAAGCTCTCCCTCATGGACCTTGTAGGCTTTAGATCGCCGCACTATGCAGCGTGCCTCATTTTGGTCCTCGGGTAGTTCCTGCCTAGTTAGGTAGGCCAGGAATGGTTCTGCCCGTGGGGCGATGGCGGCCATTATCACGTGGGCCGTAGGTGTTATTTCGGTGGCGGAACCTCTGATTGTGTTAGGGTGTTCATTATCTGGGGTTGTGGCCGGGTCCAGACTATTTTTGCCGGTGTCCCCTTCCCATCCCACGGATGGTTTGAACAGTCTTTCCAGGAAGATGTTCGGTGGGACAGGGTCGCGTTTAGCGCCGATACAGGCAAGGATGTCCGCCGCCTGGTTGTTTTCCCGAGCCACATGGTGGAATTCAAGCCCCTCGAACCGAGCTGACATTTTGAGGACGGCGTTGCGATATGCCGCCATTTTTGGATCCTTGGCATCAAAGTCTTCATTTATTTGGGATATTGCGAGGTTCGAGTCCCCGCGCACCTCCAGGCATTGAATGCCCATGGAGACTGCCATCCGGAGACCGTGTAGAAGGGCCTCATATTCGGCCGCGTTATTGGAGTCTGTATATAGTATTTGGAGCACGTATTGTACTGTATCTCCGGTGGGGGACGTCAGGACGACGCCAGCCCCGAGACCAGCCAGCATTTTAGAGCTGTCGAAGTGCATGATCCAATTGGAGTATGCGCCGTACTCTTTAGGGAGTTCGGCTTCCGTCCATTCAGCGACGAAATCGGCTAATACTTGCGACTTAATGGCTCGCCGAGGTTAGTATGTTATGTCGAACAGGAGGAGCTCGATGGCCCACTTGGCAATCCGGCCCATGGCATCGCGGTTGTTTATTATGTCATTGAGTGGTACTTCGGAGGCCACCGTGATTGAACACTCTTGAAAGTAGTGTCGTAATTTCCGGGATGCCATGCATACCGCGTATGCTATCTTTTGATAATGTGGGTACCGTGATTTGCATGGGGTGAGGACGGTGGATACATAATATACCGGCTTTTGAAGTGGGAATTTATGTCCGTCCATCTCTCGTTCGACGACGAGCACTGCGCTTACAACTTGATGAGTTGCCACTATATATAATAGCATTGGTTCACCCATAGTTGGCGTGGCCAAGATTGTGTTGGTGGCCAGGATGGCTTTTATTTCTTCCAGTCCGGCCGTGGCTGCGTCCGTCCACTCGAAGTGTTCGGTGCGCCGAAGAAGGCGATAAAGGGGAAGTGCCTTTTCTCCTAATCGGGAGATAAAGCGGCTTAAAGCCGCCACACATCCAGTCAATTTCTGGATTTGCTTGAGGTCAGTTGGGATAGCCAACTGTGACAGAGCCCGGATTTTAGCCGGATTTGCTTCAATTCCTCTACTGGAGGCGATGAAGCCCAGGAGCTTTCCGGCGTGAACGCCGAAAACGCATTTTTCCGGATTGAACTTAATGTCGTATGTTTGGAGATTGGTGAATGTGAGCCTCAAGTTGTCTATTAAAGAGTCGATGTGTCTGGTTTTAATGACCACATCGTCTACATATACCTCCACAGTCTTGCTGAACTGCTTTTCCGGACATGTCTGGATCATGCGCTGATATGTTGCGCCGGCGTTTTTGAGCCCGAAGGGAATTGTGTTAAAACAGAAAGGGCCGTATGGAGTGATAAATGCCGTTGCGGCTTGATCGAACTCCGCCAGCTTAATCTGGTGGTAACCGGAGTATGCTTCGAGGAAGCACAATGATTCTTGTCCTGCGGTAGCATCGATGATTTGATCGATGCAAGGGAGTGGAAAGGGATCCTTTGGGCAAGCCTTATTAAGGTCTTTGAAGTCGACGCATATGCGCCAGGATTTGTCCTTCTTTGGTACCATCACTAGGTTTGCTAGCCAGTCTGGATGTTTTATTTCTCTAATAAATCCGGCCTCCAGTAGCTTGGCTAGCTCTTCTCCCATGGCTTGTCGCTTAGGTTCAGAGAAACGCCGAAGAGTCTGCTTGACCGGCTTGAATCCTTTTAGAATATTAAGGCTATGCTTGGCTAATCTGCATGGGATTCCTGGCATGTCTGAAGGATGCCAGGCGAATATGTCCCAATTCTCGCGCAGAAACTCCCGTAGTGCGGCGTCTATAGCGGGGTCTAATTGTGCCCCGATGGATGCTGTTTTTGTGGAGTCCGTTGGATGGACTTGGAATTTGACTATTTCATCGCTGGTTTAAAGGAGGTGGACTTGGATCTTTTATCTAGTATCACGTCGTCCCTGCCCACCGTGGAGCGCAACGCGGTTAACTCTTCCGCCACAAGGGCTTTGGATAATGCCTCGAGGGCTAGTGTGGCTGTTTTGTCTTTGGCGCGGAGTGCTATGTCCGGATCACTAACTAGGGTGATGATTCCATTGGGCCCGGGCATTTTGAGCTTCATGTACCCGTAATGGGGTATGGCTTGAAAAATCGTGAATGCCTCCCGCCCTAGAAGGGCGTGGTATCCGCTACTGAACGGGGCCACTTGGAATGTAATTTCTTCGGACCTATAATTCTCCGGAGTGCCGAATACCACATCGAGTGTGATTTTCCCAGCGCAACGTGCCTCCCGACTAGGGATGATTCCTCGGAAGGTCGTACTACTTTGCTCAATACGGTTGCTGTCTATTTCCATTTTTTGGAGAGTTTCCTCATAAATGAGGTTTAATCCGCTGCCGCCGTCCATGAGCACTTTATTGAGCCGAAAGCCGTCCACAATTGGACTGAGGACCAAAGCGGCTGGTGTTCGGGCTGTTCGGAATTTTGGTTCGTCACTGGCATTGAAGGTGATAGCCGTGTCGCTCCATGGATTTATTGCTACCACGTGGCAGACTTTGGCGAGGCTGCGGAGTGCTCGCTTACGCCTATTATTTGAGGCAAAGGTCTCGAAGACCATTAACACTCTATTGTTATCCGTGGGAAGGTGCTCTGAGGTATTTTCGGTGAGGAGATCCTCACCGCTTTTGGCCACCTGCTGGAGTACCCAACATGCTCTAAGGTTGTGTGTTGATATGGTATCCGCTGTACTATGGATTTTGCAGGGCCCGTTAAGCCATCCCTCCAATACGGTTCCACGCCCTGTAGTGGGCTTTTGCTACTTTGGAATTGAGTCAGGCGACTTATGAGAGTGTACCCTTTTAGTTCGGACCGGGGGTTTTGTTAGGGCCGGATTATCCCAGAATTGTGTTTGGGGTTTTCAGGCACTTTCCATCGCACAATATTTCCATACTATAGCCACCAAGTCAGCGAAGTGTGTTATGTCACAGTGACTTATGGCGTTGAGGACTCCCTTGTCTGTGCAATTGTTGCAAAAGAACGAAATTGCGTCTTCCTTGCGACACTCCTTAACCTTGTTCATTACAAGGAGGAATCTGGCCCAATAGTGATGTACTGTCTCTTGGGGCGCTTGTCTAATGTGGGAAAGATCGTTTGTATCTAGGTGGGTGGGTGGATTTGAGTCCAGACCTTGACCCAATCCGTGATCCCGGGGCAGGGGAGTTTCCGATCTTGGAACTTCGGGCTCCAGGATGTTGCCCTGTGGGTTCGGTATGCGGCCTGATTCTGGATTCAGGGCTAGGGCGGTGTCTCCCGTGAATGAGTATCCGTCTCGGGGAGCTCGGGAATCCGTACATAGTTCGTCCTCAGGATAGAGGGAGAATCGCCACATTGCTCCTCCACCACCGCTATCTGATGGGTGACCGGCGGAGAGTTAATCTCCCTTTGGTCGGGTTTAAGCCCGATCCGATCGTAGTCCGTACTAACTCCCAGAGTGGCGATGTGATCCAAGAGCTCGTTCAAAGAGGAGAGCTCCATTGGGTCCATCTGCTTGGCAAATTTCGAGCTGATGTGGAGGCTATTTTCGATGACCCGAGAAGTCATCATCGGTGCGGCGGCCGAGTGGGTGGTCATGACGAAGCCGCCTAGTCGGACAGTTTGGCCTGCAGCCAGGGCTCCCCCAGAGGTGATGTTGTCCTTGACAATGAGACGAGCCATCCTCCTTATGATGATGACATAGTGGAACTCTCAATGAAAGCACCAATGTCGGTGTCAAAACCGGCGGATCTCGGGTAGGGGGTCCCGAACTGTGCGTCTAAGGCGGATGGTAACAGGAGGCAGGGGACACGATGTTTACCCATGTTCGGTCTCTCTTGATGGAGGTAATACGCTACGTCCTGCTTGATTGTTCTTGATAATATGAGTAGTACAAGAGTTGATCTACCACGATATAAAAGAGGCTAAACCCTAGAAGCTAGCCTATGGTATGATTATATATTGTCCTACAGACTAAACCCTTCAGCTTATATGGACACCGGAGGGGGCTAGGGTTACACGAGGTCGGTTACAAAGGAGGAGATATACATATCCGTATTGCCTAGCTTGCCTTCCACGCCAAGTAGAGTCCCATCCGGACACGGGACGAAATCTTCAATCTTGTATCTTCATAATCTGACAGTCCGGCCAAAGGATATAGTCCGGCTGTCCGGAGACCCCCTAATCCAGGACTCCCTCACCCTCCCAGACAGATGGTGAAGGAGGCGTCCGGATCCCGTCGCACCGGGAAGGAGAGGAGGTGCAGCGTTCACTCTATCGCCTTCGGCGAGGGAGGCAATCCACCGGCTGCGCTTTTCTCTTTCACGCAGCACCTGTGCGGGAGGGCCACCGACCCCTTCTTCCTTGCTGCCGTACGTAGTGTGGGAAGATCCGACCTCCCACCGCACGCGTTTGCCACATCGTGACGACCCTAAGGTATAAGTTTCTTTGAAACCGTCATTGGTCTAGCTGCATGCTATCTTTTTTGATTCTGTAGTCGAATCTAGGTCTTGGTTCAAAGAGGAAAGAAGGGTGCGGTGGGATGGAGCATGAATCTAGGACATGGTTCAATGAGGAAAGGAGGGAGGTGAAGTAGTATAGACTAGCTATCCAGCCGCTTTGTTGGACGAAGAGGGGAAAAGTGGGTAGCCCAGTACACACATCTGTAAGGAACCCAACTCTTTGTTGAAAAGGGAAAGAAACTGGTGGGTCGGGTAGTTTGTGCAGGGCTAGATTTGCTGCCCTCACATCGGAAAAACTTTCAAAGAGAACAAATATGGGACCAACGCAGATATGCTGCTTGGCTACATAGTCTGCATCAACCATTTATATGTGTGGACGCACATGGTGCTGGCATGTCCCATGTCCCATCCACATGATCGTGTAGTGTGTTTTGACATGTTGTGCTACTTGTATTGGTACTGTTTTAAATAAATGTCGAATTGAAGTTATTGTATTTTAAGCAATGCCACTCTCAGATTTAACTACTGAACTATTTTAAGAGAATTTCTCTGTTAATATGAATCAATGCAACCGTTTTAGAAATGCTACTATCCTATACTTTGTTTTCCATCAAGATAAGGTAGATGCTTCTTTTTGTGGCTGCATGTTTCATCCTCCTTTATTGGCAGTAATTGTTTCCTTTTTTGTCTCTGTTAAATCAGGGATATCTATTCAACTTTTTGCTATAGCAAACTTAAATGTCTCACCGGCGACTTTACTTGATTTCAGAGTAACTACACAAAACGAGATTGGATTTCCTAGGCAGATTCGTACGTGATCTTGTGTGCGTCATGACAGGTTGGTACTTGCCTTCATCCACATGATCGTGCAGTGTGTTTTGAGATGTTGTGCTACTTGTATTGGTACTGTTTTAAATAAATGTTGAATTGAAGCTATTGTATTGCTATCTATTCCCATTAAGTAGTGAACAAAAATGGGACCAACCCAGACATTATGCTTGTTGCTTTATTACAACAAACTCTGCATCACACCCTTTATAAGTAGATGGAAGCACATGTTGTTGTTGCGCCCACTCTCCCCTGGAACTATTTATGCTTTTTGTTAATCTAATGCCGCTGGTAAAATTAAGCAATGCCACTCTCAGAATTAACTACTGAATCTTATTTCAAAACTGCAACACTTGTTAGGGATTGGCAGGATTACCATTTTTGTGGCCGCATGTTTCATCCTCCTTTATTGGCCAGTAATTGATTCCTTTTTTGCCTCTGTTAAAACAGGGATATCTATTCAACTTGTTGCTATTGCGACATTTTGCTTCGCTTAATTTTGGTGGAACTGCAAAAAATGAGACCGGATTTCCATATATGTGTTGAGATCTCTTTTAGATCCACCTCAGGCGTTGTTTCAAATCTTGGTATTGAAAGGTCAGTGCCTACTTTCCTCATTATTAACTACTGAATCTTAGTTCAAAACTGCAACACTTGTTAGGGATCAGCGGGAGTACCATTTCTGTTAGGGATCAGCCGGAGTACATGTTTAAGAAATGTATTGTTCAGATAATGTCTCTGTTATTATATATCAGTTATAGTGTTTTGCAAATGGTACTATCCTGCTTTGTAGTTCAGATAATGTCTCTGTTAAAATGAATCAGTCGCATTGTTTTAGGAATGATACTTTTCTGCTTTTTCATTCTTTATACATGTTGAAACAAGGCATTGTTAAGATAATGTCTTAGTTAATATGAATGAATCACACTGATTGAGAATTGCTACTCTCATGCTTTGTTTCCCATTAAGATAAGGTAGATCAGTAGATGTTTTTCTTCTGGGAGTACAAGTCATCAACCGTTATTTCTCAGTAATTTTTTCCCTTATACCTTGTGTTGCTTACAGGGATACCAAAATTAAAGCTCGGTTTTATTCCGACTTTGATTTTAGTTGAACTGCACAAAAGGAGCCAATGTATCTAAGGAAAACTGCTGCATTAGTGGGTCCAGTTGGTCTTACCACTTTGCAGAAAGAAACAATCACTATTTGCGCTACATTACACAAGGAATTATCGAGAAGCTTTAGAGTATTAGTAGACGCTGGTGGCATGATTAGTCTGCAGAGATGGCTGCTTTACTTGTGGTTCGAAGGAACACTGGGAAAACAAGTGCCCAAACAAGTACCAAGAAGCCAGGACATGACTCCAAGTCTGTCAATGTCACTCTAAGCAACAATGATGGGGCATCTACGTATGGTAATCTGTTTACCGTACTTTCAGTTTGTTAGTCCATCGATTGGTGGGTTGACACTGGGCCAATATTCATGTGTGTGTTGATGTGTCTTTGTTTTCTGGCAGCATATAAATACGAAATCCATAGGGATGCTCAGCTTGATTTTAGTGGAACTTCACAAGATGTTCAGATGGTTCGTGTCCTCCATAATAATACTTCATCATGCACAATACATCGAATGGGCATACAGGCCTTTCAACCCACTTTAGTAGAGGGGCGTACTATTTCTTTACACCCATTAGTGTGTAAGGGTTTCAATGCGGACTTTGATGGAGATCAAATGGCTGTTCATCTACCTTTATCCTTGGAAGCTCAGGCAGAAGCCCGTTTACTTATGTTTTCTCATATGAATCTCTTATCTCCCGCTATTGGGGATCCTATTTGCGTACCAACCCAAGACATGCTTATCGGGCTTTATGTATTAACGATTGGAAAGCGTCGAGGTATTTGTGCAAATAGATATAATAGTTGCAGAAACTATCCAAATCTAAAAGTAAATTACAATAATAATAACAATTCTAAATATAGGAAAGATAAAGAACCCCATTTTTCTAGTTCTTATGATGCACTGGGAGCTTATAGACAAAAACTAATCAGTTTAGATAGTCCCTTATGGCTACGATGGAACCTGGATCAACGCATCATTGGGTCAAGAGAAGTTCCGATTGAAGTTCAATATGAATCTTTGGGGACTTATCATGAGATTTATGCCCACTATCTAATAATGGGAAATAGAAAAAAAGAAATTCGTTCGATATACATTCGAACCACTCTTGGTCATATTTCTTTTTATAGAGAAATAGAGGAAGCCATACAAGGATTTAGTCAGGCCTATTCATACACTACCTAAACAAGAAAGTTAGATTCGGCGATGCCCCTCCCCTTTCGGGGGGCATTCCGATTTCCCTAGTATCATCATTATTTGCCACGCGAATCCAGATTGAGATTGAGGCAATTAAGTTAATTAAATTTTCGAATCACTGACTCAGGCCCATTGTCGAATCCTACTCAGCAATTGTCGAATCCTACTCAGCCGAAAAGGGGGTACTTATGTATGGCGGAACGAGCCAATCTGGTCTTTCATAATAAAGAGATAGACGGAACTGGTATGAAACGACTTATTAGCAGATTAATAGATCATTTTGGAATGGGATATACATCCCATATACTGGATCAACTAAAGACTCTGGGCTTCCATCAAGCCACTACTACATCGATTTCGTTAGGAATCGAGGATCTTTTAACAATACCCTCTAAGGGATGGTTAGTCCAAGACGCGGAACAACAGAGTTTTCTTTTGGAGAAACACTATTATTATGGGGCTGTACACGCGGTAGAAAAATTACGCCAATCTGTTGAGATATGGTATGCGACAAGTGAATATTTGAAACAAGAAATGAATTCAAATTTTGGATAACGGATCCTTCTAATCCAGTCTATCTAATGTCTTTTTTCAGGAGCCAGAGGAAATGCATCTCAAGTACACCAATTAGTAGGTATGAGAGGATTAATGTCAGACCCTCAAGGACAAATGATTGATTTACCTATTCAAAGCAATTTACGCGAGGGGCTTTCTTTGACAGAATATATAATTTCCTGCTATGGAGCCCGCAAAGGGGTTGTAGATACTGCTGTGCGAACAGCAGATGCTGGATATCTTACACGTAGACTTGTTGAAGTAGTTCAACATATTATTGTGCGTAGAAGAGATTGTGGTACTATCCGAGGTATTTCTGTAAGTCCTCAAAATGGGATGACGGAAAAACTTTTTGTCCAAACACTAATTGGTCTCGTCACCTTGAGCCACTGGACTATCAGATGACAAACTGATGACAAACCTTGCCCATTCCACATTCATAGGCATTACATATTTTGAATGGGAAAATCTTGTCAAAGTTGACATTAGTTTAATATATTGGAGTTGGAAAACCTTGTCAATTTTTGTTGATTGATGTTAGCCAGAAGACATGCATTTGATATTTTTGAGTGGGACGCCCTTTGCTGTGAGCAACATCGATCGTTTTTTCCTATTCCTGTCTTCAGTTCAGAAGTAAATATTTACTCTGCTGAGATGCATAGTCACATGAATGTTGACTTATGTAAGATATTTTAGGAGTTTGTTCTGAATATTGTCTATGTAATGCTAGGCCTTGTGTTTGATTGCAAAGTTGAGCTTGGAATGTTGTGGCATGCGGCATCACGAGCTATTCACCGTGCCTCCTGAGAATAATGCTTCGTATTGTTTTGCATGTTGATCTAATGCCAGTGATTTGCTTGTTAGGAAGATCATCCTCCTTTGTTGTTTCCGTGCTTAAGAAGTTCATCGTTTTATGTTTCATTCATAGCCTATATGACAAGTCGGGTAGGTTAGACGTGAAACCATATGATCTTCCGACCAACTCATCATCTTAGGCCGTGATTGGATCGTCGTTTTCCAACCAAAACCGCTTGTAAAACTGACACTTATAAATAAAAGCAGATGGTCTCGGGTGAAGCTCTTGGTTGGTCGATTTCGACTAGTAAAATATACACCGGTCTCTCAAATTACATGTGTAACCCGCCGGTTTTACTTACAGACCTCGGGCCCTTGGTTTCATTACGCCTGTATTTTACGCGTTGTTTCCGATTACGAGTAAATTACACTTGTATCTTGATACAGTTGTGAAATAAACCAGAGCTCCTAAGCGCGGCCTTACCATTTCATGTCGTCTCAGTCTCTCAAAGGTGCTCATAGGTGTCCGGTGATCCTGGCTTCCTGAATGAGCAGCGGGCTCTGTATCAGACCATCTGTAGGGCCTGCAAGGCCCTCTCTGTTGTCCTTCAAGTTGTTGCGCTCGCCGTGGCACCGAGCATTGTTAACATGGTCAATGAACATGAGGATTCAGGAGATGACTTTATTTTGACTGGTTGACAGTAGGGACCTACTAGGGCCATAGTTGTACGTACGCAAGTGCCTCCTTATTATGTACAACTATTATTTTTGCTTCCTCCTGGTTTCCTGACATCACGGTCCATACCATTGTCAACCTATGTAGTCAATAAACGAGAGAATTGCACAAGGTGCGGCCGACAACTGGGACCAAGCAGCTCGAGCAGTATTTGTGTTTTTGAGGCGTGAGCTGCAGAGTTTTTCTTGGCGATGTTTTCATTGTTGTTGAGAGGAGAGCAAGGTATTAACTAGGCGGGCTATGGCCCGTCTAGCCCAGGACAGATATCCAACCCAGATATTAATTTTTTTCAAGATGAAAATGGCTAGCCCAGCTATACGTTTTTTGAGGAATACCCAGGCAAGGTCAACTTGTTATTCTCCGCCCCGCTAGGCTGCAAATCTTTCCTCGGAGGGATGCATTAGGCTTAATAGGAAAATGGGCTTTAAAAAATAATAAATGGGATGTAATTATAAAAATTGGGCAGTAACTATAAAAAATGCACCAAGCACGGAATTAGTTTATAAAATATTATTTATGGATTTTGAAAATCTTAATTTTTAATGGTTATGCGCGCAATGTTTCGTTAGATTTCTACGTAATACAAGTTTATATTTAATCTGACAAGAAATTTCTCGATAAAAATATTTCGGATCCCATCAAAATGTGAGAAATTTATTGATTTCTGTCTTGAACGGTTGGTTGAAATTATTAATCATTGTCCTAGATAGAAAATGGGTTGTATTTTTAAAAAAACTGTAAATGGGATGTAGTAAACTCCATTAGAATTCAAAATTGGGTTGTACATTTTTACAAATCGCAAATGGGCTATAAGTTCTCTCCCACACACTTGTGGGCCTACTAAGTTGACGCGTCCCCTAAAAAAAGAAGTTGACGCGTATGTAAGGCTTTGTGGACTTATTATAGTCAACACACGGTTCTAGCAGTAGTGGCCGTTGGATGTCCATCAAACGGATGCTGTGCTTCTTCTTCAATCTCGGATATTCTAGCTTCACCCGCCCAAAAAATGATTCCTCCCCCTGACATCTGGGGCGCACCGTTCCAGAAGATGACCTGTAGGCCTACTAAATTGGCGCGTACCAAGGGCTTTGTCAACTTAGTCAATATGAACAATTCTAGTTGTAGCAACCATACGATGTCCATCCAACGGCCGCAGTGCTTCTTCAACCTCTGGTCTTCTTGCTCCAGCCGCCCAAAGCAGCGCCGGTCGTGCCGCGTGCTCCTGCCTCCCGTGGCCAACTGTGATGCCGTGTAACATCCCAAATTTTCAATTTGGAATGTTATACATTATATCATCAATGCATATCATATTTTATTTGCATTTTGGTTGATCCTAGAAATTCTACGCAACTCAATGACCCACAGAGAGAGTTGGGGATTTCGTTATTTTCATATTTGAGTTTTCTCAAATTTTGAGAATAGGATCATTTGATTTTATTTATTTTATCATCAATTATTTCTATTACAAAAATATGAGAGAGGGAATAAAATGACTTTCCCAAAATAAATAAATATTGAGGATTTAATAATAAAATCAAATAATATTTTATTTCGGAGTTTTTCGGTGTTTTATTTGAATTTAGGAAAAATGTGTGTTTTTCAAAATTGCATTTAGGTCCCAAATAAATGTTCACCTTGTGCGGCTTGATTTTAGAAGCCCGTGAAAATTTATTTCGGAATTTTTGGAGTCCGTTTAGTATTTCTTTTTATTTTTTTCTTCCGAACGAAATATTAAAAAAAACGAACTGACCTACGGGCCGTGTCCGGATAGGACTCCGGCCCGAGGTGGCCTTTAAAAGCCGGTCCAGCCCCCGGGATAAACCCTAGCCGCCCAGCCCGAAAGCCGCCGCCGCCACTAGCTCCCGCGCCGCGCCGTCGCCGCCGCCGTCGCCGAGGTTTGCCGCGCCTCGACTTCCGTGCCATCGTTTTAAAAAAAAAATTAGATCGGTTTTCGTCGGATTCTTCCGTCGGTTTTTTTTAGATTCATTTTTTTAAATAGATCGGTTTTTCCGGTTTATTTAAATAGCGATCGTTCGTCCGTTCGTTCGTTCTAGCGAGCGTTCGTCGTTTTTTTTCTCGGATTAAATCCGCGATTTTTCTGATCGTGATTCCTGATCCGATTTCCGTTTTAGTATAACTTTTCGCTCGCTTATCGGAATCAGGCGATTCAAGCGCCTAGAGTTTCGTCTCGAAACCCTCTATCCACTTAATCAACTTAAACAAGTTTTTGCTACTGTAAAATTTGCCCTAGATCCAGATTACTAGAACGAAGTTGTTTTCTTTCGCCGTTTGATTTTCGTTGCTTCGTTCGATTTGATTCTTTTTGCCAACCGGAGTTCTTAAGTTGAACTTTCTGGTTAGATCTCTTATTTGAGTTTTACCTGTGCATTAGATGAGTACTTATTGTATGCTTGTTTGTTTGTCTGTGATAGAATACCCGGAGTGCGCCGCCTGTTACTTCGAATCGTTAGGTTTCGCGGATCATCAGCAAGGCAAGTAACACTTTGATCATACTTTTCTACTACCCAGTTTTATTGCATTAGATCAATCCTCACACATTGCATGATTAGGATCTAATTAAATTGTGGGATGGGAAGTAGTTGAGGTAGTACCTATTACCTGTTTCTTATCAAACCCTTGGGAGTTACTTCTACGTTTGCTTATTATGCCATGCTATGCTAGTAGACGTGGATTGGGTGAGTGATATCCATGACAGATGTGAGATTGTTAATTAATGGTTTATCTAAGGTGGCAACTTAAACACACATCTGGGTGGATTGAGGCACCTGGGTATTTCCAGGACTTGCCTGTTTTTCTTTTGGACCGCCACCCAGGCTCAAAGGGATCATGAGACTATTCATACTAGAAACTTCCGTGTGCAGCCACAAGCTATTATGGGCTCTAGCATAGTTGACTAAGCCGTGCGAACTCTTACAATGGTAGACTAGCAGATGTAGGGGATGTAGGTGGTATGGTCTACCCGATCGTAAGGTGCTAGCGCTTCTGAAAGACTATGTCTCGGTCATCCGTCTTCTCAAACACCATGTAGTGCGAGAAACCAAACGGAGGCGATCGAGTCTTGTGGGAAAAAGTGAGCAAACCTCTACAGAGTGTAACAAACTAATCATGGTTAGCCGTGTCCCCGGTTATGGACATCTTGAGTATCTAGTACTTGGATTATCATGTGAATCTCAACATGTTACTCTAAATTAATTTTGTTGGGTTTTGTTTAATGATGATGCTTAATTGGGATTGAGAATGCTGTCAACCATTCTCAATGTTTAACAACTACCATGATAGTTAAATAAATCTTATTCCTTTGAAGTAGGAAAAATTGGCTTTACGCAAAACTGTAACCATAGAGCTTTCCACCAGCCAAATATGCATATAGTATAGCTGTTTCATTCCATTACTATCTATGTGTTACATTGCCAGCATATTCCATGTGCTGACCCGTTTCGGGCTGCAACGTTAATGTTGCAGACTTTTCAGACGATGATTAAGAAGTTTTTAGGTCGTGGTTCTATACTCAATGATGCCGTTGGAGTTGATGGACTCACTTATCTTCCAAGCCTTCCGCTGTTATCGTTTAGATGGCCTTAAGCCATATTTATTGTAATAAGTTCTCTATGGAGACACTCGATGTAATAAGTGTGTGATTGCTACTCTGCTATAAATCCTCCGAGTACTGTGTGGTGTCAGCATTACTGATCCAGGGATGACACTGGAGCACAGAGATCAGACTGTTTGAGGTCTGGTCGCTACATGCCGCGGAGGCCTCACCGCCCCCTACTACTCCCACCGCTGGCCAGGCCATCCCTCTACACACCCAAACCCCCTGTTATTCCGCGGCGAGGGCAGCCTCACACTGTAGCCGAACCTGTGAACCCCGTACTCCTCTCCGCGCGGGCTTCCACTAACGCATCTTCCCCGGCTCTGCGTTGTCCCCTTCCTAGGCCTCGCCGTCGTCCACCGCCCTGGTGCTCTCGGCGCGGCGTGGTCAACGTGGTCAAGGAACAACTTCCATCGGACGTGGACTGTACGTGGAGAGGCTGACAGCTGGGTCCACGACGGCAGCAAGGAAGTGCCTCCTTATTACGCGGAAAATAATGAATCCTCCACCTGACAGCAGGGACCCACCGGACGGGCCACCATATTTCATGAAAAAAACGTTTGCCCCCTGACTGCTGGGACCCACCGGACGGGGCACCATATTGCGCAAAAAAACGTTCCCCTGCTGTCAGCTCAGACCCACCGGAAGTGCCTCCTTATTACGCACAAAAAAAATGAATACTCCCCCTGCTGGTTGGGACCCACCTTGGTGGGAGGCTGACTTGTGGGCCTACTAAGTTGACGGGGACAGAGTGCTTTGTCAACTTAGTCAATATGAACGATTCTAGTTCCAGTGACCGTACGATGTCCATCAAACGGCCGTAGTGCTTCTTCAACCTCTGGTCTTGTTGCTCCAGCCGCCCAAAGCAGCGCCGGTCGTGCCGCATGCTCCTGCCTCCCGTGGCTGGCTGTGCTTCCGTGGAGGCCTCACCGCCCCCTACCATGTCCACCGCTAGCCAGGCCCTACGGCGACGGCAGCCTCACACCGCAGCCGAACCAGTGAACCCTCGTACTCCTCTCCGTGCGGGCTTCCACTGCCGCATCTTCCCCGGCTCCGCGTCGTCCCCTTCCTAGGCCTCACCATCGTCCATCGCCCTGGTGCTCTCGGCGCGGCGTGGTCAACGTGGTCAAGGAACGACTTCCATCAGATGTGGACTGTACGTGGAGAAGCTGACAGCTGGGTCCACGGGCGTAGGAAGGAAGTGCCTCCTTATTACGCGCAAAATAATTATTCCTCCACCTGACAACAGGGACCCACCAGAAGGGCCATCGTATTTCACAAAAAAACGTTTCCCCTGACGGCTGGGACCCACCAGCTACATCTTCGCATGCAAGGAAGTGCGTCCGGGCAAAAAAAAGATTCACCCCGTGACTGCTCGGACCCACCAGCTACATCTTCGCATGCATGGAAGTGCCTGCGTAGCGTTGTCATTCTGGTCGTGAACGTGTACGTACATACTGGTCGATGTAGAGGCGCGCACGTATCGTAGTAGAGGCACACACGTAGCATGTACATACGTACAACGGCCAGTGTGCAAGAAAGAAAATACGGCCACATACATACATACGGGCAGGGTCTCGAATGCCGACTCGCGCATACGTACGGCCAGGGCTCGTGTACATGGCTGGGTCGGAACGGAGAAAAGCATCATCGTTGTGTTCATGGGGAGCCAACAGGCTGGGTCGGAACGAAATGCGTCGTCGTGTTCATCAGGAGGGCTTGGATGGAACAGCCGATGGAAACGAGGCATGGCATACCGCAGAACGGAGGAAACGGCCTTGTGTTCGACCGGCCACGTTCGAAACAGGATCCTGTTCATCGAGAGGGGTTTGGTTTACCGCAAAACGGAGGAAACGGACCTCCTACGGTCGAAATGGGGGTCCTGTTGATCGGGAGGGGTGTGGCGTACCGCAAAACGGAGGAAACGGACTTGTGTTGGAGCGCTACGGTCGAAACGGGGGTCCTGTTCATTGAGAGGGGTGTGGCGTACCGCAAAACGGGACTCCACGAGATACTGTTCATCTCCACCGTCGACCCCTCCAACCTCCACGAGCTACAGTTCATCCACCGTCGACTTCCTCTAGCCTCCACCTGCGACTGTTCATCCACGGGCTCCTATTCATCCAGCCTCCACCGCGCGCTACTCCACCGGCTACTGTTCAACCAGCCCTCTCCACGGTCTCCTGTTCAACCACCCCTCCACGGGCTACTGTTCATCCAGCCCTCCACCGTCTACCATTCATCCTGCCCTCCACGGGGTGGTCATGTTCATCCTGCCCCCCACAGGGTCCTGCTCATCCAGCCCCAACCAGCTCGATCAATCGGGGTCCTGGTTCATCCAGAGGCAACACCACGGGGTCCTGTTCATCCACCCCCACCGGGAACTGTTCATCCAAACCCCCCCAGCAACACTCACTATTCATCCCGAGGCAGCATCGATCGGCTTCAGTTAGCAGCAGTAGCGAAGGAATCACTCGATCGGGTTCAGTTAATAGCCATCGATCAATCGCTTGGTTTCAGTAACGTGTAGCCTGCAGTGCAATTGCTCGGTTCAGTTAGATCCCAACGCCTCACTCGGGTTCAGTTAGAGCCCAACGCCTCGCACCCACGGGCGTGCGTGTATGAGAGAAACGCGCATCGCTCGGCCGTGACCACCCACCGTAACCAGCAACACCCTGATATTTGCGTTGCCCTCGCTTCTACCATGGTTTTTTCCGTCATGGATGACCCAAAGAATGTCATGCAGCTGCGTCTCCGGCCCGCCAAGGATGAAAAGCCCATTTTCTGTCATGATTTTTTGTCATAGAAGTAGGAACCCACTACATCTATGATGATACCGGGTTTTGTCACAATTATCGTCATAGAAGTGTCATAAGTATGACAAAAAAATTTGTTCGGCCCAAAATGTCACGGATGTGTATTTTTTTTGTAGTGCTAGGCAGCTAAACTCTCACAAGGATTTGCAAGGAATTTTATGAAAGATTTGCAATGAATTGGATGAAGGGAATGTAGGACAGGAAAGAAATCTAGATGAAGTCACATATGCATGAGAAATATGCATGAGCAAAGAAAAACACAAGAGAACTTCATCTAGAATTGGGCGGTGACAAAGTCACCTATGTTGGGATTGAGAATGCTGCCAACCATTCTCAATATTTAACAACTACCATGATAGTTAAATAAATCTTATTCCTTTGAAGTAGGGAAAAATTGGCTTTACGCAAAACTGTAACCATAGAGCTTTCCACCAGCCAAATATGCATATAGTATAGCTGTTTCATTCCATTACTATCTATGTGTTACATTGCCAGCATATTCCATGTGCTGACCCGTTTCGGGCTGCAACGTTAATGTTGCAGACTTTTCAGACGACGATTAAGAAGTTTTTAGGTCCTGGTTCTATACTCAGTGATGCCGTTGGAGTTGATGGACTCACTTATCTTCCAAGCCTTCCGTTGTTATCGTTTAGATGGCCTTAAGCCATATTTATTATAATAAGTTCTCTATAGAGACACTCGATGTCATAAGTGTGTGATTGCTACTCTGCTATAAATCCTCCGAGTACTGTGTGGTGTCAGCATTACTAATCCAGGGATGACACCGGAGCACAGAGATCAGACTGTTTGAGGTCTGGTCGCTACATGCCGCGGAGGCCTCACCGCCACCTACTACTCCCACCGCTGGCCAGGCCATCCCTCTACTCACCGAAACCCCCTGTTATTCCCCGGCGAGGGCAGCCTCACACCATAGCCGAACCTGTGAACCCTCGTACTCCTCTCCGCGCGGGCTTCCACTGCCGTGTCTTCCCCGGCTCCGCGTTGTCCCCTTCCTAGGCCTCGCCGTCGTCCACCGCCCTGGTGCTCTCGGCACGGCGTGGTTAACGTGGTCAAGGAACAACTTCCATCGGACGTGGACTGTACGTGGAGAGGCTGACAGCTGGGTCCACGACGACATCAAGGAAGTGCCTCCTTATTACACGGAAAATAATGAATCCTCCACCTGACAGCAGGGACCCACCGGACGGGCCACCATATTTCGTGAGAAAAAACGTTTGCCCCCTGACTGCTGGGACCCATCGGATGGGGCACCATATTGCGCAAAAAAAACGTTCCCCTGCTGTCAGCTCGGACCCACCGGAAGTGCCTCCTTATTACGCACAAAAAAATGAATACTCCCCCTGCTGGTTGTGACCCACCTTGGTGGGAGGCTGACTTGTGGGCCTACTAAGTTGACGGGGACAGAGTGCTTTGTCAACTTAGTCAATATGAACGATTCTAGCTCCAGTGACCGTACGATGTCCATCAAACGGCCGTAGTGCTTCTTCAACCTCTGGTCTTGTTGCTCCAGCCGCCCAAAGCAGCGCTGGTCGTGCCGCATTCTCCTTCCTCCCGTGGCCGGCTGTGTTGCCATGGAGGCCTCACTGCCCCCTACCATTTCCACCGCTAGCCAGGCCCTACGGCGACGGCAGCCTCACACCGCAGCCCGAACCAGTGAACCCTCGTACTCCTCTCCACGCGGGCTTCCACTGCCGCATCTTCCCCGGCTCCGCGTCGTCCCCTTCCTAGGCCTCGCCGTCGTCCACCGCCCTGGTGCTCTCGGCGCGGCGTGGTCAATGTGGTCAAGGAACGGCTTCCATCAGATGTGGACTGTACGTGGAGAGGCTGACAGCTGGGTCCACGGCCGTAGGAAGGAAGTGCCTCCTTATTACGCGCAAAATAATTATTCCTCCACCTGACAACGGGGACCCACCAGACGGGCCATCGTATTTCGCAAAAAAAACGTTTCCCCTGACGGCTGGGACCCACCAGCTACATCTTCGCATGCAAGGAAGTGCGTCCGGGCAAAAAAAAAAGATTCGCCCCGTGACTGCTCGGACCCACCAGCTACATCTTCGCATGCATGGAAGTGCCTGCGTAGCGTTGTCATTCTGGTCGTGAATGTGTACGTACATACTGGTTGATGTAGAGGCGCGCACGTATCGTAGTAGAGGCACGCATGTTGCATGTACATACGTATAGCGGCCAATGTGCAAGAAAGAAAATACGCCCACTACATCTATGATGATACCGGGTTTTGTCACAATTATCGTCATAGAAGTGTCATAAGTATGACAAAAAAATTTTGTTCGGCCCAAAATGTCACGGATGTGTCTTTTTTTTTTGTAGTGCTAGGCAGCTAAAATCTCACAAGTATTTGCAAGGAATTTTATGAAAGATTTGCAATGAATGAAGGGAATGCAGGACAGGAAAGAAATCTAGATGAAGTCACATATGCATGAGAAATATGCATGAGACAAATGCATGAGCACAGAAAAACACAAGAGAACTTCATCTAGAATTGGGTGGCGACAAAGTCACCTATGTTAGAGTATATTGACTTAGGAGTAAAGTGAGGGCACTTGATCATAGGTCATACTCATCGTTTAAGCTCAAAATGGGGTTACCATTTTTCGTTTAAGCATCTTGATGTAGTCTCATCTTGTTGAGTTGCTTTGACCCATGACTTGGAGTAAAGCTTCTCTAAGATAGAATAACATACCTTGGGTGGTGGTGTCGATCTTGATCTTGTAGTTGAACTTGTGTGGGTTCCTCAAGGTTGATGTATCTCATCAAGAGTTGGGAGCACCACTTGGAATTTGAGTTCATATACCTACATGGGTTAGTCTTGCAAGGAAGAGCACTTGTGTATCCAAAATGACAATCATAAAACTTAATATAGAATCTGTCAAAGGATATGTTTGGAGATTTTCATGCTTCCTTGTTTTCAACCGCCATTGTGTAGAGACTTGGTGATGTAGAGATTGCTCAAGATGTGAGTGGGTTGCAATCTCATAGATTTGGATTCATCCAAGTACCTACAAGGGTTAGATAGCATGCAAGGGTGCAAATATATCCAAGACATATAAATAGCAACATGAAAGAAATATCAAGGATTAGTCAAAGGCTCATGCCTTGCATGTATCCAAATGGAGTTCCTACTCCAAGTTTGAAGCATCAATGATGTTCAATTCACCTCTCAAACGGAAAAAGACTTTCTCATCAAGCAGTTTGGTAAATATATCCACCAATTGCTTATCGGTGCGAACATGCTTAAGATCAATGTCCCCTTCGGCAACTTGATCTCGAATAAAATGATGACGAACTTCAATATGCTTAGTTTGAGAGTGTTGCACGGGATTGTGAGCAATCTTGATAGCACTTTCATTGTCACAAAGCAATGGAACATGTTTCACATATATTACATAGTCCTTGAGAGTTTGGGTCATCCAAAGTAATTGAGCACAACATGAACCAGCGGCAATGTATTCCGCTTCGGCGGTGGATAAGGATACCGAGTTTTGTTTCTTGGAAGACCAAGACACAATAGATCTACCAAGAAATTGACAAGTACCCGAAGTGGACTTTCTATCAACCTTGTCTCCGGCATAGTCTGAATCGGAGTAACCAACAAGATCGAAAGAAGACCTCTTAGGATACCAAACGCCAAAATTTGGTGTGTGTATTAAGTATCTCACTATCCTTTTCACAGCCTTAAGATGACATTCTTTAGGGGCCGCTTGATATCGTGCACACATGCACACACTTAGCATAATATCAGGACGAGAGTCACATAGATATAACAATGAACCGATCATAGAGCGGTAAACTTTTTGATCAACCGGTTCACCATCTTTGGTCAAATAAAGATGTCCACTAGTAGGCATGGGTGTAGTCATACATTTGCATTCTTGCATGTTGGACTTCTTGAATAAGTCCTTGGTGTACTTTGTTTGAGAGACAAAGGTACCTTCCTTAGTTTGTTCAATTTGCAAACCAAGAAAGAATTTGAGTTCATTCATCATAGACATCTCAAACTTCTCCGACATTAGCTTACCAAACTTCTCACTAAAATGAGGGTTAGTAGAACCAAATATAATATCATGAACATAAATTTGGCACACAAATAGTTCTCCATTAACCCTTTCAATAAAAGGAGTACAATCTGTTTTTCCAATTTCAAAGCCTTTTTCAATAAGGAACTTGGTCAAGCCTTTATACCACGCTCTAGGAGCTTGTTTAAGACCATAAAGAGCTTTGTGAAGTTTGTAAACATGATTAGGTTTATTAGGATTGACAAAGCCGGGAGGTTGCTTGACATAAACTTCCTCCTCTATTTCACCATTTAGAAAAGCACTTTTAATGTCCATTTGGTACAAGATGATATCATGGTGATTAGCATAAGCAAGTAAGATGCGAATGGACTCAAGTCTAGCAATGGGGGCATATGTCTCACCATAGTCCATACCTTTGACTTGAGTGTAGCCTTGGGCGACTAGACGTGCTTTGTTGCGAACAACTTGTCCATCTTCATCTTGCTTGTTTCGAAACACCCATTTGGTACCGATGATGTTGTGGTTGTTGTCGGGCTTCTCAACCAATGTCCACACTTGATTTCTCTCAAAGTTGTGTAGCTCTTCATGCATGGCGTTTATCCAATCCGGATCTTCCAATGCTTCTTCAACCTTCATAGTTCAATGCTAGAGATGAATGAATAATGTTCACAAAAGTTAGCCAAACGAGTTTTAGAGCGAGTGATTCTCTCGATTTGGATATCATTGTAGATTTGCTCGACGGGATGGTCTTTGGAGACTCTTGCTTGAACTCGTGGGAGCTTTTGCTTGGCTCGGGATGGAACATCCATTTCATCTTGTTCTTCTTCTTGGCCTTCTTCACTGTTAACATTATCGTTCTCTTGTCGTGGTGGAGAAGGTGGTTGTTGATGTTCATCTTGGTGTACTTCCTCGTTTTCTTCATCTTGGTGTGTTCCACTTGTGGATGCTCCCATATCAACTCTTGGTTCACCTTGTCATGAGGTGGAAGCTTCCACTTGGACGGATGAGGTACTCTCCTTCACCTCTGTTGGACGAATCTTGCCAATAGACAAGTCTTGGATTGCTTCCGAAGAGTCTTTGTCTCTTACGTCAATTGGCAATTGCTCTACTTGCGAGCCATTAGATTCATCAAACTTCACATCTACCGTCTCTTTCACCTTTCGAGTGAAATTGTTGTAGACACAGTAAGTGTGAGAGATTGAGCCATAACCAAGTAGGAAACCTTCATGAGATTTAGGAGCAAATTTAGAACGACGATGCTTATCAAGAATGTAGCACTTTGAGCCGAATACCCAAAAGTATCCAACTTGGGGTTTGTTACCGGTGAGGAGCTCGTATAACGTCTTGCCGAGTAGCTTGTGAAGATACAAGCGATTTGTTGCATGACAAGCTGTCTCAACTGCTTTCGCCCAAAAGTGTTTTGGAGTCTTGTACTCATCAAGCATCGTTCTTGCCATCTCAATAAGAGTCCGGTTCTTCCTCTCAACAACTCCATTTTGTTGAGGTGTGTACGTAGCTGAGAACTCGTGTGAAATCCCCTCTTCGTCAAGAAAGGTATCCACATTTGTGTTCTTGAACTCCGTTCTGTTGTCGCTCCAAACCTTCTTGATCTTCACTTCAAATTGATTTTGGGCCTTCCTAGCAAAGTTCTTGAAGATCTTTTGGACCTGTGATTTATCATCAATAAAGAACACCCACGTAAATCTTGAAAAATCATCAACTATAACCAGACCGAATGAGTTACCACCGAGAATTTTATAAGAATTGGGACCAAAAATATCCATATGAAGTAGCTCGAGCGGTCTTCTCTTGGTCATAATGTTCTCCACGGGGTGACTTCCTCCAACTTGTTTTCTTGCTTGACAAGCACTACAAAGTCTATCCTTGTCAAATATAACATCTTTTACTCCAAGGATATAATCACCTTTAATAAGCTTATCAAGATTTCGCATGCCCACATGACCTATCCTTCTATGCCACAACCAGCCTTTAGAAGATTTAGCAATTAAGCAAGTTCTAGGTTGAGCCTTTTTAGTGAAATCAACAATGTAAAGATCACCTCTATGTATACCGGTATAGACCATTTTGTGGTTATCTCCATGAAACACTTGGCAATCTACTTCAGTGAGTAGGACATTGAAACCAAAGTCAGCAAGTCTAGATACGAAAGTAAATTGTAGCCAAGAGATTCAACGAGCATAACATTTTGTATGAAGCTGTCCTGTGAGATGGCCACCTTACCAAGGCCAACCACCTTAACCTTTGAGTTATCACCGGAAGTGACATACTTTCGAGGGCCGTTGTTTTCAGCAAGCTCATGAAACATATCTTTGTCTCCAGTCATATGATCAGTACATCCACTATCAAGGACCCATTCCTTTCCTCAAGCCATGTAGCCGCGAAGATTAGCCATAAGACCAAAGTGTATCATCGCATCGTCAAGATCATAGTCACTATCATCATCCTCATCATAGTATCCATGTTCAACATCGTCATGTGATAGATCAGCTCCTAGAGAGGGTAATTCATTAGAAGCATGACCGTAGCAATGTTCATCTCTATGGATTCTAATGACTTCGTAAATGATATTGCTAATGACTCCAACATCTCCTTTTGCACTCGTAAGATTAGTAAGCTCAAATAAGCAATCACCGAACTTGGGATTATTAGAACTCATCTTACTCAAGGCAATAGACTTATGAAGAATCTCATCTAGAATTTTCAAGGAATAATTTGGGAATCGTTCCTCAAGAAATCTCCATATGGTGTAGGCATAGTCAAAAGTAGGCAAGCTAGCAAGCAAGTTTCTAGGAAAACCTCTAGTGATTAAATTGACCATTCTAAGATTACGGATCATGTCAATAGACTCATCAAGGGTAGGATGCAAAGGATCAACAATGCGAGCACAAGAAGTAGTAATGTACTTGGTCAAATGATATTCATTGAAGATCTCAAGCATCTCATTTTTTCACTCATGAAAATACTCTCCATCAAGAATAGGCACTCTACGTCTAAGACTCCCCAACATAGACTCATCCATCTTCCTCCAGTGGTGATTAAACCAAAGCAATGTAAACCAAAGCTCTGATACCAATTGTAGGATTGAGAAGAGGTGTCTAGAGGGGGGTGAATAGACTCTTAGCAAGAAAAGTTGCAGTTTTTAATTCCTTTAAGTTGAAGTGGAGTTTTGGTAGAAGTTTGACCATTCACAATACATCTCAAGCAATCATGACAAGAGTATATGAGCAGCGGAAAGTAAGTCATGCAAGTTGTAAGAATGTAAAGGGATGGGATTGGAGTGTGCAAACACAATTGGAGACACAGAGATTTTTGGCGTGGTTCCGATAGGTGGTGCTATCATACATCTACATTGATGGAGACTTCAACCCACGAAGGGTAACGGTTGCGCGAGTCCACGGAGGGCTCCACCCATGAAGGGTCCACGAAGAAGCAACCTTGTCTATCCCACCATGGCCATCACCCACGAAGGACTTGCCTCACTCAGGTAGATCTTCATGAAGTAGGCGATCTCCTTGCCCTTACAAGCTCCTTGGTTGAACTCCACAATCTTGACGGAGGCTCCCAAGTGACACCTAACCAATCTAGGAGACACCACTCCCCAATAGGTAACAAATGGTGTGTTGATGATGAACTCCTTGCTCTTGTGCTTCACATGATAGTCTCCCCAACACTCAACTCTCTCTCATAGGATTGGATTTGGTGGAAATAAGATTTGAGAGGAAAGCAACTTGGGGAATGCTAGAGATCAAGATTTATGTGGTAGGAATGGAATATCTTGACCTCAACACAAGTGTAGGTGGTTCTCTCTCAGAAAATGTATGTTGGAAGTGTAGGCATGTTCTGATGGCTCTCTCCATGAATGAAGTGGGTGGAGGGGTATATATAGCCTCCACACAAAATCTAACTGTTACACACAATTTACCAAACTCAGTGGGGCCGATTCAGAGAACTCGGTCAGACCGATTTATTTCATAATGTGACCGTTAGGAATTTTGGTGGGACCGATATGATCAACTCGGTGGGACGGATGTGCTAGGGTTAGGGTAAAGCCTCATCTCACTTGCACCGATTACACAAAATTGGTGGGACCAATTTGGGTAATAAGCGAAACAGAGAGGTGGCCAAGCAAACTCGGTGGGACCGATTGCATACCTCGGTGGGACCAAGATTATTGCAATAAGGAACAGAGAGTTTGCAAGCCCATCTCGGTGAGACCGAATTGATTAGGGTTTCTAGCGGTGGCTATGTCAAGAGAACTCGGTGGCACCAGATAGAAAGTTTCGGTGGGGCCAAGTTTGACTTTTGGTTTGGGACAAATGTGGATATGAGAAAGTGGTTGAGGGCTTTGGAGCATATCACTAAGCACTTTGAGCAAGAAACTCATTAGGCAACACCTCATCCCCTTTTAATAGTATTGGCTTTCCTATCGACTCAATGTGATCTTGGATCACTAAAATAATGTAGAGTCCTAAGCTTTGAGCTTGAGCCAATCCTTTGTCCTCAGCATCTTGAAGGGGTTCCACATCCTCTAGTCCATGCCACTCCATTGTTGAACTTACCTGAAACATACTAGGTAGAAGCATTAGTTAAACAATAGATATGTTGACATTAATTACCAAAATCACCCAGGGAGCACTTGTGCTTTCATTTTGTTCTTGAGGTCATGGAGAAATCTTGTTGGAAGTAATCATGTGAACTGGATATGTGTTCGATATTTTGATGGTATGTATGTTGTGATTCCCTTAGTGGTGTCATGTGAACGTCGACTACATGACACTTCACCATATTTGGGCCTAAGGGAATGCATTGTGGAGTAGTTATTAGATGATGGGTTGTGAGAGTGACAGAAGCCTAAACCCTAGTTTATGCACTATTTCGTGAGGGACCAATTCGATCCAAAAGTTTAATGCTATGGTTAAAATTTATTCTTAATAGTTTTCTCGTAGTTGCGGATTCTTGCGAGGAGGTTAATCGTAAGTAGGAGGTTTGTTCAAGTAATAACAACACCTAAGGACCGATCCACCCACATATCAAATTATCAAAGTAACAAACACAAATCAAACCAACATGATGAAAGTGACTAGATGAAATTCATGTGTACCCTCAAGAACACTTTACTTATCATAAGAGACCGTTTTGGCCTGACATTTGCCTCAAAAGGATTGGGCTACCTTGCTGCACTTTTGTTACTACTATCATTACTTGCTCGTTAAAAATTATCTTGCTATTAAACTACTCGCTACTTACAATTTCAGTGCTTGCAGATATTACCTTGCTGAAAACCACTTGTCATTTCCTTCTGCTCCTCGTTGGGTTTGACATTCTTACTTATCGAAAGGACTACAATTGATCCCCTATACTTGTGGGTCATCAAGGCTATTTTATGGCGCCGTTGCCGGGGAGTGAAGCGCTCTTGGTAAGGAAAAATTATTACTACGCGCTGAAATTTATTGTTACCTACTACTATGGAAAACAATTATTTGAGGGGTTTGTTCGGGGTATCTTCACCTCGACCGAAACCACAATTAGTCACGCCTCAACCTACTGCACCTACTAAAAATATTGAACATGAAACTCCTTTGGGTATGATAGAACAACCGCTAGCTAATCCTTATGTAGGAGATGGATCCGAATATCCTAATATGCACTTGATATATGTGGAATAAATTTGTGGATTGTTTAAGCTTGCAGGTTTACCCGGAGATGAAGTTAAGAAGAAGGTTTTCCCTTTATCTTTGAAGGGAAAAGCATTGGCATGGTATATGTTATGCGATGATATTGGATCTTGGAATTGGAATCAATTGAAATTGGAGTTTTACCAAAAAAATTATCCTATGCATCTAGTTCATCGTGATCGGAATTATATAAATTTTTGGCCTCGTGAAGGAGAAAGTACCGCTCTAGCTTGGGGAGGCTTAAGTCAATGTTATATTCATGCCCCAACCATGAGCTCTCAAAGGAAGTTATCATTCAGAACTTTTATGCTCGGCTTTCTCATGATGATCGATCCATGCTTGATACTTCTTGTACTGGTTCCTTTATGAAGAAAACTATTGAATTCCGGTGGGTTCTTTTGGAAAGAATTAAATGCAACTCTGAATATTGGGGACTCGACGAAGGTAAATAGTCAAGTATTAAGCTTAAGTATGATTGTGCTAAATCTTTTATGAATATAGATGCTTTTCAAAAGTTTAGCACTAAATATGGACTTGACTCTGAGATAGTAGCCTCCTTTTGTGAATCCTTTGCTGCTCATGTTGATCTCCCTAAAGAGAAGTGGTTCAAATATCACCCACCTATTAAAGAAGAAATTAAAGAACTAGTAATAGCTAAAGATGAAACTATAATCTATAATGTTGATCCAGTTGTTCCTACTGATTATATTGAAAAACCACCATTCTCTGTTAGGATAAAGGAACATGCTAAAGTTTCAACTGTAGTCAATAAAAGTTATATTAGAACACCTAAACCAGCTGAACAAATCAAGGTAGAACCTAGTGTTGCTATGGTTAAAGATCTCCTGGTTGAAAATATAGATGGGCATGTTATTTACTTCTGTGATGAAGCTGCTAGAATTGCCAAACCTGATGAAAAAGATAAACATAGACCTGTTGTTGGCATGCCTGTAGTCTCAATTAAAATAGGAGATCACTTTTATCATGGTTTATGCAACATAGGTCCTAGCGTGAGTGCTATTCCTTTTACCTTATATCAAGAAATTATGAATGACATAGCACCCGCTGAAATAGAAGACATAGATGTTACTATTAAACTTGCTAATGGAGACACCATCACACCACTTGGGACTGTAAGGGATGTCTTGTGTGGGAAAATAAAATACCCTACTGATTTTCTTGTTCTTGGTTCCCCACATGATGACTTTTGTCCCATTATCTTTGGTATACCTTTCTTGAACACCATTAATGCTAAAATAGATTGTGCAAAACAAACTGTCGGTGTTAGCTTTGGTGATGAGTCTCATGAATTTAATTATTCCATGTTTAGTAGAAAACCTCATAAAAAGAATTACCTAGTAAGGATGAAATTATTGGTATTGCTTCTATTGCCATGCTTCCTATTGATCGTTTGGAACAATATCTTCTAGACCATGAAAATCATATGCATATGCATGAAAGAAATGAAATAGATTAGATTTTCTTTGAATAATGTCCTCTGCTTAAACACAATTTGCCTATTGAAACTCTAGGAGGTCCACCTCCACCTAAAGGTGATCCTATGTTTGAATTAAAACAATTTCCACACACTTTGAAATATGCTTATCTTGATGAGAAGAAGATATATCCTCTTATTATTAGTGCTAACCTTTCAGAACAAGAAGAAGAAATATTATTGAAAGTTCTAAGGAAGCACCGAGCTGCTATTGGATATACTCTTGATGAAAGAACTAGTAAGAACGGAAATATTAAAACTTCTAGAAGTAGGTATAATATATCCTATAACTAATAGTAGATGGGTAAGTCATGTTCATTGTGTCTCTAAGAAAGGAGGTATTACTGTTGTTCCTAATGATAAGAATGAACTAATTCCACAAAGAATTGTTACAGGCTATAGAATGGTCATTGATTTTAGAAAACTAAATAAAGCAACTAGAAAAGATCATTACCCTCTGCCTTTTATTGATCAAATGCTAGAAAGATTATCTAAGCACACACATTTTTGCTTCCTTGATGGATATTCTGGTTTTTCACAAATACTTGTTTCTCAACTTGATCAAGAAAATACCACTTCTACTTGTCCTTTTGGAACTTATGCTTATAGACGTATGTCTTTTGGTTTATGCAGTGCACCTGCTACCTTTCAAAGATGTATGACTGCTATATTTTCTGACTTTTGTGAAAAGATTGTTGAGGTTTTCATGGATGACTTTTCTGTTTATGGGAAATCTTTTGATGATTGTTTGAGCAATCTTGATCGAGTTTTGCAGAGATGCAAGCAAACAAATATTATCTTCAATTGGGAGAAGTGCCACTTTATGGTTAACGAAGGTATTGTTTTGGGCCATAAAATTTCTGAAAGAGGTATTGAGGTGGACAAAGCTAAGGTTGATGCAATTGAGAAAATGCCATGTCCTAAAGATATCTAAGGTATCCGTAGTTTCCTCGGTCATGCTAGTTTCTATAGGAGGTTTATTAAAGACTTCTCTAAAATTTCTAGGCCTCTTACAAATCTCTTGCAAAAGGATATGCCATTTGTTTTTGACGAATATTGTTTTGAAACCTTTGAAACACTCAAGAAAGCCTTCATTTCTACACCTATTATTTAACCACTTGATTGGAACTTGCCTTCTAAAATTATGTGTAATGCTAGTGATTATGTTGTTGGTGCTGTTCTAGGACAAAGAGTTGATAAGAAACTAAATGTTATCCATTATGCTAGTAAAACTCTAGACAGTGCTCAACAAAATTATGCTACTACTGAAAAAGAATTCTTAGCAGTTGTCTTTGCTTGTGATAAATTCAGATCTTACATTGTTGATTCTAAATTTATTGTTCAAACTGATCATGCTGCTATAAATATCTTATGGAAAAGAAAGATGCTAAACCTAGACTCATTAGGTGGGTTCTCTTACTAAAAGAATTTGATTTGCATATCATTGATAGAAAAGGAGCGGAGAACCCCGTAGCTAATAACTTGTTTAGGCTTGAAAATAATCTTGATGGCCCACAACCTATTAATTATAGTTTTCCTGATGAGCAATTAGTTGTAATAAATGTTTATGATAATACACGTTGGTATGCTGACTATGCTAATTATATTGTTGCTAAATATATACCACCAACTTGTACTTACCAACAAAAGAAAAAAAATTCTTCGATGATTTAAGACATTACTTTTGGGATGACTCACATCTTTATAAAGAAGGAGTAGATGGCATTATTAGACGTTGTGTACCTGAGCATGAACATGGACAAATCCTACAGAAATGTCACTCCAAAGCTTATGGAGGACATCATGCGGGAGACATAACTGCTCACAAGGTATTGCAATCTGCGTTTTATTGGCCTACTCTCTTTTAAGGATGCTCGTAAGCTTGTCTCGTCTTGTGATGAATGTCAAAGAATAGGTAATATCGGTAAGTGTCAAGAAATGCCTATGAATTATTCACTTTCTATTGAACCATTTGATGTTTGGGGATTTGATTACATGGGACCTTTTCCTTCCTCTAATGGGTATATTCATATTTTGGTTGCTGTTGATTATGTTACTGAGTGGGTAGAAGCTATTCCAACTAGTAGTGTTGATCACAACACCTCTATTAAAATGCTTAAGGAAGTTATTTTCCCAAGGTTTGGAGTCCCTAGATATCTAATGACTGATGGTGGTTCACACTTTATTCATGGTGCTTTCCGTAAAATGCTTGCCAAGTATGATGTTAACCATAGAATTGCATCACCATATCATCCTCAGTCTAGTGGTCAAGTTGAACTTATTAATAGAGAAATAAAATTAATTTTGCAAAAGACTATCAATAGGTCCCGGAAGAATTGGTCTAAGAAATTAGATGATGCACTTTGGGCTTATAGAATAGCATATAGAAATCCTATGAGTATGTCTCCTTATAAAATGGTTTGTGGAAAAGCTTGTCATTTTCCTCTTGAGTTAGAACATAAAGCATATTGGGCAATTAAAGAACTCAACCATGATTTCAAACTTTCCGGTGAAAAGAGGTTATTTGATATTATCTCATTAGATGAATGGAGAACCCAAGCTTATGAAAATGCCAAGTTGTTTAAAGAAAAAGTTAAAAGATGGCATGATAAAAGAATCCAAAAGCATGAGTTCAAAGTTGGAGAATATGTTCTTTTGTACAACTCTTGTTTCAGATTCTTTGCAGGAAAACTCCTCTCCAAATGGGAAGAACCCTATGTTATCGAGGAGGTTTATCGGTCTGGAGCCATCAAAATAAATAATGCCAAAGGTACTAACCCAAAGGTTGTTAATGGGCAACGAATAAAACATTATATCTCAGGTATGCCCATTAATGTTGAAATCAATATTATCCAAACTATGACACCGGAAGAACACATAAAATAAACCTTCTAGAACACTCCAAGATCATTAAAAATAGGAGGTACGTGATACGGTAAGTAAATGGACTCTGAAAAATCCGCAAAAATATTTTTTGCTAGTTTTGGAATATAACAAAAATTACTAAAATAAGAAACAACCAGGAAGGTCACCTTGGTGGGCACGTGCGCCCAGGTGGGTTGTGCCCACCTCAGGTACCTTCTGGCCTCTTTTTTTATTCCGTTTGCTTGTTTCCCAAGATAAAAAATCTTTATTGAAAGTGCATTATATCGACTAGAGGGGGGTGAATATGCGATTTTTACAAATTCGTCACTGAGGAATTTCTAGGTGAGGAAATTCCTAAGCAACGAACTACTTAGCAGCGGAATAAGTACTCAGATGCAAGCGTAACAGAGCAGTAGCACAATCATCATGATGAAATGAAAACAAGCACGGAGTACAAGTAGCGTAAACACAGGATAAGCAGGCTGAAGACAAACTGACTAAAGAAATAGGATTTAGGAAATTGAGAAAGTATTTAGTCAGAGTCTTCAAACAGTAACGATCAAGTACTTCAACACAAGAATGAGGGATGAAAGGGTTTAGGAAATAGAACTAGTAGCTTGGTGGAGACGATGATTTTGTAGACTAGTTCCAATTGCTGTGACAGTAGTTCGACTGGTTGGAGCGGCTAGGTATTTAAACCCAGGGACACACAGTCTCGGACACATAGTCCTCACCATATTCTCCTTGAGATAAGGTCACACAGACCTCGCCCAATCACTCGTGGTAAGTCTTCAGGTGACTTCCAAACCTTAACAGACTTGGTCACTCGGTGATCCACAATTTCCTCTTGGATGCTCTAAACCATGATGCCTAACCGTCTGGAGGATGCACAGTCCTCAAAGGTAACAAGCGTCGGTTCCACATAGGAACAATCTCTTCAGTGATGCTCAATCACTTTGGTTTGTAGGTGTTTGGGTTTGGGTTTTCCTCACTTGATGATTTTCGCTCAAAGTCCTCGGAGGATGGGATGCTCTGAATGACTAGTGACAGTTTCTCTCGGAGTAGCCAACCAGCTAGTGGTTGTAGGGGGCTGCTATTTATAGCCTAGGGAGCAGCCCGACATGGTAAGACATAAATGCCCTTCAATGATATGAACGTTAGGTGGGTAGATATTTTGGTATAGCTGGTGCGTAACACAGCAACAGTCGGATATTTGAGTATCGAATTCCTCAGGGCTACCATGTTCCTCACTTGTAGGCAATCCACACTGGCGAATTCCTATCTGCTTAGTCAGAACAGATTCCTCAGAGACCAGAAGATCTTCATCTCTGTCACTGAATAAATTGACTGAACTGTATGAGATTTCCAATGGCTTCAGTCGAAAGGATTGAGTAGGTGTAGGATTTTGAGATGAGCATCACTTGGAAACTTTTCCTTAGTTTTACCTTGACCCCATTTAACAGTATGGTGTTTCCTATGACTCAAGGAAGAGAAAATAAAACTACGAAAACAAAAGTATTCACGCTTCATAATCCTCGCTTGAATATCAAGTCTTCACGGTCACACCAATTTCTTCACTTTCAAAGTCTTCAAGAAAACCAACGTCTTCAGCCGCAGACATTCATTTTTAGGGGTCAACTTTCATTGTAAATATAAAACTTCTCATAGACTTACAGACCTGTGTACACTCACAAACTCATTAGTCCCTTAACCTATGTAGCGACCCGACCCAAATGGATCAAGTCTATGTGCTTAAGTGTCATCCCTGGATCGGTATGCTGACACACACAATACTCGAGGATTTATAACAGAGGTAAATCACATGTATAAATAACGTAAATACTATTACCTCAATCCATATAGAGGAAGTAACAGCAAGGTTGTGGATTCCCATCAACACCAATGGCAAAGTCGAGTGTAGAAAACATAACCCTGACGTATCACTTACTCGTCGTAAGATTCCTGCAACATGAGACGTTGCAGCCACAAAGGGTCAGTACATTGAATGTATTGGCAAATTCACACCATAGAGCAATGTTGATGACTGGCTATCACTACATGCATATTTGGCTGGTGGAGGCTCTATGGTTAACATATTGTTGCGAAAAGCCATTTTTTTCCTACAACAAAGGAATATGTTTTATTTAACTATCATAGTAGTTGAAACATCATTGAGAAGGTTCCTCCAACTCAATCCCAATTAAAGTAGTCATTAACACCCGTCAAATTAATTTAGAGTGATGATATCAAATCAATAATTCAAGTACCAGATACTCAAGATGTCCATAATTGGGGACACGCCTAACCATGATTAGTTTATACACTCTGCAGAGGTTTGAGCACTTTTCCCCACAAGACTCGATCTCCTCCGTTTGATTTCTCACACTACATGTTGTTTGAGAAATGGATGATCGAGACAAAGTCTTTCAGAAGCATTAACTCTTTACCCTAGGTGGACAGTTACACCTACTTTCCCCTACATCTGCTAGCCCACCACTGAAAGAGGTCACACAACATACTCAACTATGCCAGAGCCCATATTGGCTTGTGGCTGCACACGGAAGTTTCTAGCATGAATAATCTTATGATCCCTTTGAGCCTGGGTGGCATTCCATAGGGTGATCACACGGGTCCTCCGGGATCCCCTTGGGCAAGCACTAGGTTCTCCAGGTGCCCAGGCAGACCACTGGGTGCTCCAGGGTGCCCCTACCATTCCACCTAGATATTTATTAAAGCATCCACCTTAAGTTAACCATTAAATAATAACTCTCACATCTGTCATGAATCACTCAACCAATCCACATCTACGACCATAGCATAGCAGTATAAGCATAACGTAGAAGTAACTCTCAAGGTTTGAATGCAGGATAATAGGTTCCTACCTCATCAACTACTTCCCAATACCCACATTTTATCAATTCCTAACCATGCAATGTTTGAGGGTGAAACTAATGCATAAAAACTGGGTAATGAAAAGTGTGATCAAAGTGTGAACTTGCCTTGTAAAGTTGACGAAGATGATTCGCACTCATAACTCTTGATAGTTCTACTCATCACACTCCGTTCAATCTACCGTGAGCAAGCAATTGCATACATAAGCACTCATGCAAAAGAACCGAAGAAAAGATTTCGGAAAACTTCGGTAACAGGCAAATAACTCTTGCAACAGAAAACAATTTCTAACAGTACCAAAATTGGGTGAATTTGGCCTTATCATAAAGTTTAGGTCAAGAGCTTCATTTTGCAAAAAGAATCAACTCAAACGGAGTTATAAAACTCAAGTTATGACAAAAAGAAGTTTAAATTCAAATCGGTTTGAAATCAAATTTTAAACTTTCAAAAACATGTTCAAGTTGATTATCTGGATAGAGGAGATTGTAATGAAGAAGTGGGCGTTGGTTTCGTTGGATTTGGATAAACGAGTAAAAAGTAGTGAAGGTTTGAAAATCAGGGACTAATCTATAAATAAAATATTCACGAACGTTCGCTTATCTGATCTAAACAGCGGGTGTTCCCTGAATAAAAAACCTAATAAAAACAAATATAGGGTTTTTTCCAGAAAAACCAAACTAAACCAAAAATAAACCGAATCGAACCGGGGCAACAGTTTTTCCGGTTGTGGCGGTTTTCTTTGAAAACCGGCGGTGACGGTCGGCGGCAGCGGACGACGGCAGCGGCGGCTTCGGTCGGCGGCGGCAGCTGCGGGCGAGGCGGCGAGGCTCGAGGCGACGATGGCAATCACGCGAGGCAACGAAGGCGATCGGCGTCAGCAGCGCGGGGCGACGCAGCGCGACAACGGTGGCGGCGATCTGCAGCGGCGGTGGTGGCGAGTGCGGCGCGAGATGCGGGAGAGGGAGAGAGAGAGAGCGCCGCGGCCTCGCCTTTTAAAGGCAGAGGGAGGACGCTGGCTTGCGGCAGGGGTCGGAGGATTCCAGCCTCGGCGCGGCGGCACGCCGTGGTGGCGGCGGACTCCCGAGCGGGAGCTCGGAGACGAGCGAGGGGAAAGGCCAGCTGGGTTGGCCCTCGGCCCAGTTCAGCGGCCCGAAACACACATTTTTTTAAACAGAGAGAAAAAGAAAGAAAAATAAAATAAAGTAAAATATTATATAGGCATATATCATATCAAAATTTTCAGAAAAATATTTTCTACCACATGAACATTTTTGTACCATCAAATAAAATCCACAAAAATTTAAATAAAGCAAAGAGTGCTACTGTTGCAATAAAACTTCATAAAAATCATTTTAAAAATACCAAAATGATTTCAAATTTATCTCTCTCCAATTTTCTGATGTAGGGAATCATGTTACCCTATTTTCCATATATTTTATTTTTGGAGAAAAATAATTTGAATACAAACCAAATAATTCCAAATTGAAATTAATTTTCAAAAGGACTTTAAATTTGATCCTTTTTAAACTTCCAACTCATATTTCATTTATTTTGAAGAAGTCATTTTATCTTCTCATGAAAATCATTGAGTTGCTTAAAGTTTCTGAATTTGAAATATTTCCAAATAAAATTCAAATCTTTTCAAAAACTCCTTTTCATTTAATTAAATGGAAGAAGTCATATCATCTTCTCTCTAGGGTTTTGTATTTGAAAAGAGTTTGTATCCATGGAGATCATAAATGCAAAAATGAAAGTTTGGGAAAGTCCTTTTATTCCCTCTCATTTAACTTTCAAAAGTTTCAAATTTCACTCACTTTCAGTCAATCAATCACACAACACTCAAACAAACAATCAAAACTATCTATTTATTATAACATTCAAAAATTTAGAATTTTGGGATGTTACAAGCCTACCACCCTTAAAATGATTCTCGTCCTCGAGATTCAGAGTTGCTAGAAAGAAATAGGTTAGGTTTCGGGGTCTTCTCAAAATCCATAGATCATCACAGGGGGTCTGGGGTGCTACCACCCTTAGAAACATGGTTACGGTTCCATCAAAACTTATATACTCCATCCATTATTCTTGACAGTGTCGGTCTTCTCAGATTCTCGGGAAAATTCCTTCTCTGGACTCTTTCGGTAGTGGCATAACCTTTTCCTCAATTCTTCTGTCCTTTCATCTTGGTAAGTTTATTCCGAGACTAGGTCTTCTTAGCTGACGGGTCTGGTGCCAATACTAAACCACTATCGATATCTCATGGTGGTCAACAATTTATGGTTTCTCCTGCAGGAAATGGGTCTAGGCTTCATTCTCACCATATATCCTACGATTGGCAACAGCTGCCTTGTACAAGGGAAAATACCTATACCATTCTAAGGTTTAAACAAGGTTTAATATCGCCGTCTCTCTACTATAGGCAAGTCACTCAGATTTACCATCCCATATAGCAAAGCGAATAATAAGAGTAAGTCGGTATGGTGATCAATCCATCCCGCACCCAAATCATTACCTTGTATATGGTTTAGCAAATCTCGCATTCTAACACTCGGTCATCCTCACAAGCATTGCAGAATTTCCCTTGTCGATGAACCAAGTTCGGATAAATCCATAGATTTTGCAAGCCAAACAAACATCTATCGTTCCTTCACAACTCTCAGGTTTTGCGTTACTCCTATAAAATCGTCAGTCAATAAAACCATAACTTCTTCCAGGGTTTTTCCTTCAGCAAGAGTGTGATTGCTTCTTGGCAGGTCCTGGGGCATGTGGGTTATGGCCCATCTCATCACCGGGGCAACTGATCATTATTCCAACATCCAGCTTCCTAGCATTCTTAAATCCATCCAATTATACTATCTCCCTTCCTTCTATTGGCACCAAACTCAGACGTGATTACTCAGACTCAGACTCGTCCTGGAATTACCATTGCTCCATATTACCAACATCATACACCCTTTATATCAAATAGTACTTCATCCCTTCATACTCTTGGGGTATCACACATATCGAGACAAAACTCGTACTCATTTTGTCCAAAATCCACTCCGTGGAATGTCATTGTCTTTTCCAGGGGTCAAGGGTCCTTCACAGTTACTAACACCCTTGAAATGCACAAACTCATCCATAGACCATATTTCTCATATCCTCAAAAATGGTCAAAATATTTCTTCATAGAGTAACAACTCATAAAAATCCGAATCAATACCAATGATGATAACTTTATTGATTCTCAAATTATTACAATTTCCTGCATTTCATTTACATGCCTCAACTCAACACCTCAATGTAAAATAAATGTCCCTACTACTACTATATTTCTCGTTGCAACTCAACTATTTATAACAAGCCTCCTTCTCCTTGGGGCATTCTCTGGCAAAATGCCCTGCTCCATTACAACGGAAACATACTACTTCTGAAAAATCTTGTGGTTTCCTCATGATTACATAGCCTCCTTGGTTCCTCGGCTTCCTTTTTGGGCAACTGTTGCGGTAGTGCCCTGACTCTTTGCACCTGTAACAGGTGATATGACTCAGGTCCTTCCTGGAATCCAATCTACTTCTCTTCCTGGACTTTTCCGTTCCAATTAGGGCTTCTATTTCCTGTGGGTCAAACTCTACTTCCTCTGTCGGGAAATCTACTAGACCCCCATTCAGACAATTTTGGGAGATGTGTCCTTCTTCTCCACATGAATAGCATGACTTGGTGCAGGATTGAATTTGATCTTCTTTGGGTGTGTCCTCCACCTCTTCCTTCACCATAGATTCTTCTAAAATTTCCATGAGGGCTCCTTTCATTGCTTCTTTCTTCTGTTGGATGGTTCTTTGAACCACGAGGTAAATGTGACACTTAGCAGGGTAGTGGGTAGTCCCTTCACACAAGAAACAAGTATTCTGCCTAGTTGGGCATTCTTCAGCTGGGTGACTTCCTTCATAATTAGGGCATTCATCCCTTGTGTTCTTTATGGTTGTGCCCTATTTCTCCACAGAGCTTGCATGCACAAGGTTTCTTCATATCCTTTCCATAAGGCTTCAACTTCTGGAACACAAGCTGAGACTTTAGCAGAGTCAACTTAAATTCTTTCCAAGTGGTTACTCCTTGCCATCCATTGATGGTTTGGTACATCCTCCACCAAGTAGCAGCACCTCTTTCAAAGCACTAAGGAGCATGCTGGGCCATATCCTTTCCGACTATAGGGTTATTCTTCATGTGATCCTCCATGTTCTGAATCCATCGGTCTGTCTCCAATTGACTTATCAGTCCAGGAAACATCAGTTCTTCTCCATTCATCCTCTATTGGGTCCAGGTTTTCGGGATGAGAGAGAAAGATAGGGAGAGATACACACAATGTAAAAAAATAGTTTTGAAAAGACAGATTTTATTTGTGGCTGTCTAAAAACATCAAACAAATGACAGCTCACAAACGTCGCATCTAACACAGGTCTATAACAGGGGTTGGGTCTTCTAAAGGTCAATAAATCTTCAAAGTCGTCAAACTCTTCGAGTCTTGTTCATGTCTTTGATGGCTTCTTTCGATCGTGCTTGGCCTTCTCAAGTTCTTTTGCCAGATCATTTATGTTGACATGAAGTCTCTCGTGACGTCCTTTAATATTCTGGAGTTGCGTTCCAAACTTCTGGTTTCAACATCCTTGGCATGAACCATGTCCTACTGTCCTTCAGTTCCTGACGAATCTCCGATATCTCGAGGTTTTGCTCCTTCAGCTTGGCTACTTTCAGCTTCTGGGTCCTAAGTTCTTCACGAATTGCTCCCTTGTCAAATAAGACTTCCTAAAGGTCCATCTAAAAATTCTTGATGTAATAGTCCAGATTCCTAGCGATACACCAGCTAAGGTGAAAACTGCATTCTTTGCTGACAGATGCTCCATCAGCCCTTCTGTCATCCAATCCTTCCGAAGCAATGCATGCTTAACTCAGCACGATGATACTAGCATAAGCAGGCGATAACATCATGGATAGCCGTGTTTCTGCTCTTGTCATTTCCATGAGCTATCATTCCATAGTTGATATATCCTGCCTTAGGGTTTTATTGACAAAATCTTTGAGTTCTAATGCTCTATGTTCGAGTCTTTCTCAGATACACCTTGATCTCGGGTATTGACAACTTCATTAGTCTGACAAGTTCCATAAGGGTAGCTTTCCTAGGTCATACAAATCTGGAAATTCTTCAGAGCCTTCAAATTTTCCTAGTCTTCGAAGTCTTCAACCGTTGTAGTTTCATTGTTATAATGCTTAGTAAAATCCTCTTCATTCCGAAGTGGTCTTAGTTGTCCGATATCTTGTCCTTCTCGGAGTGGTCTCATCAGTCGAATATTCGTGTGGTCAAAAGGGGAAAGGGGGTATAGTCTAACTAAAAGGAAGAGAGGTAAAAGATCCTTTTGAAAATAAGGTTTGAGAGAAAAATCTTTCCTATGGGCTTGCCAGTTTCTAGGGGTCATGTCCTACAGTCAACATGTGCTCTGATACCATCTTGTAGCGACCCGACCCGAATGGATCAAGTCTCTGTGCTTAAGTGTCATCCCTGGATCGGTATGCTGACACACACAGTACTCGAGGATTTATAACAGAGGTAAATCACATGTATAAATATCATAAATACTATTACCTCAATCCATATAGCGGAAGCAACAACAAGGTTGTGGATTCCCATCAACATCAATGACAAAGTTGAGTGTAGAAAATGTAACCCTAACATATCACTTACTCGCTGTAAGATTCCTGCAACATGAGACGTTGCAGCCACAAATGGTCAGTACATTGAATGTACTAGAAAATTCACACCATAGAGCAATGCTGATGAATGGCTATCACTACATGCATATTTGGCTGGTCGAGGCTCTATGGTTAACATATTTTTGCGAAAAGCCAATTTTTCCCTACAACAAAGGAATATGTTTTATTTAACTATCATGGTAGTTGCAACATCATTGAGAAGGTTCCTCCAACTTAAACCCAATTAAAGTAGTCATTAACACCCGTCAAATTAATTTAGAGTGATGAGATCAAATCAATAATTCAAGTACCAGATACTCAAGATGTCCATAACCGGGGACACGGCTAACCATGATTAGTTTATATACACTGTGCAGAAGTTTGAGCACTTTTCCCCACAAGACTCGATCTCCTCCGTTTGATTTCTCGCACAACATGGTGTTTGAGAAACGGATGACCGAGACACAGTCTTTCAGAAGCATTAACTCTTTACCCTGGGTGGACAGTTGCACCTACTTTCCCCTACATCTGCTAGCCCACCACTAAAAGAGGTCACGCAACATACTCAACTATGCCAGAGCCCATAATGGCTTGTGGCTGCACACAGAAGTTTCTAGCATGAATAATCTTATGATCCCTTTGAGCCTGGGTGGCATTCCATAGGGTGATCACACGTGTCCTCCGAGATCCCCTTGGGCAACCACTGGGTTCTACAGGTGCCTGGGCGGACCGCTGGGTGCTCCAGGGTGCCCCTACCATTCCAACAAGATGTGTATTAAAGTATCCACCTTAAGTTAACCATTAAATAATAACTCTCGCATCTGTCATGAATCACTCAACCAATCCACGTCCACGAGCTTAGCATAGCAGTATAAGCATAACATAGAAGTAACTCCCATGGTTTGAATGCAGGACAATAGGTTCCTACCTCATCAACTACTTCCCAATACCCACATGTTATCAATTCCTAACCATACAATGTTGGAGGGCGAAACTAATGCATAAAAATTGGGTAATGAAAAGTGTGATCAAAGTGTGAACTTGCCTTGTACAGTTGACGAAGATGATTCGCACTCATAAGTCCTGATAGTTCTACTCATCACACTCCGTTCAATCTATCGTGAGCAAGCAATTGCATACATAAGCACTCATGCAAAAGAACCAAAGAAAAGATCTCGGAAAACTTCGATAACAAGCAAATAACTCTTGCAACAGAAAACAATTTTTAACAGTACCAAAATTGGGTGAATTTGGCCTTATCAGAAAGTTTAGTTTAAGAGCTTCATTTGCACAAAGAATCAACTCAAACGGAGTTATAAAACTCGAGTTATGACAAAAACAAGTTTAAATTCAAATTGGTTTGCAATCAAATATTAAGCTTTCAAAAACATGTTCAAGTTGATTATCTGGATAGAGGAGATCGTAACGAAGAAGTGGGCGTTAGTTTCGTTGGATTTGGATAAACGAGTAAAAAGTAGTGAAGGTTTGAAAATCAAGGACTAATCTATAAATAAAATATTCACAGATGGGTCCCTGGCCAAAATTAAAAAGAAAAAGAAAAAGACTAAATAACGAACGTTCGCTTATCTGATCTAAACAAGAGAAGTTCACTAAATAAAAAAACTAATAAAAAAACAGATCTAGGTTTTTTTTCAGAAAAACCGAACTAAAACGAAAATAAACCGAATCGAACCGGGGCAATGGGTTTACCGGTCGGGGCGGTTTTCTTTGAAAACCGGCGGCGACAGTAGGCGGCAGCGGATGGCGGCGGCGGCGGCAGCTGCGGGCGACCCGGCGAGGCTCGAGGTGACGGCGGCAACCACGCAGGGCGGCGGAGGCGAGCGACGTCAGCGGCACGGGGCGGGGCGGCGTAGCGCGGCAATGGCGGCGGCGATCTACAGTGGCGGTGGCGGCGAGTGCGGCGTGGCGGCGCGAGATGCGGGAGAGGGAGGGAGAGAGAGAGCGGCGGCCTTGCCTTTTAAAGGCAGAGGGGGAGGGCGCTGGCTTGCGGCATGGGTCGGAAGAGTCCGGCCTCAGCACGGACGTCGAGGTCAGCGCGGCAGCGCGCCATGGTGGCGGCGAACTCCCGAGCGGGAGCTCGAAGACGAGCGAGGGGAAAGGCCGGCTGGGCTGGGCCCTGGCCCAGTTCGGCGACCCGAAACACACATTTTTTTAAACAAAGAGAAAAAGAAAAAAATAAAAAAAAAGTAAAATATTATATAGGCATATAATATAAAAAAAAATTCAGAAAAATATTTTCTACCAGATGAACATTTTTCTAGCATCAAATAAAATCCACACAAATTTAAATAAAGCGAAGAGTGCTACTATTGCAATAAAACCTCATAAAAATCAATTTAAAAATACCAAAATGATTTCAAATTTATCTCTCTCCAATTTTCTAATGTAGGGAATCATGTTACTCTATTTTCCATATATTTTATTTTTGGAGAAAAATATTTTGAATAAAAACCAAATAATTCCAAATTGAAATTAATTTTCAAAAGGACTTTAAATTTGATCCGTTTTAAACTTCCAACTCATATTTCATATATTTTGAAGAAGTCATTTTATCTTCTCTCATGAAAATCATTGAGTTGCTTAAAGTTTCTGAATTTGAAATATTTCCAAATAAAATTCAAATCTTTTCAAAAACCCCTTTTCATTTAATTAAATGGAAGAAGTCATATCATCTTCTCTCTAGGGTTTTGTATTTGAAAAGAGTTCGAACCCATGGAGATCATAAATGCAAAAAATGAAAGTTTGGGAAAGTCCTTTTATTCCCTCTCATTTAACTTTCAAAAGTTCCAAATTTCACTCACTTTTAGTCAATGAATCAAATAACACTCAAACAAATAATCAAAACTATCTATTTATTATAACATTCCAAAATTTAGAATTTTGGGATGTTACAACCTATAATTCTGCAATACACCAAAATCACTAAGGGGCACTAGATGCACTTACAATCTCCCCCTTTTTGGTGATTGATGACAATGCAGGTTAAGTTTTCAACGGGGATCAGCATATGAAGTGTAAATACTGATATTGAGGAATTTGATTGCAAGATATAGAAGAACTCCCCCTAAAGATGTGCATATCTGAGGAATTTTCTTTGAATAGCAAATGCACATTGTAGAGTAGAATCATGGAGATCTCCCCCTATATCTTGTAATTCATACATGCATTTGGCATATAATATGAAGAATTTGAAATGCATGATGAAATATGGTGTCTGATGAAATTCAACATGCGTGCATTAATGAACTGAGGAAATAGCATGCAGAAAACAGAGCAAAAGTATCAGACCACCATAGGACTTAAGGTTACAACTCGATCAACACACACTTCAAAAGAGCAAGAGTTGTAACTTAACAAAAAAACGCCCATATATAGTGACCCGCTTGAAGACTAACTCAAATTTATCCCCCTTTGTCATCGAATGACCAAAAGGGATGAAAAGTGAGGACTAACGCCTAGAAGAATATCATCATGAGGTCGATGGAGGAGCGCCGTCATAGTTGGGGTCGTCCGTTGGAGTAGGGCCTGCCGCGGCGTCGCTCAAGTCTTCGACTTCATCCATCTTGCGCGATGAAGAATATGAACTGGCGACCAGGTGAGGAACTTTGACCTTCTTGAATTTCTTCGAAGGTGGCTGAGACCAGTCAAAGTCCTGTTTGAAGCCCATCTGCTTGAGATCTTCATCACCGTAGAGGTGAGATAATACAGCCCAAGTGCGATCAAAAACTTCATGCAAGTAGTAATGGTTCTTGTTCACAGTGTTTTGCGGGATCTTCATGTTCTGAAGAATTGAACCAACCTGACGCTTGACCCACTTGTGGTTGCGATCTACCTTTTGATGAAGACTGAGGAGAATCTCGCGGTCAGTCATCACATGCGGAGCAGTGGCTTGAGGATAAGCATTTGAGGCAGTATCATGTGTGGCAGAGTCATCATTGGTGGAATATGATGCAGCTTTACGAAACTGTCCATCCAATGGACGAGTGCCTTCATCAATGACAGCAGCCTTGCCCTTCTCATCAGCGAAGGAAATAGTCTTTCCAAGGACTTCAATTGGTGGCAAGTAGCTGAGATGATTTTGACAGTCAGCCTTATAGTTGATTGAAGACCTTGATCTGATGAATCTCATAATCCAGGGAGCATAAGGCTTCAATTCAAATGGTGACAGAGCTACATTGGCCAAAGTCCTCATGAAGAAATCATGGTAGTTGATAGGGATACCATGGATGATATAGAACAACAGATTCATCATGATGCCAACAACTTCTTCATCATCAGAGTTGTGTCCCTTAATTGGACTGAGGGTTTTGGTCAATATTCTGTAAATCATCCTTGGCACATAGAGCAATTCGTTCACTAGGAATGTGGTCCTTGGAGCTTGACCTGGCTTCAAGGGCTTCATCAACACTTGCATCAGATGATTTGAAAGTTTCGGTTCATCATAGATGCGCCTTGCACCTTTAGTGGGAGGACTGACTGGAATGACATGAAGCAATTCAGAGGCTGGTACTTTGTAGTGAGTGTTTTCAGTCATCCAGTCCAATACCCATGAATTCACATCTTCAATGTTTCATGTGATGTGCAGCGTGGCTAAGAATTGAAAAATGAGTTCTTCATTCCAATCGCAAATGTCGGTGCATAAGTTGAGCAGCCCGGCGTCATGAAGAACACTGAGGACTATGGTGAAGCACAGAAGAGACTCCATGTCCACATGAGGAATTTTCTCATGGTCAAAGATCTTGTCCTTATCAAACAGCAGCAAGAAATAGAAGTTCATCTCGCTAGCAGTCCAAAAACGCTTGCGACGGAGTAGAGCAGAGTCATATGGATTGTAGTCAGTGAAGAAAATATGCTCAGCAAAGAAGTCATCAGCCTTGAACTTCTGCTTCTTGTTGTGAGGATTCTGTGGCTTGGGATGAAAATTTTCAGTTGATGTCTTCACAGCCTCTTTATGCATAATCTCTAGAGCCACAGGCTGGGGAATTTCAGGAGCAGTGTCATTAGCAGCAGCCTTGGCCTCCATTTCTTTAGCACTAGCAGCTAGCACTTTGTCTGGAACAGAAGGAAGTGAAGTTTGGCGTCCATCAGAACCCGTATGAATTTATTAAGTTTGGACAGGGGATTGAGGAATCTATTGCAGAGGGGTGAAGAGTGGTGAATTGGGGTGATGACTTTCCCAATAGTCATCATTCATAATCGGAGTTGTAGATCGAATATCCACATCCTCATCCTCTTCATCAATTTCTTCAACGTCTGCCTCTTCAGCTGTGAACTGAGGCATGGGCGATGATACCAGCGGAGTTGAAGGGATGTTATCCACTTCAATTTCTTCATCCAACTGCTCTAACATAGCAGCAGAAGGATTTTCTTTATCTAATTCACTAAGAATCACATATTCCTCACCAAAGGGAACAATCTCCTTTGATGGCATGCTTGATATTGCAACAACATCTATGGGGTTTGCATAAGAGCTCATCAAAGTCTTCACTTTCTTTGGAGCTGAAGACTCTGAGGATGCAGATGCTTTCCTTTTCTCACTGTTGCCTTCTCTGTAGCCTTGATTTTCTTCGCTTCTAATGCAGAAGGAAGGTTGGTACTTGTCAACTGAGGTGACTTGATAGGAGGAGTAGATGAGATAGGTTCAGTTTCTTCAGGCGCAACTGATGCAGTTTCCCTGGCATTTCAGTTTCCTCAGGCATAGTAGCAGAAGCTTGAACTGTTCTAGCTTGATCTTCAAGCGCAACACTGGAGGTTGCCCTGGCAGTTTCTTCAGTGGCTGGAATTTCTTCAGCAGCCCTGGTACTTTCAGAATCATCAACATCCTCATTGTCATCAACCGTGCTTGCATGTTCTTCAGTAGGCTGAGCAAATGCTTCAGCCTGAGGAATTTCATGTTGCGATGAAGCTGCAACATTTGAGGTAAATCCCTTCGCAATTTTAATGAATCTGACTTTGGCTCCCAGCCAATCTGCATGATATGCATCAAATTCATCACTGGGTGTTTTGATCTTAGTTTGCATGGTCAAAAGTTCATTAGGAGTCATTTTGACAACATTCTTCTTCAGAAAACGCTCCTTCTCGTACTGAGCTTTCTTTAGTTGCCTGGCCTTCTCAAACTTCCATTTTTCTTCACCAATAAAGACCGTCAACATATGACTTTGTCCAGATGTGAGCATGAAATCAGGCATAGGAGTGTTAGGGTGCTTGTGCCAGAGGTCAATGAAGTTTAGGATCGACTTGTGATCCAGCAGAAGTGGCACATTACTGCCTTTAGCTCTAGCGGCCCTTTGCTATCTGTCTCTGATGATTTCGGCCAATTCTTCATCATCAGCTTCATCTTCACTAGAAAATACTTGCAAGGCGACCTACTTCTTGTGAGGACTTGGCCTTGTGCCTCGTCCAGCAACGGCCTTTTTCTTCAGTAATGTTGGGCCAGTTGAGGACTGCAGAGGAGCTGAAGAACTTCCAGATGCTCCTGAAGCAATTGATATCCCAGTGGTCCTTTGGCAAGAGGCAAGATGCACAGGTCCCGAGGACTTTGCAACAGTTGCTGAGGATTTTGCAGTTGGGACTGGAGCTGCTTTTGAAGCAGTAGCTTGAGGAACATGCCGTGAGGGCATAGAAGAGCTTAGCCGCGAGGGCACAACGGGTAAGGAACTGGGCTTGTGAGCTGGCTTCTTTGGCATAGCCTTCTTAGGCTTGCTAGCAGAGGCCTCAGTAGCGGCAACAACAGAATTTTCATTGAATTTCTTCACTGCATCTTTGGCCATTTTGGCCAACTTTGCTTGCCGCTTGGCCCATTCTTTTGGAAAGTACTCACCACGCTTGATGTTAGTGGGATCAGCTTCTTGGCCTGGTGCTAATGGAAGTCTTGGGCATGGAGGGTGTATGGCGAATTTCTTCATGTACTTGGGAGTCACATATCTGTACTCCCTCCATTATCGTGCCCATGTTCTCTCTATCCTCTAAATGCACACTTTGCGCTCATTCTTGGTCTCCTGGCCATGAATTGCTTCATCAGGAGTGCAATATCCTGCATAGATGTCATCATGGATCTCGAAAGTAGTATTTACTTCTGGTCTCTTGCCTCCCTTCTGAGGTCTTTTGCCATCAGCCATTTTCTTCAACTGAGGATTTTGAACAATTGAATTCTCCAACGAGTATGCAACATGTCTTCAAGGAACGCTGCAAATGAGTTAAGTTGATGAGAACCTAGAGATTCAGCAGCGGACAAGTGTACCTATGAACAGAGTATGGGTGTGAAGAATTTGGAGAGGTCACATGCATTCTCGGAAGTTTTTCAAAACAATCAAGTTTGAGGAATTTGACCAGGGATGTCTTGAGGAATTTCACTAAGCATTCTGTAACGCCCACGATGCGGCTATATCTCCCACGTGTCGAGGCACGACTTAGAGGCATAACCGCTTGGTGGTTTTGTTGCAAGAGGGGTAATCTTCACACAATCCCATGTACTGAATAAGAAAGGGATAAAGAGTTCACTTACAATCGCCACTTCACACAAATAACAAGTTAAACATACATCATCCAGAGTACAATCAAGGTCCAACTACGGAACCAAAATAAAAGAAGACAACCCCAAATGCTAGATCCCCGATCGTCCCAACTGGGCACCACTACTGGTCAACCAGAAAAGACACATAACAACGACCAAGATCTTCATCGAGCTCCCACTTGAGCTCGGTTGCATCACCTACACTGGCATCATCGGCACCTGCAACTGTTTGCGAGTATCCGTGAGTCACGAGAACTTAGCAATCTTACACCCGCGAGATCAAGACTATTTAAGCTTATGGGTAGGATAAGGTAATGAGGTGGAGCTGCAGCAAGTGCTAAGCAAATATGGTGGCTAACTTACGAGTACAAGAGTAAGATGAGAAGCTACACAACGGTCGTGAAGCTAGAAGTGATCAAGAAGTGATCCTGAAACTACTTACGTTGAAACATAGCCCAAAACCATGTTCACTTCCCGGACTCCACCGAAAAGAGACTTCCACGACTACACACGTGGTTGATTCATTTTAATTAAGTCAAGTGTCAAGTTCCCTACATCCGTATATTAACAAATTCCCATCTACCACATAATCGCGGGCACGGCTCTCGAAAGTTTATACCCTGTAGGGGTGTCCCAACTTAGCCCATCACAAGCTCTCACGATCAACGAAGGATATTCCTTCTCCTGGAAAGACCTGATCAGTCTCGGAATCCCGGTTACAAGACATTTCGACAATGGTAAAACAAGACCAGCAAAGCCGCCCGAATGTGCCGACAAATCCCGATAGGAGCTGCACATATCTCGTTCTCAGGGCACACCGGATGAGCAATCCGTACAACTAAAACAGCCCTCAAGTTTCCCCGAGGTGGCGCTGCAAAGGGCTCTAGTTTGGACCAACACACAGAGGAGCACTGGCCCGGGGGGTAAAATAAAGATGACCCTCGGGTCCGCGGAACCCAAGGGAAAAGGCTTAGGTTGTCAAAAGTAAACCAAGGTTGGGCCTTGCTGGAGGAGTTTTATTCAAAGCAAACTATTAAGGGGGTCCCATAACCCCAACCACGTATGGAATGCAAAATCAAGGAACATAACACCGGTATGACGGAAACTAGGGCGGGAAGAGTGGAACAAAACACCAGGCATAAGGCCGAGCCTTCCATCCTTAACCAAGTATATAGATGAATTAATTAAAATAAGAGATATCGTGATATCCCAACATATCCATGTTCCAACATGGAACAAACTTCAACTTCACCTGCAACTAACAACGCTATAAGAGGGGTTGAGCAAAAGCAGTAACACAACCAAGCAATGGTTTGCTAGGAAGGTGGGTTAGAGGCTTGGCGTGGCAATATGGGAGACATGATAAACAAGTGGTAGGATGCGTGACACAGTGAAAGGACGAACAACTAGCAAGAAAAGATAGAAGTGATATCGAGGGTAATGGTCATCTTGCCTGAGATCCCGCAAGGAAGAAGAACGAGTCCATGAAGAAGGCAAACAGACATAGTCGAACGAATCCTCACAACTCTGGAACGAAACCGAAGCTAACGAGAGAAGCAACCCGGAAAGAAGCAAGCAACATAGTAAACAGCCATCACATAAACATGGCATGATGCACAACCAAGTATTATGCATGTCCGATTTAATGAAACATGGCATGGCAAAGTGCACAAACAAAACTACAAGTTAAGTGGAGCTCAATATGCAACGAGTTGCATATTGACGAAACACCACATTCGATTATTACTCTCCCGTTTATGTACCCAACAATATTCAATGTTATTAAACATGGCAAGGGGTGAAGCATAATAAAACTACCTATCTAGGCAAGTTTAAATGAGGCCGGAACAACAGGCAACAAGTCCGGAAAATTTCTCATATGCATATTATGAATTTGGTACTGTTCTTCCCTAAACCATATTTTAGAATTGTTAAACATGCCAGATGAGTGCACCATGTTAAACTATGCATTTTTCTACCCCATTTACATATATAATTTACTTAAAACCTAACTACGATTAATTGGTTATGAAATAAACCATTTTAACATGGCAATATGCAAAATAAATGCAGACCACATTTTAATATTTTAAACATAGATTAAATTGTCATATTATGAAAGTACATGAAAAACTAAGCATTTTACATATACGAAGTTTTTACATATGATGCACGGTTCATGAGTTACTATATGCATGAACATGGCATGTTTTTCTATAAAACTGCACTCTCTGGATAAATGGACAAATTCACAGCGCATAGAAAAAACAACTATGGGATGAAACCACACATGCTGGGCCAATAGAGAGGGCGTTGCGAGGAAGCTCACCCATGGGCTTCGGCCCAGTCGGAGGAGAAGTGGCTGGGCCGGAGAAGAGGGCCCGACGGGGGATGGAGCTGGGCCGGGCCCCACGCGGTCGTCCTCCTCTCGATCTGGCTGGATCAGGTTCAGCGGTGGCGATGCAGGTGGCGGGGCATCTCCGGCGAGTCGGCCATGCGGCAGCAGACGGTGGGGCGCCCGGGGACCAGCGGATCTGTGCGCGACCCATTCCATGAACATTTTCCTGCCACTTATAAAATACTATTTCGGACATGCCGCAGGCGCGTGCAGGTGTGTCTGGGCTCAGAACAGAAAATGGAAAGAACTGGGAGACCCGGACGGATGCAAGTTTTGAAAACATGATGATGCAATGCACATGATGACATGGCAAGATGTAACACGCAAGAAAAGACATGGCAATGACGGCGAATAACTGGAAGACACCTGGCGCATCGGACTCGGGGCGTTACAACACTCCACCACTACAAGAGGATCTCGTCCCGAGATCTAAGGATGGCATCGGAGAGAAACAGAAGAGGAATAGAAGAGGTAAAACTAAGTTGCTTCTTTGACAAACGAGTGAAACCAAAGAATCTTGCGAGGTTGAACAAAGTGAAAGAAAGAATAATACGAAGATGAATGAAGTTGAAAACACTCTATTAGAAAAGAGGAACAAGGAACATTAATAGAACCTTGTAGGTTGAAAGGCATAAGAAAAGGGTTGCAATGGACAAGAAGTACATGCAAGCACTCCGGTTTAAACGAGATGTACAAGAAATGATAAAGATCAATTACGACAACACTCCGGTTGGAAATGGAAGGCAATAATATGAACTTGACGAAATGAAAGCACTTGGATGAGACTCCAGTTTGAAGAGGAATGATAGACACAACACTTCAGTTAAAAAAAGATAGAGAAGGAATAAGAATGATATAATTTGGACAGCACTCTGACTGTAAATGGAAGGAATTGAACATGAACTTTACAAGATGCGAGGATACTTGATGAAATCAACAACACACTGCCTCCGGAATATTGAAAGAATGGCACAAGGGGTAAGAAAGATTTCAGACAGCACCCCGGTTGAGAAGGGAGGCAAAACTTGACAGAATGGGAAGAACTTGAATGAAGGACATGACACTCCGGTTGAATGGATAAGCAAAAGGAAAGAACATGATCTTTGACGAAAATGGGATGATGGGTCGAAGAGTGCAACATTGCAATGCTTCCGGAACGAACGAATAGAAGCTAGATCGTTAGGAAGAAAGAAAGTAGAAGAAAATGATAACTTCTACCACCAATGAATTTGAAGGCATCCTTAGAAAGAAGAATTTGAATGGAGTTGCTGGAAATTAAACAATAAAAGAATAAGGTTGTTGTGGGCTTATGGAAAATGTCTCAAAATTATGATGTGAAATTCTGCCACTAACGGAACCAATAGATTGGATTGATATCAACAAGGAGACAAGAAACTTATTTCATCGGGAGGATAAATGAAGAACCTGGGTCATTTATAAGAACCATAAATAGCAACAATCCTTAGGGAAAGCTTTAGGTGAAATATAACCCAAGATAACCCCAATGAAGAGATTGATGGGTTGCAAAGGATCTCATGAATGAATTGAAAATGATGGGTTTAAAATATGTCATTCCGGACAACTTGTGAATCATGAAACATGAAGGGAAATTGTCAAGAATGACATAACACCACCTCAAAAGATAAGGTAGAAAGAATTACACTTCAGAATGCAAGATGAAGAATGCTTGAACTCCTCAAAACAAGACATGTGTTTGAACACCATGTTTATTTTAGAGTATAGCTTGGCGGATCATAACTTTGAGAGAAATGTTGAAGAACAATTGAAGAATGAAAAGAATCCTTGACGAACCACCATGTAGAGCCTCCATGAAGAATTCCAGCAATAAAAGGATGATGAAAAGAAAGAGAAGTTGAAAACACAAGGTGAAGCCTTGCGATGATTTAGATGGAGCTTCGCGACGAGATAATCCGGAAAACATGGAAATCCAGAAAAGAAAAGATGAAGCATCTTGAACCTAAAATGTGACATGATGAACAACTCTGGAGAGAAGAAATTACATCACTTGGATGAAACAATAATAAGAATTACGTTATGCATATCCTTCACCAATTTAGATTGATGAGAATCAACGTATTTGGCATACTACTTATTCTCGTAGAAAGGATTAAGAGAGATATAGCGCAAACTTGGGAAGGTCTTCAGCGAACCAGCGGTAGGATTGAAACAACGAATAAATTAATATGAGAACATAGGAAGAGGAATCTTGAACAAGCCACCGTAAGAATTGAAAATGGAAGTAGCAAAGGCACAATTCACCGGTAAGAATTTGGAAAACGAATGAAGATACTTGAGGGGATTTAGATACATGAGAACGAAGAGATCATGAACTGATTAGAGGATATTTGAACGAAGCGCCGGTCGGTAGAATTGGGGAATGAGAGCTAAATGTTGAGAACGAATAAATCTGAGATGATGAGCTCCAGAGAATCAAACTGAAAAGACTCCTGAATTGCTCCGGATGGGTGAAAAGAATTCTCACAATCGAAAACAATTATGAGAGGATGGCATCAAGCTAGAACCATGAATCATTGGAAGAACGGGTAATAATTTAAGAGGAACTCTTCTTCGGTCTTCAATATTCGAGAATGACGATGAGAAATACCACCATGAATTGTTGAGGCATCCCGGAATGAATAATAGAAAGGTTGAACCAACGACGGAAATAATTTGAAAGATCTTAGAGAAAGACATATGACTGAGGACAATTCATCAATTCATTCTGATGTCACACTTTGAAATGAAATTGAGAATAACTCCGGAGAAGTTAGAAGAGTCAGGTAAGATCCTGGGAAAAGACCTGTGGGTTAAGGCCCACTCAAAATATACACTGTTGAACGATTTAAAAGAGATATTGCGCCAGTTGAATTAAATGGCTTGAATGAGATACCAACCTCGGAATAGCTTGAACGGATTAGGAATGAAAACACGAAACACCTGAGATATCTTCAGTACTCCAGAACAAATGAATGGCGAGAAGTGGATGGTTAAGAGGTGCACCGGCATGAGAAAGCATTTGAAATGAGGAAAAAGGATACTATCGACAAGGCTTGAATTGAATCCACCTTAGAAGAAAAGAGAACAAAGAATCATAAACTTGAAACTATTGCGCATCTTCATGAGAGATCACCGGTTAAGAATTTTGAAGGAAAATAATGAAAAGACTTCACATCAATAAAAGGATACTTGATTAAGAAGTCTGAGTCCTTGAAGAAAAGGGTGGGAGGGAGGGAAAAACAAGGACAACTTGGGACGGATGAAACAAACACCGTCGAAAAGAAGTGATAATGGATCTTGCAAATGTTGAAGGGATCGGCTTAAATTGAAGAGAAGCACGCTGGTTGAGATGAACTTGAGATGACAAACTTGATGACCGAAAGGATTAGCATTCACATCGAAATATGAGAACACCGCTTTGGAAAGGTATGGAATCAACACTTGACTTCGAAGCAACTCGAATACCACAAACCAAAACAAAACAAAACAATAGATTGGTTTGCAAAATAAGCCAGAAACAAACATATGATAGAGATTTCGTCCGAAATTTTTGTGGTGGGGCCCACATGGGCTCGATCGTACAGCACCATCATGTACAAGGCAATGTAGATGACATATGAAGCGTCCCTGAGTCGGCATAGCCAAGGAATCTTTAAGACACAACGAGACCACTGTGAAACCAACCGTGTATAGGCGGACCTCTAGACGTCGAATCCCAATCTCATATCATGCATCTGTCGGAAAGATATCCTAGGAGCTACTTGAATTCCCACCTATAAACTCCTGAAATTTTCTGGTTATGCAATCTGGTGTTGGGGATACATGGAGGCACAATATATATCACACAACTAACAAGCCCTACGCTCCAACTGTATCCATCCGTTAACACATAACTAAGAAACCTTCGGAAATCATGTACCTCAAGCTTCGAAAAGCATCCATTATACGAGTTATGGCAATACTCCCGAACTCCCGCCCCAGTACTGGGTGCCGTCGAGGTTATCTCACCAACAACTGCATAAAAGAGATTTTCGATGTCGGCGAACTCAGGTATTCCAGAACTGCAACGATAAAATTGTGACGACAACACCACAGAGCTCAACTCCCCGGGACACTACCACAACCCCTAAATGTCAGGAGGCACCAATAACAATGTTCTTGTCACAAGAATATCGAAATGATTCCAAGATACCTGCATGATCCAAAAAAAGTCGTGAAATTTGAGGAGAGGAAAGTCAAAACTTCTACGTCAGGAGGCCTCACCAGAGCGACAAAGGGACTGAGGAGTAAAAAGAATCCTACTCTCTGATATATATAATCCTAAGACTCAAAACATTTTGTTCTAGACTCGACGACGTCAGCGATTCAATCAAGCAGGGGGCTCCTAAGTCAGGGGTGGCTCTGATTACCAAATTGTAACGCCCACAACGCGGCTATATCTCCCACGTGTCGAGGCACAACTTAGAGGCATAACCGCATGGTGGTTTTGCCGCAAGAGGGGTAATCTTCACACTATCCCATGTACTAAATAAGAAAGGGATAAAGAGTTGGCTTACAATCACCACTTCACAAAAATAACAAGTTAAACATACATCATCCAGAGTACACTCAAGGTCTGACTACAGAACCAAAATAAAAGAAGACAGCCCCAAATGTTAGATCCCTGATCGTCCCAACTGGGCACCACTACCGATCAATCGGAAAAGACACAAAACAACGACCAAGATCTTCATCGAGCTCCCACTTGAGCTCGGTTGCATCACCTGCACTGGTATCATCGGCACCTGCAACTGTTTGGAAGTATCCGTGAGTCACGAGGACTCAGCAATCTCACACCCGCGAGATCAAGACTATTTAAGCTTATGGGTAGGATAAGGTAATGAGGTGGATCTGCAGCAAGTGCTAAGCAAATATGGTGGCTAATTTACGAGTACAAGAGTAAGATGAGAAGCTACGCAACGGTCGTGAAGCTAGAAGTGATCAAGAAGTGATCCTGAAACTACTTACGTTCAAACATAACACAAAACCATGTTCACTTCCCGAACTCCACCGAAAAGAGACCGTCACGACTACACATGCGATTGACTCATTTTAATTAAGTCAAGTGCCAAGTTCTCCACAACCAGATATTAACAAATTCCCATCTGCCACATAACCGAGGGCACGGCTCTCGAAAGTTTATACCCTACAGGGGTGTCCCAACTTAGCCCATCATAAGCTCTCATGATCAACGAAGGATATTCCTTCTCCGAGAAAGACCTGACCAGTCTCGGAATCCCGGTTACAAGACATTCTGACAATGGTAAAACATGACCAGCAAAGCCGCCCGAATGTGCTGACAAATCCCGATAGGAGCTGCACATATCTCGTTCTCAGGGCACACCGGATGAGCAATCTATACAACTAAAACCAGCCCTCAAGTTTCCCCGAGGTGGCGCTGCAAAGGGCTCTAGTTTGGACCAACACTCAGAGGAGCACTGGCCCGGGGGGGGGAGGGTAAAATAAATATGACCCTCAGGTCCACGGAACCTAAGGGAAAAGGCTTAGGTTGTCAAAAGTAAAACCAAGGTTGGCCTTGCTGGAGGAGTTTTATTCAAAGCGAACTGTCAAGGGGGTCCCATAACCCCAACCGTGTAAGGAACGCAAAATCAAGTAACATAACACCGGTATGACGGAAACTAGGGCAGCAAGAGTGGAACAAAACACCAGGCATAAGGTCGAGCCTTCCACCCATAACCAAGTATATAGATGAATTAATTAAAATAAGAGATATTGTGATATCCCAACATATCCATGTTCCAACATGGAACAAACTTCAACTTCACCTGCAACTAACAACGCTATAAGAGGGGCTGAGCAAAAGCGGTAACATAGCGAAACAACGGTTTGCTAGGAAGGTGGGTTAGAGGCTTGACGTTGCAATATGGGAGGCATGATAAACAAGTGGCAGGAAGCGCAACATAGCGATAGAACGAACAACTAGCAGGCAAATATAGAAGTGATGTCGAGGGTAATGGTCATCTTGCCTGAGATCCCACAAGGAAGAAGAACGAGTCCATGAATAAGGCAAGCGGATGTAGTCGAACTAATCCTCACAACTCCAGAACGAAACCGAAGCTAACGAGAGAAGCAATCCGCAAAGAAGCAAGCAACATCATAAACAACCATCACATAAACATGGCATGATGCACAACCAAGTATGATGCATGTCCGATTTAATGAAACATGGCATGGCAAAGTGAACAAACAAAACTATAAGTTAAGTGGAGCTCAATATGCAACGAGTTGCATATTGACGAAACACCACATTTGATTATTTAGTTCTCTCTCATTTATGTACCCAACAATATTCAATGTTATTAAACATGGCAAGGGGTGAAGCATAATAAAACTACCTATCTAGGCAAGTTTAAATGAGGCCGGAACAACAAGCAACAAATCCGGAAAAATCCTCATATGCATATTATGAATTTTGTACTGTTCTCCTAAACCATATTTTAGAGTTGTTAAACATGCAAGATGATTGCACCATGTTAAATTAGGCATTTTTCTACCCCATTTACGTATATAATTTATTTAAAACCGAGCTACGGTTAATAGTTATGAAATAAACCATTTTAACATGGCAATATGCAAAATAAATGCAAACATCATTTTAAATATTTTAAACATAGATTAAAGTGGCATATTATGAAAGTACATGAAAAACTAAGCATTTTACATATACGAAGTTTTCACATATGATGCACGGTTCATGAGTTATTATATGCATGAACATGGCGTGTTTTTCTGTAAAACTGCACTCTCTGGATAAATGGACAAATTCGCAGCGCAAAGAAAAAAACAACTATGGGCTGAAACCACACATGCTGGGCCAATAGAGAGGGTGCTACGGGGAAGCACACACATGGGCTTCGGCCCGGTCGGATAAGTGGCTGGGCCGGGGAAGCGGGCCCGATGAGGGATGGAGCTGGGCCGGGCCCCACGCGGTCGTCCTCCTCTTGATCTGGCTAGATCAGGCCTAGCGGTGGCGATGCAGGTGGCGGGGTGTCTCCGGCGAGTCGGCTACGCGGCAGTTAGTGGTGGGGCGCCCGCGGACCGGCAGATCCGTGCGCGGCCTTGTCGGATCCGGTCATGACGTGGTAGACGGAGCCGGCGGGACTTGGAGGCGGGGTTGAGGTCGGGCTCGCTGGATCTGGAATCGGTGGAGTCCAGTGGAGCTTGGTGGCGGCGGGGCGGAGCACCTGAGCGGAGGTGGTTCCGGTAGCGACTCTGGTGGGAGGAGGCCAATGAGGGCAACATGGTGGTGCAGGCGAGCTTCAAGGAGCTGCAGGGAGGCGGAGCGTTTGGGCGATGGCAGCGGAGCGCTCGGGCCCCGATGGGCTTCCTAGGGCCCGACAAGGGTCCTGGCGGGCCCGCGGTGGTGGGACGTCGGCCGGGACGCATGGCGCGCGCGGGTTGGAGGAGGGCGCGGTCAGGAGGCGGCGGGGCTAATGGAGGCACGACAAGTGGCGGCGAAGGACTTGGCCGATGCGGAAAACGAGGCAGAGGTGGGAGGTGGCGGCGGCTGAGGGTTAGGGGAGGCTAGTGGTAGGGTTTAGACTAGGATTAGTCCAAAAATGGACTAGGGGTCTATATATAGCAGATTTTGCTAGGGTTTGGGTCTAGGGGGTTTTCTAGACCCTCTGATGCCGATCGGACGGTTCTGGACATGAGGGGGTAGGTTGGCTGCAGGTGGGCTGTTCTAGAGAGAGATGGCTAAGAAGACGGGGGAGAGATGTAACCCGGCACGGTTTCCAGAGACCGAAAACGTCCGACAAAAAGACCAGCTATACCGCCGCTATAGTTATCCGTTGGGGCATCAAACCAACTCCGAATGTGGCGAAACTTGGCAGGCGACTTGCTGACAACATAAAAACACTGCATGCCAACTTTCAACCCATTCCGTGAACATTTTCTGGCCACTTACAAAATACTATTTTGGACATGTCGTGGGCGCATGCAAGTGTGTCTGGGCTCAGAACGGACAACGGAAAGAACTAGGAGACCCGGACGGATGCAAGTTTTGAAAACATGATGATGCAATGCACATGATGACATGGAAAGATGCAACACGCAAGAAAAGACATGGCAATGATGGCAAATAACTGGAAGACACCTGGCGCATTAGACTCGGGGCGTTACACGGTCTTTGACTTAGGCTCCAGAGTTGTATAGATTGAGAATCCACACAATTGAGGAATCTCGAGGAAAAATGTTGCTTAGAGAAACAAATGAAGAATGCAAGTGTGGTGTTTAAGAGTGTGGAAGTTGAAGAATAAACACCTTTTGAAGATTTTGTGGAAATCATCATAATCAACAAGGGCACTAAAAATAGATTTTATTTACCCTTGACGAAGAACATGATGAACTGAGAGTTGAAGTTGAGAAGTTTGTCCGTTCAAATCTTCCACGCCCTAACTTGGTGATAGAAGACAGCTATGGCGGCGGCGGAGTGAAGATTTCCGCAGCCGGCGCGAGTACGACGGCGACGAGGTCAAGGCAGTGAAGCTCTTCCTCGCCGGCGATGATGGAAGTAGCAGCGGCGCTAGGTCAAAGATCTTGAGCGAGGGGAGTGAGGTCGAGTGGGGTAAATGAGTTCAGAGGAGGGTGAGGGGTATTTATAGCCGAGGTGAAAAACCGTTCGCCCGAGGAAAATGGACGAATGTGCCCCTGACCATTCTCATCCTAGCGACATGTGTCACCCATGTACTGTGAAGTGGAGATCGTGGGTGAATAGAATAATCTTATCGTGGGATGCAAAATGGTTTGAGCGGCAAAAGCCGAAAATTGAGATATGAAAACTTTAATGTTTCGTTCGCAAATTCTTCAGCCGACAAAGACACAGTGAAGATTTTGAACGGGTTTCAAATAGAATGCACATGAAGAATTTGTGAACAGATTGGGTTGAGTTTAGCATAGAGGGGGAAGGGTCCGATCACATTCACTTAGCAGAAAAGTCAACTTGAAGAATTAGCAATAAGTGAATGTTGTAGAGGACTTGAAAACTCACACACACACACACACACATACATATATATATAGTCAATGAAGAACATAATCGGAAAGAGTGAAGACTTTGCAAAGTTGAAGAATTTGAATAACCGAGGAATTTCAAAAATGAAGAAAAACTCAAATTGAAGATTTTCAACTTTTATTAGTGGCGTGACCCACCGTATAAGAATGATGATTTCATACGCCGCATACAATTGTCATAGGGCTTTGAGAATCAAATTCTTCGTTAATTTCTTCACACTTAGAGCGTTAGTCTTCATTGATTGAAGAAAAACGTTACTTCGTGTGTTACACGTCTAAGTCATCAATGTTGCATAAGTGTTAGGATGTGTGTCCTTCTCAAAGAACATTCGAAGATTCTAAGATATTTAGCTCACACCGCAACATGCTAAATCTCTTCTCATGCTCAATAGAGATGTCACCCTTCAACACATGATCACGAAGAAAATGATGACGAATTTGGATGTGCTTTGTCTTTGAGTGGTGAACTGGGTGATGAGCAATTTTGATGGCACTCTCATTGTCACAGTAGAGAGGCATGTTCTTCACATTGATGTCGTAGTCCTTGAGGGTTTGCTTCATCCATGGCAATTGATCACGGGACGAACCAGCAGCAATGTACTCTGCTTCAGCACTAGAGAGTGATATGCAGTTCTGCTTCTTTGAGGACCAACATACTAAGGATCGTCCGAGGAAATGGCATGTGCCTGATGTTGACTTGCGATCCACTCGATCACCAGCATAGTTAGAGTCAGAATATCCAATGAGATCAAAAGCTGGGCCCTTGGGATACCATAATACAAGTGTTGGAGTGTGAGCTAGATATCAAAGAATATGCTTCACAGCCTTATGGTGTGATTCCTTCGGTGTAGCTTGAAAACGGGCACACATGCAAACACTAAGCATAATATGCCTAGATGCACATAGATACAATAAAGAGCCAATCATGGAGCGGTATACCTTTTGATCGAAGTCTATACCATTTTCATCAGTGCATAGATGGCCATCTGTGGGCATAGGGATTTTGATGCCTTTGCAATCTTGCGTGCCGAATTTCCTCAACACATCATTGAGGTATTTCTCTTGAGATATGAAGATGCCGTTGCACTATTGACGAATTTGAAGACCTAAGCAGAATTTCAATTCGCCCATCATAGACATTTGATATTCCTCACTCATCATATAGGAAAATTCATCACTGTAACGATGGTTAGTACAGCCAAAGATAATATCATCAACATATATTTGGCACACGAATAATTCATCATCATAGGTTTTGGTGAAAAGAGTTGGGTCAAGTGAAATGGGTTTAAAGCCTTTCTTCATGAGGAATTCCTTCAAAGTATCATACCACACCCGAGGGGCCTACTTGAGGCCATAGAGGGCCTTATTGAGTCTGACGACTTGGTCAAGATGCTTAGGATCTTCAAAACCTAGGGGTTGAGCAACATATACTTCTTCCTCAAGCTTACCATTGAGGAATGCACTTTTCACATCCATTTGATATAAGATGATATTATGATGGTTAGCATAAGCAAGCAATATGCGTATAGCCTCAAGTCTAGCAACAGGTCCAAAATTTTCATCGAAATCAATTCCTTCAACCTGTGTGTAGCCTTGAGCAACAAGACGAGCCTTATTCCTCACCACAAGGCCATTTTCATCTTGCTTGTTGCGGTAGATCCATTTGGTACCGATGATATTGTGCTTGCGTGGGTCTGGTCGCTTGATAAGTTCCCAGACATTGTTGAGCTCGAATTGATGTAATTCCTCTTGCATCGCTTGAATCTACTCAGGCTCCTAAAATGCCTCATCTACTTTGTGGGCTCTGTAATGGAGACAAAAGCAAAGTGCCCACAAAAGTTAGACAAATGAGAAGCCCTTGAGCATGTGAGAGGACCTAGTGCTTTGATGTCATCGATGATTTTCTCAATCTGCACTTCATTTGCGACGCGAGGATGAGCGGGTTGACAACGTTGAGTGGGCTCAGCATTTTATTTAGAGCCATTTTCCTCAGGTGCACCAGCATGATGTTCTTCATGTTCTGGAATGACTTCTTCAGCGGATTCTTCGGTAGGAATGACATCCTCAGTAGCCTTGAACTTGATGGATTCCTCATGTGACATTTCATCTAGCACAGGAGGTAGGTGCTCTCTTTGCGAGCCATTAGTTTCATCGAACCGCACATCTACAGTTTCAACAACCTTGTGGTGTACGGTGTTGAAGACTCTATAGGTGTGCGAGTCCTTTCCGTAACCAAGCATAAAACCTTCATGTGCTTTCGGTGCAAATTTAGAATTGTGATGAGGATCTCTAATCCAACATTTAGCACCAAAGACTTTGAAATAACTCACGTTGGGTTTCTTGTCAGTGAGGAGTTCATATGAGGTCTTTTTGAAGAATTTGTGAAGATATACCCTGTTGATGATGTGGCACATGATATCAATTGCCTCAGGCTAGAAGCATGGAGGCATCTTGTATTCATCAAGCATAGTGCGAGCCATCTCAACAAGAGTCCTGTTCTTGCGCTCCATGATGCCATTTTGCTGAGGAGTATAAGGAGAAGATAATTCGTGAGTAATACCAAGTTCATCAAGATAGTCATCAAGACTACTATTCTTGAACTTGGTCCCATTGTCACTTCTAATGTGCTTGATCTTCACACCGAAGTTTGTTGAAGCCCTCGAGGAAAATCGTTTGAAGACTTCCTGAACTTTAGTTTTGTAAGTGATGATATGCACCCATGTATAACGAGAATGGCCATCAAAAATAACAAAGCCATATAAAGATGCGGCATTAGTGAATGTGTCATAATGAATACGGCCGAAGAGATCCATGTGAAGCAATTCAAATGGACAAGTGGTAGTTATGATAGTCTTTAAGGGATGCTTGGACTTGGTCATCTTTCAGCTTCACAAGCTCCACACAGATGATCCTTGAGGAATTTTACACCCTTGATGCCAATGATGTGCTTCTTCTTCGCGAGAGTGTGGAAGTTCCTCATGCCAGCATGACCTAGTCGTCGATGCCATAACTAGCTTTCTGAAGCTTTTGCTAGTAGACACGTGGCAGGTTGTGGTCCTGTAGAGAAATCAACAATATACAAGTCTCCTCTCCTAAAGCCTTCGAAGACTTTGGAATTGTCAGCTTCCATGATTACAACACAACGGTACTTGCCAAAGACAACAACCATATCAAGATCACAAAGCATTGAGATAGACATGAGGTTGAATCCTAAGGACTCGACAAGCATGACTTTGTCCATGTGTTGATCCTTTGAGATCGCGACCCTACCTATACCCAATACCTTGCTTTTTTCCTTTGTCAGCGTAGGTGATATGCTTCAGATGTGATGGAGATAAAGTAGTGTCCATCAATAGGTTCTTATCACCGGTCATGTGATTTGTACATCCACTGTCGAGGACCCACTCAGTAGCTTTGGGTTGATCATCCTGCAGATGAATTAGTGCATCTTATGAACTCATATACTTCATTAGTGAAGAATATGACATCAAATTCATCAGATCAATTTCATCAAACAATACAGCAGATATAGAAGTATGAGGACGTGAGAAATGAAAATTCATTTCTTCATGATTAGCTTGCATCCTTTCAAGCATATTCAGGTCTCCAGCAAATTCATCAGACGTTCAAGTTCGTCTGGAGACCTGACCCTACATAAGAGATTAGTTCTTTTTATTCACCACCCACATCTGGAGGGGTGGCAAAGAGTTCATCATTCTGAGAGCTCCATAAGAGAAAGGTGGCATAGAAGCTAGTCCACTTTGTTTCACAGAAGAGGGGTTAGAGTAAGCATATGAATAAGCAGAGAAATTATTTGAGGACTTATGAACATAATGATTTGAAGAATAATGTACATATTCATAGCCCTTAGGGTTTCCCTGCGAAACAGAAGTGTTAGCACGATGACGTTCATACGAGGATCTGGATCCATATGAGGAATTTGATCCACGTGAGGAATTTGGTCCATATGAAGGCTTTGGTCCATATGAAGAATTTGATCTGAGTTTCCTATTTTTCACAGGTGGTGTCATGATGACATTCACCTGAAGACTTTCAAGGCACCTTTTGGGAACCTAGATTTTCTTCATAGGGGGACCGTTCCGGCAGTTAGTGCCAACAAATCTAGCAAATACTTCACCATTCTTATTTTTGAACAATTTATAGTTGGAGTCAAATGACTCATCAAAAGAATATGAATATTCACATGTAAAGCCAGATAAAGTGGATGGATCTACAGGAGGTCCCTTTGTAGCAACCCATGAGGTTTTGGGATACTGCTCAGGTTTCCAGTAAGTCCCATCAGCATTGAGTTTCCTCTCAAAGGCAATACCCTCTTTCCTAGGGTTCCTGTTGAGGATATGCTTTTTAAGCACATCACAAAGAGCCTGATGCCCTTAGAGGCTTTTGTACATGCCTGTCACATAATATTCCTTCAACCCTGCATTGTCAGTGATACTAGTGGTATCCTCAGATGAGGAATTTGTGACCACAGAGATAGTTGAAGAATTTCCGGCAATAGAAGCATTTGAACTTTCAAGTGAAGAATTATCAGATTCATGTTCAATGCATTTCAAACATGTGGAATGAATTCAACCTGAGCAGAACTGATTTGTTGAGCAAGCAATGAATCATGTTCCTTCTGAAGATCTTCATAACTCACCCTTAGCTTCTCAAGATCTTGCTCTCTTTGAAGAAATTCATAAGAAAGCTTCTCATGATCGGCTTAGAGAGTGTTATGATGACTCTGAAGGTTATCAAACTTAGTCTGAAGTCTTTGAAGATTTTTAGTCAAAGTTTGAGTTCGATCCATTTCTTCACTCAACAGGTCATCACTTGTCTAGCATATTTTGAACCTTTTCAAAAGCCTATTGTTGTTTCACAGCAATCTTAGCGAGTTTAGAATAGCTAGGCTTGAGGTTTTCATCAGATTCATCCTCACTTGATTCAGAGGAGGGATATTTGAGTACCTTGGCACCTTTTCCCATGAAGCAATAGGTGGGAGCGTAGTCATCACCGTAGTCGTCAGCAGTGTTGGGGAAGTCATTTTCCTCAGAGTTGAAGATGGACTTGCTGACGAAAGCAGTAGCGAGGGCTAGGCTCGCCACACCAGAGTTTGACTCCTCAGATGCCTCTTGTTCCTCATTTTCTTTAGATTCAGCTTCAGAGTCCATTTCCTTGCCAATGAATGCCCGAGCCTTTTTGGAGTTTCTCTTCTTGTGAGATGAAGACTTTGAAGATTTTGACGACGAGGACTTTGAAGATTTCTTCTTCTTCGAGTCATCAGAACTGTCATCCTTGTATTTCTTCTTCTTTGATTCCTTCTCCCACTAAGGACAATCAGTAATATAGTGACCAGGTTTCTTGCATTTGTGGCAAGTTCTCTTCTTGTAGTCACGGGATGAGGAATCTGATCTCATGTCATCACCTCTTGAGGATTTACCAAAGCGACCACATCTTGAGAGCCTATAGAATTTCCTCACGAGCATTGCTAGCTCCTCACTCAGTTCTTCAGGATCACCAAGGCTGCTACTAGAGTCCTCATCTTTAGATTCAGAGACTGCCTTGGCCTTCAGTGCACGAGATCGACCATAGCTTGGGCCATAGAGATATCTTTTCTCAACAAGTTGAAACTCATGAGTATTTAGCCTCTCGAGGATATCAGCATGATCAATTGACTTGTAGTCTCCACGTTCTTGAATCATCAGTGCAAGTGTCAAATGAGGAATCCATCGATCTCAGCAATTTCTTCACCACCTCATGGTCGGTGATTTCAGTGGCACCAAGTGCTTGAAGCTCATTTGAGATGTCAGTGAGGCGATCGAAGGTTTGCTGAACATTTTGATTGTCGAGTCTTTTGAAACGGTTGAAGAGATTGTGAAGAACGTCAACTTGAGAGTCACGTTGAGTTGAGACTCCTTCGTTGAGCTTGGACATCCTACCCCAGATAAGCTTGGCTGTCTCCAAAGCAGTCACTCTGCCATACTACCCTTTGTTTTGATGGCCACATATGATATCCTTCGCTTGAGAGTCGAGTTGCTTGAATCTCTTCACATCAGCAGCGTTAATTGTAGGACTGACAAAGGGAACCCCATTTTCCAGAAAGTACCAGAGATCGTTGTCAATTGCCTCAAGATGCATTCGCATCTTATTCTTGCAGTAGGGTAATCTGTCCCATCGAAGGTAGGACACCTAGCTGAGACCTTGATCATGCCTGCAGTCGACATAACTAAAACTCTAGGTGGTTAAACCAAAATCACACAGAACAATGGAGTACCTTGCTCTGATACCAATTGAAAGTGCGTTATATCGACTAGAGGGGGGTGAATAGGCGATTTTTACAAATTCGTCACTAAGGAATTTCTAGGTGAGGAAATTCCTAACCAATGAACAACTTAGCATCGGAATAAGTACTTAGATGCACGTGTAATAGAGCAGTAGCACAATCATCATGATGAAATGAAAACAAGCATAGAGTACAAGTAGCGTAAACACAGGATAAGCAAGCTGAAGACAAACCGACTGAAGAAATAGGATTGAGGAAATTGAGAAAGTCTTCAGTCAAAGTCTTCAAATAGTAACGATCAAGTGCTTCAACACAAGAATGAGGAATGAGAGGGTTGAGGAAATAGAACCAGTAGCTTGGTGAAGACGATGATTTGGTAGACCAGTTCCAACTGTTGTGACAGTCGTACGTCTGGTTGGAGCGGCTAGGTATTTAAACCCAAGGACACACAGTCCAGGACACACAGTTCTCACAGTATTCTCCTTGAGCTAAGGTCACATAGACCTCGCCCAATCACTCCTTGTAAGTCTTTAACTGACTTCCAAACCTTCACAGACTCGGTCACTCGGCGATTCACAATTTCCTCTTGGATGCTCTAGACCATGACGTCTAACCATGTGGAGGATGCACAGTCCTCAAAGGTAACAAACGTCGGTTCCTGATACGTCCATTTTGCATCATGTTTTCTTACTGCTATTTATGATGTTTTTATCCATAATAAAGCTTTTTGGAGTAATTCTAATGCCTTTTCTCTCATAATATGCAAGTATACACAAAGAGGGAGAATTCTGGCAACTGGAAATCTAGACCTGGAAAAGCTATGTCAGCCTACCTATTCTGCACAACTCCAAACAAGCTGAAACTTCAAGGATAATTTTTATGGAATATATGGAGAATATTGGAGCAAATAACTATTGGAGGGGGCCCACCAGGTGAGCACAAGACATTAGGGCACGCGTGGGCCCCCAAGCGTGCCCTGGTGGGTTGTGCTCACCCAGGCCCACCTACGTGCCCATCTTCTAATATATAAGTCATTTTTACCTAGAAAAAATAAAGAGATGACTTTCGTGATGGAGCACCGCCGTCTCGAGGTGGAACTTGGGCAGGAGCACTTTTGCCCTCCGGCGGAGCGATTCCGCCGGGGGAACTTCCCTCACGGAGGTGGAAATCATTGTCATCATCATCACCAACAACTCTACCATCTTGGGGAGGGAAATCTCCATCAACATCTTCAACAGCACCATCTCCTCTCAAACCCTACTTCATCTCTTGTGTTCAATCTTTGTACTGGAACTATAGATTGGTACTTGTGGGTGACTAGTAGTGTTGATTACATCTTGTAGTTGATTACTATATGGTTTATTTGGTGGGAGATTATATGTTCAGATCCAATATGCTATTCAATACCCCTCTGATCTTGAGCATGATTATCATTTGTGTGTAGTTACTTTTGTTCTTGAGGTCACGGGAGAAATCTTGTTGCAAGTAATCATGTGAACTTGATATGTGTTCGATATTTTGATGGTGTGTATGTTGTGATTCCCTTAGTGGTGTCATGTGAACGTCGACTACATGACACTTCACCACATTTGGGCCTAAGGGAATGCATTGTGGAGTAGTTATTAGATGATGGGTTGCAAGAGTGACAGAAGCTTAAACCCTAGTTTATGCACTATTTCGTAAGGGACCGGTTGGATCCAAAAGTTTAATGCTATGGTTAGAATTTATTATTAATACTTTTCTCGTAGTTGCGGATGCTTGCGAGGAGGTTAATCATAAGTAGGAGGTTTTTTCAAGTAAGAACAACACCTAAGCACCGATCCACCCACATATCAAATTATCAAAGTAGCGAACACAAATCAAACCAACATGATGAAAGTGACAAGATGAAATTCCCGTCTACCCTCAAGAACACTTTGCTTATCATAAGAGACCATTTTGGCATGTCCTTTGCCTCAAAAGAATTGGTCTACCTTGCTGCACTTTTGTTACTACAATCGTTAATTGCTCGTTACAAATTATCTTGCTATCCAACTACTCGCTACTTACAATTTCAGTGCTTGCAGACATTACCTTGTTGAAAACCACTTGTCATTTCCTTCTGCTCCTCGTTGGGTTTGACACTCTTACTTATCAAAAGGACTATGATTGATCCCCTATACTTGTGGGTCATCATAGCACAACCCACCGGGGCGCACCTGGGGCCCAGGCGCGCCCAGGTGAGTTGTGCCCACCTCGGTGGCCTCCCGCATCGCCTCTTTGCTCTATAAATACCCTAATATTCCAGAAACCCTAGGGGAGCCGATGAAAATCAATTCCAGCCGCAACAACTTCCAGAAACCACATATCCAATCTAGACACCATCACGGAGGGGGTCATCATCCTCATCGGTGCCTCTCCGATGATGCGTGAGTAGTTCATTGTAGACCTACGGTTTCGTAGTTAGTAGCTAGATGGCTTCCTCTCTCTTTTTGATTCTCAATACAATGGTCTCTTGCAGATCTATTTGATGTAACTCTTTTTGTAGTATGTTTGTTGGGATCCTATGAACTTTGAGTTTATGATCAGATCTATGTCTTTATCCATGAAAGTTATTTGAGTCTTTTGATCTCTTATATGCATGATTACTTATACCCTTGTATTTCTTCTTTGAATCTTTCGTTTAGTTAGGCAAACTAGATATATGTTTCTTGCCATGGGAAGAGTTGCTTTGTGATGAGTTCGATCTTTCGATGCTTGATCCCAGTGATAGAAGGGGAACAGACATATATGTATCGTTGCCATTAAGGATAACAAAATGGGGTATATTTCTACATAAATAGATCTTTTCTACATCATGTCATCGTTCTTATTGCATTACTCCGTTTCTCCATGAACTTAATACACTAGATGCATGCTGGAGAGCGGTCGATGTGTGGAGTAATAGTAGTAGACGCAGGCAGGAGTCGGCCTACTAATCTTGGATGTGATGCCTATATAATGATCATTGCCTAGATATCATCATGATTATTTGAAGTTCTATCAATTGCCCAACATTAATTTGTTTACCCACCATATGCTATTTTTCTCAAGAGAAGCCACTAGTGAAATCTACGCCCCCGGGGTCTCTTCTTTATTATGTTTGCCTTCGAGATCTATTTTTATATGCTTTTATTTTCAGACCTATTAATCGAAAAACCCAAAAATACCTTGCTACAATTTATTGTTGTTTATTTTATCTCACATTCCCGCGAGATCTATTTATCCAATCTACTACAATTTTTACCTATCTTTTACCCGGGAGGGATTGACAACCCCTCTTTTACGTCGGGTTGCAAGTGCCGTTTACGTAGTGTTGCGTGGTTATCCTACTGGTTTGATAACCTTGGGGTCATCATTGAGGGAAATACCTACCGTAGTTGTGCTGCATCATCCCTTCCTCTTTGGGGAAATACCGACGTAGTTCAAGCCGCAATCAGGGCACCGCAAGATTAACCCAAAACTAAGCACATCTACCGTTGCAAGAAATACCAATCTAGTTGGCCAAACCAAACCGATAATTCAAAGAGAAATACAAAGATATCAAATCATGTATATAAGAATTCAGATAAGATTCAAATAATATTCATAGATAATCTAATGATAAATCCACAATTCATCAGATCTCGACAAACACACCGCAAAAGAATATTACATCGGATGGAACTCCAAGAACATCGAGGAGAACATGGTATTGAAGAACATAGAGAGAGAAGAAGCCATCTAGCTACTAGCTATGGACCCGTAGGTCTAAGGTAAACTACTCACGCTTCATCGGAAGGGCAATAGGGTTGATGTAGATGCCCTCCGTGATCGAATCCCCCTCTGGCGGATCACCGGAAAAGGCCCCAAGATGGGGTCTCACGGGAACAGAAGGTTGCAGCGGAGGAAAGTATTTACGTGGCTTGTTCTGAGGGTTTGGGGATATTTGTGAATTTGTAGGATGAAGAAGTAGGTTGGTGGACTCCTGAGGGGGGCACAAGCCAGGGGTGCCCCCCTAGGACGTGCCCCTACGACTTGCCCCCGCCATGTGGGTCTTCTAACTTGGACTCCAAGTCCTGCATGTGTCTTCTGGTCCAAGAAAAGTCATCGCGAAATTTTTATTCCGTTTGATATTCATTTTCTGCGAAACTCAAAGACAAGGAAAAAACAAAAACTGGCACTGGGCTCTAGGTTAATAAGTTAGTCCCAAAAATAATATAAAATAGCATAATAATGCATATAAAACATCCAAAATAGATAATATAATAGCATGGAACAATCAAAATTATAGATACGTTGGCGACGTATCAGTGACACACAAGCACTACAAGTTTCGTGTGCGAGAGGCAAAGGTGTTTTGTCTTCCGATGAGATGGTGGCTATTGTTTATGGTGGAGTAGACTTTGACGATCCGAATATGAATGTGCGAGGACGTTGTGCCATAGCAATCGCTAAACCAACTCTAAGAGGTTATTGACCACGCCAGAGCGCGATCAACCTGACCACGAAGGTCTATTTCCTGCAAGCAAACGAAGATCAAGCAAGAAACTAAAATTGCAATCTGGATATTTGGAATAAAAGAGGAAAGCTTTATTGATCAAGTGGGGTTATGTGTTGCCTTGGTCTGGTCGTTGAACACAAACAAAGTACGCGAAGTTGCAGCTATGGTGAAATTTTAACTAAACAAAACCCAAAGTCTAAATGATGCCCTAAGGGCTGTATATTGACCATGGTCGACATAATGGCCGCGACAATTGATCGATGCCTGGCCGCCAAGATAAGGGTGTTGGCCCACAGTAAATTGACCATGGTCGACATAATGGCGGCGGTAATTGATCGATGCATGCAACCCCTCTAGCAAAGGACACACCCCCTATGGTGTTACAATGGGACAAGCGACACGTCCGGCGACAAGCGGTAGGGACCGGACAACCAAAAAGCGAGGGTTGCCATTTTGGCGGATCTTTTGATAGGCGAGGAAGAAGAGTTCACCCGCCCGAGAAACTAGAAAGGCTACTCGGGCTACAACCCCATCGAATGGGTAATTTCAAACATACACACACTGTCCGGATATTATATTCGAACACCAATTGGCTCACCCATTTTCCGAACAAAGCTGGAGACGTCAAATTTAAGGCATCAGCTGCCCTTCTCCTCAACCAGAGGACCACTCCCGTGATGACGACCTGGGATTTCATGAGGACCCCGAGGTGTCCGTTGAGTTTGAGGACAGGGTTTTCTTGCAGGAAATCCTTGACGGTTCCAAAGTGGCTATTACAGCCGATCACCCCGGGCTTCTCCGCTCTTCTGTCATAAGTAACAAGAAGGCCTCTTATCAAACAAGGCATTCACCTGGAGCTACTCTGGTTATGCTAACTTCTACTCCCAAGGGTCGCCCGCCGTACCTCGCGCCGAACACTGATGGGGGCGGCATCAATCCCTTCCGACAAAGGGGCCTCTAAACGAGAAGCGAATGGGAGCTATGCCAAGCATGTCTTCGGGAAGAAGGTAGTGTAATTGTCATCAGTTCATTAGTGGCCTCATCACTGCGGGTCTTTACTGACATTGAATCTGTGTTTTTAGGAAAAAAGGACCACCTGAACCGTCCGAAGACGTCGAACGGGTGTCCGGGCACAGTCGAAGACGCGCCGTATGGGCAGAGGTCAATGCGGGGAATTCCACTGCAGACCAGCCTTTAGAAGATCCTGATGATGTCTCGGTCACCAATTCGGAGGTTGAAAGCGAGATGAACCATCGACGATGCAAGGAATCCCTCCGCCATGCTGTAACATCCCAAAATTCTAAATTTTGTAATGTTATATTAAATAAATAGTTTTGATTATTTGGTTGATTGTGTGTGGTTGCTTGTGTGAAATTGAGTGAAATTTCAAACTTATTGAAAGTTGAATGAGAGGGAATGAAATGACTTTCCCGAACTTTCACCTTGCATTTATGATCTCCATGAATTCAAAATTCATTTCATCACAAAACCATAGAGTGACAATGATATGACTTCTTCCATTTAATTAGATGAAAAAGGGGTTTGAAAAGGTTTGAATTCCATTTGAAAATATTTCAAGTTCAGAAACTTTATGCATCTTAATGAGTTTCATGAGAGAAGATAATATGACTTCTTCAAATGCTAAGAAAGAGAGTTGGAAGTTTCAAAGAATCAAAGTGAAAGCCCTTTAAAGTTATTTTGAAACCCATTTTCAATTTGGAGATATTTTGTTCTTATTCAAATTATTTTTCTCCAAAAATAAAATATATGGAAAATAGGGTAAAATGATTCCCTATAGTAGAAAATTGGAGAAAATGAGTTTGAAATTATTTTGCTATTTTAAAATATTTTTTGTTTTTTTAATTGAGCCAGTAGTACTGTTTGCTTTATTTAAATTTTTGTGGAATTTATTTACCGCTAAAAAATGTTCATATTTTAGAAAAACTTTTTCTGAAAATTTTGATATATAATATGCATATATATCATTTTTATTATTTGTCATTTTATTTTATTTTATTGTTAGTTTTTTTAAAAAACTCTCTACGCCGAACTGGGCTGGCCCAGCTAGCCAGCCCAGCGCCCCGCACCGTCCCCGAGCTGGCGAGGGACTCTGCCGACCGAAGGCCACCGCCGCCGCTATCGTGGCCAAGCCGGACTCCCGGTCGCCGCCTCGCCTTGCCCCCTCCTCCACGCAAGCCCGCCTCTCCTCCCTCCTATACATAGCGCCGCCCGGCCCCTCTCTCCTCCTCATCTCATAGCCGCCGCCACACTCGCCAACTGCCGCTGCCGCCGATGAGATCCCGCCGCCGCCGCCCGCTTCGTACCGTCGCCTTCGACCCCGACGACTTCACCGACTCGTCGAGCCGCCCCTCCCCGACCGCTCCACCGGCGTCGCCGAGCCCCTGAGCCGCCGCACCGCCCACACCTGAGCCGCCGCCGCCGTCGACCTCTGCCGCCGCGGTAACCACCACCTCCCCACGCCCGTCCGATCTGGATCCAACGATCCTGACCGAGTTGTTTTTTTTTAAATGTTTTGTTTTTATTTAGCGAACGTTCACTGGGTTAGCTTCTGTAGTGAATGTGTTCATCATTTAGGTTTCTGTGGCAGACGTTCGTCTGGTAGTTTTTTGTACGCAGCCAGGGACCCAGATGTAAATACTTTTCTTAGAGTTTAGCCCCTGCTTGTCAAACCCTCACAACTTTTTACCCGCTTGTCCAAATTTGACGAAACCAACGCCAAATTCTTCGTAATGATCCCCTCTATCCATAGATTATATAAAATCAACTTTTTGAAATTTTAAAATTTGAATTAAATCAGATTTGATTTCAAACTTGTTTTGGCTATAACTTGAGTTTTATAACTCCGATTTAGTTGACTCTTTTGCAAATCGAAGCTCTTGACATGTACTTTCTGTTAAGATCAAAATCACACAATTTTGCTGCTGTGAAAAATATGTTTCTGTCTAGAATCTTTATTTGATGATTTTTGAACTTTTTCGAAGTATTTTCTTCATTCTTTTGGATCTTTGAGTGATTGCTTATGTGTGGTTATAATTGCTTGCTTACAATAGATTGAACGGAGTGTGACAAGTAGAACTGTCAAAACTTATGAGTGCGAAGAATCTTCATCAACAGTACAAGGCAAGTTACACTTTGATCATACCCCTTTATTACCCAGTTTTTATGCATTAGTTGCACCCTCAAACATTGCATGAGTAGGATTGGGACTATGTGGTTATTGATATGTAGTCGATGAGGTAGCAACCTAATACCTTTGATCACCCCGAGAATATACATTATGCTCATATTGCTTAGCCATGCTAGTAGAAAGGGATTGGTACATGAGAATCATGCAAGTTGTGAGAGATAATAACTAAGGGAAACTTAAGGTGGCTACTTTAATACACATCTGGGTGGATTGGTTGTGGGCACATGGGGAATCCAGTGTTGTCCTATGAGATCCCGGGGTACCCGTGTGATCATCCTATGGAATGCCACCCAGGATCAAAGGGATCATAAGATTATTCATGCTCAGAAACTTCTGTGTGCAGCCACAAGCCATTATGGGCTCTGACATAGTTAAGTAAGTTGTGGGAAACCTTTCCATGATGGGCTAGCAGATGTAAGGGAATTGTAGGTGTACCAGCCTACCTATCGGTTAATGGGACCTTTTCAGAAAGACCATGTCTCGATCTTCCGATCATGGATGTGGTCAAGTCTTGTGGGGAAAAGTGCGCAAACGTCTGCAGAGTGTATAAAAAAATCATGATTTGTCGTGTCCATGGTTATGGACAATTTTGAGTATCTGGTATTTTAATTACTGGTTGATCTCATCATTCTATTTAATGAAATTGTTGGGTTAATATTATCATTACTTGGTAATTTTGGGATTTGAGTTGGGGTACCTTCTCAATAATGGCATACACTTGGTAGTAAATAAAATGTATTCCTTTGTTCTAGGGAAAAATTAGCTTTATGCAAAATTTAAAACTTAGACCCTCCACCGGCCAAATACGCATATAGAGATAGATATTTTCATTATTATTCCATGGTGTGAAATTGCCAGTACATTCAATGTACTGACCTACATGGTTGCAACGTCTCATGTTGCAGGATTCTTACGAAGAGTAAGTGATACGCTAGGGTTACGATGTCTACACTCAACTTTGTCGTTGGTGTTGTTGGGACTCCACATCTTTCTTGTTTCTTCCGCTATATGGATTGCGGTAATAGTATTTATGTTACTCTGCACATGTGATTTACCTCTATTATAAATCCTCGAGTATTGTGTGTGTCAACATACCGATCCAGGGATGACACTTAAGCACAGAGACTTCGATCCATTTGGGTCGGGTCGCTACACATGCCGCCTGATCCGATCGAGAATTTAACACATTTAATTCAGTCGATGCATACCCCGAAGCAGCTCGCACATGCCTTGAGGGGATTGCTAACCTTGTATCGGTCAATATGCAGCTAAGAGATGGGTTCTGACAACCGAATATAAACACTAAACCACTAGCCCCCGATCCTTGATTCAGGGGGGGCGGTCGAGTTAAGGGTGTGTTAATATAGTTTTTTATTGTTACCAACAGGCTTCAAAGGACCAGAACAAGAAACTGTCTGAAGACCTGGACCTGAGCCGAACACAATTGACTGATGTGAAAGCCGAATTAGAGGCATTGAAGAAGTTCACCAGCGAGGCCCATGGTGAGTTATGGAAATGCATTAATGATGCTAATGTGCCCTGTCTAACACCGGCCTTATTTATAGCAGCCGAATCCATAGGTCAACTTTAAAAGGACGTGGATGTCACCAAAGAATCCCAACGGTATGCTGAATCACAGCATCAAGCCGGTCTACAGGTTTTAAAATGAAGCCATGAGGAAACCAACAAGCTGAAGGCAGAGAACTAGCAATAGGCCAAGGAAATGGAGAGTTTAAAAACACAGCTGGCGCAGGCTCTCGGAGATAACCAGAACTTGAAAAGCGACATGTTTAGTAAGTGTCATTTAAGCATTAGGTGTACATAGCCGCCCTCAATGCTTGAATATAACAAATATGCCATGCTTGATGCTAGGTCTCCTGACTGTTCGGCCCGGAGAAGAGGTCAATTCCTTTGGCAGAGATATTTTAAAAGAACTGTTTGTGATTCATGAGAGAGTTTGAAAATCTATGAACAACATGGTCAAGGTGCTATGGCCGGCCGATGTGACGTCGGACGATATGTCTGAACAGGCGAATCGCTTTAAGGGAGCTCGGCGATAGATTGAATTATGGAAAATATCATCCTGTCGGGAGGGGCACGAAAAGTGTGGGCCATGGTGAAGACCCGATTCAGGAAACTCTAACCAGAGCATATGGCTCATGTTGGACCAGTAGGGCCGGATGGGCAGGAAATACCTCTCCACTTGGTCTATGACCAAGTGATGCCTACAGCGGGTCTCTCCCAGTAGGATTGTGCTTTAGATAGCATAATAGACAATGTGGACAAAGAGTGATATGTTTGATTCTATGTATCAATGTACTTTACATCAAATGTTCTCGACCCATACTAAAAATGTTTTCATAACCGGCCATCGGCTTTTGCCTCCCCATCCAGGGATTGGGGAGTGTTCCGTACTATGTGACTTGATGTAAGCAGGAAATCACTTCTGGTAACCAGGCAATCCGGCCTTTAGGTACGAACAGACAAAAAACCATGTAGAGAGTTATGTTATATTAGTTTTTAACGTAAGAAACATCTTCTGAAGAAAATAGTTCCTCCATGGTTTCCTTTCTTCAGGTTTGTCATGCCAAGTATAGATGTTTGTATTCGGATACCCGAAGTATGCGGATAATACGTGCGAGGACCGAATCCACAAGCGTTGGTGATGAACACCAAGAGTACTATAGTTTCCCTCATTGCCAACCCATTATGTCCTTAAGAACGTTAGCTTTCGGCTTCACCCATCTGAGGTACGAATGCGGTTGACCCGGTCGTAAAAATCGCAAAGGTACTCCCTTTACCCCCTAGCCAAACAGTCGAGAACGTTGGGGGTAAACACAGGAGCTAGGCAACCCAGCTAGGCAAAAACTTAAGTCAAATCGGTGCATATGATGGTTGAAGAGGTATTCGAGAGAGTGCAAGCTCGACAGAGACGATTACGTGCACGGAAAATATATTAATTGGCTACTTTAAAGGAGCCCCCAAGTGAAATCTGGGTGTTACATTTGAAAATGTGTAATGACAATAGGGCCTAAACTCCATTCGGTTTACCCGAACAGGACCCGGGAGATCTTAATTCCCCAGGGAGGAAAAGAAAAAAAGACATTACGATGAGGAAAAGGGGTAGTTGACTGACGTGGCCGCACTTAGCCGTAGAAGCGTCATAGCCGGGCTACGTTACAGGGGTTTGGTTCGAAGCGGTCATCGAACGGGTTGCAAATGCGATACGCTCCTCCTTCTAACACTTCACCAATTATGAAAGGTCCCTCCCACTTGGGTGAGAGTTTGTTCTTTTGCTTCTCTAGGAGGCAGAGGACGAGTTCTCCAATGTTGTATGTATTTGCCCGAACTTCCCTGCTCTAGTAGCATCGAGCATGTTGCTGGTAAAACATAGAACGAGCCCGAGCCACATCCATTTCTTCTTCCTGAGCGTCTAGGTCATCCTGTTGATCCAACTCAGCTTCTTTTTCCTCGTACATGCGTACTCAAGGTGATTCATGAATGATGTCACAAGGGAGGACTACTTCTATGTCGTACACCGTGAAGAAGGGTGTGTATCCCATTGATCGGTTAGGGGTAGTGCGCGGTCCCCATAGTACAAAGTCAAGCTCCTCCACCCAATGAAAGTCAGATTGTTTCAAGGAACAAACCAGGCAAGGTTTTATGCCACTCATGATTAGTCCGTTGGCTCGCTCAACCTGTCCATTGGTCTGTGAGTGGTACACCGAGGTGTAGTCGAGCTTAATGCCCATAGTAGCGCACCAGTCTTTGACCTCCTGGGCCATGAAATTGGACCCATTATCCATGATGATACTGTGCGGGGTGACGTAATAGTATACCACGCCGGATATGAAGTCGATAACTGGTCCATATTTTGCTGAGGTAACTGGCTTTGCTTCAATCCACTTGGTGAATTTATCGACCATAACCACTAGGTATTTCTTTTTCTTGGTTCCCCCTTTAAGTGGTCCCACCATGTCCATCCCCCAGACTACGAAAGGCCAGGTAATTGGTATAGTCCGAGGAGCCGTCGGGGGCATATGGCTTTGATATGTGAAAAGCTGGCATCCAACACAGTGTTGGACTAGGGTACAGGCGTCTGCGAGGGTAGTGGGCTAGAAAAACCCTGCTCGGAAGACCTTGCTGACCAGCACCCGAGCGGCCGCGTGGTGGCCTCCCATACCAGCATGAATCGTGGCCAAAAGTTGATGCCCCTCTACTTCCGAGATGCACCGCTGCAAGACTCCGGTAGTGCTTATCTTGTATAGCTTGCCCTCGTGGACCTTGTAGGCTTTAGAGCGCCGGATTACGCATCGTGCCTCGGTCTAATTGTCGGGGAGCTCTTATCGTAGGAGGTAGGCAAGGAAAGGCTCAGTCCATGGTGCAATTATGGCCATGACCTCATGAGCCGAAGAAGTTTCGTCAATTGCCGAACCGTTGATGATGACGTCGTCTAGCTCGATGGCCGGAGGGACAATTTTTTCGGGCCCGTTGATTGTTGCATCCTGGTCCCCGTCCTGCCACACCACAGATGGCTTGAAAAGACATTCTAGGAACATGTTTTTGGGGACAGGGTCGCGTTTAGCGCCCATACGGGCGAGGATATCTGCAGCTTGGTTACAGCCTCTAGAGACATGGTGAAATTCCAACCCTTTGAACCGGGCTGATATTCTTAAGATAGAATTTCGGCATGCCGTCAATTTTTGGTCTTTGGTGTTGAACTCACAATTGACCTGGGAGATGGCGAAGTTGGAATCGCCCCGCACTTCGAGCCGTTGAACACCCACTAATGTTGCAATCTGAGGACTGTGCAATAGGGCTTCGTATTCGGCTGCGTTGTTGGAGTTTGTGTACATGATCTGTAGCCAACCCCCAGTCCGGTCAGCATTTTGGAGCCATCAAAATACATTGTCTAGTGTAAATACGTACTGAAAGTGCTAGTTATCGACTAGAGGGGGTGAATAAGCGATTTTTATGAAAGTCTTCAAAACACGTGGTCTTTGAAGACAAACAAATGAAATGAACCTATCGATATGTAGCGGAAGATAGACTACACTAGACAAGCCATAGTCAAGTGAGAAATATTGTGAAAGAACGAAGACTATCAGCAGCTAGGTAGTATAGATCAGAATGGAAGACAATATGAAGCCAAACTGGTAATATTTTTCACACAGTGAAGTCAATCAGATCAGACAAGCAAGCAATAACTTCATGAAGGCAAACTAAAATGTAAAGGAAGTAGGGGATAGAACCAGTTGCTTGGTGAAGACAATTATTTGGTAGACCAGTTCTAGTTGCTGTGACAACTGTACGTCTGGTTAGGGAGGCTGAGATTGAACTCAGAAGACCGCGTCTTCACCTTACTCCCCTTGAGCTAAGGACACCCAGTCCTCGCCCAATCACTCTGGTAAGTCTTCAAGGTAGACTTCCAAACCTTCACAGACTTCGTTCACCCGTGATCCACAATGGCTCTTGGATGCTCAGAACGCGATGCCAAACCGGCTGGAGGATTCACAGTCCTCAAGTGTAACAAGTCTTTAGGTCACGTAGACAAAAAGACTTCAGTGATGCCTAACACTCCTTGGATCTGGGTGTTTGGGCTTTGTCCTCGCAAGGATCTCTCTCTCTCTCTCTCTCAAAGGCTTCGGAGGTGGGTTGCTCCCAAACGACAAAAGTCATGCACTAACTCTAAGCAGCCACCAAATTATGGTGTAGGGGTGGGCTATTTATAGTTAGGAGGCAATCCGACATGATATGTCCAAAATGACCCTAGGTCACTAAGGAACTGACATGTGTCCAACGATCGGATTTCAAACACACGCGGCAACTTCGCTTGGGCTACAAGCAAAGCTGACTCATCCAACACTTGGATAAGATTTACTCTGATTGTCTTCGCTCGAAGACATAGGATTTTGGTTGAGCATCACATCAGTCATCTGAATTTGTTCACTTGGACCCCACTTATCAGTATGATGGTTCCCATGACTCAATAAAGAAGAAAAGTAGACTACAAAACAACTATGTCTTAACACTCCATAGTCTTCAAGTGAATGTCTTCATAGGTCATTATCTTCGTCATGAATGTCTTCAGGAACCACTATTGCATTCAATGTCTTCATACATTTTTAGGGGTCATCTCTGGTAGGTAAACCGAATCAATGAGGGACTACTACACGTGTTATCCTGCAATTCTCACAAACACATTAATCCCTCAACCATGTTTGTGGTCAATACTCCAAATCCAACTTGGGGTGGCACTAGATGCACTTACAATCTCCCCTTTTGCTGATTGATGACAAACTGGTTGAACTTTTCAACGGGGATAAAAGTATGTGAAAGTTAAGGATCATAGGCATTGTCATCATAAGCTGTAAAAGGCTCCCCCCAAAGATGTGCGTATAAGTAGTTTGCTTTTGAATGCAAATGCACATGGTAGGTTTTACTTTGTGGAGATCCTCTTCAACACATGAAGACAATTTATCATGCATATATAAGAATAATGAAGATAATGAAATGCATAACAAGAAATGGGCGTATGCAGAATGACTTCATGCGGAATTTATCATCTCATCACAAAGTAGAAGCAAAAGTAGCAGGCGACCATCAAGTTTAAGTGTTACAACTCAAGAGCCAAATAGTTTCAAAACGAGAGTTGTAAGAACTTAGCAAAAATAGGCAACCACCCCATATGGACCCGCTTGAAGACTATCAACTCATATGCTTCTCCCCATTTTGTCAGTAAGGACCAAAAAGGTTTGAAGACATATAGTATCTACTCATTTCCAGTTGGAGAAGATGTTGGAGCAGCAGGGTCAACGTTGGTGTTGGGCAGTGCAGGCAGGCAAGGTGCAGAGTCATGGTGAAGTGAAGCCATCGCTAGAGAAATGGCGTCGTCCTCTTCATCTATGACTCTCGCAACAACAGTTGCAGCCAAAGATGAATACTCAGAATCTTCAAAGGAAGTAGTTGGATGCCATCTCGCAGATTCTGGAGGTCTGGAGTCAAACTTGAACTGTCCGGTGAAGCCATCTTGATGAAGATTGTCTTTAAAGCAGAGTAGAGTGAGGCTTTTCTAGGACCGCCGACAGGCTTGATGTGCAACGAATGAATTCTTGGTGGCCAGATTGTGAATGTGATTAACGTCAACCAGAACACTCTGCACGCTTCAGCTAGTCGTGATTCCTATCCTGCTTCTGATGTAGTGATACAAGAAGATCTCGGTCGTTGAAGACACGAGGACGCTTCTAAGGCCTTTGTGCAATTGTACTGGTTGTGGCATCAGTGTTGGCATGATGCGGCAGACGCAAGTCACTAGCCAGAGGATAATCAGGGGCAGCAGAATTTGGCACATGAATACCTTCAATAGGCTAAGTGAAGCTTTGATGTTCAACATTGTGCAGGTGGAGTGTCTTCTTGGCAAGTTCAGGATAGATGGCTTCATAGGACATATCAACATCAGGCAAGAATACAACATGGTTATGAGCTGAAGGTTGATATTGATTGTTGAGTGAAGCTTGATCAATCGCATAACCCATGGAGCATAGAATTTCGGTCCAAAGAGATCAATTCCAAAGGCAACAAGTTGATGAATGAAGAAATCTTGTGTATTGAACCTGATGCCATTGATGATATAGAAGACCAATGTTTTCATGGCGCCTTCGAGTTTGGCATCAGGAGAGTTGCCTTTGACAGGCCACAGAGTACGCCTTAGAATGTGATAGACTATGCGGGGCAGGTACTCGAGGTCCTTGACAAAGAAATCCTTTGAATATTCAGCATCATGTGGCAAGGGCTTCATCATAGTCAGCATCTGGCTCATATTGGGCTCTGGTTTCTAAAATATGCTCTGCGGTTCATTCTGATGAAGCTGACAACCTGGTTCAAACAACTCACCAGGAGTGGGAAGGGAAGTAAGCTCGATGTGGTCCTGAGCTTTGGCTTCATGATGTACGTCGCTTGTCATCCACTCAAGGATCCAAGTCTTTGGATCCCTGTTGTAGCCTCTGATGTGAAGGGTTGCGTAGAACTGCAGCAGAAGCTCTTCATTCCAGTGCTCCTTATCAGTCACAAATGGGAGCATCCCAACATCTCTCAAGCAGTCAAGGGCCTCTTCAAGGCATGGCAGCCCAACAATAGCATCACAATCAAGACGCTTCTGTGGAAAAATCATGTCTTTATTGTATAAAATGCAGGAATAACAGCTTCACTGTTGCTGGCTCCAGAACCTATTTGAGGTGATCCTTGGCTTCTTGTAGGGGTACTTGCCGCTGTCAAAGAAGGTATTGTGCTCTCTGAAGCTGAGCACATTGAACTTGCATTGGGTTGTTGCAGCACTGGGAAGCCTTCGCAATCTGGGCATCGGCTTCTGTGTCTGAGGCCTTTGCTCCACATGATAGTCATATTGTGGACCTAGAGAAGTAGGAGGAACCATAATGGGCCATCTTATAGTGACAAGCTCACCACCACGATTGTAAGCACGTTCCATAGTGTGAGGCACTCGTAAAGGAACAATTATGTTGAAGGTGGTTGGCTGCACATTGTCTTTGGGGGCAGCATTAGCTTCGGGCTCCACATGGTCTTCAGCCATGACATCGTCATTGGCTTCAGTGGTGATAGTGGTGGCAGCCTCATTAGCTTCAACATCCATGGCTTCAAGGACTGGAGGGTCTGGCACGATCATGTTCTCTTCTTGCACTACTGGATCACTGGAAAGGGGAATTCCTTCTCTTTCTTCTTATTTCTCTTCATCAGCTGATGCAGCCAGAATGTCTTCAGTAGCTTTGGCTTCAGACTCATGAGCAGACTCTGAAGGGATGGCTTCAGGAAACACTTAACGTGCCACTAAGCTTGTGGGTTGCACATCCTCTTCTGGAATGCTCGACATGGAGACCTAGGGCCTAGGGCCTCTGCGAAGCCTGCAAAATGCGGGCGACACCTTTGGTGAGGGAGTGGTCTGCTCCATGTCTTCATCAAGCACCGGAGTGGTGACTTGAGCTGGTGGAGTACGTGGAATCACTTCATGCAGGGGGTGTTTGGGTGTTACTCTTCCCAAAATTCATCTTGAGCGATTGGCGAGTTCACTGCTCGTGGGAGCAGGCGATGATACCGGTTGGGGCTCGAGCTGAGGAAGGACTTCATCATCTTCAACACGGTCCTCATGACCAATTTCTTCAGTTGCGGTGGAGTCAGTAGCTAGAATCTCTTCAGTCTCTGGAGCCTCTATGGGAGCAGGCTCATGGACAACAAGTTGACGCTCGTGATTTGTGGAGGCAGGTAGAGCAATAGAAATTGGTTCAACATTCAGCGGCTCTTGGGCAGCAGCACACTCTTTTCTTGCAGACTTTGAGGCCTTTGTCTTCAACTTCTTCTTAGAGGGAGCAGCATAGAGGTGTCATGGTGCTTCCTCTTCCTGGCTTCAGCCTCAGCTTGTCGTGTCTTATGTTGCTCTGAAGCTGCTGAAGAGACATTTGGCTTCGAACCAGTCATGCTGGCAGGGAAGACTATGTTGGGTCAGTCATGCCTTGGAGCTTCTGGTTCAGCTTCAACAGACTTCTTCTTTTTCTTGGCAGTCATGTTGGAGTCGATGCCAAGATGCACAAGTGCCTTTCTCTTTTCAGCCTCATTGTGTGCTTGAACACACTTATGCGCATAGTACTTCATGCGCTCATGGGAGCCTTTGGCTTCCTCACACTTCCTGTTGAACTGGGCCTTGAGGTCAATCATCATTTGCTTGAAGTTTTGCACATCAGCAACACTGAGCTTGGCCATGTGCTTCTTGATCTGAGCCTTCTCATAGTCGATCTTGATCTTTAGCTCAACAATTTGCGGAGCAATAGCAAGCTCGTTGGCTATGGCTCCTTGAAATGTGACATAGATGTCCCCGGCCAGCTGCAGATCATCAATGTTGGTGCTTTGGTATTCAAACCATTCATCAATGAAGTTATTGAGTAAATCAGCATCAAACAGAGGCAAATCTTGTAAGATCTCAGCCTCTTGTTTTTGCTCTTGATTAACATCTCTAGAGCATCATCTGCAAGATTTTCATCGCTTGACAAATCAATGGTGTTTTCCTCATTGCGCAGAATGCCAGCAGGAGTAAGGTCATGCCCAGAAATTTTCTTGGGCTTCTTGGTCTTCTTGAGACGCGAGATTGATCTTCAGACTTCACACTGGATTCAGGAGGTGCAGTTTTGAATGGCTTCATAGTGGAAGCTTTTGGAGCAGCAAAGGGCTTGGAAGCTTTTGTCTTCTTTTGCTTCGGGGGCTCAGGAGCATCCTCAGAGTCCGCATCATCAGCAGATTGATCAACTGTGCCCTTTGAGCTGCAATATGGGAGGGAAACCCACCGAAGCCATTGAAGGGTCCATGACATTCAGATTGGCTTCAGGTGTGCCATCACGCCTTGAAGCAGATGGACCTGGGTTGAAGTTGAGTCTAAATGCTTTCTCATTCTTTGTAGAAGAATCCTTTGCAAACAAATAGTTTCGCTTGAATAGATCATCATCACGACACCATTAAAGAGATGATGGGTCGGCATTTGCAGGCTGAGGTCCTCGGACCATGCAAGCATACAAGCCATGAGCAATGGCTTCGGGCTTCGTTTGAGGTTGTAGTTTCTTGTAGAGAATGTCGCCCCATGGACACTTGATAGAATTTTTCTCCGCATACTCAGGAGTTACGAAGTGATACTTGAACCATTCCTCTGCCCAATATCTTCAGATCCATTGGATTCTAGACTTGCGCTGATTGTAAGTTTCTTTAGGATTAGACTTGTAAAGTTCATAGAGATCTGGAGACAGATCCAAGGCAGTATTGCCACGATGCTGCATGCCACCTTCCTTGCAGATTTTTCAGTTGCCATTGTATTTAGACTGAAAGGCTTCAATATAGTGAATGGCTTCAGAAGACTGGTTAGGCAAGAACTAGCTTCAGGATATTCAATATGATGTTGTAAGAATTCTGCAAATGAATGCAGACTATCAGAACCAAGGGATTCTCCCACGGACATGTACCTGTGACATCATTAGAGATGCAAGGGAAGGGGAAGAGGTCATATGCATTCTCAGAAGATTTTGAAGATGAATCAGTTTGAAGACATTCACCTCATAGTGCGAAGACATTCACTTATTTGAAGTGAGTTGGTTCCAGATTTGTACGAACCCATGAATAAGTACAAGTGATGAATCTAACTAGTTGTGAGGCATAAGTGAATATACTTGCAAGTTATGAGATGCAGAAATAGAAAGATCCAGATTTGGAAGTTTAGAAACCACTTTTGGGTGAAGTGGACGGATTCAACAAATCGAAAAAGCGGTAAAAAGCAATTTTATTTATCGCATGAAGAATTGCTAGACAAGGCGGAACGGATGCTGAGCAGTCCGATCTCCCATGTCCTAAATTGGCGGTGGAAGACACCTACAACGGCGGCGGAGAAGACGAGGATCGCGGTCGGCATGAAGACAGCGTCGAAGAGGTCGCGACAGCTAAGCGCTTCGTCTCCAGTGTCGACAGATGCTAGCTAGTGGTGGCGCTAGGGTTTGAGAAAGACGGCGAGGTGGGAGAGGAGATAATGACCACGTGGGTGGAGTATTTATAAGGTAAGGGGCAGCACAACACAATTACACAGGTGCCCCTCACATCTGGTGGACATGTGGCATGCATGCAATTTATTGAGAGTTGAGCCATGTTCCCACGCGCGCCTGGTCTGTCAGGTGGTCGTTTCGGCTTCTCCGGTTTTCAAGCAAAAGAGATAAGTCATTAAAAACTATTTTAAATGTGTGCCTCCATATCTTCGGCTGACAAGGACACAGTGAAGATATTCGACACGTGTCAACAGAATGCATATGAAGAGACAGAAAGAATTTGAGGAAGAAGCACATAAGGGGTTAGGGTCCGATCACATTCACTTAGTTCAGAAAATGGAAAGTTTGAAGACATGACTATAAGTGAATGTTGTAGAAGACAGAACACACACACACACACACACACACACACACACACACACACACACACACACACACACACACACACACACACACACACACATATATATATATATATATATATATATATATATATATATATATATATATATATATATATATAGGAGAAGACCAAATCAACATTGTGAAGATAAACTTTGAAGATAATTCAATCATGACGCCAAATGAAAATCTTTGAGAAAATTTGGTGGTGGCGTTACCCACCATATAGGAAGTGTTGGACCCAGACACGGCACACAATTATCATGGCGCTCCAAAATCAAATTCCACATTAATGTATTCACACTCAAATGGTAAGTCTTCACGAATTGAAGATATATGTTACTCCGTGTGTTGCACATCTAAGTCATCAACATGCATAAGCATTAGGATGTGTGTCCATTCACAGGACATTTGAGGATTCTAAGATATTTAGCTCACACCGCAGTTTGCAAAACCTTTTCTCATCCAAGGGCTTTGTGAAGATATCTGCTAATTGCTCTTCAGTGTTGACATGAATGATATCAATGTCTTCCTTCAACACATGATCCCTGAGAAAATGATGATGGACTTGAATGTGCTTTGTCTTCGAGTGCTGGACTGGATTGTGAGCAATCTTGATGGTGCTCTCATTGTCGCAGTACAGTGGCACATGCTTCATGTTGATGCCATGATCCTAGAGAGTTTGCTTCATCCAGAGAAGCCGAGCACAGCAAGATCCAGTAGCAATGTATTCAGATTCATCAGTGGAAAGTGATACACAGGTCTGCTTCTTTGAAGACCAACAAACAAGAGATCGTCCAAGAAAGTGACATGTGCCTGATGTGGACTTGCGATCAACCTTGTCACTAGCATAATCAGCATCTGAGAATCCAACTAGATCAAACTCTGAGCCCTTTGGATACCATAATCCTAGTGTTGGGGTGTGAGCCAAATATCAAAGAATTCGCTTCATAGCTAAGTGATGCGACTCCTTTGGTGCCGCTTGGAATCGGGCACACACTACTGCAGGATGCTACGTGACACTCCGATCAGAGACCCTTTCACAAAACTGTGTGCGATGCACTAATCGCAAACGGGGATGTCAAAATCGTCAAAAAGGTGCAAAATGTTTGCGGTGGAGGATGCATCAAACACGGTTTAGATTTTAGTTGCATGTGCAATGCAGGGCATACGGTTTAGTTCAATGAACTATTTGTGATGATGAGGAACATAAGAAATGGGCAGCCAGATGAAGGAGTCTGCGATATACAACATATTGTTCACTCGGATGAACTGTTTGTGATTAGGCAACACAAAAGAAACAGTCAGCCAGATGAAGGTGTGTGTGATATACGGCATGCGGTTCACTCGGATGAATTGTTTGCTTTGAGCCAAGAGAACATAAACGGTTCAATATAACAAGATGTGTGTGATACGCGGCAAACAGGTCTATAATCAGAAATATGTGCGAAGATCGATAATAATACAGACGATTGCTGCTAATAAGTCGTGTGTGTTGCGGGCAAACGCTTGGTGGTATACAATTGTCAGCGGTTGATGAAATCATCACCGACGGGTTCCCCAGTAGGGTCTGTGTGCGATGTCATTGCACACAGAACAACAACATATGTACTTATAACTTATAAGGACTTGATTCCATAAACAGATTGGACATCGAATTACATATGTGGCTAGTACACAGATGACCTTTGCACACACGAAAGTACGTTACAAAATGCCTAGGAAACTCAAATAATGTATAAAAAGGCAAAACAAACCGTGAATAATTTCATATTTTTAGGACGACACTACTATATATAGTTGCATGCTGCCTTTGTAAAATAAATGAAGGCGGGAAGAGACAGCGTATGTCGTTTCGCACACATAGGTTACAAGGTCCCTCTCAGAACCATGAGCCTTTTTGAGAGAAGCTCCGGTTTGTAAGAAGTTTGTACCAAAACTTGTGCCAAATTGGACTAATTTTTTACCACAACATGTTGTTGCTATGTCATAACACGATGCCAAGTTTCATGATTTTGAGGCGAGTTTTGGATTTATAGTAATTTTAAAACCAGGTTTCTCAATGTTTGCTATCGAGTCGGCACCTCCCTGGATAGGATTTTTCCTCGTGGGTCCCAAATGACAAATCCAAATCGGTCACTACCATGCTACTTTTCTTATTAAGAATTACAACCCATTTGGTGTGCTAGCTGAAAATAAGTTTGTGGGTGCTAAGAACTTGCGGGTTCTGTAATGAACAAAGATCTCGAGGATCCCATGAGAGTGATGTTCTTTCCCTATGTTGTGAATGCTTATAATATTTATGTCTTAATGAAAGAAATGGCAAGCCATTGGCCCGGTATGAAAGAAAATATGGCTCAAAACCGAGTTGAAAAGGGAAACAATATCTAACTCCAGCTTATAAACAGTACAAAAGCACGAGGATTAATTGCTCATCGGGTTTAGACAAAATCCAGATTGAACAGGACAATGACATCTAGCTCAACCAAAGTTTTCAGCAGTCACAATCAAATGGATCAGTCTGATCCATAAAATCAAGATCCCCGGCCAGAAATTCTACTTGTACATGATGACAACCTGTTGTAAATAGAAGCCGAGCACAATCAGAAGCCCTTAGGTCCACCTAAAACTTCTTTTTATGTTGTTCAACACTTGCGGCCGTAAGAAACTTCTTGTCAAAAAAATTAATCCTCACGGACAATAGTGTCCTCGCATTCAACATGAAGAATGTGACAAAGCTAGTGTTTGCATTGTTGGATGCATATCCTTCCAGTGTTACTGTCTTCAAATGAATGTCATGAGATCTGAGAAAATCCCGGTGCTTCTTGAACCATCGATTGGTTATACCTTTTTATCCATGTGTTAGTGCCTAAATAGTGTTACCTTTTTCTCCATGTGTTAGTTTTGTAATTCTTAGGTATAGTCTCTTCACCCCTTTGCATAGCTTTCTCTAGTTTTCCTTTCTATTTTTTCCTTTTCCTCATCTTGAGGAACCTTTGTATTTGTGCTCTATTTTTTTAATAAAATGATGTGGGGTGTAAGCCCTGTAGTCTTCAAGGTCAAAAAATAGAGATCAAGATTGAAAATAGTTAATGTCTAAAAAGATTATTTTGAAAGAGTGATAGCTCAACGATTAATTATAGTACATTATATATGGGCTTTCAATGTGCATGAAATCATCACCTTTATATACAAATCCTCCAGACATGGAAAGCATTGCAGCAAACCAATAATCATGCTCAGATCAAAACACCACATACTAATATGTAAGGTCTTGACAGAATCCACCACCACTGATGGGATGGACAAGCTCTTCATTGGCATAGAACATAATATTAGTACCAAAAGTGTACTCCAAGATTATACTTAACTTATGCACACAAATGAAAAAGGCAGATTACAAAAGTTTATATGAATAGTATACAGTACCTCAATAGGTGTGGAGCCAAACACCATTTTGAACCATCTAAAAGGATCACAAATTGCACCCAAGGTCTCCAGTTTAGGCGCAGAGAATATAGTTATTTGCGAAGGTACTATACCAGAATCAAGGAGCAACCTTTGAAGTGAAGGGGCATCTTCGATGATCAGATCATGTCCAAAAAACAAATTCCCATGCTTACAAGGTGGGCGACTTTATTTTGAGACAGCGGATATGAATTTCCATTGCAAAAACAAGCAGCAAGCGCTCCAGGGCAGGACAGCTGGAGTGGATGATGCTGTGTAGTGCGGCCTCCGACAGATCAACCACCACAAGCGCAAGTTTTTTTAGCAATGGGAGTCAAAGCATTTGTATCAGATTGTCTGCTAGATGGCACAGGGCAAAGGTGGTGGTGTGGAGAGAGGAGGAAAACCACGTGATGAACATCGGTGGTGAGGGCACAGATACTTCGGTTCATGGTATGTTACATACATAGTCATGGTAGAACTCAAGCTGCTGGAGTTTATCGAATTGACGGGATGTCAGCCAGGCGGCCACCATGTAGGGTATGTCCAGCAGGTAGCATGCCGGGATGCAGATGCGTTGAACAGAGCCCCCGTGGGAGGAGTTGATGGCTCCAAGGAGTTCAGAATCATCATCGACAGATAGCTGATGACATTCGAGATTAAGAGGCGCGGTGCGCCATAAAGTGCGACACCGAGATGCGACGACTTGTGTGTGGTAGCCATCCTTGGTGGGGAGAAGGGAGATGATCTCCCCAAGGATTCCGTCCGGGAGATCGCTGATGCCGCCCGCCGGAGATTCTACTGGTTCCTCAGGTCCAGGGGCGCTTCCGGCCGCACAGCCGGGTCCAAGATCTACATCCGGCGGTGGCGCTGGTCGGAGCCTCATCTGTGTACATACCATTCTGAAAGAAAAAATGGCATAACATGTAGTACATTCAAAATCAATTCTCAAGATCAGGAAGAAAAAGGGCACAAACATATATGTAGGACATTCAAAATCAATTCTCAAGATCTGGCCAAGAATTATTAGCACGCAAGTTAACCCTAGTCAGATTATTAGCAAAAATCATTTGTACAGAACAAACAATTAATCACTAACTCTATATGGACAACATTCAAACAATCAATACACTACGTGCATCTAACGGATCTTAATTACTCTGATTTCATGAACTGAGAGAACATAACCATAGGATTTGTATTCCAGAAAAATTATAGAGGGGCGGGGTGGGGGGATTAACCAGAGAAAACACTTGATATGTTTGCCACACAAATGGGTATATAGATGACTAATCGGTTTTCTGTCAGAGTTGTCGTTGTTGTCGGATTTTTTGTTGACCTCCGGCTTCGGTTGGGGGGGCACGACGGCACCGACGAATTCAAGGTCGTGCTGCTACCCGCGCGAGACCTCGTCGGCGGCGACTGAAACCTCTGTGGCCAGCTTCACGTGTTGTGTGTGTGCTTCACCAGCCCCGGCGTCGCCACTCCCTCCGATGGTGTGCTTCGACAGCATGGTCATACACTCCGGAGTCTAGACATCGGTGACCACTATGGACCGGGGGTGTGGCCGCCTATTATGGGTGGAGGCTCGGGCGCGCAATTAATATAGACTAGTGGGAGCAAGGCAGGTTGCGGTCAAAAGTTGTCTCGCCTCCCGGTGAGCCTGCACGGCGGACGTCTGCCATTCCTACCATCATTTCACATAGCTACTCGCACGCCTCCTTGTCAATTCACACACCTGCACGCACGCCTCCCCGTCTTCCTGCGCGGCGGACTGCTTGCATGCGTCCCGTCAACTCACGCCTGCTTGCACGGCACATGGGGCGTGTGGCAGCACATATATTTTTGGTTTATTTTCTGCCGCTTTACTGCTTCACTGAAACTTTTGCATTGAAGAGATGCACAAATCCTTCATTGAACATCTCACACGCTTCCCGGTGAACCTGCGCATCGGACGAGTTTTGGATTTACTAGAATTTAAAAACCAGCCATCTCAATGTCCTGCCGGCAATCAACGGTGCCCTGGTGTTTGAAATTCATTCCCATTTGTTGCATGGGACCTAAGCATGCACCCAAGGACACAAATTTGATTTTTCAACCAATTTATATGCACTGGAGCATCTGCATGTAGTTCAAATTTGAATTATGCACATAAATGCATTGAAACTCAGTTAATGCATAAAAATGTCCAAACGAACCCCGAAAAATCACAAAAATTGACACAACACTCCTGTTGTTCTATGTTGACATGATAAAATTTTGGAAGCAATAAGAGGAAATGGATATTGTTTCATCCCCAAAGGTGGGACGTTCCCTACCGAAACCATCATGCTTGTTGTGAGAAGCTCTGGTTTGTGAGAAGCATATACCCAAACCTGCCCCAAATGGGACAATTTTTTTACCATGGCATGTTGATGCCGCTCCATGATAGCATGCCAAGTTTCATGAATTTCAGACGAGTTTTGGATTTACTAGAGTTTAAAAATCTGGCATATCAATGTTTTGGCAGCAATCAACGATGCCTTGGTGTTTGATATTCATTCCCATTTCTTGCATGGGACCTAAGCATACACCCAAGGACACATATTTGAGTTTTCAACCAATTTATATGCACTAGAGCATGTGCATGTTTCAAATTTGAATTATGCACATAAACTCATTGAAAACTCACTTAATGCATAAAAATGTCAAAACGAACCCCGAAAAATCACAAAAAATAACACAACACTCATGTTGTTCTCTATTGACACGAGAAACTTTTGAAAGCAATAAGAGGCAATGGATATCGTTTCATCCCCAAAGGTGGGGTGTTCCCTACCGAAACCATCATGCTTGTTGTGAGAAGCTCTGGTTTGTGAGCAGCATATACCCTAACCTGCCCCAAATGGGACAAAAACTTTACCACGGCATGTTGATGCCGCTCCATGATAGCATGACAAGTTTCATGAATTTCAGACGAGTGTTGGATTTGCTAGAATTTAAAAACTAGGCATCTCAATGTTTTGCCGGCAATCAACGGTGCCCTGGTATTTGAAATTCATTCCCATTTCTTGTATGGGACCTAAGCATGCACCCAGGGACACATATTTGATTTTTCAACCAATTTATATGCATTGGAGCATGTGCATGTAGATCAAATTTGAATTATGCACATAAATGCATTGAAAACTCACTTAATGCATAAAAATATCCAAACGAATCCCAAAAAATCACAAAAAATAACACAACACTCCTGTTGTTCTATGTTGAGACGAGAAATTTTTTGAAAGCAATAAGAGGCAATGGATATTGTTTCATCCCCAAAGGTGGGGCGTTCCCTACCGAAACAATCATGCTTGTTGTGAGAAGCTCTGGTTTGTGAGAAGCATATACCCAAACCTGCCCCAAATGGGACAAAAAAATTACCACAACATGTTGATGTCGCTCGATGATAGCATGGCAAGTTTCATGAATTTCAGACAAGTTTTGGGTTTACTAGAATTTAAAAACCAGGTATCTTAATGTTTGCGGCCGAGTGGCGGTGGTAGGGTGTTTCACATTCATTCCCATTTCTTGCATGGGATCTAAGCATGCACCCAAGGACAAAGATTTCATTTTTCAACCAATTTATATGCACTGGAGCATGTGCATGTAGTTCAAATTTGAATTATGCACATAAATGCATTGAAAACTCACTTAATGCATAAAAATGTCCAAACGAACCTTGAATAATTCCAATTCTTTTATGACACACATATAGCTGCATGATCACTGCAGATAAAAGGTCTAGCAATTGAAACACCGTCCATGGCCGATGTGACCCCATTATATAATTCAAATCAAGACGAAAAATCAAGAGTAGATCCCACATAGTTTATTATAACCAACCATGTGAGATGCATCACAAAATATCTTGGAGCACCGTCGGAGTATAGTACGCATACAACTTACACGAGAAGGTGCGACAGCTACAGTCCACAGCCCGCTCTGAATAAGGGTCAGTGTCTGATGACACTTTGCGCGCCAGTTTTTTGGCTGAAGCGATTCCAAATTTTTGGCTTCCGCAGAAATATCTACCTCCCCGTCCCCTCCCCCTTACCAAAAGCCACATTTCCCTTGTTTCCGCCTTCCTTTCCAAGTTGAAACCTTCACTCCATTCTTGCAGTGCCGCAACCTCCTCGCCGGCGACCCTCCCTCATGCTGCTCGGCCTCCCCTATCCAGGCAGGTAATCCACACCTGACCCCCATCCTCCTCCTCCTCCTTCCACATCCCACATGCCCCGACCGCCGGTGCGAGTGCGACACCTTCCACCCAAATCACCGACCTAAGCCATGGTGCATGCAGTATAGCCAGGACATCAAGGAGCATTTGGCAGTGGAGAAGCAATTCACGGCCGCACGCGCGGATGAGGTCGCGATGGCTGCCATTCATGTCGACCCCTAGATCTTGGAGGAATAAACCGTGTTGGATCAATGAACAATCACACACGACATTCTCTTGAAAACTGTTTGCGTTACGCCACCTTGTTCAAAAGTTTTCCTTGGAGTGACTATGTGGGATGTATATACGAACGGAAACGTTTAGCGGTGACTGACTGTGTGGGATGTACTTACGACCGGAAATGATTTCGCCTGTATAATTGTATTTTTTAGCACTATTGTACATATTTCTGTATTCGAGTGCTCGCAGGTCGCACACGACCTCATTTTGTCGGCCGTGTGTGCTAGGACGGCATATCCCCGACGGTTTCTGGGTCGTGTGGGAAGGACCCCCCTATCGGCCACACTCACTTGGAGACGGTTCCGAATGCCGTCGTGGAAAGGGGTTAAAAACTGTTTGTTTAGGACCGACGCGTACCGGTGACACATGCAAACGCTAAGCATTATATCAAGCCTAGATGCACATAAGTACAGTAAAGAACCAATTATGGAGCGGTATACCTTTTGATCAAACTCTTTACCATTGTCGTCGGAGGCCAACTGGCCTTTGGTTGGCATTGGCGTCGTGTACCCTTTGCAGTCTTGCATTCCAAACTTCTTCAGGCAAGAAGATGTCATTTCTCTGGTGAAGAATTTGAAGACCAAGGAAGAACTTCAGCTCACCCATCATGGATATTGCTCTTGCATCATATGCCCAAACTCATCACTGTATTTCTTACCAGTGCAGCCGAAGATAATGTCATCCACATAGATTTAGTATACAAACAATTCACCATCATATGTCTTTGTGAAGAGAGTGGGATCTAGAGAACTAGGTTTGAAGCCTTTGCTCTTCAGGAAGTCCTTGAGTGTGTCATACCAAGCGTGAGGTGCTTGTTTGAGGCCATACAGTGCCTTGTTGAGCTTGTACACCATGGTAGGACACTTTGGATCTTAAAAACTAGGTGGTTGTGTAACATACACTTCTTCAATTTTACTGTTGAGGAAGGCACTCTTTACATCCACTTGATATAGAAGAATGTTGTTGTGGTTGACATAGGCTAATAGTATGCGAATGGCTTCAATTCTAGCCACGGGAGTAAAGGTTTCATCGAAGCCAATTCCTTCCACTTGTGTGTATCCTTGAGCAATGAGACGAGCCTTGTTTCTGACTACTTGACCATGCTCATCTTGTCTGTTGCGATAGATCCATTTGGTGCCAATGATACTGTGCTTGTGAGGATCGGGACGCTTTACTAGCTCCCATACATTATTCAACTCAAACTATTGAAGCTCTTCTTGCATAGCTTGAATCCATTCAGGTTCCATGAAGGCTTCGTCAACTTTCTTAGGTTCAGAAGCAGAGACAAATGCAAAGTGCCCACAGAAGTTTGCTAGTTGTGTTGCTCTTGAATGAGTGAGTGGACCAGGTGCAAAGATACTATCAATTATCTTCTCAATATGGACTTCTTTTGCAACTCAAGGATGTACTAGACGAAGGTTTTGCCCTTGCTGATCATTGTCTACATCTTGAGCATTGGCTTCAGGTTGAGCATTGGCTTCATGCTAGTTAGGTGCAGAAATGATGATTTCTTCTTCTTCAGCCTGTTCCTCGATAGGTATGATTTCTCCAGTACCCATTAGCTTGATAGATTCACTTGGTGAAGCTTCATCTAGGACATTCGGAAGGTGCTCTCTTTGTGAGCCGTTAGTCTCATCGAACCGCACATCCACATTTTCAACTACTTTATAGTGAATGAGGTTGAAGACTCTGTAGGAGTGCGAATCCTTTCTATAGCCAAGCGTAAAACCTTCATGTGCTTTCGGTGTGAATTTTGAAGTGTGATGTGGATCCTTGATCCAGCACCTAGCACCAAAGACCTTGAAATAGCTGACATTTGGCTTCTTACCATTCAGGAGTTCATAGGATGTCTTCTTGAGGAACTTATGAAGATAAACTCGGTTGATGATGTGGCAAGCAGTATCAATGGCTTCAGGCCAGAAATTCCTTAGAGTCTTGTACTCATTAAGCATCGTACGTGCCATCTCAATGAGGGTTCTGTTCTTGCACTCCACAACGCCATTCTGCTAAGGTGTGTATGGAGGAGAGAACTCGTGTGTGATGCCCAATGTATCAAGATAAGTGTCGAGGTTGGTGTTCTTGAATTTTGTGCCATTGTCACTTCTGACATGCTTGATCTTGATGCCATAGTTGGTCATGGCACGATTGGCGAACCATCTGAAGACATCCTGCACTTCAGTCTTGTAGAGAATTATGTGCACCCATGTGTATCTTGAGTAATCATCAACAATAATGAAGCCATAGAGACATGCAGTGGTAGTAAGGGTAGAGTAATGAGTAGGGCCAAATAAGCCCATGTGAAGCAGCTCGAAGGGTTGTGTTGTATTCATGATTGTATTCGAGGGATGCTTGGCCCTTGTCATCTTCCCGGCTTCACAAACAACACAAGATGATCCTTCTTGAACTTGACGCCCTTGATGCCAACGATATACTTCTTCTTCATGAGAGTGTGCACGTTCCTCATGCCCGCATGTCCTAGGCTCTGATGCCAGATACAGCACTCCGAAGCTTTTGCTAGAAGACATACGGCAAGTTGTGGTCCTGCGAAGAAATCTACCATATATAGATCGTCTCTTCGATACCCTTTGGAAACTAGAGATTTGTTAGATTCCATAAGCACAAGGCAACGATATTTTCCAAATATCACATTCATATTCAGATCACAAAGCATTGAGACATACATTAAGTTCAATCCAAGGGATTCAACATGTATCACTTTATCCTTGTGATGATCCTTTGAGATTGCAACTCTACCTAGACTCAATACCTTGCTTTTACCTGTGTCAGCAAATGTGATGTGACTCTTGTCAGACGGGCGTAGGGTTGAATCCATAAGAAGACTTCGATCACCAGTCATGTGGTCAGTGCAGCCACTATCCATAATCCACTCAGTAGTCTTCAGAGTCATACCCTACAGTGCAGTTAGGGGGATGGGCTTCACGAAGAGAAGTATGAAGCGCAAAAATTTGACGAACAAGCATACTATCAAAGTTCAAATCCTTGTTAGGGTAGATAGGATGTTTGTCAAGAAACCCTGGGACGAAATACATAGTAAGACCATTTTGGCACTTTATCTTGCGTCCCACAAGATGTTTCAGGTCCCTAGCATTATCGCCAGAAGCCTTTGATTTCTGGCTGGAGACCTTTCCCTACAAAAGAAAGTTAATTCTTCTTAACCACCCACATCTTCAGGGGTGGCTTAGAAGCAATTAGTCTAAGTGCAGCATCTGAGAACTTTGGCTTTGGAGCCCTACCAAATAGCCTTACAGTAGGTGAATAATACTCATAAGAATATGCAGAAAAGTTCTTTGTTTTATGAACATAGCGGTCTGAAGAAACGCGCTCATATTCATAAGTCTGAGTATGGTTTCCTTGCAAAACATTGGCGTTAGGGTGATCTTGTGAGGTCCTCTGTCTGTATGAAGCCTTTGGGCCATATGAAGCCTTTGCTCTTAGGTTTGTCTTATTCCCAGGTGGTGTCATGATGACATTCACGGGAAGCTTCTCAAGACATCTTTTGGGCACCCAGATCTTCTTCAATGGTGGCCCGTTCCTGCAGTTAGTTCCAATAAACCTGGCAAGCACATCACCATTTTGATTCTTAAACAGCTTATAATTGGCATCAAAGGATTCATCAATGATAATGGGGTTAGCACAAGTGAAGCCAGATAAGGTGGATGGGTCCACTAAAGGGCCCTTTGCAGCAACCCATGTGGTTTTGGGGTACTGCTAAGGCTTCCATTACGAACCATAAACATTCATTTTCCTCTCGAACCCAACACCCTCTTTCCTAGGGGTTTGGTTCAGAATCTATTTCTTGAGGACATCACACAGAGTCTGATGCTCATTGAGGCTTTTGTACATGCCTGTTTCAAGCAATGTCTTCAACCTAGCATTCTCATCAGCAACAGTAGTGGTATCCTCAGAAGAGGGGTTAGTCACCACATCAGCAGTTGAAGATATTGCAACATCAACATCGGTAGAACATTCAGCAACAGAGATAGCATTATCATGCTCAAGACATTTTAAACATGGTGGCACAAAGTCTTCCTAAGCGGAACTAATCTATTGAGTGTGAAGTGAATCGTTCTCTTTTTGAAGATCTTCATGAGACGCTCTTAGATTCTCTAGATCTTGCTTCCTTTGAAGATAATCATAGGAAAGCTTCACATGCGTAGCTGAGAGTGTTTCATGACAACTTTCAAGTTCCTCGTACTTAACATGAAGATTTTTAATGTCTTCTATTAAGGACTGAGTTGAATTCATTTCCGCGTCCAATAGGTCATCGCTTTTTTCTAGCAACTTCTGGATATGTTCCATAGCAGTTTGTTGTTCAGTTGCAATTTTAGCAAGAGTCTTGTAGCTAGGTTTGGATTCACACTTCGAGTCATCTTCACTGGATGTTTGAAAGTAAGCATCACGTGAGTCTACCTTGGCACCTCGTGCCATGAAGCAGTAGGTCGGAGCAGAGTCGTCCTCATCATCGGCTTCAATGTTGGCGACGTGACCATTGTCTTGAGTGTTGAAGATGAACTTGGCAATGAATGCCGAAGCTAGAGCCAGGCTTGCCACGCCTGAATCAGACTCCTCCTCAGACTCCACCTCCGCCTCCTTAGAAGCAGACTCCTCCTCTGAATCCATCTCCTTGCCAACGAACGCATGAGCCTTGTTGGATGAGCTCTTCTTGTGAGATGAAGACTTTGATGAAGACTTTGAGGATTTCTTCTTCTTCTTCTTGTCGTCATAGTCATATTCCTTGCTCTTCTTCTTCTTATTAGATTCCTTATCCCATTGAGGACACTCAGATATGTAGTGGCCATGCTTCTTGCATTTGTGGCATGTTCTCTTCTTCTGGTCACGTGAGGAGGCCTCATCATTTCTTGAGATGAATCTTGAAGACCTTCTGAAGCGATTCTTTTTGGAGAACTTCTTGAACTTATTCACGAGCATTGCTAGCTCCTTTACAATGTCTTCACGATCCTCAGAACTGCAGTCAGATTCTTCTTCAGGTGAGCAAACGGCCTTTTCCTTCAAAGCACGGGTTCGGCCATAGTTGGGGCCATAGATGTTTCTCTTCTCAGATAGCTGGAACTCATGTGTGTTGAGACTCAAGTATGTCAGACGGATCAAGATCTCTGAAGTCAGGACGTTCTTGAATCATCAGGGCCAAGGTGTCAAATGAGCTGTCAAGTGATCTCAGAAGCTTCTTAACGACTTCATGCTTAATGATCTCAGTGGCGCCAAGAGCACGAAGCTCATTGGTGATATCAGTGAGGCGATCGAACGTGCGGTGGACATTTTCATTGTCATTCCTCTTGAAGCGATTGAAGAGATTGCAAAGAACATCAATGCTTGAGTCTCTCTGAGTTGAGACGCCTTCGTTGACCTTGGACAGACAATCCTAGGCTAGCATCGTGGTTTTCAGTGCACTCACACGATCGTACTGTCCTTTGGTCAGACGACCACAAATGATGCTCTTGGCGGTCGAGTCCAGTTGAGCGAATCTCTTGACATCAGCAGGAGTGACACCTTCACCGACCTTGGGAACGCTTGTCTTGACGACATACCAGAGGTCAATGTCAATGGCTTTAAGATGCATGCGCATCTTAATCTTCTAGTAGGGGTAATCAGTGTCATCGAAGACTGGGAACGCAGCGGAAACTTTGATTATCCCTACAGTCGACATAGCTAAAACTCCAGGTGGTTAAACCAAATCACGCAGAACAAGGGAGCACCTTGCTCTGATACCAATTGAAAGTGCTAGTTATCGACTAGAGGGGGTGAATAGGCTATTTTTATGAAAGTCTTCAAAACACGAGGTCTTTGAAGAAAAACAGATGAAATGAACCTATCGATATGCAATGGAAGATAGACTACACTAGACAAGCCATTGTCAAGTCAGCAGTATTGTGAAAGTACGAAGACTATCAGCAGCTAGGTAGTGTGGATCAGAATGGAAGATAGTATGAAGCCAAGAAAGTAATAGTCTTTACACAGTGAAGTCAATGAGATCAGACAAGCAAGCTATGACTTCACGAAGACAAACTAAAATGTAAAGGAAGTAGGGGATAGCACCAGTTGCTTGGTGAAGACAATGATTTGGTAGACCAGTTCCAGTTGTTGTGACAACTGTACATCTGGTTAGGGAGGTTGAGATTGAACTCAGAAGACTGCGTCTTCACCTTATTCCCCTTGAGCTAAGGACACCCAGTCCTTGCCCAATCACTCTGGTGAGTCTTCAAGGTAGACTTCCAAACCTTCATAGACTTCGTTCACCGGCGATCCACAATGGCTCTTGGATGCTCAGAACGCGATGCCAAATAGGCTGGAGGATTCATAGTCCTCAAGTGTAACAAGTCTTCAGGTCACGTAGACAAAAGACTTCAGTGATGCCTAACACTCTTTGGCTCTGGGTGTTTGGGCTTTGTCCTTGCAAGGATCTCTCTCTCTCAAAGGCTTCGGAGGTGGGTTGCTCCCAAAAGACAAAAGTCGTACACTAAATCTGAGCATCCATCAAATTATGGTGTAGGGGGTGGGCTATTTATAGCTAGGAGGCAATCCGACATGATATGTCTGAAATGACCCTGGGTCACTAAGGAACCGACACGTGTCCAACGGTCGGATTTCAAACACACGCAGCAGCTTGGCTTGGGCTACAAGCAAAGCTGACTCATCCAACACTTGTATAAGATTTACTCTCATTGTCTTCACTCGAAGACATAGGATTTTGGTTGAGCATCACATCAATCATTTGACTTTGTTCACTTGGACCCCACTTATCAGTATGGTGGTTCCTATGACTCAATAAAGAAGAAAAGAAAACTACAAAACAACTATGTCTTCACACTCCATAGTCTTCAAGTGAATGTCTTCACAGGTCATTATCTTCATCGTGAATGTCTTCACGAACCAGTATTGCATTCAATGTCTTCATACATTTTTAGGGATCTTCTCTATTAGGTAAACCGAATCAATGAGGGACTACTACCTCTGTTATCCTACGATTCTCACAAACACATTAGTCCCTCAACCAAATTTGTCGTCAGTACTCCAAAACCAACTAGGGGTGGCACTAGATGCACTTACATGTACTGTATTCCCGGGGAAGCTCGGCTTCCGTCCATTCGTCCAGGAAATCGGCTTGCACCTGAGATTTGATAGCTCGGCATGGTTTGTACACAATTTTGAAGGGCAAAAATGCTATGGAACACTTGGTAATGCAACCCATGGCATCCCCATTATTGATGATGTCATTTAAGGGTACTTCAGATGCCACTGTGACCGGACAATCTTGAAAGTAGTGTCGGAGCTTGTGAGATGCCATAAAAAATGTGTAGGCAATCTTCTAATAGTGCAGATATCAGGATTTACACGGGGTGAGTACTTATGATACATAATAGACGGGCTTCTGTACCCTAAACTTATGTCCTTGTACCTCTTGTTCTACCACGAAGACAACACGCACGACCTGGTTCATGGCTGAGATGTATAGCAACATGGGCTCGCCTAAGACAGGTGTTGTCAAGATGGGATTGCCTGCTAGTAGGGTTTTTATCTCTTCTAGAGCGGCGGTTGCCTCGTCTATCCATTTGAATTTATTTTCTTTTTCAGTAGTTTGTAGAGCGTTAGGGCCTTTTCACCAAGGCGAGAGATGAAACGGCTTAGGGTGGTAATGCAACCAGCCAGCTTCTGGATGTGTATGAGCTCTATGGGTATTGCCAGTTGGGACAGAGCTTGGATTTTAGCTGGATTGGACTGTATCCCTCTATGGGAGACAATGAATCCGAGCAGTTTTCCGGTGGGAACCCCGAACACACAATTATCCAGGTTGAGTCGTATATCATATGTTCACAAGTTTTCAAAGGTCTGCCGGAGGTCGTGGACCAACTGGCTAACATGTTTGGTCTTGATGACCACGTCGTCCACATATGCTTCGACTGTTTTACCAATTTGGATTTCCAGGCATGTTTGAATCATGCGCTGATATGTTGCACCGGCATTTTTCAACCCGAAGGGCATTGTGTTAAAGCAGAATGGTTTGTAGGGTGTAATGAATGCGGTTGTTGGTTGATCGGATTCCTTAATCTTGATTTGGTGATACCCCGAATAGGCGTCGAGGAAGCATAACGAGTCGCGTCTGGGGGTGGCATCAATGATCTGGTCTATTCGGTGCAAAGGAAAGGGATCCTTGGGGAAAGCCTTGTTGAGGTCTCTAAAGTCGACACATAACCGCTAGGATTTTCTTTTTTTGGTACCATGACCAGATTTGCCAGCCACTCAGGGTGTTTAATTTCTCTAATAAATCCGGCTTCGAGTAATTTAGCCAACTCTGCTCCCATGGCTTGACGCTTGGGTTCGGAGAATCGGGGCAGTGTCTGTTTAACTAGCTTGAAGCCCTTAATTATGTTCAAACTATGTTCTGCCAGTCTTTGTTGGATACCTGGCATGTCCGAAGGTGCTAGGAAAATATGTACCAATTCTCACACAAAAATGCACGTAGCGCCTCGTCGAGCTCCGGGTTCAGCTGGGCTCCAATGGTTGTTGTCTTATTGGGGTCCGTTGGACGCACTTGGAACTTGACGGTTTTGACAGCTGGTTTGAAGGATGTAGACATGGGCCTTTTGCTGAGGGTGACATCGTCCCTGTCTACTCTTGTACGTAGCTTGGTCAACTCTTCGGCTGCGAGAGCCTCAGATAGTGTCTCAAGGGACAGGGATGTTGTTTTGTTTTTGGCTTCGAGGGCTTTGTCCCGGTCACTGGCTATTGTAATCACACCATTGGGCCCTGGCATTTGGAGTATCATGTACCCGTAATGGGGTATAGCATGAAACTTTGAAAATGCATCACGCCCCAGTAGGATGTGGTATTGCAATGGAAGGGTACAATGTGGAAGAGTAGTTCTTCGGTCCTGTAGTTCATCGAAGTGCCGAACACTATGTCCAGAGTGACTCATCCGAGCAACGTGCTTCTTTGCTGGGGATGATTCTCCCAAAGGTAGTGTAGTTGTGTGTGACTTGAGATCTGCCAAACTGCATTTTATTAAGGGTGTCCTCGTAAATGAGGTTTAGGCCGCTGCCTCCATCCATAAGCACCTTGGTTAATCTAAAGTCGTCCATGATGGGGTCGAGGACTAATGCGGCGGGTGCTCGAATGGGTCGCGCCCTTGGTTCATCCTCCCATCGAAGGTGATTGGGGTGTCCGTCCAGGAGCTTGATGTTTGTGACCTGGTGGACTTGACTAACCTCTCGAAGAGCTCTTTTCCTCTGATTATCCAAGGATAAAGTTTCATAGATGGTTAGGACACTATTGTCATTGAATGGAGGTGTTTCTGATCCTCTACTGGGAGTTTGAAGGCAGAGTATGGCTTCACCACTCTTGGCGACCTGTCTAACAATCCAACAAGCTCGAAGCCCGTGAGTTGGATTTGTGTTTAACATGGTTGAGTGTGTGGGACATGGCTTGTCTAGTAGCTCATCCAGGACAGATCTGGATCCAGCGAGGGACTTGTTTCTTTTTCAGCGAGATCGTGCATGGGCAACCTCTGTGCGTATGCACAGTTGTCCTGGATTGTGCTTGACTGTTCAGCGTGGTTTGGCTCCACGCTCATTTGTTGTTCCTTCCATGTGCTCTCCATTGTGAAGTATTTGCGTACCAGGTCTGATAATTCGGTGAGCCTTTGCACGCGTCGACGGGTGAGGGCATTTAGAATCCCTTCGTCTTCAAAGTTAGACCGAAAGGTCGTAATTATGTCTTGGTGACGGTAGCTTGTGATTTTTTTGTTTCACCGAGAGGAATCTAGCCCAGTAGTGGTGGACCGTCTCTCCGGGCTATTGCTTCACGTACATCAAATCCCAGATGTCCGGAGGACCTGAATTGTCTGGGGAGCACGCGACATGGGGGTGGGTGGGAGAAAATTCTGTATCGCCCAAGTTGTGTGAACGGAACTCTAGTGGTGGTATCTGCGACCTCTGAAGCACTTCACATATTGGGCCCAGCATCCGCACTGTCAGTGGGTGGCGTCGAGGACTTAAAGTCGTGTTTTAGATCAGAGTTTGTCTCCGGACCTTCTTCGGGGCTCGAAGCCCGATCATTGATCCGGACGTAACTTGTTTTCAGCTTCGACAATAGTGATCCTTCGGCCAATTCTTTAATGGTGGCAACGAGGTGCGTGACCGGCGGGGTGTGAATTTCCCCATTGCCGAGTTTGACCCCAATCCAGTCGTAGACCAAGGATTGACCGTTGGAGACTCCCATGGCCCAGATCCGATCTAGAAGATCGTTTGCGGACGAGTGGTCCGCCGGGTCCATGCTTCCTGAATGTTCGAGGCTGACTCGAAGTGTGGCTGCTCCGGATATGTTTGAGACAGTGTCCAGACGCTATTCGGTTGATGAATTGATGGAATCCGGGTCTAAGGCCAGGTTTTGTGTATCGTCGGCCTCCGTCTGAAGTCAAAGTGTCGGGATCGGCGGGTTCCTAGAGGATAAACGACGGTTTAGCAAGAGTAAGATCTCCCTGGCAATCGGTGGTGAACTCTAGGCTCCCAAACCTGATTCTCTGACTGAGGGTGAAACTTCCATCCCGGCCTGGGGGCTGGATGGATCAGTGTGTGGCTTAATACCGCCTGGCGTAAGAGCCCGGCCAGGGGACAAGACGTCCCTGGCATCGGTGGCCATCGATCGTTCCGTCGATCTGGCATCGGAACTCTCAATGAAAGCACCAGTGTTGGTGTCAAAATCGGTGGACCTCGGGTAGGGGGGTCCCAAACTATGGATCTTGGATCGATGGGGAACAAGGGGCGCAAGGCACATTATTTACCCAGGTTCAGGCCCTCTCTAAGAGGTAAAACCCTACGTCATGCTTTATTATATTGATTTTGTATATGGGGATTACAAGGTTGATCTACCACGAGATCGGATGAACTAAAACCCTAACTAGTAGGATGGCAATTTTTCTCTTAGCCTCTACGGACTAAACCCACTAGCTTATATAGATACCAGGGGTACTAGGGTTTACACATAGTCGGTTACATCAAGGAAACGCCGGATCTTCCACCATGACTTGGAGTTCACGCCAAGGCACAAAAGGTCTTCGGTCCGGATATGATGCGGCCCAATAGTCTGGCCCACATGAGATGAGCCGGCACCCCGAGGACCCCCTATTTCGAGGACTCCCCCACCACTCACCACAGCAAGCATTCATAATATAGCCACACTCAGCAGTGCTTGTTTGTGGCAGGTGATGTATTCCGCCCACCATTGGTGTGATTGTAGCTCTACTGGTCATGTTTTTTCTAGTGGTTGCATCGTCCCGCCCACCACTCTTTTCAGTTCATCTATAATCCCTTTCCCAGTAGTGCCACCCAGACCTAGGCACAGACACAACGCTGTCGACGAGAGTAGCCACCGATCTCAAGCAGATTCTCCATCGCTGCCCCCCCCCCAATCCCATATCCCAAGAGGACATGAGCAGTCGCTTCTCCACGCCCTACTAGACACGGTCAATCATGTCTCCCTGCCTCGATGATGGAGTGGCCGATCCCGGCCGCGACCCCTCCCCATGTAGTGCCAGCAATATGGCGGTTGTGGCTACAGCAGCGCAACAAGCATCGAAGGCACCCCCATCCAATGGCGGCAGATGTTGCCAGATTGACACCGACGGGAACAGTACGACAAGCACCAGAGGCACCCCCCATGGCGATGGATCCTCCTCCTTGGCTCCTTAATTGTTACCTTTCTGAACCATGCAATGTGCTTACTATATAATCATTATGTGTATAGATCTATCACTGGTTTAATGGACCAAAACATCCTTCTTGGGAACAAAAGGGAAAATGAAAGAAGAGTACACCGTGAAAATGAAATGGTAAGGCTGGCAAAGAGAAGATTGCCGCACGGGTTGTTGATATTAGGGAACAAACACCAAAGGGCAAAGAAAATGCACCGAAGTTGCTCCACATGATAGCCCATCCATGGGTACATGAAGCAAAAGGGCATCGCATAGCCTAGATATGGGCATTAGGAGCAAAACAACACATGTTAGATTAGATTTATAGTGTGTGGTCTATTTGGTGTATGTTTGACATTAAAACATGTTGAGACCTCTCTGTTTTGTGTTGTGATGAACCAATATGGTCTTGTGACAACTTTGATGCATGTGTGCATATATTCATGCTCGTGATATATATGTTGTGTCATAGTTGTGAGTTTTGATATATATGGTATTGGAACTTATTATCCAAATTACGATTATATGCTAATTAAGGGGAAATGATGCTGAAATTTTGGCTCTTTTATGTGTTAACTAGTTTGTACTTCCATGCTGAAATTAATTAACAAAAGTATCTCATTTTCATGTGGAATATATTGAAATAGAATACAAATAGAAATCTGCATATTATTTGGCTAAGAAAAACCATTTTACTACCCTAAAGAAACTTGGTGGTTCACATAACCCCTTGATGTTTCGTCTGTTCCCTTACCCCCCCCCCAAAAAAAATCCAATACCGGCCAACAAATGCCCCTGGATGGTTTGCCTCGAGCTGGTGCTCATGTGACAATGCTCGAGGGTGGTTTTGGCCTGCAGGTGGGTCCCTCTTAGCTAGAAAACCTCACTAAGTGCTGGGCTAGGTCAATGTTGACTGTGCCAAGTCAAGTATGACAATGGGGCCCACATCTTGGTTGCGCAAGGACTAACATGGATTAATTTAGCCCTAACTGCATCATGAACATCTGCATCATGAACATAGGAGGACACACATGTCAATTCTGGACAACCTAAATTAATGACACCACTTTGGCACGGCCAGGGTTAACTATCGGCAGCCTCAAATCATGGCGATGTCCCGCCGGAGGCCTTGGCGGCGGTGTCTGAGGACACAAGGGTGTAGCCCACACTCGTCGTGTCCATGGGTGGTCGCAGGAGGCTGCGCGATGGCCAGAAGCAGGCAAGTGGCAGAGTTGAGTAGCGCCAGAGCCACAGCTCCGACGGCATCGACATTACGCCATGAACCCGCGCGAACTAGGGAGATGGGCGGAATCTACACACCTAAGGGAGCACGACAAATAGTAGAACAACGCAAGGAGAGTTCGGCAACGAGGAGCACATTGGCCATGGCAGACGGTGGCACTGAGCTCATGTGGACAATGGCTACAGCATCAGTGCGAGATCTGGAGGAGGGTGAAACTGGGAGAGGCTCACCGTAAGTCTAACAGAGGTGAAGGCTAGGCCGGGGCTCGTCTGTGCGAGGCAAATTGTCTGTCGGTGTCCGGCGGCCGCAGTGAGAGAGGGTGGCTCCATTGGGTCGGCTCTGGGCTTCTGGGCACGAATCCTTCAAAGCAAAGGATCGGCGTGAGATGTTGGAGGCTTTGGACACTATGGCTTGGCGAGGGATGTGTGGTGGCTACGTCGAAGGTGGTCAATGCTCCACGGTGCTCACTACAGTGCTCGAATCTGGGAAACGGAGAGGGAAATAATGAACTGCATGAGGGGGATAGGTCCAGGGGTCTTGCTCATCTCCTGTGCGGGGTGGTGAACATGGGGAGTCTCCCTGAGCGGGGATGGCTGCCAGCGCATGCTCTGCCATCTTGTCGTCCTCCTGGCGAGGGGCTCAAGACAACCTTGCCCCTCGCCGGGTTGGGTCAGCCAAAATTTGAAAAGGTAAGGCCCGGGTATGATAGCTGTTTTTTATTTCCTCACCTGCGACGGGTCCCACCCGCATGTAAAAACCTCCTTTGACCATTGCCACGGCAGCACTAGCTTGAGGCAAACCAGCCAAGGGCGTTTTTTTGGCCGGTATTGGATTGTTTAGGGGTAATGGAACTAAAAAAATCAGGGGGTTATGTGAACCACCAAGTTTCTTCCGGGTAAAATCGCCTTTGACCATTGTCACATCAGCACTAGCTCGAGGCAAACCACCCAAGGGTGTTTTTTGGCCGGTATTGGATTGCTTAGGGACTAATGGAATAGAATAGAAACATTAGGGGGTTATGTGAACCAAAGTTTCTGCAGGGTAGGGGTTATGTGAACCACCAAGTTTCTTCAGGGTAAAACCGCCTTTGTCCATTGCCATATCAGCACTAGCTCAAGGAAAACCACCCAAGGGCGTTTGCTGGCTGGTATTGCATTGTTTAGGGGATAATTTAATAGGAAAAAACATGAGGGGGTTATGTGAACTACCAAGTTTCTTCAGGGTAAAACCACATTTGACCATTGCCAAGTCAGCAGTAGCTCGAGGCAAACCACCCAAGGGCATTTTTTTGCCGGTATTGGATTTTTTAGGGGGGTTGTAAGTGCATCTAGTGCTAGCCCTAGTTGGTTTTGGCATATTGATGACAAATGTGGTTGAGGGACTAATGTGTTTGTGAGAATTGCAGGATAACACAGGTAGTAGTCCCTCATTCATTATGTTTACCTACCAGAGATGACCCCTAAAAATGTATGAAGACATTGAAGACAATAGTGGTTCGTGAAGACATCCACCTTGAAGATAATGACCTGTGAAGACATTCACTAGAAGACAATGGAGTGGAAGATGTAGTTTCTTCCATAGTTCCTTTTCTTCTTTCTTGAGTCATAGGAACCACCGTACTATTAAGTGGGGTCCAAGTGAACAAAGTTAGATGACTGAAGTGATGCTCAACCTAAATCCTATGTCTTCGAGCGAAGACAATGAGAGAAAATCTTATCCAGAGTTGGATGAGTCAGCATTGCTTGTAGCCCAAGCCAAGCTGTCGCGTGTGTTTGAAATCCGACCATTGGACACGTGTTGGTTCCTGAGTGACCCAGGGTCATTTCGGACATATCATGTCGGGTTGCCTCCTGGCTATAAATAGCCCACCCCCTACACCATAAATTGGTGGCTGCTCAGAGTTAGTGCACGGCTTTTGTCGTTTGAGAGCAACCCACCTCCGAAGCCTTTGAGAGAGAGATCCTTGCGAGGATAGAGCCCAAAACACCCAGAGCCAAAGAGTGTTAGGCATCACTGAAGTCTTTCTGTCTGCGTGACCTGAAGACTTGTTAAACTTGAGGATTGTGAATCCTCCAGCTAGTTAGGCATCATGTTCTGAGCATCCAAGAGTCTTCTGAGTTCAATCTCAGCCTCCCTAACCAGACATACAGTTGTCACAGCAACTGGAACTGGCCTAGCAAATCCTTGTCTTCAAGCTACTAGTTCTATCCCCTTTTTCCTTTACATTTCAGTTTGTCTTCGTGAAGTCATTGCTTGCCTGCCTGATCTATTTGACTTCATTGTGTGAAGACTATTACCTGTTTCGCTTCATACTGTCTTCCATTCTGATCCATACTATCTAGCTTTTGTTAGTCTTCATACTTTCACTATACTGTTTACTTGACTATGGCTTATCTAGTGTAGCTCATCTTCCGCCGCATATCATATAGGCTCATTTGCACTATTTGTCTTCAAAGACTTCGTGTTTTGAAGACTCCCATAAAAATCGCCTATTCACCCCCTCTAGTCGATAACTAGCACTTTGAATTGGTATCAAAGCAAGGTGCTCCCTTGTTCTGTGTGATTCAGTTTAACCACCTGTAGTTTTAGCTATGTCCACTGCAGGGATAATCAAGGTCTCCGCTGCATGCCCAGTCTTCGATGGCACTGATTATCCCAAATGGAAGGCAATGACGAGGAAGTGCCTCCTTGCGATGAACAGTGAGCTGTGGACCGTCACGGAGATTGGTCTTGCCGATCTATGAAAAATGGCGCATGCTGACGACATTCGCAAGTATACTCAGCTGGATATTATGGTGAAGGATTGAGGGAGTCCTAGATTAGGGGGTCTCCGGACAGCCGGACTATATCCTTTGGCCGGACTGTTGGACTATGAAGATGCGAGATTGAAGACTTCGTCCCGTGTCCGGATGGGACTCTACTTGGCGTGGAATGCAAGCTAGGTAATACGGATATGGATATCTCCTCCTTTGTAACCGAGCTTGTGTAACCCTAGCTCCCTCCGGTGTGTATATAAACCGGAGGGTTTTAGTCCGTAGGACAACATACAATCATACTATAGGCTAGCTTCTAGGGTTTAGCCTCTCTGATCTCGTGGTAGATCAACTCTTCTATTACTCATATTATCAAGAATAATCAAGCAGGACGTAGGGTTTTACCTCCATCAAGAGGGCCCGAACCTGGGTAAAACATCGTGTCCCCTGCCTCCTGTTACCATCCGCCTTAGACGCACAGTTCGGGACCCCCTACCCGAGATCCGTCGGTTTTGACACCGACATTGGAGCTTTCACTGAGAGTTCCTCTGTGTCGTCACTGTTAGGCTTGATGGTTCCTTCGATCATCGATAGCGATGCAGTCCAGGGTGAGACTTTTCTCCCCGGACAGATCTTTGTATTCGGCGGCTTTGCACTGCGGGCCAACTCGCTTGGCCATCTGGAGCAGATCGAGAGTTATGCCCCTGGCCACCAGGTCAGGTTTGGAAGCTTAAACTACACAGCCGACATCCGCGGAGACTTGATCTTTGGCGGATTCGAGCACCTGCCGAGTGCGCCGCACAGTCACGATGAGCATGATTTAGCTCTACCATCGGACAGTGTTCAGGAGATCGCACCGGCAACCGCTCCGACCCTCAATTCGGAGCCAATTGCGCCATCCATGGACGGGTGGATAGACCCCGCCAAGAAGGTCGTATTCTCAGCGGCGATACAGACGAGTATCGACCTTACCCTTCACGGGAGCCATAACGCCGAACTACCGGATTCTTCCCCGGCCACGGGCTCCGAACCGCATGCGCCCGTGCCTGTCGAATCCAACTGGGCGCCGATCATGGAGTTCACCTCCGCGGATATCTTTCAGCACTCGCCTTTCGGCGACATACTGAACTCATTAAGGTCTCTCTCCTTGTCAGGAGAGTCCTGGATGAACTATGTTCGGCAGGATTGGGATGCGGATGACGAAGAAATTCGCTGCCCACCCACCACCCACTTAGTAGCCACTGTCGACGATTTGACCGACATGCTCGACTTCGACTCCGAAGACATCGACGGCATGGACAACAATGCAGGAGGCGAACAAGAACCACTGCCCACAGGGCACTGGACAGCCACCTCGTCATATGACATATATATGGTGGACACACCCAAAGAAGGCAATGGCGACGGGACAGCGGAAGATGACCCCTCCAAGAAGCAACCCAAGTGCCAACGTCAGCGGCGCCGCTCTAAGTCTCACCAAGGCAAAAGCGGTGATACCGGCAAAGGAGGTAATAGCACTCCGGACAGTGCCGAAGATAACAACAATCCCCTCCAGCAAGATGTAGAGCAGGAGGATGGAGAAGCCAGCCTTCCCGAGAGAGCGGCAGATGGAGAGGCGGAGGATGATAATTACATGCCTCCCTCCGAAGACGAGGCAAGCCTCGACGATGACGAATTCGTCGTGCCTGAGGATCCCGTCGAACAAGAGCGCTTCAAGTGCCGGCTTATAGCCACGGCAAATAGCCTTAAGAAAAAGCAGCAGCAGCTTCAAGCTGATCAAGATTTGCTAGCCAACAGATGGACTGAAGTCCTTGCGGCCGAGGAATATAAACTCGAACTCCCCTCCAAGTGTTAACCAAAGCGCAGGTTGCTACCCCGACTGGAGGAGGAAGCACCAAAACCTACATCTCTAGCATATGACGCGGCTGATCGGCCACCTCGTGGCCGCGACAGAGAGGCATTTTAGCCAAAAGCTCAGCCCGCACCCTGACGTCACTCAAATAAAAATGTCAAGGCATGGGGAAATACACCAGACCTGTGAGACGTATTGGAGGACAAAGCAAAACACGCAAGATCGATCTACGGATCACGAGGGCGCGCCACTATGCGAGACGATAACCGTCACGTCGGATACAGTAAAAGTAAATCCGGCCGGGCCGAACACAGCGGACAAGACTCATTTGAGATGCGTCGTGATATAGCCCAGTACAGAGGCACTGCACACCCCCTATGCTTCACAGACGAAGTAATGGATCACCAAATCCCAGAGGGTTTCAAACCCGTAAATATCGAATCATACGACGGCACAACAGATCCTGCGGTATGGATCGAGGACTTCCTCCTGCACATCCACATGGCCCGCGGTGACGATCTACACGCCATCAAATATTTCCCACTAAAACTCAAAGGACCAGCTCGGCATTGGCTCAACAGCCTGCCACCAGGATCCATTGACTGTTGGGAAGATCTGGAAGCCACCTTCCTCGACAACTTCCAGAGCACTTATGTGCGACCACCAGATGCCGATGACTTGAGCCACATAATTCAGCAGCCAGAGGAATCGGCCAGGCAATTCTGGACACGGTTCCTGACAAAGAAAAATCAAATCGTCAACTGTCGGATGCAGAGGCCCTAGCAGCTTTTAAGCACAACATCCGCGATGAGTGGCTCGCCCGGCACCTTGGCCAGGAAAAGCCGAAATCTATGGTAGCCCTCACGACACTCATGACCCGCTTTTGCGCGGGAGAAGACAGCTGGCTGGCTCGCAGCAATAATATATCAAAGAATCATGGTACTTCGGATACAAAGGATGGCAATGGCAGGTCACGTCGCAACAAACACAAGCGCTGCATCAACAGCAACAATATCGAGGATACGGTAGTCAATGCCGGATTCAAAGGCTCTAAACCCGGTCAGCGGAAAAATCCATTCAAAAGAAGCACTCCGAGCCCGTCCAGTTTGGACCGAATACTCGATCGCTCGTGCCAAATACATGGCACCCCCGATAAGCCAGCCAACCACACCAACAGGGATCGTTGGATGTTCAAGCAGGCTGGCAAGTTAAATGCCGAAAACAAAGATAAGGGGTCACATAGCGATGACAAGGAGGAGCCCCGGCAGCCAAACACCGGAGGACAGAAGAGGTTCCCCCCACAAGTGCGGACGGTGAACATGATATACGCAACCCACATCCCCAAGAGGGAGCGGAAGCGTGCGCTTAGGGACGTATATGCGTTGGAGCCAGTCGCCCCAAAGTTCAACCCATGGTCCTCTTGTCCGATCACCTTCGATCGCAGGGACCACCCCACTAGTATCCGTCATGGCGGATTCGCCGCACTGGTCCTAGACCCAATCATTGATGGATTTCACCTCACTCGAGTTCTTATGGATGGCGGCAGCAGCCTAAACCTGCTTTATCAGGACACAGTGCGCAAAATGGGTATAGACCCCTCAAGGATTAAACCCACAAAAACGACCTTCAAAGGCGTCATACCAGGTGTAGAGGCCCATTGCACAGGCTCAGTCACACTGGAAGTGGTCTTTGGATCCCCGGATAACTTCCGAAGCGAGGAGATAATCTTCGATATAGTCCCGTTGCGCAGTGGCTATCATGCACTGCTCGGGCGAACCGCATTTGTGATATTTAATGCGGTACCGTATTATGCATACCTCAAGCTCAAGATGTCAGGACCCGGGGGGTCATCACAGTTAATGGAAACACAAAGCGCTCTCTCCGCATGGAGGAGCACACTGCGGCCCTCGCAGCAGAAGCGCAAAGCAGCCTCTTAAGGCAATCCACCAGTTCGGCGATTAAGGACCCGTACACCTTCAAGTGCGCCCGGAGTAATCGGCAACAATACCGCCTGGCACGTTCCGAGCTCGCATAGCAATGTGGACCCCACCCAGTCCCAGCTAAACGGCGAAATCTGTGCCACACGTACATAATTACGCATTGAAAATACCATGGGCATAGGTGGGGAGGGGGCACGACTACGGCACGCCCCAAGACGCGGCTCAACCGCACTAGGGGCTTCCTTCTTTGTTATTTTTCTCTCTTTCAGGACTTTAATCTCTAGAAGCCCTGTCTGGCAGTATGGTTGCCCGACACACGATGCAACAACCAAGGAGACAGAAAGCTACGTCACACCACGAAACTCCCAGGTGGTCTCTGATAACGAGTGAAATACCTGCTTTAAATACCATTCCTCAGCTTGCCCTTGGAGAGGACATGTCAAATAGTCCTACTTTTTGCTTATCGCACTACTTGTATCATTCTGCTTCGACGCACCTTTTTGAATAAACAATGCATAGCACTAGACTATATATATATATATATATATATATATATATATATATATATATATACATAAACACTATTCTGATCACGGGATCAGAATAATTTCTGATCACAACATGAACTTCCCGAGTAACGCGCCTGACCTTCCCCGAGTACTAGGTTGAACTTCAGCTAAAAGGTGTCCAAATGGGGCTTGCGATATACCGTTGGATAGCTATGGACATCAGTATCATGACCCAAGTTAAATTTTTGGCAAAATGTAAGCGGTTTAAGAGCCGTTTTGAAAACCATTTTTCTTCATATAAAAAACATGAATCGTATTTTCGATCGCATTTTTAAACCGTTTATCGGAATGAGGCAAATAATATGGCGTTGGAAAGATGCTGCAAAACCGCTCCTTCCACATGTTGAAAGTTTTCTCTAATTCCCTACGGCTAAAGAGTAATTCGGAAAGTCATAAAATTTCGCAAACCGAACACCCGAGTTCGTATTTTTGACGCCATTTCTAAACGGCTAATCCAATTGAGGCAAACAATATGGCGTTGGAAAGCTTATGAAAATGCGCTACTTTTTTATGTTAAAAGTTTTTTCTAATTTAGAATGCTTTAAAAGTAATTTAGAAAACGGTACAAGTTCCACCAAGTTCGTATTTTGAGCTATTTTTTTAACCGTACGTCCAAATGCAGCAAATGATATGGCATTGGAAAGCTTGAAGAAATGCGAAACTTTTCTCTATATATTGTTTCTCCTAATGCATTATGGTTTTATGTCAGTTTTGAAAATGGTTAAAAACATATTTTTGCTGTAATTTCTACAAACTTTATCGGAATGGGGCAAATAATATACCACTGAAAAGCTACGGAAAATGTGAAACTTTTTCATGTTGATGGTTTTCTCTGAATCCTGACCGTTTTCAAGTAATTTCGAAAATGGCGAGATCATTCATTCTACCTTTATCGCGAAACAGATTCTTCGAAAATGCACCGTGTGAAGAACCTGAACTTCTCGGCGCGTGTACCTGAACTTCACTCTGTTTTTCACGTGATTTTTTTGCTCGTAGCTCTCCATCCACTGCTTGTAGCTCTCCATCCACTCATCGGAATTGAGCAAGTGATATACCGATGGAAAACTGCTGTAAACACGCAACTTTCCCGTGTTGATCGTTTTTTCATACTCACGATAATTTTAAAAGTTTTTCATTTGAAATTCATTCACTATAGTAGTTGAACTTCCTACTGTTTTCACGTTGAACTTCTATGACGTATTTTTGTTTTTAATTTTCCCATCCATTTTCATCAGTGTTACACAAATGATATTTCTTTTGTACAAACCTCTCTCACAATAATTTTTTTAATTTTCTCTGACGGAGGACTTGAACTTACACAAATGATATTCCTGTCATTTTGAAGTAAATTAGAGAAATGACGAGATCATGATTTCTGACTTCATTGCGAATGGAAACGCACTGCGTGAAGTAGTTGAACTTCTCGGACATGTCTATTTGAACCTCACTCTGTTTTTGACGTGCTGATTTTTGCACTACGTGAAGTAGTTGAACTTCAGAGGCAAGTTTGTTTGAACTTCACTCTGTTTCACTTTAATTTTTTTATTTTTTATATGAAATACACACCATGTACTACATGAACTTCTGGTTATTATCACTTTGAACTTCTCTCTGGTTTGAGATAATTATTTTAAAACACAAAAAACAACATTTTTGTATTTTTGGACATCTAAATACACGGTGAACCTCTCTCACAAGAATTTTTTGAACTTTCCCTCGCCGAGCACTTGAACTTCTAGCAACCATTTTTTTGGGTTATGAGTTGTTTTTAAAAGTGGAAAAAAATGGCGTTGTGTTTTTTATTTTTTGAACCGGTAAATCCTAGGTTTCAATAAACTCCGAACTTCTCTGTTATTTCAATTTGAACTTCACCTTTTTATATTTTGAGTAAAGAATTGTATTCAATTTTTATACGGCAAAAATCGAACATGGAAATACGATGTGAACCTCTCTCTTAAGAATTTTTGAACTTCACCGGGCAAAGCATTTGAACTTCTTTCAACAAACCTTTTAAGCTTTTATTTTTTCTATACTTTTATTCTCACCTGAAATGCATTTCTTGCAGTGCTTGGACTTCTCGTTGTTTTCACTATGAACTTCTATCACATTTTTGTGTATACGTGCAATTACACGCAATTAAAGGTCGGGCGTCATTTTTTGCCATTTTAAAACATGTAATTGGAGGTCGGACGTCCCGCAATATAAATTCTGAACCGTGCACGGAGATGCACGTGAACTTCTTGCAAAAAACCTTAGTTTTTTAATATACATTGAACTACTCCGTTAATTTAGTTTGAACTTCTTGGTTTTATTCTTTTAATAACGAGAAAAATCTGAGGTTTTAATATACATCAAACTATTCTATTATTTAAAATTAAACTTCCTAGTTTTTATTTTTGCTAGGAGTTTTTTAATAAACATCCAACTGTTGTGGTATTTGAACTTGAATGTTTTATTTTATTTTTTTAGAAACAAATACTTTTTTATTTTTTAATAAACTTCATACTTCTCTATTTTTAAAATTTGAACTTCATGGATTTTTTGTATGTTCGCCTCTTTATTTTTGGATACCCAATGTGTGTGTTTTTGCCGTAAGCCAACATATCGGCAGAGAATATGAACTTCGCATCAACCTTTTTTGGTCTTTAAGAAATGCTCGCTTGTTTTTTGTTGTTAATTTTGAACATCTATGCTCTATTTTTTTGTAATGCAATAATAGTAAAAATTAAACTGTGATTGCTGATCAAGGACCGTAAACAAGATCACTGGATGAAACAAGATCAGATTTTGTTCAAAGACTATTGAACGTCAAAAAAGTGAATACTTGGAAATAAAAATCAAAGTGTGTGTAGAGGAGAGTTCAACTTGAACTTCTCATCCACCCATACTGTTCCTTCCTTTCTTTCATACAATTACACATGGATGCATCCCGGTCCTACAGATGTTGGTGCACTTCATCTTTTTTTACTGAAGAAGAATACAAGTGGACTGATGAGATATAGTTCTTTTAAAATCAAATGTCATCAAAAGGAACACCATGTTCAGACTTACAAATGTCTTCCCTAAGAAAAGTGTAAATGTCTTACTCTTTTTTTAATAAACATTGAGCCCTACTGGAAACACTCGTGGAAGAAGATGCGGAGGAGGCCGGAGGCGAGCGCGGCCTCTTGCCGGAGCGCCGCCTGTATGTTCTGGCCTTCGTCATCGTCGTCGTGCTTCTCTCTCCCGGCGCTGTCCCTCCCTCTGGACATCGATGGCTTCCACTCGGCGAAGTGCCCGCAGCTGGAGAGGATCGTGTCGTCCTCTAAACTTCACAAAATTTATCTTTTCCATCAAATTTTCCGAATCCACAGACACACATGCCCACATTATTTCCATATTTGTGTGCTGCCATAGTGCTTGCTCCATAGCCCCTGCAACTCAATCTGTCAACACGGTGAAGTTCAGTTAATAAGCCCGCTGTATACATGAAGCATCAACTTTCCTGATTAATGGACGTGACTATTGGCCCTTTGTAGCTCAAGAATAGTTGGTTGATTCGTCAACACAGTTATTCATCAATCTAATCAAACAACTTCACTAGTTAGATGAAGATGGGGATAGGTGTCATGAACATCAAAAGAAAACTGCTCTGAAGGACAAAACAAACACATGAGAATAACTGCACATTAGGATTCTGAATGCTCCTCTGTTTGTAGACCAAAGGAAGTTTAGAAAAATCCCTAGACGGACGCACACACACCAGTGCATGAACACACTTATTAGCACGTACATCTCAGTTCATCACACAGTTAATTCTTTCTAACAATATATTGACTGAATTATCGAATCAAAGCTCAGAACGGGATTCTCTTGATGGAGGTACAGACCCAAATGTTCATGCTTTTCTTTAAGACACTAAGTTGAACAGCAGAGAAGCATCCATACCAACAATATTGAATTGCAAACAATATTGTAGAAACAGACATGAGAGTTACATGTCGCTTGAAGGAGTAGAGTTGATCCGGAAACAGTGATTCATAGGTTCAAGCAAGAGACGATGGGAAGGTTGATCAGAAGCCCTGAAGAAGGTCAAGCACGAGGGATGCCAACGCAGGAGGTGAAGATGCCAGAGTTGAGGAGCATGGTGTGCTGTGCTACAGGCCCTGCCGATGGTGCAATGCCCCTGGGCGATGGCTTCGGGGAGCAGGGGCGCTGGTGCAGGAGGCGGCGGATCATGGGGAGAAGGGCGGCGGAGCTCGGGAGGAGTCCAATGGAGTTCGCTCGGGGCCGAGACAGTCAGGCAGTGGTTGGTTTGATTTGGCCAGGAAGAAGATCAGGCTGACTAGGGCGGCGTGGTGGAAGAAACAGGGGCAGAGGGAAGGCCGCGTCGGAGGGGAGGGAAGGTCGCGATGGAGTGCATGGAAAGTCAGGCCGGAGGGGAAGTTTGGGGCGGGTGGAAGGGAGGTAGTCCGGGCAGAGAGCAGGCGAGGTGGTCAGGGCGAAGGGTGGTGGTGGAGGTGGTCGGGGGAAGACGGCGGTTGCAGAAATGACCGGGGGGACGATGGCAACGGCGGATGTGGTCGCGGCAGATCGTAGTGGCGGAGGATGACGGCGTGGGCGTCGTCGAAAGCAGCGGTGGCAGGTGGAGGGTGTTGGAAATATGCCCTAGAGGCAATAATAAAAGTATTGTTATATTTCAATGTTCATGATAAATGTCTTTTATTCATGCTATAACTGTATTATCCGGAAATCATAATACACGTGTGAATACTTAGACCACAATATGTCCCTGGTGAGCCTCTAGTTGACCAGCTCATTGTGATCAACAGATAGTCATGGTTTCCTGACTATGGACATTGGATGTCGTTGATAACGGGATCACATCATTAGGAGAATGATGTGATGGGCAAGACCCAATCCTAAGCATAGCATAAAAGATCGTGTAGTTCGTTTTGCTAGAGCTTTGCCAATGTCAAGTATCTCTTCCTTAGACCATGAGATCATGTAACTCCCGGATACCGTAAGAATGCCTTGGGTGTATCAAACGTCACAACGTAACTGGGTGACTATAAAGGTGCATTACAGGTATCTCCGAAAGTAGCTGTTGGGTTGACACGGATCGAGACTGGGATTTGTCACTCCGTATGACGGAGAGGTATCACTGGGCCCACTCGGTAATGCATCATCATTATGAGCTCAATGTGACCAAGGTGTTGGACACGGGATCATGCATTGCGGTACGAGTAAAGTGACTTGCCGGTAACGAGACTGAACAAGGTATTGGGATACCGACGATCGAGTCTCGGGCAAGTAACGTACCGATTGACAAAGGGAATTGTATACAGGGTTTGATCGAATCCTCGACATAGTGGTTCATCCGATGACAACATCGAGGAGCATGTGGGAGCCATCATGGGTATCCAGATCCCGCTGTTGGTTATTGGCCTGAGAGCGTCTCGGTCATGTCTGCATGTCTCCCGAACCCGTAGGGTCTACACACTTAAGGTTCGGTGACGCTAGGGTTATTAGGAAGACTAGTATGTGAATACCGAATGTTGTTCGGAGTCCCGGATGGGATCCTGGACGTCACGAGGAGATCCGGAAGGGTCCGGAGGTAAAGATTTATATATGGGAAGTTGTCAAACGGACACCGGGAAGTTTCGGGGTCATACCGGTATTGTACCGGGGCCACCGGAAGGGTTCCGGGGGTCCACCGGGAGGGGCCACCCCTCCCGGGGGGCCACATGGGCTGCGTGGGGCAGGGAGCCAGCCCCTGGTGGGCTGGCCGCACCCCCCTCCCTTGGGCCCATGCGCCTAGGGTTGAGGGGGAACCCTAGAGGGGGCGCCCCCCTTGACTTGGGGGGCAAGCCACCCTCTCCCCCTCTCCCCTTGGCCGCCGCACCCCCCCTAGATGGGTTCTAGGGGGCCGGCCCCCTTATCCCTTCCCCCTATAAATAGAGGGGTGAGGGGAGGGCAGCCGCACCATCCTCCAAGGCGCAGCCCTCCCCTCCCCAACACCTCTCCTCCTCCATTGTGTGCTTGGCGAAGCCCTGTCGGAGTACTGCCTCTCCACCATCACCACGCCGTCGTGCTGCCGGTGGAGCTGTCTTCCTCAACCTCTCCTTCCCCCTTGCTGGATCAAGAAGGAGGAGACGTCTCCCGTCCCGTACGTGTGTTGAACGCGGAGGTGCTGTCCGTTCAGCACTTGGTCATCGGTGATTCGAATCACGTCGAGTACGACTACATCATCACCTTGCAAGCTTCCGCACGCGATCTACAAGTGGTATGTAGATGCAAACTCTCTCCCTTGACTCGTTGCTTAGATGAACTCATAGATGGATCTTGGTGAAACCGTAGGAAAAATTTTAATTTTCTGCAACGTTCCCCAACAGTGGCATCATGAGCTAGGTCTATGCGTAGTTCTCTAATGCACGAGTAGAACACAATTTGTTGTGGGCGTGGATTTTGTCATCTTACTTGCCTCTACTAGTCTTTTCTTGCTCAACGGTATTGTGGGATGAAGCGGCTCGGACCAACCTTACACGTACGCTTACGTGAGACCGGTTCCACCGACTGACATGCACTAGTTGCATAAGGTGGCTGGCGGGTGTCTGTCTCTCCCACTTTAGTTGGAGCGGAATCGATGAACAGGGCCCTTATGAAGGGTAAATAGAAGTTGACAAAGTCACGTTGTGGTGAATCGTAGGTAAGAAAACGTTCTTGCTAGAACCCAATTGCAGCCACGTAAAAGATGCAACAACAATTAGAGGACGTCTAACTTGTTTTTGCAGCGATTGATCATGTGATGTGATATGGCCAGAAGTTGTGATGAATGATGAATTGTGATGTATGAGATCATGTTCTTTGTAATAGGATTCACGACTTGCATGTCGATGAGTATGACAACCGGCAGGAGCCATAGGAGTTGTCATTATTTTTTGTATGACCTGCGTGTCATTGAACAACGCCATGTAAACTACTTTACTTTATTGCTAAACGTTAGTCATAGAAGTAGAAGTAGTCGTTGGCATGACAACTTCATGAAGACACGATGATGGAGATCATGATGATGGAGATCATGGTGTCAAGCCGGTGACAAGATGATCATGGAGCCCCGAAGATGAAGATCAATGGAGCTATATGATATTGGCCATATCATGTCACAACCATATAATTGCATGTGATGTTTATTATGTTTATGCATCTTGTTTACTTAGGACGACGGTAGTAAATAAGATGATCCCTTACAAAATTTCAAGAAGTGTTCTCCCCTAACTGTGCACCGTTGCTACAGTTCGTCGCTTCTAAGCACCACGTGATGATCGGGTGTGATGGATTCTTACGTTCACATACAACGGGTGTAAGACAGTTTTACACAGCGAAAACACTTAGGGTTAACTTGACGAGCCTAGCATGTGCAGACATGGCCTCGGAACACGGAGACCGAAAGGTCGAACACGAATCGTATAGAAGATACGATCAACATGAGAATGTTCACCGACGATGACTAGTCCGTCTCACGTGATGATCGGACACGGGCTAGTCGACTCGGATCGTGTAACACTTAGATGACTAGAGGGATGTCTAATCTAAGTGGGAGTTCATAATTTGATTAGAACTTTATTATCATGAACTTAGTCTAAAACCTTTGCAAATATGTCTTGTAGATCAATGGCCAACGCTAATGTCAACATGAACTTCAACGCGTTCCTAGAGAAAACCAAGCTGAAAGATGATGGCAGCAACTATACGGACTGGGTCCGGAACCTGAGGATCATCCTCATAGCTGCCAGGAAACAATATGTCCTAGAAGGACCGCTAGGTGACGCTCCCGTCCCCGAGAACCAAGACATTATGAATGCTTGGCAAGCTCGCGCTGATGATTACTCCCTCGTTCAGTGCGGCATGCTTTACAGCTTAGAACCGGGGCTCCAAAAACGTTTTGAGCACCACGGAGCATATGAGATGTTCGAAGAGCTGAAACTAGTTTTTCAAGCTCATGCCCGGGTCGAGAGATATGATGTCTCCGACAAGTTCTACAGTTGTAAGATGGAGGAAAACAGTTCTGTCAGTGAGCACATCCTAAAGATGTCTGGGTTGCACAACCGTATGACCCAGCTGAACATTAACCTCCCAGATGAGGCGGTCATTGACAGAATCCTCCAGTCGCTCCCACCAAGCTACAAGAGCTTTGTGATGAACTACAACATGCAGGGGATGGAAAAGACCATTCCTGAAGTGTTCTCGATGCTGAAGTCAGCAGAGGCTGAAATCAAGAAAGAACATCAAGTGTTGATGGTCAATAAGACCACTAAGTTCAAGAAGGGCAAGGGTAAGAAGAACTTCAAGAAGGACGGCAAAGATGTTGCCGCGCCTGGTAAACCAGTTACCGGGAAGAAGTCAAAGAATGGACCCAAGCCTGAGACTGAGTGCTTTTATTGCAAGGGGAAGGGTCACTGGAAGCGGAACTGCCCCAAATACTTAGCAGATAAGAAGGCCGGCAACACCAAAGGTATATTTGATATACATGTGATTGATGTGTACCTTACCAGTACTCGTAGTAACTCCTGGGTATTTGATACCGGTGCCGTTGCTCATATTTGTAACTCACAGCAGGAGCTGCGGAATAAACGGAGACTGGCGAAGGACGAGGTGACGATGCGCGTCGGGAATGGTTCCAGAGTCGATGTGATCGCCGTCGGCACGCTGCCTCTACATTTACCTACGGGATTAGTTTTGAACCTTAATAATTGTTATTTAGTGCCAAGTTTGAGCATGAACATTGTATCTGGATCTCGTTTAATACGAGATGGCTACTCATTTAAGTCTGAGAATAATGGTTGTTCGATTTATATGAGAGATATGTTTTATGGTCATGCTCCGATGGTCAATGGTTTATTCTTAATGAATCTCGAGCGTAATATTACACATGTTCATAGTGTAGATGCCAAAAGATTTAAAGTTGATAACGATAGTCCCACATACTTGTGGCACTGCCGCCTTGGTCACATTGGTGTCAAGCGCATGAAGAAGCTCCATGCCGATGGACTTTTGGAGTCTCTTGATTATGAATCATTTGACACATGCGAACCATGCCTTTTGGGCAAGATGACCAAGACTCCGTTCTCCGAAACAATGGAGCGAGCAACCAACTTGTTGGAAATCATACATACCGATGTGTGCGGTCCAATGAGCATTGAGGCTCGCGGAGGATATCGTTATGTTCTCACTCTCACTGATGACTTAAGTAGATATGGGTATGTCTACTTAATGAAACACAAGTCTGAGACCTTTGAAAAGTTCAAGGAATTTCAGAATGAGGTGGAGAATCAACGTGATCGAAAGATAAAGTTCCTACGATCAGATCGTGGAGGAGAATATTTAAGTCACGAATTTGGCACACACTTAAGGAAATGTGGAATCGTTTCACAAGTCACGCCGCCTGGAACACCTCAACGAAACGGTGTGTCCGAACATCGTAATCGCACTCTATTGGATATGGTGCGGTCTATGATGTCTCTTACCGATTTACCGCTATCATTTTGGGGATACGCTCTAGAGACAGCTACATTCACTTTAAATAGGGCACCGTCTAAATCCGTTGAGACGACACCGTATGAATTATGGTTTGGAAAGAAACCTAAGCTGTCGTTTCTAAAAGTTTGGGGATGCGATGCTTATGTCAAGAAACTTCAACCTGAAAAGCTCGAACCCAAGTCGGAAAAATGCGTCTTCATAGGATACCCTAAGGAAACTGTCGGGTATACCTTCTACTTAAGATCCGAAGGCAAGATCTTTGTTGCCAAGAACGGATGCTTTCTGGAAAAAGAGTTTCTCTCGAAAGAAGTAAGTGGGAGGAAAGTAGAACTCGATGAAGTACTGCCTCTTGAGCGGGAAAGTGGCGCAACGCAGGAAACCGTTCCTGTGATGCCCACTCCAACTGAAGAGGAAAACAATGATGATGATCAAGGTACTTCGGATCAAGTTACTGCTGAACTTCGTAGGTCTACAAGGACACGTTCCGCACCAGAGTGGTACGGCAACCCTGTCCTGGAAATCATGTTGTTGGACAATGGTGAACCTTCGAACTATGAAGAAGCGATGGCGGGCCCAGATTCCAACAAATGGCTTGAAGCCATGAAATCCGAGATAGAATCCATGTACGAAAACAAAGTATGGACTTTGACAGACTTGCCCGATGATCGGCGAGCGATAGAAAACAAATGGATCTTTAAGAAGAAGACGGACGCGGATGGTAATGTCACCATCTATAAAGCTCGACTTGTCGCTAAGGGTTATCGACAAGTTCAAGGGATTGACTACGACGAGACATTCTCTCCCGTAGCGAAGCTAAAGACCGTCCGAATCATGTTAGCAATTGCCGCATACTATGATTATGAGATATGGCAGATGGACGTCAAAACGGCATTCCTTAACGGGCATCTTAAGGAAGAGCTGTATATGATGCAGCCAGAAGGTTTTGTCGATCCTAAGAACGCTAACAAAGTGTGCAAGCTCTAGCGATCCATTTATGGACTGGTGCAAGCATCTCGGAGTTGGAACATTCGCTTTGATGAGATGATCAAAGCGTTTGGGTTTATGCAGACTTATGGAGAAGCCTGCGTTTACAAGAAAGTGAGTGGGAGCTCTGTAGCATTTCTCATATTATATGTAGATGACATACTCTTGATGGGAAATAATATAGAATTTCTGGACAGCATTAAGGCCTACTTGAATAAGTGTTTTTCAATGAAGGACCTTGGAGAAGCTGCTTATATATTAGGCATCAAGATCTATAGAGATAGATCGAGACGCCTCATAGGTCTTTCACAAAGCACATACCTTGACAAGGTTTTGAAGAAATTCAAAATGGATCAGTCCAAGAAGGGGTTCTTGCCTATGTTACAAGGTGTGAGACTGAGCTCGGCTCAGTCACCGACCACGGCAAAAGATAAAGAAGAGATGAGTGTCATCCCCTATGCTTCAGCCATAGGATCTATTATGTATGCCATGCTGTGTACCAGACCCGATGTAAACCTTGCCGTAAGTTTGGTAGCAAGATACCAAAGTAATCCCGGCAAGGAACACTGGACAGCGGTCAAGAATATCCTGAAGTACCTGAAAAGGACGAAGGACATGTTTCTCGTTTATGGAGGAGACGAAGAGCTCGTCGTAAAGGGTTACGTCGACGCTAGCTTCGACTCAGATCTGGATGACTCTAAGTCACAAACCGGATACGTGTATATGTTGAATGGTGGAGCAGTAAGCTGGTGCAGCTGCAAGCAGAGCGTCGTGGCGGGATCTACATGTGAAGCGGAGTACATGGCAGCCTCGGAGGCAGCGCATGAAGCGATTTGGGTGAAGGAGTTCATCAACGACCTAGGAGTCATACCCAATGCGTCGGGGCCGATCAAACTCTTCTGTGACAACACTGGAGCTATTGCCCTTGCCAAGGAGCCCAGATTTCACAAGAAGACCAGGCACATCAACGTCGTTTCAACTCCATCCGTGAAAATGTTCAAGATGGAGACATAGAGATTTGCAAAGTGCACACGGATCTGAATGTCGCAGATCCGCTGACTAAACCTCTCTCGCGTGCAAAACATGATCAACACCAGAACTCTATGGGTGTTCGATTCATCACAATGTAACTAGATTGGTGACTCTAGTGCAAGTGGGAGACTGTTGGAAATATGCCCTAGAGGCAATAATAAAAGTATTATTATATTTCAATGTTCATGATAAATGTCTTTTATTCATGCTATAACTGTATTATCCGGAAATCGTAATACACGTGTGAATACTTAGACCACAATATGTCCCTGGTGAGCCTCTAGTTGACCAGCTCATTGTGATCAACAGATAGTCATGGTTTCCTGACTATGGACATTGGATGTCGTTGATAACGGGATCACATCATTAGGAGAATGATGTGATGGACAAGACCCAATCCTAAGCATAGCATAAAAGATCGTGTAGTTCGTTTTGCTAGAGCTTTGCCAATGTCAAGTATCTCTTCCTTAGACCATGAGATCGTGTAACTCCCGGATACCGTAAGAATGCCTTGGGTGTATCAAACGTCACAACGTAACTGGGTGACTATAAAGGTGCATTACAGGTATCTCCGAAAGTAGCTGTTGGGTTGACACGGATCGAGACTGGGATTTGTCACTCCGTATGACGGAGAGGTATCACTGGGCCCACTCGGTAATGCATCATCATTATGAGCTCAATGTGACCAAGGTGTTGGACACGGGATCATGCATTGCGGTACGAGTAAAGTGACTTGCCGGTAACGAGACTGAACAAGGTATTGGTATACCGACGATCGAGTCTCGCGCAAGTAACGTACCGATTGACAAAGGGAATTGTATACAGGGTTTGATCGAATCCTCGACATAGTGGTTCATCCGATGACAACATCGAGGAGCATGTGGGAGCCATCATGGGTATCCAGATCCCGCTGTTGGTTATTGGCCTGAGAGCGTCTCGGTCATGTCTGCATGTCTCCCGAACCCGTAGGGTCTACACACTTAAGGTTCGGTGACGCTAGGGTTATTAGGAAGACTAGTATGTGAATACCGAATGTTGTTCGGAGTCCCGGATGGGATCCTGGACGTCACGAGGAGATCCGGAAGGGTCCGGAGGTAAAGATTTATATATGGGAAGTTGTCAAACGGACACCGGGAAGTTTCGGGGTCATACCGGTATTGTACTGGGGCCACCGGAAGGGTTCCGGGGGTCCACCGGGAGGGGCCACCCCTCCCGGGGGGGGCACATGGGCTGCGTGGGGCAGGGAGCCAGCCCCTGGTGGGCTGGCCGCACCCCCCTCCCTTGGGCCCATGCGCCTAGGGTTGAGGGGGAACCCTAGAGGGGGCGCCCCCCTTGACTTGGGGGGCAAGCCACCCTCTCCCCCTCTCCCCTTGGCCGCCGCACCCCCCCTAGATGGGTTCTAGGGGGCCGGCCCCCTTATCCCTTCCCCCTATAAATAGAGGGGTGAGGGGAGGGCAGCCGCACCATCCTCCAAGGCGCAGCCCTCCCCTCCCCAACACCTCTCCTCCTCCATTGTGTGCTTGGCGAAGCCCTGTCGGAGTACTGCCTCTCCACCATCACCACGCCGTCGTGCTGCCGGTGGAGCTGTCTTCCTCAACCTCTCCTCCCCCCTTGCTGGATCAAGAAGGAGGAGACGTCTCCCGTCCCGTACGTGTGTTGAACGCGGAGGTGCTGTCCGTTCAGCACTTGGTCATCGGTGATTCGAATCACGTCGAGTACGACTACATCATCACCTTGCAAGCTTCCGCACGCGATCTACAAGTGGTATGTAGATGCAAACTCTCTCCCTTGACTCGTTGCTTAGATGAACTCATAGATGGATCTTGGTGAAACCGTAGGAAGAATTTTAATTTTCTGCAACGTTCCCCAACAGAGGGGACTAGGAACCTCGGCGGCGGCGGAGGCGAGCCGGGACGATGCGGGGGCGGTGGCTAGCTGGGAGGAGGAGGCCCTGTGCTGGAAGGAGGCAACAGTGGTGGGGGCAGCGGCTCCGTTGTTCGGCATTGGGTGGGCATCGGGGTAGGAAGGCCGGCGGCAGGAGGTGTGTTGAGGTCGGGGGGCGGCGGCCGGAGCCGCGCCGGAGCCAGCGGCGGCGGTGGAAGGTGGTTGGGGGATCCGATAGAGGTGATGCGGGAGGTGTGGGGTGGGGGATGGAAATGGGCCGATCAGGTTTTTTCTTTCGCTCGCGCGATCTCAGTAACATCCGGTCGGGCCCTTATAGGGCTGGCTGTGATCCAAATAGTTATTCTAATCCCAGGATTAGAATAGTGCCACTATATATATATGTTCATTCATGACATTCAGCACCCGTACACTCTGGTACGGCCAATACGCCAGGGGCTTAAGCATACCCCATAATACGGCGTGAAAAGTCCGAACACTTTCGACAGTGCAGCACCCCGAACTTATAGCATTATATGCATCAGCTCCAAATCATATCTTGGCTCAATAGTTGGGTTTGCCCGGCTCCCATGTTTTGGTACCTTACGTTCCGCTATATCGGCTAAGGTAGCACTGGGAGAACTACTGCGATTGTGCCCCGGTTCAGCTGGGCTAAGCACCTCAGTAGAGAAAGCTAAAAATGACTGTCATGATAAGGCGAGAGCTAGTCGCTATTCGAGAGGTCTTGAGTCCCTAAAGACTTATGCCGCTTAAAGCGAGGAGTCGGCTTTGTTCGGCTTAAGGCGTGTATAGCGCCCCGAATTCGGCCTGCCAAATACTAGGGGCTTCGCCAAAATTTAAAATTGTAGAACTCTATGGCTAAGTGAGAGTGATAAAGCATTATAGTCCGATTGCCTTGTTCGTTGTGCTGAGCACCTCCCTCGAAGGACCCAACAATGGGAAAAAGAGTGCTCAGATTTATCCCGAACACCCCAGCACTCGTGGCATGGGGGCAGAAGACGACGATTGGCCATCTCTCAGATTTGATAAACAGCCGCACAGAAGGTAATATTTTAAATTCAAACAAGCGTTGCATAGCGCATATGAACAAGTTTTCGTAATACAGGATCACACGAGCAAGTTCATTCAAACATTACATCCTTCGCACACTCGTCCGCCACAAGACGGGCACCCTTCAGGACACCCTCATAATACATCTCGGGGTGGCGGTGCTCCTTGCCCTGCGGGGCCCCTCCTTCACCAGCTTCTCAGCGTCCATCTTGGCCCAGTGCACCTTTGCACGGGCAAAAGCCTGGCGGGTACCTTCGATACAGACAGACCACTTGATGACCTCCGGCTGTGGGCAGGCATCCACAAGCCGCCTCACCAGGCCGAAGTAGCTGTTGGGAAGGGAGTCGCCAGGCCACATCCAGACTATAAAGCTCTTCATGGCCTGTTCATCCGCCTTGTGCAGCTCGACCAGTTGCTTCAGCTGGTCGCTCATGGGCATCGGGTGTTCGGTCCCAGTATACTGAGACCAGAACAACTTCTCCGTCGAGCTTCCCTCCTCGGCCTGGTAATATTTCGCGGCATCCGACACGCTACGGGGCAAATCTGCAAATGCTCCTGGAGAGCTCCGAACTCGGGTAAGTAACAAGTAATTTACTTTCACATGCTTGCTTTGCATATTGAATGCCTTACCCGCCACTATCTTCCTCATCGCCTCAATCTCCTGGAGGGCCTTTTGGGCTTCAGCCTTGGCATTCTTTGTGCTCTCGAGGGCTGCGGCAAGCTCGGACTCTCGCATCTTCGAGTCAAGCTTCAAAGCCTCGTGCTTCTTCACGAGAGCCTGGAGCTCTTGTTGCACCTCGCCCACCCATGCCTCTTGCTTTTCCCGCTCGGTGCGCTCCGTGGCCGCTTTGTTTTCGGCCTCGGACAACGCTTGCTTCAGGGTCGCCACTTCGGTCGTGGCCCCTGGCACATTCATGATGATCCTGTCATTTCGCAACCACATTTTCTTTTATATATAGACAAGGTATTACTTACCTTTGTTCTCCTTGATCTGCCTCTTGGCAAGGCCGAGCTCTTTCTCGGACCCCTCGAGGTCCTGCTTCAGTGCAGCGACCTCCGCAGTCAGTGCGGCAGAGGTCAGCAGCGAAGCCTGCATACGCATATAGACATACTTATATTAGACTCCTGCAGATATTATTTGATCCTCTATTCGGCTTTTCTTTCTGAACACCAAACAGAGCATCAGGGGCTACTGTCTATGTGGTGATATTTTTCCTATATTTTAAATACTTACCTCAAAGCCTGTTAGAAGGCTGGCACAGGCTTCAGTCAGTCCGCTCTTGGCGGACTGAACCTTCTTGATCATCGCACTCATAATAGTGTGGTGCTCTTCATCGAGGGAAGTGCCGCGAAGCGCTCCCAGCAGGCTGTCCGGTGCCTCTGGATGGACAGAGGTCACCGGCACGGGCGGCTTGCCCCTTTTGGAAGGGGGCGCCTGCCCGAGTCCGGAACCACTGGAGGTTCCGACGCGGTGTTCGGCTGAGAGCCGAACTTGGAGCCCCCGGGAGCCTTGCTCCCTTTGCTCCTGGAGTCCGGAAGGTCGCCTTGAGGTGCCTCCGGGACTGTCTCCCCCCGGCTCGGTGCCCCTTGAGACAATACCTCAGCATTGTCCGTAGGGCAAGGAGAGGAGGCGGTTGGAAGTGTATCACTATTCATGTCCGACGAGTCCAAGGAACCGTCCGACGATGATACATCAATACGGGCTTGGGGCGGACTGCATAATCATATTTGACGTTAGGAGAAGCAGTGCGACAAAGGTATGCTATGGGTTACTCTGGTATCCGAATACTTTTGACTCGCCAGGGGCTTGGCCCTGAGCAGCCACTCATCTTCGTCATCGGCGTCGGTGGTGGAGCAGTCCGGAAGGAGAGTCCTTCCCTTCTTGGACCCTTCGGCCTCCCTGGTTGGGGCGGCCTTCCTTTTCTTGTCTCCCCCGGCTGGAGGGGGAGAATCTTCCTCTTCCTTCTCCTCGTTTTCACAGGAGGAGTGTGTCTCGGTGTTATCGGACGATGAGTCCGATACCACCTGGTGCCGGGAACTCTTTCGGGTTCCCTTGGCCTTCTTCTTGGTCTTCTCCGGCACCTCATAAGGAGCCGGAGTCCGCATCTCCGTCAGGAGAGCGTCCGCAGTGTCTTCGGGCAGAGGGGCCGGACAGTTAATCTGCTCCGATGTCTCCACCCAGTCCTTTCAAAGGCATGGGAGCTCAGACCCCACACATGGTTAAGCTATGGGAAATAAATATCCTACCAGATGTATAGAACTTACTGAATTCGCAGGGCGCTTCGCGCTTAGCCCGCGGTCCTCGGTAAGAGGAGGGACCTCGGCGCCCTTGAACCGCACCCTCTAGACGTCCTTATGCGTCGTGTCAAAGAGCTCGTGTAGAGTCTGGTGCTGGGCTGGGTCGAACTCCCATAAGTTGAAATCCCGTTGTTGACACGGGAGTATCCGGCGGAAGAGCATGACCTGGACTATGTTGACAAGCTTGATTTTCTTGCTTATAATGTTCCGGATACACTTCTGGAGTCCGTCCAGCTCCACCAATGAACCCCAGGACAGGCCCTTCTCCTTCCAGGAAGTGAGCCGCGTGGGGATTCCGGATCGAAACTCGGGGGCCGCCACCCAGTTGGTGTCGCGCGGCTCGGTGATGTAGAACCACCCCGATTGCCACCCCTTTATGGTCTCCACGAAGGAGCCCTCAAGCCATATAACGTTGGGCATTTTGCCCACCATGGCTCCGCCGCATTCCGCTTGTTGGCCGCCCACCACCTTCGGCTTGATATTGAAGGTCTTCAGCCACATGCCGAAGCGGGGCCGGATGCGGAGGAAAGCCCCACACATGACGATGAAGGACGAGATGTTGAGGATGAAACTCGGGGCCAGATCATGAAAGTCCAGCCCATAATAGAACATGAGGCCGTGGACGAATGGGTGGAGGCGAAACCCCAGTCCGAGGACGAAGTGGGGGATGAAAACCACCCTTTCGTGAGGTTCCAGGGTAGGGACGACCTGCCCCGCGGCTGGCAGCCGGTGCGCGATATCCGCGGCTAAATATCCGGCTCCATGTAGCTTTTTGATGTGCCCCTCCGTGATGGAGGAGGCCATCCACTTGCCTCCCGCTCTGGACATGTTTGGAGAGAGTTGAGGAGAAGGATGTGGACTTGGGCGTTGGAGCTCGAGTGCGCGAAAGTGGATGAGCAAGGAGGAAGAAGGCGTGGGTAGAAAAGGTGAGACCTTATCCTTTTATAAGGGCGGACGAAATTGTGCGCCCCCACTAGCCTGGTAAAACTCGCTTATCCCCCAAGCACCATAATTTGTGGCGCGGTTGGGTTACCCACGTCCGTATTGATGAGAATCCCGTGATAAGGGGAACACGATCTCTGCTTTGACAAGACGTGTCAAAAAACGCCTCGCGTTATGTGCGGGGCTGGTTAAAGAAAAAAAGTTCAAATAATTACCAGGTTGTGGCGTGATGTCATGCTGCCAAAATGTGTCAGCAGATTAGATTTGTGGAAATATTATTCTCTCTACGGTGGTATGTGGGACTTATTTTGCAAGGTCGGACACTATCCTTGTATTCAAACTCTTTCGTGGCATATTCGGAGGAGGAACCCGCCTTGCAATGCCAAAGACAACACTGCGCGCCGGACTCATCATCATTGAAGCCTAGTTCAGGGGCTACTGAGGGAGTCCTGGATTAGGGGGTCTCCTGACAGCCGGACTATATCCTTTGGCCGGACTGTTGGACTATGAAGATACGAGATTGAAGACTTTGTCCCATGTCCGGATGGGACTCTACTTGGCGTGGAAGGCAAGCTAGGCAATACGGATATGGATATCTCCTCCTTTGTAACCGACCTTGTGTAACCCTAGCTCCCTCCGGTGTCTATATAAACCGGAGGGTTTTAGTCCGTAGGACAACATACAATCATACCATAGGCTAGCTTCTAGGGTTTAGCCTCTATGATCTCATGGTAGATCAACTCTTGTATTGCTCATATTATCAAGAATAATCAAGAAGGACGTAGGGTTTTACCTCCATCAAGAGGGCCCGAACCTGGGTAAAACATCGTGTCCCCTGCCTCCTGTTACCATCCGCCTTAGACGCACAGTTCGGGACCCCCTACCCGAGATCCGCCGGTTTTGACACCGACAAGGATATCATATGCTCCTGTATATCTAGAGACGAGTTCAGGCGCATTATGCATCTCTGCAATGCAAAGCTTATATGGGACCGGATCTCTAATGTTTATGAAGGTCATCGAACTCGTCAGGACCCCTGGTTCCACGAATTCAAGGAGTCACTTAAAACAATGACTTTCGAACCTGAGTCATCTGCTCTGACCTACTGCTTCATGGCACGAGGTTCCAAGGTAAACTCACGCGATGCTTACTTTCAAACATCCAGTGAAGATGACTCTGAGTGTGAATCCAAACCCAGCTATAAAACTCTTGCTAAAATTGCAACTGAACAAGAAACTGCTATGGAACATATTCAAAAGTCGCTACACAAAAGCGATGACTTGTTGGACGCGGAAATGAATCGATCTTAGTCCTTAATCGAAGACATTAAAAATCTTCGTGTTAAGTACGAGGAACTTGAAAGTCGTCATGAAAAACTCTCAGCTACTCATGAGAAGCTTCCCTATGATTATCTTTAAAGGAAGCAAGATCTAGAGAAACTGAGAGCGTCTCATGAAGATCTTCAAAAGGAGAACGATTCACTACTCGCCCAATAGATCAGTTCCGCTCAAGAAGATTTTGTGCCACGATGTTTAAAATGTATTGAGCATTATAATGTTGTCTCTATTGTTGAATGTTCTACTACCTCTGATGTTGCAATATATTCAACTGCTGATGTGGAAACTAACCCCTCTTCTGAGGATACCACTACTATTGTTGATGAGAATGCTAGGTTGAAGACATTGCTTGAAACAGGCATGTACAAAAGCCTCAAAGGCTATCAGACATTGTGCGATGTCCTCAAGAAACAGATTCTGAACCAAAACCCTAGGAAAGAGGGTGTTGGGTTTGAGAGGAAAATGAATGCTGATGGTTCTTACTGGAAGCTTGAGCAGTACCCCAAAACCATATGGGTTGCTGCAAAGGGCCCTTCAGTGGACCCATCCACCTTATCTGGCTTCACTTGTGCTAACCCCATTATCATTGATGTATCCTTTGTCGGGTTTATTGGTACTAACTGCAAGAACAGGCCACCTTTGAAGAAGATCTGGGTTCTCAAAAGTTGTCTTGAGAAGCTTCCTGTGAATGTCATCTTGTCACCACCTGGGAAGAAGACAAACCCTAGACCAAAGGCTTCATATGGCCCAAAGGATTCATACAAACAGAGGACCTCACAAGGTCACCCTAACGCCAATATTTCGGAGGGAAACCATACTCACACTTATGAATATGAGCGTGTTTCTTCAAACCGCTATGTTCATAAAACAAAGAACTTTTCTGCTTATTCTTATGAGTACTACACCTCCTGCAAGGCTATTTGCTAGGGCTCGAAAGCTAAAGTTCTTAGATGTTGCACTTAGACTCATTGCTTCTAATCCACCCCTGAAGACGTGGGTGGTTAAGAAGAATTAACTTTCTCTTGCAGGGAAAGGTCTCCAGCCAAAAATCAAAGTCTTCTGGCGCCAATGTTGGGGACCTAAAACATCTTGTGGGACGCAAGATAAAATGCCAGAATGGTCTTACCATTTTTTTGTCCCAGGCTTTCTTGACAAACATCCTATCTTACCTAGGAAGAATCTCAAATTTGATAATATGCTTATTCGTCACATGTTTGTGCTTCACAATACTCTTGGTGAAGCCTATCCCGCTAACTGCATTGTAGGGTACGACTCCGAAAGCTACTGAGTCGATTGTGGACAGCGGATGCACTAACCACATGACTAGTGATCGAAGTCTTCTCATGGATTCAACCCTACGTCCATCTACTAAAAGCCACATCACGTTTGCTGACAATGGTAAAAGCAAGGTATTGGGCTTAGGTAGAGTTGCAATCTCGAAGGATCAGCACATGGATAAAGTGATACTTGTTGAATCCCTTAGAGTCAACTTAATGTCTGTCTCAATGCTTTGTGATCTGAACATGATTGTGATATTTGGAAAATATTGTTGCCTTGTGCTTATGGAATCTGAGAAATCTCTAGTCTTCGAAGGGTATCAAAGAGACGATCTGTATATGGTAGATTTCTCCGCAGGACCACAGCTTGTCGTATGTCTTCTAGCAAAAGCTTCAGAGTGTTGGCTCTGGCATCAAAGGCTAGGACATGCGGGCATGAGGAACTTGCACACTCTCATAAACAAGAAGCATACATTGGCATCGAGGGCATCAAGTCCAAGAAAGATCATCTATGTGGTGCTTGTGAAGCCGGGAAGATGACTAGGGCCAAGCATCCCTCAAAGACAATCTTGACTACAACACGCCCATTCGAGCTGCTACACATGGACTTATTTGGACCTACTCACTACTCTACCCTTACTACCACTACACATCTTTATGGCTTCGTTATTGTTGATGATTATTCAAGATATACCTAGCTTCACATAATTATCTACAAGAATGAAGTGCAGGATGTCTACAAACGCTTTGCCAATCGAGCCATGACCAACTATGGCATCAATATCAAGCACATCAGAAGTGATAATGGCACTAAATTCAAGAACACCGGCCCCGACACTTATCTTGATACATTGGCATCACACATGAATTCTCTGCTCCATACACATCTCAGCAGAACGACATCGTGGAGCACAAGAACAGAACCCTCATTGAGATGGCACGTAGGATGCTTGATGAGTACAAGACTCCAAGGAAATTCTGGCCTGAAGCCATTGATACTGCTTGCCACATCATCAACAGAGTTTATCTTCATAAGTTCTTCAAGAAGACATCCTATGAACTTCTGACTGGTGCTGGGTGCTGGATCAAGGATTCGCATCACACTTCAACATTTGAACCGAAAGCACATTAAGGTTTTATGCTTGGTTACGGAAAGGATTCGCACACCTACAGAGTCTTCAACCTCTTTAACTATAAAGTGGTTGAAACTATAGATGTGCGGTTCAATGAGACTAACAGATCGCAAAGACAGCATCTGTCAAATGTGCTAGATGAAGCTACACCAAGTGAATCTATCAAGATTATGGGTACTGGAGAAATCATACCCACCGAGGAACAGGCTGAAGAAGAAATTATCATTTCTGCACCTATTCAGCATCAAGACAATGCTCGGCCTGAAGGCAATGCTGAAGACAAATACAATGATCAGCGAGGGAAAAATCTTCATCCAGTACATCCTCGGGTTGCAAACGAAGTCCAGATTGAGAAGATAATTGATAGTATCAATGCACCTGGTCCACTCAATCGTTCAAGAGCAACACAGCTAGCAAACTTCCGTGGACACTTTGCATTTGTCTCTATATCTGAACCCAAGAAAGTTGATGAAGCCTTCATGGAACCTGAATGGATTCAAGCTATGCAAGAAGAGCTTCAACAGTTTGAGCTGAATAATTTCTGGGAGCTAGTTAAGCGTCCTGATCCTTGCAAGCACAATATCATTGGCACAAAATGGATCTATCGCAACAAACAAGATGAGCATGGTCAAGTGTCATAAACAAGGCTCGTCTTGTTACCCAAGGTTACACACAAGTGGAAGGAATTGACTTTGATGAAACCTTTGCTCCTGTGGCTAGGCTTGAAGCCATTCGCATATTGTTAGCCTATGCCAACAACAACAACATTCTTCTGTACCAAATGGATATAATGAGTGCCTTCCTCAACGGCAAAATTGAAGAACAAGTGTATGTCGCACAACCACCTGGTTTTGAAGATCCAAAGCGTCCTAATATGATGTACAAGCTAAACAAGGCACTGTATGGCCTCAAACAAGCACCTCGCGCTTGGTATGACACGCTCAAAGACTTCCTGAAGAGAATAGGCTTCAAACCTAATCTCTAGATCCTACTGTCTTCATGAAGATATATGTGTTGGAAATATGCCCTAGAGGCAATAATAAAAGTATTATTATTATATTTCCTTGTTCATGATAATTGTCTTTTATTCATGCTATAATTGTATTATCCGGAAATCGTAATACACATGTGAATACATAGACCACAATATGTACCTAGTGAGCCTCTAGTTGACTAGCTCGTTGTGATCAACAGATAGTCATGGTTTCCTGGCTATGGACATTGGATGTCGTTGATAACGGGATCACATCATTAGGAGAATGATGTGATGGACAAGACCCAATCCTAAGACTAGCACAAAAGATCATGTAGTTCATTTGCCAGAGCTTTGCCAATGTCAAGTATCTCTTCCTTCGACCATGAGAGCGTGTAACTCCTGGATACCGTAGGAGTGCTTTGGGTGTATCAAACGTCACAACGTAACTGGGTGACTATAAAGGTGCACTACAGGTATCTCCGAAAGTATCTATTGTTTTATGCGGATCGAGACTGGGATTTGTCACTCCGTGTAAACGGAGAGGTATCTCTGGGCCCACTCGGTAGGACATCATCATATGCGCAATGTGACCAAGGAGTTGATCACGGGATGATGTGTTACGGAACGAGTAAAGTGACTTGCCGGTAACGAGATTGAACAAGGTATTGGATACCGACGATCGAATCTCGGGCAAGTAACATACCGATAGACAAAGGGAATTGAATACGGGATTGATTAAGTCCTTGACATCGTGGTTCATCCGATGAGATCATCGTGGAACATGTGGGAGCCATCATGGGTATCCAGATCCCGCTGTTGGTTATTGACCGGAGAACGTCTCGGTCATGTCTACATGTCTCCCGAACCCGTAGGGTCTACACACTTAAGGTTCGATGACGCTAGGGTTATAAAGGAAGTTTGTATGTGGTTACCGAATGTTGTTTGGAGTCCCGGATGAGATCCCGGACGTCACGAGGAGTTCCGGAATGGTCCGGAGGTAAAGATTTATATATGGGAAGTCCTATTTTGGCCACCGGAAAATGTTCGGGATTTTTCGGTATTGTACCGGGAAGGTTCTAGAAGGTTCCGGAGTGGGGCCCACCTGCATGGGGGGACCCACATGGACGTGGGTAGTGGGGGCAAGGCCCCACACCCCTGGTCAAGGCGCACCAAGATCCCCCCTTAGAAGGAATAAGATCATATCCCGAAGGGATAAGATCAAGATCCCTAAAAAGGGGGGATAACAATCGGTGGGGAAGGAAATAATGAGATTTCTTTCCTCCCACCTTGGCCAACGCCCCAATGGACTTGGAGGGCAAGAAAGCATCCTCTCCACCCCTATATATAGTGGGGAGGCGCATGGGAGTGATACATGAAGTTCTGGCACAGCCCTACCTCTCTTCCTACTCCTCCTCTCCCATGGTGCTTGGCGAAGCCCTGCTGGATTGCCACGCTCCTCCACCACCACCACGCCGTTGTGCTGCTGTTGGATGGAGTCTTCCTCAACCTCTCCCTCTCTCCTTGCTGGATCAAGGCGTGGGAGACGTCACCGGGCTGTACGTGTGTTGAACGCGGAGGTGCCGTCCGTTCGGCACTAGGATCATCGGTGATTTGAATCACGACGAGTACGACTCCATCAACCCCGTTCACTTGAACGCTTCCGCTTAGCGATCTACAAGGGTATGTAGATGCACTCTCTTTCTACTCGTTGCTGGTCTCTCCATAGATAGATCTTGGTGACACGTAGGAAAATTTTGAATTTCTGCTACGTTCCCCAACAGTGGCATCATGAGCTAGGTCTATTGCGTAGATTCTTTGCACGAGTAGAACACAAAGTAGTTGTGGGCGTTGATGTTGTTCAATATGCTTACCGTTACTAGTCCAATCTTGTTTCGACGGTATTGTGGGATGAAGCGGCCCGGACCAACCTTACACGTACTCTTACGTGAGACAGGTTCCACCGATTGACATGCACTTGGTGCATAAGGTGGCTAGCGGGTGCCAGTCTCTCCCACTTTAGTCGGAACGGATTCGATGAAAAGGGTCCTTATGAAGGGTAAATAGCAATTGGCATATCACGTTGTGGTTTTGCGTAGGTAAGAAACGTTCTTGCTAGAAACCCATAGCAGCCACGTAAAACATGCAACAACAATTAGAGGACGTCTAACTTGTTTTTGCAGGGTATGCTTTGTGATGTGATATGGCCAAGAAGAATGTGATGAATGATATGTGATGTATGAGATTGATCATGTTCTTGTAATAGGATTCACGACTTGCATGTCGATGAGTATGACAACCGGCAGGAGCCATAGGAGTTGTCTTTATTTATTGTATGACCTGCGTGTCATTGAACAACGCCATGTAATTACTTTACTTTATTGCTAACCGGTAGCCATAGTAGTAGAAGTAATAGTTGGCGAGACAACTTCATGAAGACACGATGATGGAGATCATGATGATGGAGATCATGGTGTCATGCCGGTGACGATGATGATCACGGAGCCCCGAAGATGGAGATCAAAAGGAGCAAAATGATATTGGCCATATCATGTCACTATTTGATTGCATGTGATGTTTATCATGTTTATGCATCTTGTTTACTTAGGACGACGGTAGTAAATAAGATGATCCCTTACAAAATTTCAAGAAGTGTTCTCCCCTAACTGTGCACCGTTGCTACAGTTCGTCGCTTCTAAGCACCACGTGATGATCGGGTGTGATGGATTCTTACGTTCACATACAACGGGTGTAAGACAGTTTTACACAGCGAAAACACTTAGGGTTAACTTGACGAGCCTAGCATGTGCAGACATGGCCTCGGAACACGGAGACCGAAAGGTCGAGCATGAGTCGTATAGCAGATACGATCAACATGAAGATGTTCACCGATGATGACTAGTCCGTCTCACGTGATGATCGGACACGGCCTAGTTGACTCGGATCATGTAATCACTTAGATGACCAGAGGGATGTCTATCTGAGTGGGAGTTCATAAGATGAACTTAATTATCTTGAACATAGTCAAAAGACCTTTGCAAATTATGTCGTAGCTCGCGCTTTAGTTCTACTGTTTTAGACATGTTCCTAGAGAAAATATAGTTGAAAGTTGATAGTAGCAATTATGCGGACAGTAGAAAGCTTATGTCCTTAATGCACTGCTCAGTGTGCTGAACCCCAAACGTCGTTTGTGGATGTTGCGAACATCGGACATACACGTTTTGATAACTACGTGATAGTTCAGTTAAACGGTTTAGAGTTGAGGCACTAAAGACGTTTTCGAAATGTCACGAACATATGAGATGTTTCGAGGGCTGAAATTGGGATTTCAGGCTCGTGCCCACGTCAAGAGGTATGAGACCTCCGACGATTTTCTTAGCCTGCAAACTAAGGGAGAAAAGCTCAATCGTTGAGCTTGTGCTCAGATTGTCTGAGTGCAACAATCACTTGAATCGAGTGGGAGTTGATCTTCCAGATAAGATAGTGATGTTTCCCCAAAGTCATTGCCACCAAGCTGCTAGAGCTTCGTGATGAACTATAACATATCAGGGATAGATATGATGATCCTTGAAATATTCGTGATGTTTGACACCGCGAAAGTAGAAATCAAGAAGGAGCATCAATTGTTGATGGTTGGTGAAACCACTAGTTTCAAGAAGGGCAAGGGCAAGAAGGGATACTTCATGAAACGGCAATTCAGCTGCTGCTCTAGTGAAGAAACCCAAGGTTGAACCCAAACCCGAGACTAAGTGCTTCTGTAATAAAGGGAAGAGCCACCGGAGCAGAATTACCCTAGATACTTGGTAGATGAGAAGGCTGGCAAGGTCGATAGAAGTATATTGGATATACATTGTGTTGATGTGTACTTTACTAGTACTCATAGTAGCACCAGGGTATTAGATACCGGTTCGGTTGCTAAGTGTTAGTAACTCGAAATAAAAGCTACGGAATAAACGGAGACTAGCTAAAGGTGAGCTGACGATATGTGTTGGAAATGTTTCCAATGTTGATATGATCAAGCATCGCACGCTCCCTCTACCATCGAGATTGGTGTTAAAACCTGAATAATTGTTATTTGGTGTTTGCGTAGAGCATAGACATGATTGGATTATGACTATTGCAATACGGTTATTCATTTAAGGAGAATAATAGTTACTCTATTTATGTGAATAATACCTTTAGTGGTCTTGCACCTAAAAATGGTTTATTGAATCTCGATCGTGGTGATACACATTTTCATGCCAAAAGATAGTAATGATAGTACCACTTACTGGTGGCACTGCCATGTAAGTCATATTGGTTTAAAACGCATGAAGAAGCTCCATGTTGATGGATCTTTGGACTCACTCGTTTTTGAAAAGTTTGAGACATGTGAACCATGTCTATTGGTGTATACGCATGAAGAAACTCCATGCAGATGGATCGTTTGGACTCACTTGATTTTGAATCACTTGAGATATGCAAATCATACCACATGGGCAAGATGATTGAAAAGCCTCATTTTCAGTAAGATGGAACAAGATAGCAACTTGTTGGAAGTAACACATTTTGATGTGTGCAGTCGAATGAGTGCTGAGGCATGCAGTGAATATCATTATGTTCTTACTTCACAGATGATTCGAGTAAATGTTGAGTATATTTACTTGATGGAACACAAGTCTTAATTATTGAATGGTTCAAGTAATTTCAGAGTGAAGTAGCAGATCATTGTGACAAGAGGATAAAATGTCTATGATATGATCATAGAGATGAATATCTGAGTTACGAGTTTTGGCACACAATTAAGACATTGTGGAAATTGTTTCGCAATTAATACCGCCTGGAACACCATAATGTGATGGTGTGTCCGAACATCATAGTTGCACCCTATTGGATATGGTGCGTACCATGATGTCTCTTATCGAATTACCACTATCGTTCATGGGTTAGGCATTAGAGACAACCACATTCACTTTAAATAGGGCACCACGTAATTCCGATGAGATGACACCGTATGATTTATGGTTTAGAGAAACCTAAGTTGTCGTTTCTTAAAAGTTTGGGCCTGCGACGCTTATATGAAAAAGTTTCAGGTTGATAAGCTCGAACCCAAAGCGGATAAAATGCATCTTCATAGGAAACCCAAAACAGTTGGGTATACCTCCTAATTCAGATCCGAAAGCAATATGGATTGTTTCTAGAATCAGGTCCTTTCTCGAGGAAAAGTTTCTCTCGAAAGAATTGAGTGGGAGGATGGTGGAGACTTGATGAGGTTATTGAACCGTCTCTTCAACTAGTGTGTGACAGGGCACAGGGAGTTGTTCCTGTGGCACCTACACCAATTGAAGTGGAAGCCTATGATATTGATCATGAAACTTCGGATCAAGTCACTCCCAAACCTCGTAGGATGACAAGGATGCGTACTACTTCAGAGTGGTACGTAATCCTGTCTTGAAGGTCATGTTGCTAGACAACAATGAACCTACGAGCTATGGAGAAGCAATGGTGGGCCCGGATTCCGATAAATGGCTTGAGGCCATAAAATCCGAGAGAGGATCCATGTATGAAAACAAAGTGTAGACTTTGGCAGAACGGCTCGATGGTCGTAAGGCTAATGAGTACAGATGGATTTCAAAAGGAAGACGGACAATGATGGTAAATGTCACCATTAAGAAAGCTCGACTTGTCATTAAGATGTTTTCCGACAAGTTCAAGGAGTTGACTACGATGATATTTTCTCACTCGTAGCGATGCTAAGAGTCTGTTGGAATTATATTAGCGATTACTGCATTATTTATGAAATCTTGCAGATAGGATGTCAAAACATTGTTTCCTCGACGATTTTAATGAGGAAAGGTTGTATGTGATACAACCGGAAGGTTTTGTCAATCCCGAAAGATGCTAATAAGTATGCAAAGCTCCAGTAATCCTTCTAAGGACTGGAGTGAGCATCTCGGAGTTGGAACGTATGCTTTGATGATGATAAAAATTTTTTGGGTTTGTACAAAGTTTATGAGAAACTTGTATTTCCAAAGAAGTGAGTGGGAGCACTATAGAATTTCTGATGAGTATATGTTGTTGACATATTGTTGATCAGAAATGGCGTAGAATTTCTCGAAAGCATATAGGGTTATTTTGAAAGTGTTTTTCAATGGAAAGCCTGGATTAAGCTACTTGAACATTGAGCATCAAGATCTATAAGGATAGATCAAAATGCTTAATAATACTTTCAAATGAGCACATACCTTGACATGATCTTGAAGGTGTTCAAGATGGACCAGTCAAAGAAGAAGTTCTTGCCTGAGTTGTAAGGTATGAAGTTAAGACTTAAAGCTCGACCACGGCAGAATAGAGAGAAAGGACGAAGGTCATCCCCTATGCTTAAGACGTAGGCTCTTCAGTATGCTATGCTGTGTACCGCACCTGAAGTGTGCCTTGCCATGAGTCAGTCAAGGGGTACAAGAGTGATCCAAGAATGGATCACAGGACAGCGGTCAAAGTTATCCTTAGTAACTAGTGGACTAAGGAATTTTCTCGATTATGGAGGTGGTAAAAGAGTTCGTCGTAAAGGTTACGACGATGCAAGCTTGACACCTATCCGGATAGCTCTGAGTAGAGAGACCGGATACATATAATGGAGCAATAATTTAGAATAGCTCCAAGTAGAACAGTTGTTTGGAATAGCTCCAAATAGAGCGTGGTAGCTGCATCTAGGAGATGACATAGAGATTTGTAAAGCACACACGGATCTGAAAGGTTCAGACCCGTTGACTAAAACCTCTCTCACAAGCAACATGATCAAACATAAAACTCATTGAGTGTTAATCACATAGTGATGTGAACTAGACTACTGACTCTAGTAAACTCTTGGGTATTAGTCACATGGCGATGTGACCTGTGAGTGTTAATCACATGGCGATGTGAACTAGATTATTGACTCTAGTGCAAGTGGGAGACTGTTGGAAATATGCCCTAGAGGCAATAATAAAAGTATTATTATTATATTTCCTTGTTCATGATAATTGTCTTTTATTCATGCTATAACTGTATTATCCGGAAATCGTAATACACGTGTGAATACATAGACCACAATATGTCCCTAGTGAGCCTCTAGTTGACTAGCTCGTTGTGATCAACAGATAGTCATGGTTTCCTGGCTATGGACATTGGATGTCGTTGATAACGGGATCACATCATTAGGAGAATGATGTGATGGACAAGACCCAATCCTAAGACTAGCACAAAAGATCGTGTAGTTCATTTGCTAGAGCTTTGCCAATGTCAAGTATCTCTTCCTTCGACCATGAGAGCGTGTAACTCCTGGATACCGTAGGAGTGCTTTGGGTGTATCAAACGTCACAACGTAACTGGGTGACTATAAAGGTGCACTACAGGTATCTCCGAAAGTATCTATTGTTTTATGCGGATCGAGACTGGGATTTGTCACTCCGTGTAAACGGAGAGGTATCTCTGGGCCCACTCGGTAGGACATCATCATATGCGCAATGTGACCAAGGAGTTGATCACGGGATGATGTGTTACGGAACGAGTAAAGTGACTTGCCGGTAACGAGATTGAACAAGGTATTGGATACCGACGATCGAATCTCGGGCAAGTAACATACCGATAGACAAAGGGAATTGAATACGGGATTGATTAAGTCCTTGACATCGTGGTTCATCCGATGAGATCATCGTGGAACATGTGGGAGCCATCATGGGTATCCAGATCCCGCTGTTGGTTATTGACCGGAGAACGTCTCGGTCATGTCTACATGTCTCCCGAACCCGTAGGGTCTACACACTTAAGGTTCGATGACGCTAGGGTTATAAAGGAAGTTTGTATGTGGTTACCGAATGTTGTTTGGAGTCCCGGATGAGATCCCGGACGTCACGAGGAGTTCCGGAATGGTCCGGAGGTAAAGATTTATATATGGGAAGTCCTATTTTGGCCACCGGAAAATGTTCGGGATTTTTCGGTATTGTACCGGGAAGGTTCTAGAAGGTTCCAGAGTGGGGCCCACCTGCATGGGGGACCCACATGGACGTGGGTAGTGGGGGCAAGGCCCCACACCCCTGGTCAAGGCGCACCAAGATCCCCCCTTAGAAGGAATAAGATCATATCCCGAAGGGATAAGATCAAGATCCCTAAAAAGGGGGGATAACAATCGGTGGGGAAGGAAATAATGAGATTTCTTTCCTCCCACCTTGGCCAACGCCCCAATGGACTTGGAGGGCAAGAAAGCATCCTCTCCACCCCTATATATAGTGGGGAGGCGCATGGGAGTGATACATGAAGTTCTGGCACAGCCCTACCTCTCTTCCTACTCCTCCTCTCCCATGGTGCTTGGCGAAGCCCTGCTGGATTGCCACGCTCCTCCACCACCACCACGCCGTTGTGCTGCTGTTGGATGGAGTCTTCCTCAACCTCTCCCTCTCTCCTTGCTGGATCAAGGCGTGGGAGACGTCACCGGGCTGTACGTGTGTTGAACGCGGAGGTGCCGTCCGTTCGGCACTAGGATCATCGGTGATTTGAATCACGACGAGTACGACTCCATCAACCCCGTTCACTTGAACGCTTCCGCTTAGCGATCTACAAGGGTATGTAGATGCACTCTCTTTCTACTCGTTGCTGGTCTCTCCATAGATAGATCTTGGTGACACGTAGGAAAATTTTGAATTTCTGCTACGTTCCCCAACAATATGATGGTGAACTGTTTGTATGCCAAATCTATGTGGATGACATTATCTTCGGCTGCACTGACAAGAGATACAATGATGAGTTTGGGCATATGATGCAAGAGCAATATCAGATGTCCATGATGGGAGTGATGCAATTCTTCCTTGATCATCAAATCCATCAACAAAGAAATGGCATCTTCATATCACAAGAGAAATACTTCAAAGATTGCCTGAAGAAGTTTGGAATGCAACACTGCAAAGGGTACACAATGCTAAGGCTAACCAAAGGCTAATTGGGCCCCAACGACAATGGTAAAGAATTCGATCAAAAGGTATACCGCTCCATAATTGGTTCTTTATTGTACTTATGTGCATCTAGGCCTGGTATAATGCTTAGCATTTGCGTGTGTGCACGTTTCCAAGTGGCACCAAAGGAATTGCATCACCTCGCTGTGAAGAAAACTCTTAGATATTTGGCTCACACCCCAACACTAGGATTATGGTATCCAAAGGGCTCAAGAGTTTGATCTAGTTGGATTCTCATATGCTGATTATGCTGGTGACAAGGTTGATCGCAAGTCCACATCAGGCACATGTCATTTTCGTGGACGATCTCTTGTCTTTTGGTCTTCAGCGAAGCAGAACTGTGTATCACTCTCCACTGCTGAATCTGAATACATTGCTACTGGATCTTGCTACCCTCAGCTTCTCTGGATGAAGCAAACTCTCAAGGACAATGGCATCAACCTGAAGCATGTGCCACTCTACTGCGACAATGAAAGCGCTATCAAGATTGCCAACAATCTAGTTCAGCACTCGAAGACAAAGCACATTCAGATCCATCATCACTTTCTCAGAGATCATGTCATGAAGGAAGACATTAATATCATTCATGTCAACACTGAAGAGCAATTGGCAGATATCTTCACGAAGCCCTTGGATGAGAAAAGGTTTTGCAAGCTGCGGTGTGAGCTAAATATATTAGAATCCTCAAATGTCCTATGAATGGACACACATCCTAACGCTTATGCATGTTGATGAGTTAGATGTGCAACACACGAAGTAACATATCCTATATACCTAAGAGAATGATCCCCACTACCCTATTTATCTAAACATGCAGGCTGTCCACATCATCAATCTAGTCACATCAACAGTTCTTAAACCATCATGTGCTTCCTTACATGAAGCCATGCAGGCTTAGTTTATTAATTTGTTCAACATTTCATCGAAAAAATGGTTTTTTCCCCGGTGCGTTATCTTCCTGACCTTTTCGTCTTAACCTATACTGTTACTCCCTCTGTATTAATCTAATCAACAAACTCTCAAAGGTTCGTTCATTTCCCTGAATGAATAAATATCCAGTGATTCTTCTCATCTCCCCTCTATATCTACCCCCTCTTTCTCATTCCTAGCTGCGCCGCCGTGGCCAAAGCCTTCACGTGATCTGGTCGCAGAAGATGTGGTAGTATCGCCCGTTTATTCCTCCGCATAGACTAATCTCACTGATTGATGGATTTCCTTCTCCCTCTTCATCTTCTCAACCGATGGAGCTGCTCCACAGGTCTCCACGCCCTTTGCTCTTGAGGATTCATTGGGTCTCTATCAGAAGTTGGTGTGCCGGAGCGGAGCAATCTAAAACCCAACTAGACACGGTAACATCGAGAATTTTAGAGCGGTAACTCATCCCTTTTATTTATGTTAATCCCTGATTGCATCCCCTAATTAACCTTGATTTATTCTTTTTCTTCTTCAGGTATTTTGGATTTCAATTTTGTCATGCTTCAATCCTCACGCCGTATCAGGTTCTTCCTAATTCCTTCATGGCTCCATTCCTAATCCCCCTCCACTATTTTTCCACTTTAATGGGAGGTTATCCTACAGGATGTTCGTTTTATTTTCTGGCTATGTTCATAGATGACTAAATATTTGTATTATTTTCCATCCCATCGATGTATGGCTACTGTTTTGGTCTTTCTGAACTATTATCAACTTATACTATCTGATTGCCTATATCACGCTGCAGCCTTGGCTGGGTTCGCCAGAAAACCTTGCAACCAAAATTTTGAGTAATATGAAGAGTCAGTTCTTCTACTGTGTCCAGCACCCCCCCCCAAGTGTATTGGTTCAATTATGTCCTCGACATCACAATCCATGTAAGTGGAAAAAATTGTGTTTCACTTCATGTAAGTCTAAAGTGTGAGTTGCATGTCGTCATGATAACTATATATTATTAATTAACTTTACGGATCATCCGATGGATGTTTAAAATATACTCCCTCATTATACTGTTTGTCAGTTCTAATTTATAACCGTTTCAACAAGCAAAGTAAGTTCTAATTGTTTCTGTTTTTAGAATAAGATAGATAGAAATGTTTGAGTCAGCAAAATCTGAGATCTACACACTGCTGCCTGCTCGGAGCCTTGTGGTGCTTCCCTCTATCAAGCATGTTTCTATAGTTGAGTGCTCAGCAGTGGAGAATGTTCTTGAATGTTCGGCAGTGGAGAATGTTCTATAGTTGCAAACTGCTACATGTCTCAATGTTTCTATAGTTGAATGCTCGACAGTGGAGAATGTTCTCATGCACGTGCTTCTCTGGGATGTAAGTGTGTGAAGACAAACAAGGACACTGTACTATTTCTGGTTTGGCGATAGATGTTACCATTTTTTCCACCTATGCTAGAAGGTGCTCAGTTTTCAAACATGCAGGTGTAGTTACAATCAAACATTCTTCTATAAGGTTTAAACTTTGATATTATCTTTTCAAACCTACATCTTTACTTTACAATGTAAGTTTTTAATTGAATGGTGCCATACCAAATGTTTTATTGAAGTACTGAATTTAGTTCTCACTAACAAACAATATTTTTTGTGGTTAGTATATATCACTAATTGATTGTTATGTTGCTAATAACAATCCTAGCCTAAAAGGTTTTCCTTGCTGAGAGGATCAGACAGGGGATGTTCTGAATTTCCTTCAATTTAATTGCCCTATGTTTCCTAGTAGGGTGTTAAATAAGATGTAGTACAATGGAGTCAATATGTGTCCACTAAGGAATTGTATAGCTTTGGTTATCTTTCGTGAGTAAGTAGATAAAGGTGGAATGCAAGCTAATTCCTATTCGGGCACATTAACAATGTGAAGCTTGGAAATTTGTATGAAATCTCTCTGTCTTGCTTCTACGCACTTCTAATAGACAACAAATTTTCCCGCAAGAAAAATACAACAAATGATATTATCTTCAATTATTATGAGAAAAATATCATCAGAATATGTTACTTCTCTTTATTTTGGCGATGTGCTGTTTATTACACAAATTTGGAGATACTCTACAATAGAGCAATTTTTCTTACTTTTTATATCATCCAAACATTCAAATAGACTTATATTTCTTTTCATAGGAAATATTTCGCACTCCATAAATCCTCCTCATATACACTACAAATTCCCGCAGCAACGCGCGGGGTATCATCTAGTATCTTCAATTAATGACGACTTACCCTCTAAGTGTGAATACATTAATGTGGAATTTTACTTCAGAGCACCATGATGATTATGCTCCGTGTCTGGGTCTAATACTTCCTATACGGTGGGTAACACCACCACCACTCTTTCTTGAAAATTTTCATTTGGCGTCATGTCTGCATTATCTTCATATTTGGTTTGTCTTCAACATTGATTTGACTTTAGGGTTTATCTTCGCAGTCTTGATTTGGTCTTCAGTAGTATATACATTTATATGTGTTCTATCCTCTACAGCATTAACTTATAGCTATGTCTTCAACTTTGCTATTTTCTGAACTAAGTGAATGTGATCGGACCCTAACCTCTTTTGTGCTTTTCCCTCAAATTCTCTCTGTCTCTTCATATGCATTCTGTTGTCACGTGTCGAATGTCTTCACTATGTCCTTGTCAGCAGAAGATACAGAAGCACAAATTTAAAACACTTTTAATGCACTTATCCTTTTTGCGTGAATACCGGAGAAGTCGGAACAACCACCCAACAAACCAGGCGTGCGTGGGAACATGGCTCAACTCTCGATGAGTTGCATGTGTGCCACATGTCCACCCGATGTGAACCACCAGGGGCACCTGCGTAATTGCGCTACGCAGCCCCTTCACCTTATAAATACTCCACCATGCGCGATCATTATCTCTTCTCCCACGTCGCTGTCTCACTCAAACCCTAGCACCACCGATAGCCTCAGTTGATGCTGGAGACGAAGCGCTTAGCTATCGCGACCTCTTCGACGTCGTCTTCACGCCGGCCGCGGACCTCGTCTTCTTCGCCGCCGCCGTGGGTGTCTTCCGCCGCCAAGTTAGGGCGCGAGAGATTGGACTGCTCAGCATCCTCTTCGCCTCGTCCAACAGTTCTTCGTGCGGTATATGAAACTCACTTTTTACGACCTGTTTGATCCAATGAATTTGTCAACACCTTCCAAAAGTAGTTTCTGAACTTCTAGATCTACTTCTTTCCGTTTATGCATCTCATAACTTGCAAGTATATTCACTTATGCCTTACAACTAGTTAGATTCCTCACTTGTACTTATTCATGGATTCATACAAATCTGGAACCAACTCACTTCAAATAAGTGAATTTCTTCGCACTATAAGGTCAATGTCTTCAAACTGATTTATCTTCAAAATCTTCTAAGAATGCATATGACCTCTTCCCCTTCCCTCGCATCTCTAATGCTGTCACATGTACATGTCCGTGGGAGAATCCCTTGGTTCTCATAGTCTGCATTCATTTGCACAATTCTTACAGCATCATATTGAATCTCCAGACTAGTTCATATCTGACTAGTCATCTGAAGCCAAACACTGTCTGGAAGCCTTTCTGTTTGAGTCCAATGGCTTCTGACAAATATGCAAAGAAGGGTGGCAGGCAGCGCTGAGGCAAAACTGCAATAGACCTGCCACCAGATATCTATAAACAGTACAAGTCTGACCCAGAGGAAACATATGGAGAGCGTAAGACTCGAGTCCAATGGATTCAAAGATATTGGGCAGAGGAGTGGTTCAATACCACTTTGTTACACCTGAATATGCGAAGAAGAATGTTTTTAGGCCACCTTGGGCTGATATTGTATACAAGAAGCTTATGCCCAAGACAAAGGTTGAAGCCATTGCTTAGGGCTTCTATCCATTCATGGTCAGAGGACCTCAGCCTACAGATGTCGACGCCTCCAGTCTCATATGGTGTCACGACGATGAGTTATTTGAGTAAGATCTTCAGTTTGCAAAAGCCTCTGCTGTGCAGAATGAGAAGGAGCTGGGGATTGACTTCAACCCTGTTCCTACTGCTCCAAGGCCTGATGGCACTCGTGAAGCCAATCCAAATGTCATTGGTCCGTTCTATGGCTTTGATGGGCTTCTATCCCATATTGCTGCACAAAGGGAGACAATTGATCAATCTACTGAAGAAGCTGACTCTGAGGATGCTCTTAAGCCCCCGAAGCCTAAGAAGACAAAAGCTTCAAAGCCCTCTGCTGCTTCCAAAGCTTTGAGAGTGAAGCCCTTGAAGTCTGCTCCTCCTGAATCCAGTGTGCAGTCTGAAGATCAATCCCGCATCTCCAAGAAGACCAAGAAGCCCAAGAAGATTTCTGGGCATGACCTCACTCTAACAAGCATTCTTCGAAATGAAGAGAATGTTATTGATCTGTCCAGTGATGAAGATCTTGCTGATGATGCTCTGGAGATGCTCATCAAGAGCAAACAGGAGGTCGAAATCTTCAAGGATTTGCCTCTGTTCGATGCTGACATTCTCAATCACTTCATTGATGAATGGTTTGAAGATCCCACAATCAACATTGATGATCTGCAACTGCATGTTGATATAAGCATCACATTTCAAGGTTGCATTGCCAAGGAGCTCGCTATAGCTCAGAAAATTATTGAGTTGAAGAACAAAATCGACTATGAGAAGGCCCAGTTCAAGAAGCATATGGCTAAGCTCAGTGTTGTTGATGTTCAAAATTTCAAACAAATGATGACTAACCTCAAGGCCAGTTCAACAAGAAGCGTGAGGAAGCTAAAGTCTCCTGTGACCGCATGAAGTACTATGCTGAGAAGTGCATCCAAGCACACAATGAGGCTGAGAAGAAAAAGGAACTTGGGCGTCCAGGTATTAACCCCAAACTTGCTGCCAAGAAGAAGAAGAAGAAGAAGCCTACTGAAGCTGAACCAAAGCCTCAAGGCAGGAAAGGCCAAGCATTGTCTTCCCTGCCAGCATGATTGGCTCGAAGCCAAAGGTCCCTTCAGCGGCTTTAGAGCAGAAGAAGACACGGCAAGCTGAGGCTGAAGCCAGGAAGAGGAAGCACCATGACACCTCAGATGCCGCTCCCTCCCAGAAGAAGATGAATACTAAGTCTTCAAAGTCTTCACGCAAAGAGCGTGGTGCTGCTCAAGAATCATTGAACATTGAACCTGAAGGAAATATGCCCTAGAGGCAATAATAAAGTTGTTGTTTTATATTTCCTTATATCATGATAAATGTTTATTATTCATGCTAGAATTGTATTAACCAGAAACTTGATACATGTGTGGATACATAGACAAAACACCGTGTCCCTAGTAAGCCTCTACTAGACTAGCTCGTTAACCAAAGATGGTTAAGTTTCCTAACCATAGACATGTGTTGTCATTTGATGAATGGGATCACATCATTAGGAGAATGATGTGATGGACAAGATCCATCCATTAGCTTAGCATAATGATCATTCAGTTTTATTGCTATAGCTTTCTTCATGTCATATACATATTCCTTTGACTATGAGATTATGCAACTCCCGGATACCAGAGGAATACCTTGTGTGCTATCAAATGTCACAACGTAACTAGGTGATTATAAATATGCTCTACAGGTATCTCCGAAGGTGTTTGTTGGGTTGGCATAGATCGATATTTGGATTGGTCACTCCGAGTATCGGAGAGGTATCTCTAGGCCCTCTTGGTAATGCAGATCATGATAAGATTTGCAAGCAATGTGACTAATGAGTTAGTTGCAGGATGATGCATTATGGAATGAGTAAAGATACTTGCCAGTAACAAGATTGAACTAGGTATGAAGATACTGACGATCGAATCTCGGGCAAGTAACATACCGATGACAAAGGGAATGACGTATGTTGTCATTGAGGTTTGACCGATAAAGATCTTTGTAGAATATGTAGGAACCAATATGAGCATCCAGGTTTCGCTGTTGGTTATTGATCAGAGATGTGTCTCGATCATGTCTACATAGTTCTTGAAACCGTAGGGTCCGCACGCTTAACGTTTCGATGACGATTTTGTATTATATGTGTTATGTGATTTGGTGACCGAATTTTGTTCGGAGTCCCGGATGAGATCACGTACATGACGAGGAGTATCGAAATGGTAGAGAGGTAAAGATTCATATATAGGATGATAGTATTCGGACACCGGGAAGTATTCTGGGGGTACCAGGTGCGTATCGGGTCACCAGGAGAGGTTCCGGGCACCCCCCGGCAAAGATATGGGCCTTATTGGGCCAAGGGCGGGACAGACCTGCCCGTAAGGGGCTGGTGCGCCCCCATATGGGCCGACCTAAGTGGAGAAAGGAAAAGGGGAGGAGGAAAAGAAATAGAGGGAATAGGATTTCCCCTTCCTTTCCCCTCTCCCCAATTTTCTTCCCCCTCCGAAGATAAGGAAAGGGGGAGGCCGAATTGGAGGAGGCCCCCAAGTAGGATTCCTCCTACTTGGGGTGCCCCATGGCTGTATCCCTCCCCCTCCCACCTATATATATGTGGGGAGGGGGCGCCTAGAACACACAACAAACATTGCTAGCCGTGTGCGGCGCCCCCCTCCACAGTTCACGCCTCCGGTCATATTCATGTAGTGCTTAGGTAAAGCCCTACGCGGATCACTTCACCATCACCGTCACCATGTCGTCATGCTGACGGAACTTTCCCTCGACACTTTGCTCGATCAAGAGTTCGAGGAATGTCATCGAGCTAAACGTGTGCAGAACTCAGAGGTGCCATATGTTCGGTACTTGATCGGTTGAATCGAGAAGACGTTTGACTACATCAACCGCGTTAAACTAATGCTTCCGCTTTCGGTCCATGAGGGTACGTGGACACACTCTCCCCCTCTCATTGCTATGCATCTCATAGATAGATCTTGCATGATCGTAGGAAATTTTTTGAAATTGCATGCTACGTTCCCCAACAGTGGTATCAGAGCCAGGTCTATGCGTAGATGATATGCATGAGTAGAACACAAAGAGTTGTGGGCGATAATAGTCATAATGCTTACCACCAACGTCTTACTTTGATTTGGCAGTACTGTTGGATGAAGCGGCCTAGACTGACATTACATGACCGCGTTCATGAGACTGGTTCTACCGACGTGCTTTGCACATAGGTGGCTGGCGGGTGTCTATTTCTCCAACTTTAGTTGAATAGAGTTTGACTATGGTAGGTCCTTGTTGAAGGCTAAAACAGCACACTTGATGAAAAATCGTTGTGGTTTTGATGCGTAGGTAAGAACGATTCTTGCTAGAAGCCCGTAGCAGCCACGTAAAACTTGCAACAACAAAGTAGAGGATGTCTAACTTGTTTTTGCAGGGCATGTTGTGCTGTGACATGGTTAAGACGTGATGAGATATAAATTGTTGTATGAGATGATCAATTGGCAGGAGCCTTATGGTTGTCACTTTATTGTATGAAACACAATTGCCATGTAATTGCTTTACTTTATGACTAAGCGGTAGCGACAGTCCTAGAAGCAATAGTTGGCGAGACGACAACGACACTACGATGGAGATCAAGGTGTCAAGCCAGCGACGATGGAGATCATGACGGTGCTTTGGAGATGGAGATCAAAGGCACAAGATGATGATGGTCATATCATGTCACATATTTTGATTGCATGTGATGTTGATGTTTTATGCATCTTATTTTGCTTAGTAAGCGGTAGCATTATAAGATGATCCCTCACTAAATTTCAAGGTATAAGTGTTCTCCTTGAGTATGCACCGTTGCTACAGTTCGTCGTGCCGAGACACCACGTGATGATCGGGTGTGATAAGCTCCACATTCACAAACAACTGGTGCAAGCCAGTTTTGCACATGCAGAATACTTGGGTTAAACTTGACGAGCCTAGCATATGCACATATGGACTCGGAACACTGAGACCGAAAGGTCGAATGTGAATCATATAGTAGATATGATCAACATAGAGATGTTCACCATTGAAAACTACTCCATCTCACATGATGATCGTACATGGTTTAGTTGATATGGATCACGTGATCATTTAGATGACTAAAGGGATGTATATCTAAGTGAGAGTTCTTAAGTAATATGATTAATTGAACTTTAATTTATCATGAACTTAGTCGTGATTGTATTTTCATATCTATGTTGTAGATCAATAGCTCGTGTATAGCTCCCCTATTTTATTTTTGATATATTCCTAGAGAAAAACTATGTTGAAAGATGATAGTAGCAATGTTGCGGACTGGGTCCGTGATCTAGGGACTATTCTCATTGCTGCACAGAAGAATTATGTCCTTGATGCACTGCTAGGTGATAGACCTATTGCAGGAGAAGATGTTGACGTTATGAACATTTGACAAGCTTGGTATGATGACTACCTGATAGTTTAGTGCACCATGCTTTACGGCTTAGAATCGGGACTTCAAAAATGTTTTGAACGCCATGGAGCATATGAGATGTTCCAAGAGCTGAAAATGATATTTCAGACTCACGCCCGTGTTAAGAGGTATGAGACCTCTGACAAGTACTTTGCCTACAATATGGAGGAGAATAGTTCAGCTAGTGAGCATGTGCTCAGACTGTCTGGGTACTACAATCACTTGAATCAAGTGGGAGTTAATCTTCTAGATAAGATAGTAATTGACAGAGTTCTCTAGTCACTATCACCAAGTTACTAGAACTTCGTGATGAACTATAATATGCAAGGGATGACGGAAACAATTCCCAATGCTCTTCGTGATGCTGAAATCGGCGAAGGTAGAAATCAAGAAATAGCATCAAGTGTTGATGGTTAAAAAGACCACTAGTTTCAATTAAAAGGGCAACGGAAAGAAAGGGAACTTCAAGAAGAATGACAAGCAACTTGTCACTCCCATGAAGAAGCCCAAAGCTAGACCTAAGCCTGAAACTGAGTGCTTCTACTGCAAAGGGAATGATCACTGGAAGCGGAACTACCCAAAATACTTTGCGGATAAGAAGGATGGCAAAGTGAACAAAGGTATATTTGATATACATGTTATTGATGTGTATTTTACTAGTGTTCATAGTAACCCCAGGGTATTTGATACTAGTTCAGTTGCTAAGATTAGTAACTCGAAACAGGAGTTACAGAATGCACAGAGACTATTTAAGGGCGAGGTGACGATGAGTGTTGGAAGTGATTCCAAGGTTGATAAGATCACCATCGCACACTCCCTCTACCTTCGGGATTAGTGTTGGACCTAAATAAATGTTATTTGGTGTTTGCATTGACCATGAATATGATTGGATCATGTTTATCGAGATACGGTTATTCATGTAAGTCAGAGAATAATTGTTGTTCTATTTACATGAATAAAACCTTCTATGGTCATACACTCAATATGAATGGTTTATTGAATCTCGATCGTAGTGATACACATATTCAGAGGCGGAGCCGGGATTTCATAAAGCCTAGGGCTAAACTAAGCGGCAATAAATGACGTTAAATACCACTACCTTAAAAAAGCTCAAAAAAATCAAATACTACACATCTTGAAAAAAAAATACTGTTAACAAATTATTTTTCTGTTCTTGTAGTTTGTCGATCGCAGTTGTTCGCTTTGGGGTCATTTTCTTTTTTCTCATTTAGGCAAAGCTTTGGTCTTGTATGACTTTGCTACTCGCCTTTGTGTTTTTGTGTGTGTGCGTTAGTGTTGGTTGTGTGCATCCTAACTATGCAGAGGTCGGGTGTGTGCTTATTGTGTTTTGTATCCACTTGATACTTCATTTTGAGTTAATAAAATCCGCCCTTCATAAGAAAACATAATTCAATTTAATAGTACCAACTCATTGATTTTGGCTCATACAAAGGAACTAGGGGGGAAATTAGTTGATACAAGAACAAGAGATTACCTAATTTACCAGTCCAAGCAGTAGTGGAGATGGAACAGAAAGGGAGTACAAGATGGATCTGGCTGCTCCTATGATGCCGCGATGATCCTATTCCAAAGCGAGATGATCTGGCGAGTTGCATGTCCGGACGTTCGATCTGTGGAGCGGGGAAACAAGTGGGGGCGGCGCAGCATGGGAACGAAGCAGTTTTTTCTGATTGGCCGCATCACGGTAGAGGTGAAAAAATGCTAGCGATTGCCCTAAAAAGGAAAATACTAGCGATGGGCGCACGTCGTGGGAGCTCAACTAGGCTGCACCGTCGGAGATCAATTGGGCTAAGAAGTTGAGTGGGCTGAGGCATGGGCTGGAGATGGGTTAGCACGCCTATGGTTGGGCCTCTATAATGCTACAAATCTGATAGAAAATCCTATAGATGTGTAGCACTACTTGGGCCACGCCTGGGGCTATAGCCCCAGCTGCCCCAGGCCTAATTCTGCTCCTGCACATATTCATAATATGGATGCCAAAAGATGCAAAGTTGATAATGATAGTGCAACATACTTGCGGCACTGCCGTTTAGGTTATATTGGTGTAGAGCGCATGAAGAAACTCCATGCAGATGGAATTTTGGAATCACTTGATTATGAATCATTTGATGCTTGCGAACCATGCCTCATGGGCAAGATGACTAAGACTCCGTACTTGGAACAATGGAGCGAGCCACTGACTTAATGGAAATAGTACATATTGATGTATGCGGTCTGATGAGTGTTGAGCCTCGCGGCGGGTATCATTATTTTCTGACCTTCACAGATGATTTGAGCAGATATGGGTATATCTACTTAATGAAACATAAGTCTAAAACATTTGAAAAGTTCAAAGAATTTCAGAGTGAGGTGGAAATCATCGTAACAAGAAAATAAAGTTTCTATGATCTGATCATGGAGGTGAATATTTGAGTTACGAGTTTGGTCTTCATTTGAAACAATGTGGAATAGTTTCACAACTCACGCCACCTGGAACACCACAGCGTAATGGTGTGTCCAAACGTCATAACCATACTTTATTGGATATGGTGCGATCTATGATGTCTCTTACCGATTTACGACTATCATTTTGGGGTTATGCATTAGGGACAGTTGCATTCACGTTAAATAGGGCACCATCTAAATCCGTTGAGACGACACCGTACGAACTATGGTTTGGCAAGAAACCTAAATTGTCGTTTCTTAAAGTTTGGGGTTATGATGATTATGTGAAAAAGCTTCAGCCTAATAAGCTCGAACCCAAATAGGAGAAGTGTGTCTTCATAGGATACCCAAAAGAAACTTTTGGATACACCTTCTATCACATATCCGAAGGCAAGATCTTTGTTGCTAAGAATGGATCCTTTCTAGAGAAGGAGTTTCTCTCGAAAGAAGTGAGTGGGAGGACAGTAGAACTTGATGAGGTAATTGTACCTTCTCTCGAATTGGAAAGTAGCTCATCACAGAAAAGCGTTCCCGTGATGCCTACACCAACTAGTGAGGAAGCTAATGATAATGGCCATGAGACTTCAGATCAAGTTACTACCAAACCTCGTAGGTCAATCAGAGTATGTTCCGCACCAGAGTGGTACGATAATCCTATTCTTGAAGTCATGTTACTAGACCATGACAAACCTACAAACTATGAGGAAGCGATGATGAGCCCAGATTCCGCAAAAGGGCTTGAGGCCATGAAATCTGAGACGGGATCCATGTATGAGAACAAAGCATGGGCTTTGGCTGACTTGCCCAATGATTGGCAAGCCATTGAGAATAAATGGATCTTCAAGAGGAAGACGGGCGCTGATGGTAGTGTTACTATCTACAAAACTCGACTTGTCGCAAAAGGTTTTTGACAAGTTCAAGGTGTTGAATACGATGAGATTTTCTCACTCGTAGCGATGCTTAAGTCTGTCTGAATCATGTTAGCAATTGCTGCATTTTATGAAATCTGGCAAATGGATATAAAAATTGCATTCCTTAATGGATTTCTTAAAGAAGAGTTGTATATGATGCAACCAAAGGGTTTTGTCGATCCTAAAAGGTGATAACAAAGTGTGCAAACTCCAGAGATCCATCTATGGACTGGTGAAAGCATCTCGGAGTTGGAATATACGCTTTGATAAGATGATCAAAGCATATGGTTTTGTACAGACTTATGGTGAAGCCTGTATTTACAAGAAAGTGAGTGGGAGCTCTGTAGCATTTCTGATATTATATGTAGATGACATATTACTAATCGGAAATGATATAGAATTTCTGGATAGCATAAAGGGATACTTGAATAAGAGTTTTTCAATGAAAGACCTCGGTGAAACTGCTTACCTATTGGGCATTAAGATCTATAGAGATAGATCAAGACGCTTAATTGGACTTTCACAAAGCACATACCTTGACAAAGTTTTGAAGAAGTTCAAAATGGATCAAGCAAAGAAAGGATTCTTGCCTGTGTTACAAGGTGTGAAATTGAGAGAGCCATACATGAATTAAAATTTGATAGAATACTCTATGTGCTTCACTTATATCTTTTGAGCTAGATAATTTTTCTCTATGTGCTTCACTTATATCTTTTGAGCTAGATAATTTTGCTCTATGTGCTTCACTTATATCCTTTGAGCTAGATAATTTTGCTCTATGTGCTTCACTTATATCTTTTGAGCTAGATAAGTTTGCTCTATGTGCTTCACTTAGATCTTTTAGAGCACGGTGGTGGATTCGTTTTAAAGAAACTATTGATCTCTGATGCTTCACTTAAATTAATTTGAGAGTCTCTTAATAGCATGGTAATTTTCCTAATAATAATATGCTTGGTATTCAAGATTTGTGAAACTTTCTTTTGAGTGTGTTTAATACTAAGAATAGATTGAAGCATGATAATTGTTTTGAGATATGGAGGTGATAATATTAAAGTCATGCTAGTTGAGTAGTTGTGAAATTAAAGAATACTTGTGTTGAAATTTGTGATTCCTGTAGCATGCACGTATGGTGAACCGTTATGTGATGAAGTCGGCGCATGATTTATTTATTGATTGTCTTCCTTATGAGTGGCGGTCGGAGACGAGCGATGGTCTTTTCCTACCAATCTATCCCCCTAGGAGCATGCGCGTAATACTTTGCTTTGATAACTTCTAAATTTTTGCAATAAGTATATGAGTTCTTTATGACTAATGTTGAGTCCATGAATTATACGCACTCCCACCCTTCCACCCTTGCTAGCCTCTCTAATACCGCACACCTTTCGCCGGTATCATACACCTACCATATACCTTCCTCAAAACAGCCACCATACCTACCTATTATGGCATTTCCATAGCCATACCCAGATATATTGCCATGCAACTTTCCACCATCTAGTTCATCATGACACATCCATCATTGTCATATTGCTTAGCATGATCATGTAGTTGACATAGTATTTGTGGCAAAGCCACCGTTCATAATTCTTTCATACTTGTCACTCTTGATTCATTGCATATCCCGGTACACCGCCGGAGGCATTCATATAGAGTCATACTTTGTTTTAGTGTCGAGTTGTAATCATTGAGTTGTAAATAAATAGAAGTGTGATGATCATCATTCAATAGAGCATTGTCCCAAAAAAGGAGAAAGGCCAAAGAAAAAAGAAGGCCCCAAAAAATATATAAATAAATAAATAAGGGGCAATGCTACTATCCTTTTTTTCACACTTGTGCTTCAAAGTAGCACCATGATATAGCAAGTCTCATATATTGTGCTTCAAAGTAGCACCATGTTCTTCATATAGAGAGTCTCATATATTGTCACTTTCATATACTAGTGGGAATTTTACGTTATAGAAATTGGCTTGTATATTCCAATGATGGGCTTCCTCAAATTGCCCTAGGTCTTCGTGAGCAAGCAAGTTGGATGCACACCCACTAGTTTCTTTTGTTGAGCTTTCATACATTTATAGCTCTAGTGCATTCGTTGCATGGCAATCCCTACTTTCTCACATTGATATCTATTGATGGGCATCTCCATAGCCCGTTGATATGCCTAGTTGATGTGAGACTATCTTCTCCTTTTTGTCTTCTCCACAACCACCATTCTATTCCACCTATAGTGCTATATCCATGGCTCACGCTCATGTATTGCGTGAAGATTGAAAAAGTTTTGAAAAAGTTAGAGTATGAAACAATTGCTTGGCTTGTCATTGGGGTTGTGCATGATTTAAATATTTTGTGTGGGGAAGATGGAGCATAGCCAGACTATATGATTTTGTAGGGATAACTTTCTTTGGCCATGTTATTTTGAGAAGACATAATTGCTTTGTTAGTATGCTTGAAGTATTATTATTTTCTATGTCAATATAAACTTTTGTCTTGAATCTTTCTAATCTGAATATTCATACCACAATTAAGAAGATTTGCATTGAAATTATGCCAAGTAGCACTCCGCATCAAAAATTCTCTTTTTATCATTTACCTACTCGAGGACGAGCAGGAATTAAGCTTGGGGATGCCTGATGCGTCTCCAACGTATCTATAATTTTTGATTGCTCCATGCTATATTATCTACTGTTTTGGACTATATTGGGCTTTATTTTCCACTTTTATATTATTTTTGGGACTGACCTATTAACTGAAGGCCCAGCCCAGAATTGCTGCTTTTTGCCTATTCCAGTGTTTCGGGTAACAGAATATCAAACGGAGTCCAAACGGAATAAAATCTTCAGAAACGTGATTTTCTCACCGAGCGTGGTCCAGGAGACTTGGACCCTACTGCAAGGGATCAAATGGGTGGTCATGAGGGTGGGGGCGCCCTCCCCCTAGGGCGCGCCCCCTCCCTCGTGGGCCCCTCGGTGCTCCACCGACGTACTCCTTCCTCCTATATATACACACGTACCCCCAAACGATCAGAACAGGAGCAAAAACATAATTCCACTGCCGCAACTTTCTGTATCCACGAGATCCCATCTTGGGGCCTGTTCCGGAGCTCCGCCGAAAGAGGGCCGTCATCACGGAGGGCTTCTACATCATCATAGCCCCTCCGATGAAGTGTGAGTAGTTTACCTCAGACCTTCGGGTCCATAGTTAGTAGCTAGATGGCTTCTTCTCTCTCTTTGAATCTCAATACAAAGTTCTCCCCCTCTCTTGTGGAGATCTATTCGATGTAATCTTCTTTTTGCGGTGTGTTTGTTGAGAACGATGAATTGTGGGTTTATGATCAAGTCTATCTATGAATAATATTTGAATCTTCTCTGAATTCTTTTATGCATGATTGGTTATCTTTGCAAGTCTCTTCGAATTATCCGTTTGGTTTGGCCAACTAGATTGGTAGTTCTTGCCATGGGAGAAGTGCTTAGCTTTGGGTTCGGTCTTGCGGTGTCCTTACCCAGTGACAGAAGGGGCAGCAAGGCACGTATTGTATCGTTGCCATCGAGGATAACAAGATGGGGTTTATTTCATATTGCATGAATTTATCTCTCTACATCATGTCATCTTGCTTAAGGCATTACTCTGTTTTTAACTTAATACTCTAGATGCATGCTGGATAGCGGTCGATGAGTGGAGTAATAGTAGTAGATGCAGAATCCTTTCGATCTACTTGTCACGGACGTGATGCCTATATACATGATCATGCCTAGATATTCTCATAATTCAGCACAATTCCATCAATTGCTCAACAGTAATTCATTCACCCACCGTAGAATACTTATGCTCTTGAGAGAAGCCACTAGTGAAACCTATGGCCTCTGGGTCTATTCTCATCATATCAATCTCCATCACTTTTATATTGTTTTGCTATTTACGTTGCCTTTACTTTTTAGCATCTTTATATCAAAAATACCAAAAACATTCTATCTATCAGATCTCACTCTCGTAAGTGACCGTGAAGGGCTTGACAACCCCTAATCGTGTTGGTTGCGAGTAGCTATCGCTTTGCGCAGGTACGAGGGTCTTAAGCGTGGGCTCCTACTGGATTGATACCTTGGTTCTCAAAAACTGAGGGAAATACTTACGCTGCTCTGATGCATCATCCCTTCCTCTTCGGGGAAAACCAATGCAAGCTCAAGACGTAGCACAAACCACCCAAGGGCTTTTTTGGCCGGTATTGGATTGTTTAGGGGGTAATGGAACAGAAGAAAAACAAGAGGGGGTTAAGTGGACCAAAGTTTCTTCAGGGTAGGGGTTATGTGAACCAGTTTCTTTAGCGTAAAACCGCCTTTGACCATTGCCACATCGGCACTAGCTCGAGGCAAACCACCCAAGGGCGTTTTTTGGCCGGTATTGGATTGTTTAGGGGGTAATGGAACAGGAAAAAAACATCAACGGTTTATGTGAACCACCAAGTTCCTTCAGGGAGGGGTTACGTCAACCACCAAAATTTCTTCAGGGTAAAACCACATTTGACCATTGCCACGTCAGCACTAGCTCGAGGCAAACCACCCAAAGGCGCTTTTTGGCCGGTATTGGATTGTTTAGGGGGTAATGGAATAGGAAAAAAACATCAGCGAATTATGTGAACCAGTTTCTTTAGGGTAAAACCGCCTTTGGCCATAGCCACATCAACACTAGCTGATGAGGACATCAATACCATTGTTACACTCACAGCCCCTGCTGCTATACACACTGGACCGATTACTAGAGCTCGCGCACGCCAATTGAATTATCAGGTACTTCCGTTTCTTGGTAACGATTCTAATGTTCATGAGAATATGATGCAGCCTAAATTGGATACATTTGTCTTGCTTACAAATGAAGGGCCTAGCTTGGACAAGAAAGATGAACCTTGGAGCAAGTTCAAGCATGGAGATGATGGCATGCGCAAGGGGAATAAGAACGGAGTTACAAGTGATGATTCCAGGACTCTGAAGCCACCATAATGAGTGCATGAAGCATGGGACGAAATATATAAGATGCCACTTCATAAATTTAGTCCAGAGGCTATTTTAGGTGCTGCGTCACCTTATTATTGGGCCAGGCCCATGTATTTTCGAAGTACTTAAGTATAGGCTGTTTTTAGAGTCCGTATGTGTGGGGAAACAAGAGTTAGGGTGGGTTTCAGACCCCTCCACCAAGGGCCACAAAATTCCCCCCTCTCCTCCATATATACAGCCCTTAGGGCATCGTTTAGGCTTTGGGTTTTGTTTAGATTAAAAGTTCGCCATAGCTGCAACTTCGCGTACTTCGTTTGTGTCCAACGACCAGACCAAGACGTCACAGAACCCCACCTTGATCAATAAAGCTTTCATCTTATATTCGCAATATCCAGATTGCAATCTCAGTTTCTTGCTTGTTCTTTGTTTGCTTGCAGGAAACAAACCCTTGTGGTCAGGTTGATCGTGCTCCGGCGTGGTCAATAACCCTCGGAAGTTGGTTTAGCGATTGCTAAGGCGCGACGTCTCACACGTTCGTAGTCGGATCGTCAAGGTCGACTCCCACAGAAAACGATAGCCACCATCTCATCAAAACTTCGGGACACCTTTGCCTCTATCAAGTGGTATCAGAGCAAGAGCATATAATTCTTTATCATAAGTAGAATAGTTTAGACTAGGCCCACTCAATTTTTCGGAAAAGTATGCAATAGGTTTGCCATCTTGTAATAACACACCTCCTAATCCAATTCCACTAGCATCACATTCAAGCTCAAAAGTCTTATTGAAATTAGGAAGTTGGAGTAAAGGAACATGTGTCAACTTATCTTTCAATACCGTGAAGGCTTCTTCCTGTGCGGTACCCCAAACAAAAGGCACATCCTTCTTTGTAAGCTCGTTGAGAGGTGCAGCAATGGTGCTGAAATCTCTCACAAAACGCCTATAAAAACCAGCGAGGCCAAGGAAACTCCTCACTTGTGTGACCGTTTTGGGCTGCGGCCAACTCTCAATAGCTTCAATCTTGGCTTTATCAACTTCAATTCCCTGTGGAGTAACAACATAGCCAAGAAAAGATACTCGGTCGGTGCAAAAGGTGCACTTTCCAAGGTTACCAAACAAACGTGCATCACGTAGAGCAATAAAAATAGCAGGTAAATGTTCCAAATGTTCCTCCAAAGATTTGCTATAAATCAATATGTCATCAAAGTAAACTACCACAAATCGTCCAATGAAAGCACGTAAAACTTCGTTCATTAACCTCATGAAAGTACTAGGTGCATTAGTTAACCCAAAAGGCATGACTAACCACTCATATAATCCAAACTTAGTTTTAAATGTTGTTTTCCATTCATCTCCCAATTTCATACGAATTTGATGGTATCAACTATGCAAATCAACTTTGGAGAATATTGTAGAGCCACTCAATTCATCAAGCATATCATCTAGCCTAGGAATAGGATGACGATAACAAATAGTAATATTATTAATGCCTCTACAATCAACGCACATACGCGACGTACCATCCTTTTTAGGCACTAAAATGATAGGAACAACACAAGGACTAAGGGGTTCGCGTATATAACCTTTGTCGAGCAGTTCTTGTACTTGACGCATAATCTCCTTCGTCTCCTCTGGATTGGTACGGTATGGTGCACGGTTGGGTAATGATGCACCGGGAATTAAGTCAATTTAATGCTCAATCCCTCGAATAGGTGGTAATCCTGGTGGCACGTCTTGTGGAAAGACGTCAGCGAACTCCTGCAAAATGTTAGTGACAGCAGGAGGCAAAGAGGAAGGCACGTCCTCGAATGAAAATAATGCCTCTTTGCACACAAAAGCATAGCAAACAGATTTGCTAAAATCTAGATCATCAATATCAGATTTAGTGGCAAGTAAACATGCACTTTTCAATTTAATTTCAGAAGCAACACTAGATTGTTTATTATTATTAGGCTGCATTTGTTGCTCAAATTCCTTTGCCACAATCTGATTTTCACTCTTTTTTTCTCCTGTTTTGCTTTATTAGCTCTATTAATATCATCTTTCAAAATGGAATCAGGAGTCATAGGAAGCAAAGTAATATTTTTATCCTTACGAACAAGAGTATACTGATTGTTTCTACCATGGTGTACAGATTTTTTATCAAATTGCCATGGTCTACCAAGTAATAAGGAACATGCTTGCATAGGTACCACATCACAATCAACATAATCAGCATATGTAGAGATACTAAAATGCACACGAACAGTACGTGTTACCTTAACCTTGCCGCTGTTGTTGAACCATTGGATGTAGTTAGGATGTGGATGTGGTCTTGTGGTGAGAGATAGCTTCTCCACCATCTCCATGCTAGCCAAGTTATTGCAGCTCCCTCCATCTATGATGACGAGAACAGAACGTTCCTTCACAACTCCCTTTGTATGGAACAAATTATGCCTCTGATTTTGCTCAGCTTGTGTAACCTGCACACTCAAAACACGTTGAGCAACTAAACATTCATACCTGTCAGCATCTTCAGCAGCCATGTATTGCGTCTCATGATCAGAATCATCTCCACCGTGTTCTTCACGTGTAATAAGAGCCAAAGTCTCCTCATCATAGTCACTAGCGGACTCATACCCACCATCCTCAGTAGCAATCATCACACGCTGAGATTGGCATTCTCTCGCAAAATGTCCTCTTCCCTTACAACGATGACAAATAGTATCACTTGTGTGCCCTATTGATGCCATGGAAGAAGAAGAGCTCTGCGCAGGTCCAGCAGGTGTGCTCTTGGCAGATAGTGATGGTTGTGCCTGCTTTCTTGTATCACGGCTGGAGGTGGCACCTGATGGAGGTGCTGGTGGAGTGGAAGTAGAGGATGCACGTGGTGTCCATGGTGAAGATCGACCTGCAGAAAAGTTAGTTCGCGCCAATGCCTGTCGATCCTGCACTTCACGTTCAGCTTTACAAGCAAGATGGAATAAATGAGTGATATTATTATACTCCTTATACTCTAGGATGGTCTGAATCTCTCTATTTAACCCATCCATAAAACGTGCAAGCATAGCTTCATTCTCCTCAACAATACCACATCTAATCATGCCAGTTTGTAATTCCTGATAATATTCTTCTACAGAATTTTTTCCTTGTCTTAAACGCTGCAATTTTTGAAGTAATTCACGTTGATAATATGGTGGAACCCAACGAGTATGCATAGTAGTTTTCAAAGCAGCCCAAGTAGCTGGAATAGGATATAATCTACAATGCTCAGACCACCAAACACATGCAGAACTAGTGAATGCACAAACAGCAGCAGGAACACGTCTCTCCTCGGGATATTGTAAACATGTAAATCGTTGTTCAGTTTCTAACTCCCAAGTAAGATATATATCAGGAACATATCTACCCTCAAATGGTGGAATATTCAATTTTAGTTTAGGGAGATGGTCATGATCTCTTACCTGAGGGTGAGCCCTACCATTGCCATTATTTGCATGTGGATGACCTGGTGGTTGCTATGCTGGTGGTGGCACGTAGTTCTGATTTTGATCAACCTCATCCTCGTAATCTCCAGCAAAATCCTCCTCCTCCGCATCAGCAGCAGGAGCCACAGAAGTATCAACAGCAGCACCAACAGTTTGGCCAGGTGCAAGAGGGAGATGGCTCGCTCGGCGAAGGGCTATTTCACGATGTGTAGGTAGTCGTTGTCGTTGTTGTTGTAGAGGTGCGTGAGGTGCAACCGGTGGTGGTGGTGGAAGACGCGCGAGCAATTCATTAAACCTGTTATCGAGCTTTGTTTCGAACGTCTTCTCCATGCCATCTATCTTCTCCATGGCCTCTTCAAATATGTTTAGCACATCTTGCACCTGTCCACTCATCATTTGCTGAAATTTATCATGCAACTCCTTATTCGTCATGTTCTCCCAGTCAGTCTCGTCGGCTTGTGATCCTGCCATGGTTAGCAACAATAGAAACACACAAGAATATGATCCTACAGAATACTAACAAGAGGTGGTGGTGGTGTCACAAATCCGTCAAGCCAATCTCAAATTCTTACCAGTTCTTACCCAGCAGCAGGCGGTGATCGGCAACCGTCGTAGTCAAAACTCTCAAAGCTTGGATAGAGCGATTACCAGGGAGAGTCAAACGCACGGCGTAGATGTATGTGGAGCTGGGAAGGCTTATAATATGGTAGCAAAAAGGGTCAGCAACAATCAATTCAGAGATGCAAAGTTGAATAAACGCTCAACGACGGTGTTGTGCTGGTCCTAGGCTAGACCGTGCTAGAGACGCGAGCCTAGAACACTAACAAAATCACGGCGCTGCACGTAAACAATGGAGGAGCACACTCTGAATTTTTTTTCATTTTTTCACTTTTTTGCACCTTTTTTCTCTTTTTTTACTCTGCAACAATTTTTTTCGAAAAAGTCTACAAATGGTCTAAAAACTGCCTAGCCAGAATTTTTCAGACTTAGTTTTTTTTTAGTTTGGAACTATTTTTCTACTGCGGGTAGCACGGAATCTCAGGAGTCCTACTCTCTCACGACTCGGAGTATGGCGTGATCTGGAACTCGAAAACAAAGCAACAAATACTGGACTCAGACTAGGACTGGTGGCGGAGATGAATCTGGTGGAACTCGGACTGTGGTGGTATATCTGGACTCGGATTGGTGGTGGTATATGGCGATGGTATATCTAGACTCGGATTGGTGGTAGTATATGGCGATGGTATATGTGGACTCAGATTGGTGGTTGTATATGGCAGCGGCGATGTATATGGTGGGGTGGTGGTATATAATAATGATGATGACGATGGTGCGGCGGCGGCGTGACAACCTGTGAACAGAACACGAAACTCTAAAGAACTAGACGCTAAGACCAGCAACTTGACACGACGATGCAACCGCAAATGCAACAAAGCAAATATAGAAAAGATTATGCAAAGGCTCAGATTCTTTCAGTTTTTTATGTAAGTTTAGGGGGGTAATGAAACAGGAAAAAAACCAATTATTTGAACCACCAAGTTTCTTCAAGCTAGTAAAATGAAAAAAAAATCAATTATCAAGTTTCTTAGTAAAATGAAATTCTTTAAGTTTTTTATGTACCCAAGTTTCTTCAAGGTAGTAAAATGATTTTTTTTCAATTATTTAAGTGCGCAAGCACCATTGCCACGTCTACACTAGATCGAGGCAAACTACCCAAAGGCGTTATTTGGCCGGTATTGGATTGTTTAAGGGGTAATGAAACAGGAAAAAAAACATCAACGGATTATTTGAACCACCAAGTTTCTTCAAGGTAGTAAAATGATTTTGTTTCAATTATCAAGTTTCTTCAAGGTAGTAAAATGAAATTCTTTCAATTATTTAAGTGCCCAAGCACCATTGCCACGTCTGCACTAGATCGAGGCAAACCACCCAAAGGCGTTCTTTGGCCGGTATTGGATTGTTTAGGGAGGGGTAATGAAACAGGAAAAAAAATTAAACGGATTATTTGAACCACCAAGTTTCTTCAAGGTAGTAAAATGAAAAAATTTCAATTATCAAGTTTCTTGGTGAAATGTAATTTTTTTCAATTATTTATGTGCCGAAGCACCATTGCCATGTATGCACTAGATCGAGGCAAACCATCCAAAGACGTTCTTTGGCCTGTATTGGATTGTTTAGGGGGGTAATGAAACATGGAAAAACTTCAATGGATTATTTGAACCACCAAGTTTCTTCAAGGTAGTAAAATGAAAAAAATTCAATTATTAAGTTTCTTGGTATTTGAACCACCAAGTTTCTTCAAGGTAGTAAAATGATTTTTTTTTCAATTATCAAGTTTCTTCAAGGTAGTAAAATGAAATTCTTTCAATTATTTAAGTGCCCAAGCACCATTGCCACGTCTGCACTAGATCGAGGCAAACCACCCAAAGGCGTTCTTTGGCCGGTATTGGATTGTTTAGGGGGGGGGGGGGGGTAATGAAACAGGAAAATAAACTTCAACGGATTATTTGAACCACCAAGTTTCTTCAAGGTAGTAAAATGAAAAAAATTCAATTATCAAGTTTCTTGGTGAAATGAAATTTTTTCAATTATTTATGTGCCCAAGCACCATTGCCATGTATGCACGAGGCAAACTATCCAAAGACGTTCTTTGGCCTGTATTGGATTGTTTAGGGGGGGGGGGGTAATGAAATAGGAAAAAACTTCAACGGATTATTTGAACCACCAAGTTTCTTCAAGGTAGTAAAATGAAAAAAATTCAATTATCAAGTTTCTTGGTGAAATGAATTTTTTTTCAATTATATGTGCCCAAGCACCATTGCTATGTATGCACTAGATCAAGGCAAACCACCCAAAGACGTTCTTTGGCCTGTATTGAATTGTTTAGGGGGGTAATGAAACAGGAAAAAAAATAATGGATTATTTGAACCACCAAGTTTCTTTGGCCTATATTGGATTGTTTAGGGGGGGGGGGGGGGGGGGGGAGGGTAATGAAATAGGAAAAAACTTCAACGGATTATTTGAACCACCAAGTTTCTTCAAGGTAGTAAAATGAAAAAAAATTCAATTATCAAGTTTCTTGGTGAAATGAATTTTTTTCAATTATATGTGCCCAAGCACCATTGCTATGTATGCACTAGATCGAGGCAAACCACCCAAAGGCGTTCTTTGGCCTGTATTGAATTGTTTAGGGGGTAATGAAACAGGAAAAAAAAACAATGGATTATTTGAACCACCAAGTTTCTTAAAATGAAAAAATTTCAATTATCTTAGTGAATTGAAATTCTTTCAGTTTTTTAGGCTCATAAGACCAACGCTCTAACCAACTGAGCTACGGGAGCTTCCCGATTTGATTAAATTTTCTATTTAATTATTCCTAAACTTCTAACCTTCTGCCCTATACGTTCTGTAAACCTAACCTCGGCAGCAACTAATTGGTTTCTGTCGACTCGAAGAACTCAGAATGATAGAATCAGTAGCATCAACTCGGTGCTGAACTGAACACAATCAAGTGTGAACAAGGCATTCTATTTGCTATGGTACTCATAAATATCAAGGTCAACAACATGGAGGACTACAAGTGGTAGCTTATTTATGTACATAAACAATCTCCTAATGTTTTCACTCGTCAATGCATCCATGTCTACAACATCACGATCATCTGTGTACACCCACAGACTGGTCGGCTTCACCTTTTGGAGACAGGCGCGGCAAAAGGGGCACGACTTTGATTTAGCATTCCTGCGAGGAGAGTGAACCTTGTTATGGTCGTCATCAAATCGTATTAAGGGGTCCCGCAAATTGGAACAGAGTGAAGAATGTGACAAGTTAGGCATGAAGAGCATGGATGGAATTGTTTTGCTCGATGACTAACAAACACAATATGAAATCCAAGAAGTGTTAAATAATGACATCAAGAAAGTGAAGCAAATCTCCTGAGGCAATTAAAGCATTGAGCTGAACATCAAAAATTTACTGACAGAACCTGACGAACATATGAGCAGGCTTTGTGTATGTAAATGTTTCTCATAATTAAAGTAAATCTTGGGGCTCTGTTTGGCATAATCTGCATGCATGCAACTGATTGTTGAACTTCCTAAAAAGAAAAGTGATTGTTGAACTACAAAAGTTTACCCTTTTTTATGAGCGTTATGAAATGCATAAAAAAAATAGATTGTGTTTTGGTAATGGAAACAGATTGTTGAACTATAAATAATACCATCACACTAAAGCTCGGGAAACAGGTTGTTAGTTAGATCAGTAGGATAAGGCGTAGATGACCAGATGAACTACTTGACTACATATAAGCTATAAAAAAAATTGCGCAAATGATTGAAGCAATGACTTTTGCAGGCAATCGAATGAGGGAGACCGAGTGAATTTCATACCATTCTTCGAAGCACCTCAAGCACAAAGAGTGCGTACAGTCGGGCAGCACGATTTTAGCGTTCACCTCCAGACAAATCCCACACTCGACCTCCCTCTCCAAATCCAGCTGAGAGAAATCGCCATCCCTTCTCTTGAACTTGTCCACGCACAGTTTCCTTTGCTTCCTGTCGTCCAATTCAGTGATCCCGCTTGGCAGCTGAAGCAACGACGGGAATATAACACCTGCCGCGACGCAAATAATATGGATGAACATGTGGAATCTTCCATGTCTTTTTTTTCTATCTATCTAGGAAAACAGCAGGACTCTGCTGCTTCCATGGTTTTGCTTGGATTGAGAGGTAATAACTATTAAAAAGGTACCGTAGAATTCTCTGATGCTGGCCTCCCTCTCCCAACTTGGCAAGGTCGTCGTGCCATCCTCCGCGTACACCTGCGTTACCAGAAATTTATCAAAATTCAGCCAGCAACCAGATGCGAAGAACTAATCGGACAGAGCAAAACGCTGAAATTGCAGAAGGGCTGCGAGGAAATTCAGTCAGCACCTTGTAAATCATAATCTTGAGGAGGCCGAGCGCGCTGGCGAGTCTACAGTCGGTCCACTGGACGAGGACATGCGCGACGGCGCTGTAGGCCATCCGCATCTGGATGACCGACCCGTCGTAGTCCCTCAGGAACTCCGACGCCCTGCGCATAAAGGAGCAGAGGACGCAGCCAAATTAATCAGCGAGGCACATCAACGACGAAAAGCGCACGCAAAATCTGGGAAATTGAGGAGGGTCGTTGCACTCACAGCGCATTGGCGTGCTCGATGTCGGCCTCGAGGGCCTTGACGGACTCCTGGAACCTCCGCATCGATGAGGCTGATCGATCGACCGCCGGCGAGAACCCTAGCTAAACCTCCTCCTCCTCCCGGCCGCTCCGCTCTGGTCTGGTCTACTCGGGTGGTGATCGGATTGGACTGGATTGTGCTCCGCTGCCTCCCCCTTAAGCTGCGGGCTTGGATTGCTTTCCCACCACTTTTGCTGCGCTCTTTGCTGAGTCCAACTCTAATCCGAGCCGTACTCCTCCTTTTGTTGCCACTCTCGAGGGGTTGGGGAGGCGACGAGGAACAGTGAACGGGGCCCGCGTGGCAGTCCTTTGCGCGATCCAGTGGAACATTAACATCCCTCGTTCACGCGCCAAAAGGGCACGCGGTTTACTCTTCCTCGCTGACAGGTTTGTCCGCTCGTGGGTGGGACCTTCTTGGCATTGAAAGTAGCTAATCGCGTGGGTACATTACTGGTGGAACGAGGCGGAGTTGAGTTTCCTGCCGAGCCAGGGCCCACGGAGAAATATCCGGAAGCAACGTCCACCAACGGGCGCTGCGCCCCGGTGTGCGTCACGCACCAGCTGGCTAACACGTTCGCTGACAGGTGGGTCCAGCAGAAGCCTAGGCCGACATGGCAGTATCGGCCATCGGATGTTTCTTTTTTCAAGGCGGACCGGATGAGGGGCAGTGGATTTGTGGGTCCCGTAGGAGCGGAAGGAGGAAATCCGGGGGCTCCCTTGGTTTTGCTTTGTTTGGGATGCCGGGTGCGGCTCAAGGTGGGGCCGTGGAAACCTTATCTAGGTAGGTTGATGCACTTGACCCCGACCCCGGGCAAAGAACGGTACTCCCTCCTTCCATCTATATAGGGCCTAATGTGTTTTTCGAGGCTAACTTTGACCAAATGTTAGAGCAATAATATTTGACATGCAACTTACACAAAGCACATCATCAAATTCGTATGTGAAAGGAGCTTTCAATGATATAATTTTCACATTATGCATGTCATGTAGTATTAATTTTATCAATAGTCAAAGGCGGTCTTGAAAAACGCATTAGGCCCTATATAGATGGAAGGAGGGAGTAGGTGGTTCGGTCAAGCACTCAAGGTTGTGGTTATCTCGGGACATGCCTTGGCGAATGGTGATTGGGGAGTAATCCAATGGCTCTTTCTTGGACCAGGGGGCAAATGTTTTATCCGTTTTTGTTTACTCCGCATATTACATTTGGTCAAAGTCAAGCTTTGTAAACTTTGACGAAATTTATAGACAAAAATATTAACATGTACAATCACAAAACAATATCATTAGATTCACTATTGAATGTATTTTTGCATCATATAGATTTGTTATCGTAAATATTTATATTCTTTTCTATAAACTTGGTCAAAGTTTACGAAGTTTGACTTCAGTCAACTCTAATATGCAGAGTAAATAAAAACGAAGGAAGTACTAGTTTAGTATCATGCCTTAATTTCAATTTGCTTATCACATCTACCGTGTGGTACAGATGTTTATAGGAGTACTTCCTCTGTTTCTTTAACAACCTTTGTAAACAATTATCATACGTTTATTTACACAGAGAGCACTTTGCATACAAGATTTGTTTTAAGTCAGAAGATGTATAACCATGTTTATATTAAAACTATCGATATCCGCAATACTAAAGATATATATAGTATAAAAGGCATTTCCACGATGCATTTAATGATATTGATTTGATATATTGTGAATGTTGATGTTTTTCTTATGATCTTGGTCAAACTTGTTGAAATTTGACTTATGACAAAATTTATATTCCGGATAAAAAGAAATAGAGACAGTACTCCAACCTGCATGGTTCATGAATCTATTTGATCAAGCGTGATAAGTTAGCAAAGATGGCGTCGACGATGTTGTGTCATATAATGGATGCTAATGCTGGGGAAGCGTACCCTCTTTGGTGTCTTTGGAACGAGCGATCGTTCGCTTTGGGAGGCTCACGCAAGCAGACGGTGTCGCTCGCTCTAGGAGGCTCCCGCAAACAACATTTAAAAAAAATCATGCTACAACCGAAAGATTTGTCATATTAAAAGAAAATATTGTGGTGCTATAGTGAAAATATTATCACGCGTTTCAGGGATTTGTCATGCTGCAAATTGAAAAAAAATGTGAGGCTAAGAGAAGGGGAAGCTGCCCACATGTTCAGAACTCATCATGTTGCAACAGATGAGAATTTTCGTGTTAGCACAAGAGGATTACCATTGTTACATCAAAAAAAATGTTATCAACAGAGCAAGTAGACATACATGTTCAGAAATTGTCATGCTACGGTAGGACAAATTGCCAATGCTAAGAAGAGAAGTTGTCATACATGCTTTCAGTAATTGTCATGACGTTTAAAGGTTTCTCCGAAGTGTAAAACCACCATACCTGACCCACAAACCGAGAAGGAGGATGAAGCGGATGCCAAATATGATGGTCCGCTTATATCCCACTTGGTTGGTGGGGTTACTGGGGTTGGATTGGATGATGCAAGACCCGAGTCCATGTTTTGTGACTTCACACATTTTCATGGAAATCTAAATGGCACTTCTCTAAAAAGAAATAAAATTTGCACAAGAAGGCGAAGAGTTCAACACAAACCCGAGTTCCCGCATGAGAGGCATGTTTTGGAATAGCATATGTCTCTCGGACTTGGCTAAACACAAACACATCAGTGATTGTGTGCGGGAACATAGTTCGGATTTTGTGGCAATTTCCGAGGCTAGCAAGTGTGACTTTCGCCTGGATGTCCTCGATCACCTATCAGGTGGTTTTGACTACACATGGCATAGTCTACCAGCTCGTGGAGGATCTAGAGGAATCCTTCTTGGGATAATGATAACAACCATGGACTTGTTGGCTTTTTTGATTGGTGAATTTCATATAAAATTTCACCTACGGATAGAGCTGATAATTTCACATGGACTCTCGTCGTTGTCTATGGGGTTGCCCAAGATGAGCATAAATCTGCTTTCCTTCGGGAATTGGTAAACCTGGCTAAGAATAGCTCGTACCCGATGCTTATTTGAGGGGACTTTAATATTCTTAGGTACCAGGAAGAGAAAAATAATGACCGCTTCAACACGCATGGCCTTTCCTATTCAATACTGTGATGGACAATTTGGATCTTCGGGAGGCCACTATGTCGGGGCGTCAGTTCACTTGGGTGAACAACCGATTTGTGCTGACATACGAGAAGCTCAATAGGGTACTAATGGATACCGAATGGGAACTAAAATTTCCTGTAGTAACCGTACGACCCCTAGAGCGTATCGAGGCCTTATCGGATCATGCACCCATCATTTTGGATTCTGACTCTACGAACCCAGCCACCAGGCACCCTTTCAAATTTGAATTTGGATGGCTGCATAGGGACGGATTCGTAGACATAATCAAAAATGTTTGGGAGAGGCCCACCATTGGTCGTACACCTATTCAACGATGGATCTTTAAAATAAGAGCCATGAGGCGACACCTCTCTGGATGGGAAAAACACACCAATGAATTTATAAAAAGAAAAGCAAAGGATATGTATCATCATTGAGGACCTGGACAAAATTGCAGAGACATGCACATTATCTCAGCAAGAGATTGAATTGAAAAATCAATCTAATGAGATGGTTGTCCATCTACTACAAGAAGAGGAGATCAAATACTGCCAGAGATCCAAAGCTGATTTCATTTTGATGGGTGGTGGTAAGACAAGATACTTCCAATTGGTCGCCAATGGGTGGCATAGGAAGAAACGTATTTACAGTCTCCAACAAGATGAGGGGCGGATCGAAGGTCAGGAGGAGCTCAAAAATTATATCACAAAATGCTAAAAAGTCTCTTTTCCGAGCGCCGACTGAAGGGAATTTCACCCTTGACGGGACCCGAATATATGATATTCTACATGTCACAGCAGAAGAAAACGATATCCTCACGACACCATTCTCAGAAGAGGAGGTGCGAGCTGTGTTTTTCCAAATGGAACATAACAAAGCTCTAGGCCATGATGGTTTCCCCACAAAATTCTATCAGAATTTCTGGGATATAATCAAGTCTAACCATTTGGAGTTGTTCAATTGTCTTCATGTCGACCGACTTGACCTATTCAAACTTAATTTTGCGAGATTGTCTTGTTGCCGAAGATTAAGGAGGCCGAACGGATTCAACAGTTCATACCCATATGCCTCATTAATGTCAGCTTCTAGATTTTTACCAAAGTGGCGACAAATAGATTAAACTCGGTACCTGATACATCCATTTTGCATCATGTTTTCCTACTGCTATTTATAGTATTTTCAATAAATATAATACTTTGTGAAGCAATTCTAATGCCTTTTCTCTCATAATATGCAAGGTTTACATGAAAAGGGAGATACCGACAGCTGGAATTCTGGACATTTAAAAGCTACGTCAGAGATAGCTATTCTGCACACCTCCAAATGAGCTAAAATTTTACAAAGGTTTATTTTGGAATATATGAAAATTACTGGATAAAAGAAGTACCAGAGTGGGCCACCCAGGTGCCCACTAGGCACCAGGGCGAGCCTACCACCGCTGGCGTGCCCTGGTGGTTTTTCTAGGGCAAATGGGCTTATATACCAAAAGATGGGAACCGGAGGGTGGCCAAGTAGTGGGGGGCCTGGCCACCCTCCGGTGCCCATCTTCTGGTATATAAGCCCATTTCCCTAGAAAAAATAAGAGGAGGACTTTCGAGATGGAGCGCCACCGTATCGAGGCGGAACTTGGGTAGGAGCACTTTTGCTCTCTGGCGGAGAGATTCCGCCCGGGATACTTCCCTTCGGGAGGGGGAAATCAAAGTCGTCATCATCGCCAACAACCCTCTCATCATGGGAGGGCCAATCTTCATCAACATCTTCAACAACACCATCTCATCTCAAACCCTAGTTCATCTCTTGTATTCAATCTTTGTATCAAAACCTCAAATTGGTACCTGTGGGTTGCTAGTAGTGTTGATTACATCTTGCAGTTGATGCTAGTTGATTTATTTGGTGAAAGATCATATGTTCAGATCTATCATGCTATTCAATACCCCTCTGATCTTGAGCATGAATATATTTTGTGAGTAGTTGCTTTTGTTCTTGAGGACATGGGAGAAGTCTTGTCATAAGTAATCATGTGAATTTGGTATTCGATCGATATTTTGATGGTATGTATGTTGTTGATTCCCTTAGTGGTGTTATGTGAATGTCGGCTACATGACACTTCACCATATTTATGCCTAAGGGAATGCATTGTGGAGTAGTTATCAGATGATGGGTTACTAGAGTGACAGAAGCTTAAACCCTAGTTTATGCACTATCCCGTAAGGGACTGATTTAGATTCATATGTTTAATGCTATGGTTAGATTTTATCTTAATTCTTCTTTCATAGTTGTGGATACTTGCGAGAGAGGTTAATCATAAGTGGAAGGCTTGTTCAAGTAAGAACATCACCTAAGCACCGGTCCATCCACATATCAACTTATCAAAGTAGCGAACACGAGTCAAATCAACATGATAAAAGTGACTAGATGAAATTCTCGTGTACCCTCAAGAACGCTTTGCTTATTATAAGAGACCGTTTTGGCTTGTCCTTTGCCACAAAAGGTTTGGGATACCTTGCTGTACTTTATTTACCGTTATCATTACTTGCTCGTTACAAATTACCTTGCTATCAAACTACTTGTTACCGATAATTTTAGTGCTTACAGAAAATACCTTGCTGAAAACTGCTTGTCATTTCCTTCTGCTCCTCACTGGGTTCGGCACTCTTACTTATCGAAAGGACTACCATTGATCCCCTATACTTGTGGGTCATCAAGGCTCTTTTTTGGCGCCGTTGACGGGAAGTTAAGCACTTCTAGTGAGTGGAATTTGGTAAAAAAAACATTTATATTACGTGTTGAAATTTACTGTTACTTGCTACTATGGAAAATCATCCTTTGAGGGGTTTCTTCGGGGTATCTTCACCTCGACCGGAAGCACAAAGAGTTTCTCCTCAACCTACTGCACCCATTAAAAATATTTATTATGAGATTCCTTCAGGTATGATAGAGAAAATGCTGGCTAATCCTTATGCAGAAGATGAAACATTACATCCTGATATGCACCTAATCTATGTGGATGAAATTTGTGGATTATTTAAGCTTGCAGGTTTACCCGGAGATGAAGTTAAGAAGAAAGTCTTCCCTTTATTTTTAAAGGGAAAGACATTGACATGGTATAGGCTATGTGATGATATCAAAACGTGGGATTGGAATCGGTTGAAATTGGAATTTTATCAAAAGTTTTATCCTATGCATCTGGTTCATCATGATCGGAATTATATATATATATATATATATATATATATATATATATATGTATGTATGTATGTATATATATATAGTGTTACTATTCATCATCCAGGGTGCAGAATAAGTTATTCTTCACCCGAGGTAATCTTACGATCATTTTATAATTAAATTACGTTTGGAATTCAAATAGTTATATTCCTATTGATTCACTACGTAAAATTTGACATAAAAAATAAAAATATAGGTTATAAGACAAGAAAAAAATGCAATTTATGTGAAAATATAGATCATAAGACAAGAAAATTTGTAGTTTATGTATATTTAGACTATGTTTTTACGTTTATAATTTTACATAACATAAAATATTTTTTACGGCGATTATATATTTTCTTACGGTCTCTTTTTACATCGGAAATAAGACAAAACTTACGGAACGTAAAATTACGGTGCATTGATGGTAAAATAGAGGGGGGTGAAGAATAACTATTCCTCACCCAGGGTGACGAATAGCGCGACCCTGTATATATATATATATATTGGACTTGTGAGGGAGAAAGTATCGCTTAAGCTTGGGGGAGGCTTAAGTACATGATGTACACAAGCCCCAATCATGAGCTTCGAAAAGAAAAATATCTTATAGAATTTTTAAGCTCGGCTTTCTCATGATGCTCAAACTATACTCGATTCTTCTTCTACTGGCTCCTTTATGAAGAAGACTATTGAATTCATATGGGACATTCTTGAAAGAATTAAACGCAACTCAGAAGATTGGGAACTCGACAAAGGTAATGATTCAGGTATAATACTTGAGTTTGATTGTGTTAAATCTTTTATGGATACCGAAGCTTTTCATAAGTTTAGCACTAAATATGGACTTGGCTCTAAGATAGTAGCTTCGTTTTATGAATCCTTTGCTACCCATGTTGATCTCCCTAAGGAGAAGTGGTTTAAATATCATCCCCCTGTTAAAGAAAAGACTGAGGAACCTGTTACAGTTAAAGAAGAAACTATCATTTATAATGTTGATTCAGTTGTTCCTACTGCTTATATTGAGAAGTCACCTTTCCTTGTTAGGATAAAGGAACATGCTAAGGTTTCAACCGTGATGAAAAAAAGTAATACTAGAGCACCTAGACCCTCTGAACAAATTAAAGTTGAACCTAATGTTGCTATGGTTAAAGATTTCTTGGTCGATAATATTGATGGCATGTTATTTATCTCTATGATGAAGTCACTAGAATTGCTAAACTCGATGATAAAGATAAGAATAAACATGTTGTTGGCATGTATGTTGTCTCAGTTAAGATAGGAGATCATTGTTATCATGGCTTCTGTGATTTGGGTGCTAGTGTGAGTGATATCTCATTTAATTTATATGAAGAAATTATGAATGATATTGCTCCTGCTGAAATAGAAGACATTGATGTTACTATTAAGATTGCAAACAGAGACACTATTACATCACTTCGAATTGTTAGAGATGTTGAAGTCTTGTGTGGAAAAATAAAATACCCTACTGATTTTCTAGTTCTTGGTTCTCCACAAGATGATTTTTGTCCCATAATTTTTGGTAGACCTTTCTTGAATACTCTAAGATTGATTGTGCTAAAGAAACTGTCAGTGTTAATGATGCAGAGCATCCTACAATCATCCCCATGTACACTACGACGAGACCTCGACCTCGAGCATACGCCATTGGACACAAGGTGAACTCATTCCTAAGTCCTTCTCCTTTCTATTCACACGAGACATGGTTGCTACCTAATGTAAAGACACTACATCTGCTCAGGAACCAAGGACTGAAGGACGAAAAATGACCAGCATCAAGACTTGTGTAGAGTTTCGGCCAAGCCCGGAACTTCCGGCCACAGCCCAGAACCTCCGGCCCCCATACCTTCCGGCCAGCCCGGAACCTTCGGCCCTCACCACTTCAGTCGATGCCCGGGTGTGCCAACTCTCTGTTCATCCCGGACCTTCTGGCCCCCAGACTCCAGCACAGCCCGTGCCCCATCAACTCTCGGCTTACCCCGAAATCCGCCCGGAACTTCCGGCCTGCCTGCGCGGAGAGTCTATGGGTCGAGGCCCATGTACCTGTTTCGCCCCTCACTTACCCCTTCGTGGCCCTAGACTATATATACTCCCCCACCTCCACCATTTTAGGGTTAGCATAGGTTTAGCTCATTTGAGATAGAGCTTTGCTCATCCATCCGGATCTAATCCATCGAGAGAGACCGCGGCCTCTACAGAGAAGATCCACCTTGGATTCAAGCCCCCTTCATGGGAAGACCCCTCAAGATGTAGCGATCTGACCTCAGACAGTCCAATCTTTGTGCATAAGTGTCATCCCTGGATTGGTAATGCTGACACACACAATACTTGAAGGATTTATAAAAGAGTGCAATCACACACTTAATACATCGAATGTCTAAAAAGAGAACTTATTACAATAATATGGCTTAGGGCCATCTAAATAAGATAAACGGGGAAGCATCAAAGGTACATGAGTCCATCAACTCTAATGGCATAGTTGACTGCACGACAACGACCTAGCGCACCTTACTCTTCGTCTGAAAAGTCTGCAACATAATACGTTGCAGCCCGAAACGGGTCAGCACATGGAATATGCTGGCAAAATAACACTGTAGAGCAATGAACAAGATAAAGGCTAACACTACATGCATATATGGCTGGTGGAGGCTCTATGGTTATTATGTTTTTGCGAAAAGCCAATTTTTCCCTACAACAAAGGAATATATTTTACTTAACTATCAAGTTGGTCGATAAACATTGAGAAGGTTCCTCCAACTCAATCCCAATTAAAATTAATTAACATCCCAACAAAATTTATTAAGAGTGATGAGATCAAATCAATAATTCAGGTACCAGATACTCAAGATGTCCATAACCGGGGACACGGCTAATCAAGATTAGTTTGTACACTCTGCAGAGGTTTGCGCACTTTTCCCCACAAGACTCGATATCCTCCATTGTATTTCTCGCATTGCATGATGTTTGAGAAACGGATGACCGAGACACAGTCTTTCTGAAGAGGTCCCCTTTAACCGATAGATAGGCCGGTACACCTATAATCCTCTACATCTGCTAGCCCATCATGAAAAGGTTTCCCACAACTTACTCAACTATGCCAGAGCCCATAATGGCTTGTGATTGCACATGAAAGTTTCTAGCATGAATAATCTTATGATCCCTTTGAGCCTAGGTGGCGAACCATAGGATGATCACACGGGTATTCCGGGATATCCCAGGACAACGCTGGATTGCTCCAGGTGCCCAGACAACCACTGGGTGCTCCAGGGTGCCTCTACCAATCCACCCAGATGTGTATTTAAGTAGCCACCTTAAGTTAACCATTAATTAACAACTCTCACATCTGTCATGGATACACTCAACCAATCCACGTCTACAAGCATAGCATAGCAATATAATCATAACGTAGAAGTAACTCCCAGGGTTTTGATATAAAGGGCAATAGGTTCTACCACATCAACTAATTCCCAAAACCCACATGTTAAATCAGATCGTACTCATGCAATGTTTGAGGATTGGACTAATGCATAAAACTGAGTATAAAATGATATGATCAAAGTGTTACTTGCCTTGCTGATGATCTGCAAACCCTAGAGACTCGTAGTAGCACGCTTCACACTCCGGAAAATCTATCGCAAACAATAGCATACATATGCAATCAAGCATAGATGCAAGGGTAAAACTCAAATAAGAAAACATCCCAACTGAAATTTCAACTGAAGAGCCTCGATTTGCAAAAAGAATCAATCGAATCGGAGCTACGAAACTCGAACTACGATCAAAAGAAGTTCAAATTCAAATCTGCTTGAAACCAAATTTTAAATTGTCAAAATCATGTTCAAGTTGGTTAACTCAAAAGAGGGGTTCGAGACGAAGATTTTGGCATTGGTTTCATTGGATTTGGACAAACGGTTAAAAAGTTTTGAGGGTTTGAAGATCAGGGGCTAATCTGCGATAAAAATAATCATGTATAGGTCCCTGGCAAAAAAATAGAAAAATAAAAATCTATCAGACGAACGTCTGCTAACAGAGACAAACGAACGAATTCGTTCGTTATAAGAACTAAACGAACAAACGTTCGCAGAATAGATCTGAACCGAAGAAAAACCGATCTAAAAAACCTAATTAGATATAGCGTTTACCGAATAAACCGAAGAAAACCGCACAAAAACCGGTCGGCGGCGGCGGATCCGAACAGCGATGGCAGCGAGCGGCGTCGGCGTTGGCACGGGCTTCGGGCGACGGCGGCAGTGGCAGGCGGCAGCGGCTAGCGCGGGTGGCGGCTGCGGGCTTGCGGTGGCGGGGCGAAGTGGGGAGGCGAGGGGGCTCCGTTGGCGGCTTATAAAGGGGGTGGGGCGGCGGCTTGCTTGAGGAGGGGGCCCGCCCTGGGAGGAGTCCGGCTCGGACTCCCCTCGGCGTCTGTGCGCGGCACGACGGTGGGGAAGGCGGCGACGCGCGTGAGTGGGCTGGCTGGGCTTCGGCCCAGGCGGTCCGAGATTTTTTTTAATAAATTCCGCCAAAGAAAAATCCTAATAAAATATAAAAAAATATAAAAATGCCAAAAACAATTTTCGCCGTCTAAATGAAATATTTAGAACAAAGTGAACATTTTTCTGGCCTAAGAATGCAGTTTTGAAAAATGCATATTTTTTTCTAATTCAAATAAAACCTCGAATACAATCCAAATAAAATATTTATTTGATTTTAAAATTTTTCCTCCAGTATTTCTCTCTTTTTGAAGAAGTCATATTATCTTCTCTCTTTTTATTTTGATAATTGAAATATTCAAAGAGAAAAATATTAAAACCAAAATGATCCTCTTTTCAAATTTTAGAAAAAAATTAAAATATGAAAATCATGAAATCCCCAACTCTCTCCGTGGGTCCTTGAGTTGCTTAAGATTTCTAGGATCAAAGCCAAAATGCAAATAAAATATGATATGCATACGATGACCTATGTATAACATCCAAATTGAAAATTTGGGATGTTACAAACCTACCCCCCTTAAGATGAATCTCGCCGTCGAGATTCGGATTGGCTAGCAAATAGGTGAGGGTGGTCTTTCCGTAGGTCTTCCTCTCGTTCCCATGTGGCTTCATCCTCGGTATGGTGGCTCCACTGAAGTTTGCAAAACTTGATAACCTTGCTGCGCGTAACTCGGTTGGCAAACTCGAGAATCTTGACAGGTTTCTCCTCGTAGGTTAGGTCACTGTCCAACTGAATTGCTTCCAGGGGCACTGTATCTCTCAGAGGAATATCGAGCATCTCTACATGGCACTTCTTCAACTGGGAAACGTGAAACACATCATGAACTCCTGACAATCCTTCGGGTAAATCCAACTTGTAGGCTACCTCTCCCATACGTTCCAAAACTCGGTATGGTCCTACAAATCTCGGGGCTAAATTTCCCTTAACTTCAAATCGTTTCACTCCTCACAAAGGTGACACCTGAAGATATGCTCTATCTCCGATTTCATAGACTACCTCCTTGCGTTTTGAGTCTGCATAACTCTTCTGCCTGGACTGGGCTACCTTCAGTCTATCTCGAATCAACTTAACCTTCTCTTCAGACTATTTGATCAAATCTGGTCCAAACAACTGACGGTCTCTAACTTCATCCCACATCAACGGTGTCCTGCACCTTCTCCCACACAAGCTTCGAAAGGTGCCATCTTCAAACTGTCTTGGTAACTTTTGTTGTATGAGAACTCCGCGTAAGGCAAATTATTATCCCAACTAGATCCATAATCTAGCGCACAAGCTCTCAACATGTCCTCCAGAATCTGTTTGACTCTCTCGGTCTGTCCATCTGTCTGCGGATGAAAAGCTGTACTGAACTCTAGCCTGGTACCCAAAGTCTGGTGCAACTGATTCCAAAACTTTAAAGTAAACTGAGTCCCTCTATCGGATACGATGGTCCTCGGAACTCCATGCAGACATACGATCTTGGTCATATATATCTTGGCCAACTTCGAACTCATATAGGTGGTTTTCACTGGGATAAAGTGAGCTACTTTGGTCAAACGATCCACTACTACCCAGATAGAATCATACCCTGATCGAGTCCTGGGTAATCCGGTGATGAAATCCATGCCAAGCTTGTCCCACTTCCATTCGGGGATTGGCATAGGCTCAAGTAATCCTGCTGGCTTCTGATGTTCCACCTTCACTCTCTGACATACATCACATACGGCTACATACTCAGCAATATCCTTCTTCATACCAGTCCACCAGAAACGCTCCTTCAAATCCAGATACATCTTGGTGTTTCCGGGGTGTATCGAGTATGGCGAGTCATGAGCTTCCTGAAGTATCAACTTCCTGATCTCCGCATTATTGGGTACATAAACACGGTATTCAAACCATAAAGTCTCATGCTCATCCTCACGAAAACCTTTGGCTTTTCCTTTGCTCATATTCTCCTTTATCTCAGCAACTTCCTTGTCATCCTTCTGAGCTTCTCGAATCCTTCCCAATAATGTTGACTGAACCTCCATTGCTGCAACAAAACCTCTAGGAACTATCTCCAAATGAAGCTCCCTGAGATCTTTGGCTAACTCCTTTGGTAATCCTCCGCTTACGAGGGTATTGACATAACTCTTCCGGCTCAAAGCGTCTGCTACTACATTGGCTTTACTTGGATGATAGTGTAGCTTCATATCATAATCCTTTATAAGCTCCAACAATCTCCTTTGCCCGAGATTCAACTCCTTCTGCATGAAAATGTACTTTAAACTCTTTTGATTCGTGTACACATCACAACGATTTCCAATAAGAAAATGTCTCCAGGTCTTGAGTGCATGCACTACGGCTGCTAAGTGCAAATCATGTGTGGCATAATTCAATTCATGTGGTCGAAGCTGACGTGAGGCATATGAAACAACTCTTCTGTCTTGCATAAGTACACCTCCAAGTCCTAAGCGAGAGGCATCGCAATACACTTGGAAATCCTTGCGTATATCCGGCAGAATCGGCACTGGGGTTGTAACCAAACATTTCTTCAACTCCTGAAAACTTGCCTCACATTCATCTGTCCATTTAAACTTAGTGTCCTTCTTCAACAACTCCATCACGGGCTTTGAAATCTTGGAAAATTTCTCAATGAATCTCCGGTAATATCCCGCGAGTCCTAGAAAACTGTGGATCTCTCTGACTGAGGTGGGTGCCAACCACTCGATGACTGATTGAACCTTGGTAGGATCTACTGCTATACCTTCTCCTGATATAACATGTCCAAGAAATCCAACTTCCTTCAACCAAAACTCACACTTGCTGAACTTGGCATATAACTGATGTTCCCTGAGCTTCTCGAGAACTAAACGCAAATGCTCCTTCTCTTCCTCTTCATTCTTCGAGTATACCAAAATATCATCAATGAATACCACAACAAACTTATCCAAGAACTCCATGAACACCTTATTCATCATACTCATGAAATAGGCAGGGGCATTGGTCAATCCAAATGACATTACCATGTACTCATATAGCCCGTACCTTGTGGTAAAAGTTGTCTTAGGTATATCCTGTTCTCAGATCTTTAGCTGATGGTACCCCGATCGCAGATCGATCTTGGAAAATACTTTAGCTCCTTGCAGCTGTCAAACAAATTATTGATCATCGGTAGGGGGTACTTATTCTTGATCGTCACTTCATTTAATGCGCAATAATCAACAACCATTCTCAAAGAACCATCCTTCTTCTCAACTAAGAGCACTGGGGCTCCCCACAGTGACGAACTTGGTCGAATGTAACCTTTCTCCAATAACTCTTTAATCTGCTTCTTAATCTCCTCCAGATCATTTGCGGGCATCCGGTATGGCCTCTTTGATATTGGTCTGGTGCCTGGCAATAGCTCTATCAAAAATTCTATGTCTCTATCTGGCGGCATGCCTGGTAGTTCCTCTGGAAATACATCCGGGTAATCCTTCACTACAGGCACTTCCTCCTGAACAACTCCTGAGAGGGAATTTACTTGGGTCCTCCTTGTCACATGCCTGGATACATACTTAATTCTTTTTCCCTCCGGGGTGGTGAGAAAAATTGACTTACTGGTGCAATCGATGTTTCCTCCATACATCGATAGCCAATCCATGCCTAGTATCATATCCAACCCTTGTGACTCCAGAATTATTAGGTCTGAGGGGAAAACATGCCTACCTATGGTCAATGGCATCTGAAAACATCCTTTGCTTGCCATATACTCCGCTCCTAGCGAGCTTACTAGCATAGGTGTCTTAAGAACTTTGGTGGGCAACTTATACTTATCCACAAATCCCCTTGAAATGTATGAATGTGATGCACCAGTATCAAAAAGAATGATTGCAGTAAATGACTTAACCAAAAACTTACCTATAACTGCACCTGGATGTTCTTCAACCTCCGCCACGTTAACGTGGTTCACATGTCCCCTGTTGAAAGGGTTGGGCTTCTTCCCAGAGCTTCCATTGCCATTTCCGTTCTTTGCTTCAGAACACTCGGTGGCGTAGTGTCCAGTCTTCCCGCACTTGAAACAAGTAATGTGACTTAGATCCTTCTTGACGGGTGTTACTGGGTTGGAACGGTTCTGGCTGCTGCTTCCTCCATTCCCATTCCCATTCTTGGGGCCATTGTGATTATGCGAACTTCCTCCATTGTGAGTGTGGCCTCCATGGTTGTGGTGGGTGTGTCCTCCCGAGTTCGGGGTAAAACGAGGTCTTTGCTGAGCTCCTGAATTGTACTTCCCTTGTCCATATTTCCTTTTGCGGCTCTCTATCTATTGTTGCTTCCCTTCAATCATAAGAGCCATGTCTACCAACTCCTGGTAGTTAGCAAGTTTCCACCATCAACTGCATGCTCAGCTCATCATTCAGTCCTTCCATAAACTTCTCCTGCTTCACGGCATCTGTGGCCACATCATCCGGGGCATAACAAGCTAACTTACTGAACTCATCCACGTACTGCCCCACAGTACGATTTCCTTGGCATAAGTTGCGAAACTCACGCTTCTTCATGCTCATAGCTCCAGTTGAGACATGTGCAGTGCGAAAATCTTGCTGAAACTGATCCCAGGTGATATTGGCTATAGGGAAAGTGGATGTGTAATTCTCCCACCACGAGGTTGCGGGTCCATCCGGTTGGTGTGTGGCAAAACGCACCTTCTCCGCATCTATGCAACCTGCAGTGGTCAACTCCCTTCCAATCATGCGTAGCCAGTCATCAGCAACAATTGGCTCGGTGCTATTGGAAAACACCGGCGGATTCAACCTCAGAAAATGGGCTAAGTTGTCAACTGGAGGTGGTGGCGGTGGGTTGTTGTTATTGTTGTTGTTGTTGTTGTTGTTGTGGTTGCCTTGGTTCTGGACTAGTAGCTGCATCAAGGCATTTTGTTGTTGAATCAACTGAGCGAGCTCCGGTGGGAAGACAAATCCGGGGTCACATCTCGGAGGCATCTGATGGGTTTAGAGGGGAGAGATTATAATAGAATGAGGTCTAAGGAGAAAACACTACCCATATGCACATGAGGCAAACACATTCATATCACGCCACTCAAATCAAACAAGGGCATACAATCGATCTAGCTACCATTACAAAAACTCGGACTACTACTATATACATGGGGGAATACTACTGATAATATGGTGGTCATCTAGAAATTTTGATCGGTGGAAGACTCCATGATATCTGCTCCAGCTTCATCTTCATAATCATCATCACTACTGTCGGGGGCGGAATATGTGTCGTTGATGATGATGTAGTCTTCGGGATGGTCGTCATCTCCTCCTGGCACGGGGCTCCCATGAACACTCCTAGCTTCCTCGTCAGGTCGTCATTCTTTTCTACTAGCACTGCAATTTCCTCCTCGTATCTGTCGCGTGTAGACTTGAGTTCCTCTTCAAGCTCCGTGTTCCTAGTCATCACTGTTGTGGTTTTGTCACGGCAGATGTCCTAGAGAAAGGACTTAGTCGTGGAGTCATCGCGACGGGTTAGCTTGAAGGGGTTAAAGCGGACACAAGGACGCAAGAGAGTTTATACTAGTCCAGCCCCTTCAATGAAGGGAAAAGCCTACGTCTAGTTGTGATGGAATTGATGGGGTTTTGTTGACTAGGGAGCAAACAAGCTTCGCCTATGTCTCGAGTTGTTGTCCGTTGTCCTTGAACCGCTGCCGGGTCGTCCCCTTATATACACGGGTGACTCTCGTCGGCTTACGGAGTCCCAATACCGGCTCATAGATGTGTCCGGTTTGGTCTCTTCTTATTCCTAACTTACAATACAGGTTAACTACTAACCAGTGGCGGATGAACTGACCAGCATAAAGTGGCACGTGCATGCCATGACTACTGCTATCTTTGGTAAGCCAGTTTGCCTTCTGACAGAGTCACCGGTTTATTAACCCTTTATGGTATTTCAGGGACACGCATTGGTCACTTGGGGTCAGATGTGCAGAAGAAACTAAAAGCCGCCTATACATTGGTTGAACAATTGTATACTGGTGCAAAACGGATCATCTATACCGCATCTCATAACAAACCGGCGCCCACTTTGATTCAAGATACTCTGATGAAACTTTCGGTGCTTCCTGCCCGGGTTGAAGAGCTGAAGAAATATGCTGCTCGAACCGGTGCAATCAATGCCTTAATCCGGGCAAAAGCCTGGGTGCCAGATTTTGATCCTATTGAAGCAGCTCAGGGCTATCCCAGCTTGAAGGAAGATGGGTCAGAATTTGGCGAAGCGGATCTGCGAGCAATAAACCGGGAGGTACGTCCGCTAGCTTGTCAACTGGCTGAGGAAGCAGACTTGTCTCATTATCAAGCCCAATATGACAGCAGAACAAGCGAATAGTTGCACCAATCCATGAATCGGAAAATCTGATCCCTCCAATCCGTAAGCATACTTACGCTCCCGATATTGACCCGTCATTGATGATCCATGATGAAGCTGTTTTTCAAGCATTAATGGGAATCGACTGGACAACTGTGGATTTCCAGCCACTGGGTAGAGAAACGGAGGCTGAAGCGGCGCAGGATGACCCACAACCATCAGGCCAGGCTGGTGACCAAACTTGAACCAGAAGCCGGTTTTAAATTGCCTCTCCTTTGCGAAAAACAATTATATTATTATGGGCACCATGTTGCCTTGTAATAGGCTAGCTGATACCTTTGATGTTGATATGCCTTCATGCATAATTTGTTCTTCCTGTGGTAATGAACTTTCCAAAACACTTTTTGAAATAAAAAATTCGTCAAGTGCCACCACGATTGTACCGTCAGGCGGAATATGATGTCTGCATATATGAAATCAAAACAAAATTTTAAGTATATGATCAAATTTTTGAGATACATAATACCTGCCATCATTGAGTGTGAAGTTGGCTTGGCCAATCTTGAAGCGGAGTTTTGCAAACCCACACTGTTGGAGGAGATAACAGCTCCTGTATATATATATGACGCTGGTTTACCATGTAAACCGTGCTGGGTTATAATAAACACCGTGTTACTCCATAAGAGGATGTTAACAACAAGGATCAAACCAGACAAATAGTCTTCGGATTGACGTGAACTGTGTTCCATCAATTGATTGGTTAAAAAACTTTTTCGGTTTAAAAAACACAATGAAAATCAAAAAAAACCTTCAAAGAAAAGTGTGAAGCAAAAGCAACGACAAAACCGTTTGCCAAAAAAGGTTTATTTAAGCTGATCAAATGGCGTTACCATGGCCAAACACGACCAAGCTCCCGTTAGGTGTAACTATGGTTCTAGTCAGCCAGGTCCCCAAATGAAACCGTGGCATTTATGCCGACCAAATGGCATGGTCATGGTTCGGGTTCGACCAAGCCCCCAAGTGATTCTGTGGCCTTAGGCCGATCAAGAGGCATGACTGGTTCAGACATGACCAAGTCCCCAAGTGATCTGGTGGCTCTCGCCTATCAAGAGGCATGGTATTGGTTCGGACACGACCAATCCTCCAAGTGATATAACACAATGCTTTTAGCAAAGCGAACTCAAGGGGTAAACCGGAGGCCGCTTTAGAGCAACTCTGTGTAACCTCACATGATGTAAAAGAACAGATACCCCGCTTTAGCTGAGGTTCCGGTTTATTATATTTAATCATAATATATACATTGTCGTAATATGTACATAAGTATAGCCAATGGCTCATGTATAGTAAGGGCGAAGATGAGCTATATTCCACGGCCTGTTAGTCTCCTCCTCTGATGTACGTGAGTCCTTATGCTCTCGAATATCGATCAGATAGTACGACCCGTTGTGCAACGAAAGGCCCCTCCCAAGGTGGGGATAGCTTATGCATATCAGTCTGATCTTGGATGAGCCGAAGCACCAAATCTCCTTCCTGAAAGGTTCTGGTTCTGACCCCGCGACTGTGATAACAATGAAGATCCTGCTGGTAAATCACCGATCGGGCGGCTGCGATGTCACACTCTTCATCCAACCGGTCCAAAGCATCTTGTCGTGTTGTCTCGTTGTCCGCTTCAATATAAGCCGTGACACGAGGTGAATCATGACGGATATCACTGGGGAGAACCGCCTCCGCTCCATAAACCATGAAGAACGGTGTGTATCCTGTTGATCTGTTGGGTGTTGTATTGATGCTCCATAACACAGATGGTAATTCTTCTACCCAACAACCCGGCGTTCTCTGCAAAGGAACCATGAGCCGGGGCTTGATGCCTCTCAAGATCTCTTGATTAGCTCTTCAGGTGCTTGAGACTTAACCACTGTCTGAGGCACATACTTCAAACCGTACGGCCCTAGCTCTATGGCCCACTTTGTAATCCGGCCAGTTGCTTCCCGGTTCTGGATGATATCTCCCAAAGGAGCAGAACTGACCACCATAATTGAGTGCCCTTGGAAATATTGTTTAAGCTTCCGGCTTGCCATAAAAACTCCATACACCAGCTTCTGCCAATGCGGATACCTTTGCTTGGACTCAATGAGCACCTCGCTGATATAATAGACCGGGCATTGAAACAGATGCTCCTTACCTGCCTCCTTTCGCTCCACCACAATAGCTACGCTGACTGCCCGAACATTAGCAGCAACATATAGCAGTAACGGCTCCTTGTCAATGGGAGCGGCGAGCACAGGCGGATTGGCCAATTGCTGCTTTAAGTCCTCAAATGCTTCATCAGCAGCAGAACTCCAGACAAACTGATCCGTCTTTTTCAACATCTGATACAAAGGGATTGCCCTCTCACCCAGGCGACTGATAAACCGGCTTAGCGCTGCAATCCGGCCTGCCAGGCGTTGAACATCGTTGATACACTTCGGTTTAGCCAGGGAGGTGATAGCCGTGATCTTCTCCGTATTAGCCTCAATTCCCCTGTTGGACACTAGAAAACCCAATAGCTTGCCCGCCGGTACACCAAAGACACACTTGTCTGGATTAAGCATCATCTTGTATGTTCTCAGGTTATCAAAGGTTTCCTTCAAATCATCAATCAGAGTCTCCTTCTCCCTGGATTTAACCACGATATCATCCACGTAAGCATGTACATTACGGCCAATCTGCTTGTGAAGACAATTTTGTACACACCGTTGGTAAGTTGCCTGGGCACTCTTGAGCCCGAAGGGCATAGACATAGCAGAAGGCTCCAAAGGGAGTTATAAATGTTGTCTTCTCCTGGTCCTTAACTGCCATTTTGATCTGATGATAGCCAGAATACGCATCCAAAAAACTTAAACGCTCACAACCCGCCGTAGCATCAATAATTTGATCAATACGGGGGAGGGAAAAAGGATCTGCTGGACAAGCTTTATTAAGATCTGTGTAATCCACACACATGCGCCAGGTGCCATTTTTCTTGAGGACCAGCACCGGATTGGCAAGCCACTCAGGGTGAAAAACTTCAACAATAAAGCCAGCTGCTAAGAGCCTGGCTACCTCTTCTCCAATCGCCTTGCGTCTTTCTTTGTTAAACCGGCAGAGGAACTGTTTCACCGGTTTATATTTAGGATCCACATTAAGTGTGTGCTCAGCGAGTTGCCTCGGTACACCTGGCATGTCGAAGGGCTTCCATGCAAAAATGTCCCGATTCTCATGGATGAACTCGATGAGCGCGCTTTCCTATTTCGGATCCAAGTTGGCACTGATGCTGAACTGCTTGGACGAATCACCAGGTACGAAGTCAACAAGCTTAGTTTCTGCTGCCGATTTGAACTTCAGGGCCGGATCATGCTCCGTAGTTGGCTTCTTCAATGGAGTCATGTCCGCCGGATCAACATTGTCTTTATAGTACTTCAACTCCTCGGTGGCACAAGCCGACTCTGCATAAGCCGCATCTCCTTCCTCGCATTCCAAAGCGATTTTGCGGCTTCTGTGAATCATTATTGTCCCCTTGTGACCCGGCATCTTGAGCCGCAAATACACATAACAGGGCCGAGCCATAAACTTGGCGTATGCCAGTCGCCCGAACAGGGCATGATATGGACTTTGGATTTTCACCACTTCAAACGTCAATGTCTCCGACCTGGAATCATGATCATCCCCAAAGGCCACTTCCAGAGTATCTTACCAACGGGATATGCTGATCTGCCAGGCACTACACCGTGGAATACTGTATTAGACGGTTTGTGATTCTTATCTGTTAGTCCCATACGACGGAAGGTCTCATAGTACAGGATGTTAATGCTGCTCCCTCCATCCATGAGCACCTTGGTGAACTTATAACCTCCCACCTGAGGCGCCACCACCAGAGCCAACTGACCCGGATTATCGACCTGGGGTGGGTGATCCTCTCTGCTCCATATGATTGGCTGTTCAGACCAACGTAGATAACGGGGTATGGCCGGTTCAACAGAGTTGACTGCCCGCCTTTGAACCTTCCGGTCTCGCTTGTCCAAGCTAGTGGTGAAGACATGGTACTTCCCACTACTCAACTGCTTTGGGTTGCTCTGGTAACCTGACTGTTGCTGCTGTTGGTTGTAACCACCCTGGTTGTTCTGACTATTTTGACCATTATGTCCGCCTGGATTGCCATTAAATCCTGAACCGGAACTTCCTCCATCGTAACCCGGCCCAGATCCTGAGCCACCGCCAGATTCGTGATCATACCGGAAATTATTAGAATTCTTGAACTCCTGCATAATAAAGCAATCCTTCCGAAGGTGGTTTGCTGGCGCCTCCTTCGTCCCATGTCTTGGACAGGGCTGGCTTAGCAGATAGTTTAGGCAGTTTGGGTTAGGGTTGGGTGCTCCATTACGATTTTTTGGCCTACCCTTGCGTCGCTGGCCATTGTCCTGTGCGTTGGTATTAGCCACAAAGTCCATGTTACCATCCGCTTTACGCTTGCCTCCTCCGCCATTGCCTACCCAGTGATGCTGCTGACCTTTGGAGCTGCTGTTCTTCTTCCCTTTTCCTGTTTTGTCATCATCAGATTCGGGATCCTTGGTACTATCAGAATCAACATATTTCACCAAAGCGGCCATGAGGGTCCCCATGTCGGTGCAATGACGCTTCATTCGTCCCAATTTCAACTTCAGGGGCCCAAACCGGCAGTTGCCTTCCAGGGTTAATACTGCGGTGTCAGCGTTGATGCGGTCTGAGGAGTGCAACACTTGTGAAACCGGCGCACCCAATGAGTTGTTGATTCTCCTTCCTCCTGGACGCATGCAGCTAAGTCCACTATCGACATAGGCTGTTTACAAGTATCCTTGAAATTGCTGATAAACCGGGCTCGTAATTGGGCCCATGAACTGATAGAATTAGCTGGCAAGCTTTTTAACCAAGTACGGGCCGTTCCTTCAAGCATCATGGTGGAGTATTTCGCACACGCCGTGTCATCCACATCAAGCATCTCCATGGCCATCTCATAGATCTCCACCCATGTCTCTGGAGGTTGATCCACCGTGTAATTTGATACCTTACGTGGGCCTTTGAAATCCTTGGGCAGGCGCACGTTGCGTAAAGCGGGGATAAGGCAAGGCACCCCCAAAGAACTAGAAGTAACACCAGGTTCGATCGAGATGGTTGGACGAACCGGCGTGAGCTGCCGAGCCTGATGCTGTGCGGCTAACTCGGCCTCCCTGCGCGCTCGGTCCTAGTTCACCACTTCCTGAGCGTCATCAGCACCACCCGTCGGGTTGTTGCCACGGGATGCTCCATGTTGTTCATTACTCGACACTGTTGGTTCATCCATATGTCTGCTATAGCTCCGGCTTGGACGGGGGATCGAGTGGATCCGGTCACGGCTGTACGAGTACGCTTCCTGTTGGGCCAAAGTTGTCCTCAGAAGTTCCTTGACCCGTCGCGTCTCTACTGCCTGCGGCGAGTCACCTTCAATTGGAATGGCCTCCAGCCGTGTAGCAGCGGCAACAAGATTGTCCATTGGGTTAGAGTAGTGACCCGGAGGTGTTAAAGCATCCTGAGGTATAACGGTGTTTTGACGAGGCGGGTCCATCCGACAAGGCTGAACCGGTGCACCGGTCCCAGGGGCTTCTGCCCGGTTCCCCTCCAGCGGATTGCCGGCTCTTGGTCCTGGAGTGTTGAAAAGGTCTCTGGCCTCGAAAAAGGTAAGCGGGATCAGTGCTTCCTCCTCATGACTTCATGCGACGCGCTCTGGTCCAACATAAGCCTGTAGGCCTGTGTGTCTAAAGCGGCCCGCTCTGCGGCCATCCTGGTGTCCTCAGCCGCCAGATCTGCCTTGGCCTGGGTGGTCTGTTCTTTTACCTTTGCAATCTCCGTGTTGTGAACGTCCTGATCTGACGGATTAAGTTCTGCCATAAGCACAGCCAACGCATCAAATAGTTCTGATAGAACCTGAGCCGGCGGGCACACAGGGCCTCCTGCCCCGGCAGCCGTCACCGCTGCTGAACCGGAGATTGTTGTCGCAGCTGTCGAAGAATGAAGCGCTGCTTGTGTTCCGGCCATGAATATTCCAACCCGATTGGGCAGATCAGAGGGGTCCGGAATACTGTCGCCATTGGAACAACTCCCAATCGGGCCATCTTGTAGCTGATAAAGAGATTCGATTTCTCCGGTCGAAGATTCGTCACCGGAACAAACGACAGTCGCCCCGCGAAATTCCGATCCATCCTCATAACTTCCTCCATGGATGACTCCCACGAAGGCACGCTTCATGGCTGGTTTAACCCGGGCGGATTGCGCACGCTGAGCCATCTCGACGAGGTCGGTGCAGATGTCCGGCTCAGGGCCCGGTTCACCGATCTTGCCAACGAAAACGTGAATGCTACCAAAGGGGACCCGGTACCCGCACTCAATTGAGCCGGCCTCGGGGCCCCAGCCTGCGCCGTCGATGTAGAGCTTGCTGCGACGACCTTAGTCATCTGGCCTACAGCATAGCCCTCGAGTCCTTCAAAGCGGCCCTCCAAGAACCGGAAACCATCGTGCGATATCCCCACAGTGGGCGCCAACTGTCGTGGTTTTGTCATGGCAGATGTCCTAGAGAAAGGACTTAGTCGTGGAGCCATCACGACGGGTTAGCTTGAAGGGGTTAAAGCGGACACAAGGACGCAAGAGAGTTTATACTAGTTCGGCCCCTTCAATGAAGGTAAAAGCCTACGTCTAGTTGTGATGGAATTGATGGGGTTTCGATGACTAGGGAGCAAACAAGCTTCGCCTATGTCTCGAGTTGTTGTCCGTTGTCCTTGAACCGCCGTCGGGTCGTCCCCTTATATACACAGGTGACTCTCGTCGGCTTACGGAGTCCCAATACCGGCTCATAGATGTGTCCGGTTTGGTCTCTTCTTATTCCTAACTTACAATACAGGTTAACTACTAACGCCGGTTTACGTCTGCAGGCCTTGAGCCGACCATGGGCCTTGAGCCCTCCTCTGTCTTCTTGGGCTTTAACTTACTTAACTACTGACGAAGTTAACCCGGCCCAGATAGGCCGGTTTACGCCCAGTAGTAATATCCCCAACAATCACCTTCTTCATATCTATCATGCTGGCGCACATTTGGTTCTCCTGGCGGCGAATGTGCTGGTTTAACTCCTGGATAAAGGCTGCAATGGACTTGTCCCTCCTGGTGCTGATCATCTCCCATTGCTCATCTCGGCGCCCACATATCTGGTAGATGGTGTCCTTAGGATCCTTGTGATAAACTTCACCGATGTGTCCCATGACGATGTGAGCTGCCATGTTCTTTCCTAGACTCCAGGTTGGTGCATCAAAGGAAAACTCTATGGGCTCAGTAACTGGCGTGAATGTCCTACCTGGAACATGAACTCGAATCATCCAACGCTCCTCTTCTGGTAAAGTGGCAGTGTAGGTCCCGATGAAGCTTGGTATTCCAATGTTCAAGTACCTAGTGACTTCCTTCAAGTGTTGTCCAAATGGGGTGTCTTCATCCGGTTGAGCAAACTTGTTCCTTGGGTTCGCCATCTATAGAGTGGAAAATGGAGGGGAGTTAGAAATGAGTAGAGAAGAGTGACCTATGGCTTATCTTAGTGGTCGTGTCCTACAATCAGCGTGTGCTCTGATACCATCTTGTAGTGATCTGACCTCAGACGGTCAAATCTCTGTGCATAAGTGTCATCCCTAGATCGGTAATGCTGACACACGGTACTTGAAGGATTTATAACAGAGTGCAATCACACACTTAATACATCGAATGTCTCAAAAGAGAACTTATTACAATAGCATGGCTTAAGGCCATCTAAATAAGATAATTGCGGAAGTGTCGACGGTAAATGAGTCCATCAACTCCAACGGCATAGCTGAGTGCACGACAACGACCTAGCGCACCTTACTCTTTGTCTAAAAAGTCTGCAACATAATATGTTGTAGCCTGAAACGTGTCAGCACATGCAATATGCTGGCAAAATAACACTGTAGAGCAATGAACAAGATAAAGGCTAACACTACATGCATATATGGCTGGTGGAGGCTCTATGGTTATTATGTTTTTGGGAAAAGCCAATTTTTCCCTACAACAAAGGATTATATTTTACTTAACTATCAAGTTGGTTGATAAACATTGAGACGGTTCCTCCAACTCAATCCCAATTAAAAGTAATTAACAGCCCAACAAAATTTATTAAGAGTGATGAGATCAAATCAATAATTCAGGTACCAGATACTCAAGCTGTCCATAACCGGGGACACGGCTAATCAAGATTAGTTTGTACACTCTGCAGAGGTTTGCACACTTTTACCCACAAGACTCGATCTCCTACGTTGTATTTCTCGCACTGCAAGATGTTTGAGAAATGGATGACTGAGACACTGTCTTTCTGAAGAGGTCCCCTTAACCGATAGATAGGACGGTACACCTATAATCCCCTACATCTGCTAGCCCATCATGGAAAGGTTTCCCACAACTTACTTAACTATGCCAGAGCCCATAATGGCTTGTGGCCGCACACAGAAGTTTCTAGCATGAATAATCTTATGATCCCTTTGATCCTGGGTGGTGAACAATAGGATGATCACACAGGTACTCCGAGATATCCCAGGACAACGCTGGATTGCTCTAGGTGCCCAAACAACCACTTGGTGCTCCAGGGTGCCTCTACCAATCCACCTAGATGTGTATTTAAGTAGCCACCTTAAGTTAACCATTAATTAACAACTCTCACATCTGTCATGGATACACTCAACCAATCCACGTCTACGAGCATAGCATAGCAATATAAGCATAACGTAGAAGTAACTCCCAGGGTTTTGATATAAAGGGCAATAGGTTCTACCTCATCAACTACTTCCCAAAACCCACATGTTAAATCAGCTCCTACTCATGCAATGTTTGATGATTGGACTAATGCATAAAAACTGGGTATAAAAGGATATGATCAATGTGTTACTTGCCTTGCTAATGATCTACAAACCCTAGAGACTCGTAGTAGCACGCTTCGCACTCCGGAAATTTTATCGCAAACAAATAATAGCATACACAAGCAATCAAGCATAGATGCAAGGGTAAAACTCAAATAAGAAAAGATCCCAACTGAAAGTTCAACTGAAGAGCTTCAATTTGCAAAAAGAATCAATCAAATCGAAGCTACGAAGCTCGAACTACGATCAAAAGAAGTTTGAATTCAAATCTGCTTGAAACCAAATTTTAAATTGTCAAAATCATGTTCAAGTTGGTTAACTAGAAATAGGGGTTCGAGACGAAGATTTTGGCGTTGGTTTCACTGGATTTGGACGAGCGGTTAAAAAGTTGCGAGGGTTTGAAGATCATGGGCTAATCTGCGATAAAATAATCGTGGATAGGTCCCTGGTGAGAAAAACAGAAAAAGAAAAATCTATCGGACGAACGTCCGCTAACAGAGACAGACGAAGGTAATCATTCGTTATAAGAACTAAACGAGCAAACGTTCGTAGAATAGATCTGAACCGAAGAATAACCGAGAAAACTGATCTAAAAAAACCTAATTAGATCTAGGGTTTACCGAAATAAACTGAAGAAAACCGGACAAAAACCGGTCGGCGGCGGTGGCGGATCCGAACGGCGATAGCAGCGGGCGGCGGCGGCAACGGCGCGGGCTTCGGGCGACGGCGACGGTGCACAGCGCAAGCAGCATCGGCGTCGGCAGGCGGCGGCAGCTAGCGCTGGCGGCGGCTACGGGCATGCGGCGGCGGGGCGAAGTAGGGAGGCGAGGGGGCTCCGGCGGCGGCTTATAAAGGGGGCGGGGCGGCGTCTTGCTTGAGGAGGGGGCCGGCCCAGGGAGGAGACCGGCTCGGACTCCCCTCGGCGTATGTGTGCGGCACGGCGGCGGGAAAGGCGGCGGCGCGCGAGAGTGGGCCGGCTGGGCTTTGGCGAGTCGGTCCGGGAATTTTTTTTAAAATAAATTCCGCCGAAGAAAAATCCTAATAAAATATTAAAAATTCTAAAAATGCCAAAAACAATTTTCACCGTCTAAATAAAATATTTAGAACAAAGTGAACATTTTTCTGGCCTAAGAATGCAATTTTGAAAAATGAATATTTTTTTCTAATTCAAATAAAACCTCGAATAAAATCCAAATAAAATATGCATTTGATTTTAAAAAATTTCCTCCAGTATTTCTCTCTTTTTGAAGAAGTCATATTTTCTTCTCCCTTTTTATTTTGATAATTGAAATATTCGGAGAGAAAAATATTAAAACCAAAATGATCCTCTTTTCAAATTTGAGAAAAAATTTCAAATATGAAAATCATGAAATCCCATACTCTCTCTGTGGGTCCTTGAGTTGCTTAAGATTTCTAGGATCAAAGCCAAAATGAAAATAAAATATGATATGCATATGATGACCTATGTATATCATCCAAATTGAAAATTTGGGATGTTACACAAGACATCCTCATGGAGATGAACTAGTTACCATATGTATCGTCCTTTGTTGACCTTGGATCGTGTATCTCTTTGTGTTTCGAGGATCTAGCACATGTGTCATCGTTTCTTGTTGATTTGAGTGTTTCCTCTTGTTTTCCCTCGTGATTTCCCTCGTGTTTCCCCTCGTGTTCTTCGTGTTCTTCACGGGATCCCCTCCATTTCATGAAAGATCGGGCCCTAGGGTTCTACCCTACATCATCTTGGTATCATGAGCCATGTTGATCATGAATTTGGAGCCCCTGCCCCCACTTTCTAGCCTTGTTTTGCTTGATTTCGTCCTAAATTCGAAAATCCCCACCAAAAATAGCCCCAATTTTTTTACGATTTGTTGGTTTGGATGATGTTTTGTTGATTTTGATCCATGGATTCGTTGTGTTTCAAGTGGATCTAGCCTTCCCCATCTTTTCCCCCATTTCCATCCACGAAATCTTCTCAATTTTGCCTCGAAAAATCGTGTCTCTCCGCCCCCGTTCTCAGATCTGGAATTTAGGGTTTGTCCTGGAAGAAATTCCATGACCCCCGGAACTTTCGTCCCCCGGAACTTCCGTCCTAGCCCCGGAACTTTCGGGCTAAACAGAAAGTTTAACCCAAAAACCCCCAGACTCCCTGCACTTTTTCCGCAACCCCCGGAGCTTCCGTCCACTCCCCCGGAACTTCCGACCTAACCCGAAACTTTACACAGAAATTTCAGCATCAACCTTCTTCACCGTTTTCATCATAAGTTTTCGTTCCGAACTCTGATTTGAGTGTTCTTTGGCTTGTTTTGAAGCTATCGACGTGCCCAAGGTCCTCACCTTGGTTTCACCACCATTTGACTCCATCAAATATTTGGAACTTTGGCATATTTGCCAAAGGCTTCCACCATATCATCCGCATAATCACCACCGACTTCCGCAACCTAACCCATTTTGTTCCCCTTAGTATTTGAGGTTGTTTGAGTTGTGACTCTAGTCTCCTAAGGTGTTTCGGCTACTTAGGTATGGTTTCTTATTCATCAAATACCACCATAACTTCCGCATAGGCTTGACCACCATACACTTCCACCACCTCAACTTAACCCAATTTTGTTTGTGTTGTGAGTTGTGTCTCCTAAGGTGTTTCGGCTACTTAGGCACCGTGCTTTCAACTCCGACACCTTGTATAGCCCATCATATCCTTCCACCACCATAACCCATTTTGACCGGGTTTCCACCAATACTTCCGCAACCACCACCGCATTCCCGCTACCATCATTTGACATTTGACATTTGAGATTTTGAGTTCGCGGTTTTTCCTCCTAAGGTGTTTCGGCTAATCAGGAACGGTTCGACGTTGAGAACACCGCCACTCATCATCGCCACGAGTTCGTCATCGACATTAACAACTTCACCATTGTGACACCCCCAACCGTAAGCAAGGATGGTAACCTCGACGACATCATTGTACATTCTCCCTTGGCATTACATTGTTAAACCCTAGCCCATTTTGTGTCACTGGCCTATCGAGATTAGGCATTTGAGTATTGTCGGCAACGTTACTTGTGCACATTAGTGATCATTGATCCGTACTTCCATTGCATACATACCATATGACATTGGTATCATCTTGGTATCATATCTTCTTGTGTGCCACAAGTTTGTTCCTGCATATACACAATTGCTATCTTGGTTTGTGCATTTCGCATATTGGCCATACAAAAAAAAGAGAGAAATAAGCTTTTAAGCAAAAGAGAAAGAGAGCAAAGAAGCTTGTAAGCAAGTGCCATAGCATCGACACATTACATATCATACTACCATATTGATCATCTTGGATCATTGTGTGCGAAACATAGGGAACCATACATACATAGCATACTTGGGATATAAAGTTCATACATTTTGCATCTTATAGGTTGTGCACAAGTGTCGTATCCGCCTACTGAGCAATTGTGCTAGTGTCTCTCTTGAGTTGTGCAACATGAGCGTTTTCCATGGATTCCACATTTTGTGCTCATTCCTTGGTTGCATGACCCCATTTATCTATCCGTGTGTGTGTTTCCGTGTGCCACATATTGCTATTGGTCTACTTGTTTCACTTGCGAATTTGTGAATCTATTTCAACATTATTGACTCTTGCTAACATTTTGCATCAAATTTTTGTGCCACTATCCTCACCGAGCTACACCATAAGCCTTACTTGTGTAGGTGTGATAAATTGACGAGATCGGTACCAATTGTGCTATTTCGTTGTTACATTATTGAGTGATCATTGATCCATTTCAACATCGGCCAAGGTACATTTGGTATAGTTTTCTCCTTTCTTCCACTCATATTTGCTCGAGTCTTGTGATGGATAGGCAAGGCATTTCATCTCCGGTCTTCGACAACAATAACGGCGCGAACAACTACATCACCAAATCGTCAATCTTCGATCTACAACGACAAATCCAAGGCGCACAATCAAGATTGCGAGAGCGCATCGATAACCTCGCCATTGACATACGACACTCCGAGCTGCGTACAAGAGACTACTTCGGCAACAAGCTTTCCGCACAAAAGGAGAAGGATGCAAGGATGGAGGAGATTCGGGCCTTGGTCAAGTCTACTTCCCCTTCGTCATCTTCAAGGCGATGGCGAGCAAGTCGATCATCTTTGGAGCGCCCACACGATGCAAGCGCAATTCATCCATGTCCACATCTGAAGGAAATATGCCCTAGAGACAATAATAAAGTTATTATTTATTTCCTTATATCATGATAAAAGTTTATTATTCATGCTAGAATTGTATTATCCGGAAACATAATACTTGTGTGAATACATAGACAAACTAAACGTCACTAGTGTGCCTCTACTTGACTAGCTCGTTAATCGAAGATGGTTATGTTTCCTAACCATAGACATGTGTTGTCATTTGATTAACGGGATCACATCATTAGGAGAATGATGTGATTGACATGACCCATTCCATTAGCTTAGCACCCGATCGTTTAGTATGTTGCTATTGCTTTCTTCATGACTTATACATGTTCCTATGACTATGAGATTATGCAACTCCCGTTTGCCGGCGGAACACTTTGTGTGCTACCAAACGTCACAATGTAACTGGGTGATTATAAAGGAGCTCTACAGGTGTCTCCAAAGGTACATGTTGGGTTGGCGTATTTTGAGATTAGGATTTGTCACTCCGATTGTCGGAGAGGTATCTCTGGGCCCTCTCGGTAATGCACATCACATAAGCCTTGCAAGCATTGCAACTAATGAGTTAGTTGCGAGATATGTATTACGAAACGAGTAAAGAGACTTGCCGGTAACGAGATTGAACTAGGTATTGAGATACCGACGATCGAATCTCGGGTAAGTAACATACCGATGACAAAGGGAACAAAGTATGTTGTTATGCGGTCTGACCAATAAAGATCTTCATAGAATATGTGGGAGCCAATATGAGCATCCAGGTTCCGCTATTGGTTATTGACCGGAGACATGTCTCAGTGATGTCTACATTGTTCTCGAACCCGTAGGGTCCGCACGCTTAACGTTACGATGACAGTTTCATTATGAGTTTATATATTTTGATGTACCGAAGTTTGTTCGGAGTCCCGTATGTGATCACTGACATGACGAGGAGTCTCGAAATGGTCGAGACATAAAGATTGATATATTGGACGGCTATATACGGACACCGGAAGTGTTCCGAGTGATTTCAGAGAAAACCGGAGTGTCGGAGGGTTACCGGAACCCCCCCCCCCCCCGGGAGAAGTAATGGGCCTTATGGGCCCTAGTGGAGAGAGAGAGGGGCGGCAAGGGTGGGCCACGCGCGCCCTCCCCCTCTGGTCCGAATTGGACTAGGAGAGGGGGGCGGCGCCCCCCTTTCCTTCTCCTTCTCCCCCTTCCTTTCCCCCTCCTAGTAGGAGTAGGAAAGAGGGGAGTCCTACTCCTACTAGGAGGAGGACACCTCCTCCTTGGCGCGCCCAAGGGCCGGCCAGCCTCCTCCCTTGCTCCTTTATATACAGGGGCAGGGGGGCACCTCTAGACACACAAGTTGATCCTCGTGATTGTTTTCTTAGCCGTGTGCGGTGCCCCCCTCCACTATACTCCTCGATAATATTGTAGCAGTGCTTAGGCGAAGCCCTACGATGGTAGAACATCAAAGATCGTCACCACGCCGTCATGCTGATGGAACTCTTCCCCGACACTTTGCTGGATCGGAGTCCGGGGATCGTCATCGAGCTGAACGTGTGCTAAAACTCGGAGGTGCTGTAGTTTCGGTGCTTGATCGGTCGGGCCGTGAAGACGTACGGCTACATCATCCGCGTTGTCATAACGCTTCCGCTGTCGGTCTACGAGGGTGCATAGACAACACTCTCCCCTCTCGTTGCTATGCATCACCATGATCTTGCGTGTGCGTAGGAAAATTTTGGAATTACTACGTTCCCCAACAGTGGTATCAGAGCCTAGGTTTTATGCGTTGATGTTGTGCACGAGTAGAACACAAGTGAGTTGTGGGCGATATAGGTCATACTGCTTACCAGCATGTCATACTTTGGTTCGGCGGTATTGTTGGATGAAGCGGCTTGGACCGACATTACGCGTACGCTTACGCGAGACTGGTTCTACCAACGTGCTTTGCACACAGGTGGCTGGCGGGTGTCAATTTCTCCAACTTTAGTTGAACCGAGTGTGGCTACACCCGGTCCTTGCGAAGGTTAAAATAGCACCAACTTGACAAACTATCATTGTGGTTTTTGATGCGTAAGTAAGATTGGTTCTTGCTTAAGCCCGTAGCAGCCACGTAAAACTTGCAACAACAAAGTAGAGGACGCCTAACTTGTTTTTGCAGGGCATTTTGTGATGTGATATGGTCAAGACATGATGCTAAATTTTATTGTATGAGATGATCATGTTTTGTAACCAAGTTATCGGCAACTGGCAGGAGCCATATGGTTGTCGCTTTATTGTATGCAATGCAATCGCCCTGTAATGCTTTACTTTATCACTAAGCGGTAGCGATAGTCATAGAAGCATAAGATTGGCAAGACGACAACGATGCTACGATGGAGATCAAGGTGTCGAGCCGGTGACAATGGTGATCATGACGGTGCTTCGAAGATGGAGATCGCAAGCACAAGATAATGGTGGCCATATCATATCACTTATATTGATTACATGTGATGTTCATCTTTTATGCATCTTATCTTGCTTTGATTGACGATAGCATTTTAAGATGATCTCTCGCTAATTATCAAGAAGTGTTCTCCCTGAGTATGCACCATTGCGAAAGTTCTTCGTGCTGAGACACCACGTGATGATCGGGTGTGATAGGCTCTATGTTCAAATACAACGGGTGCAAAACAGTTGCACACACGGAATACTGAGGTTATACTTGACGAGCCAAGCATATACAGATATGGCCTCGAAACACGGAGACTGAAAGGTCGAGCGTGAATCATATAGTAGATATGATCAACATAGTGATGTTCACCAATGAAGCTACTCCATCTCACGTGATGATTGGACATGGCTTAGTTGATTTGGATCATGTGATCACTTAGAGGATTAGAGGGATGTCTATCTAAGTGGGAGTTCTTTAGTAATATGATTAATTGAACTTAAATTTATCATGAACTTAGTACCTGATAGTATCTTGCTTGTTTATGTTTGATTGTAGATAGATGGCCCGTGCTGTTGTTCCGTTGAATTTTAATGCGTTCCTTGAGAAAGCAAAGTTGAAAGATGATGGTAGCAATTACACGGACTGGGTCCGTAACTTGAGGATTATCCTCCTTGCTACACAGAAGAATTACGTCCTGGAAGCACCGCTGGGTGCCAGGCCTGCTGCTGGAGCAACACCAGATGTTATGAATGTCTGGCAGAGCAAAGCTGATGACTACTCGATAGTTCAGTGTGCCATGCTTTACGGCTTAGAATCGGGACTTCAACGATGTTTTGAACGTCATGGAGCATATGAGATGTTCCAGGAGTTGAAGTTAATATTTCAAGCAAATGCCCGGATTGAGAGATATGAAGTCTCCAATAAGTTCTATAGCTGCAAGATGGAGGAGAACAGTTCTATCAGTGAGCATATACTCAAAATGTCTAGGTATAATAATCACTTGATTCAATTGGGAGTTAATCTTCCAGATGTTTGCGTCATTGAAAGAATTCTCCAATCACTTCCACCTAGCTACAAGAGCTTCGTGATGAACTATAATATGCAAGGGATGAATAAGAGAATTCCCGAGCTCTTCGCAATGCTGAAAGCTGCGGAGGTAGAAATCAAGAAGGAGCATCAAGTGTTGATGGTCAACAAGACCACTAGTTTCAAGAAAAAGGGCAAAGGGAAGAAGAAGGGGAACTTCAAAAAGAATAGCAAGCAAGTTGCTGCTCAGGAGAAGAAACCCAAATCTGGACCTAAGCCTGAAACTGAGTGCTTCTACTGCAAGCAGACTGGTCACTGGAAGCGGAACTGCCCCAAGTATTTGGCGGATAAGAAGGATGGCAAGGTGAACAAAGGTATATATGATATACATGTTATTGATGTGTACCTTACTAATGCTCGCAGTAGCACCTGGGTATTTGATACTGGTTCTGTTGCTAATATTTGCAACTCGAAACAGGGACTACGGATTAAGCGAAGATTGGCTAAGGACGAGGTGACAATGCGCGTGGGAAATGGTTCCAAAGTCGATGTGATCGCGGTCGGCATGCTACCTCTACATCTACCTTCGGGATTAGTATTAGACCTAAATAATTGTTATTTGGTGCCAGCGTTGAGCATGAACATTATATCTGGATCTTGTTTGATGCGAGACGGTTATTCATTTAAATCAGAGAATAATGGTTTTTCTATTTATATGAGTAATATCTTTTATGGTCATGCACCCTTGAAGAGTGGTCTATTCTTATTAAATCTTGATAGTAGTGACACACATATTCATAATGTTGAAGCCAAAAGATGCAGAGTTGATAATGATAGTGCAACTTATTTGTGGCACTGCCGTTTAGGTCATATCAGTGTAAAGCGCATGAAGAAACTCCATACTGATGGACTTTTGGAACCACTTGATTATGAATCACTTGGTACTTGCGAACCGTGCCTTATGGGCAAGATGACCAAAACACCGTTCTCTGGTACTATGGAGAGAGCAACAGATTTGTTGGAAATCATGCATACAGATATATGTGGTCCGATGAATGTTGAGGCTCGTGGCGGATATCGTTATTTTCTCACCTTCACAGATGACTTAAGCAGATATGGGTATATCTACTTAATGAAACATAAGTCTGAAACATTGGAAAAGTTCAAAGAATTTCAGAGTGAAGTTGAAAATCATCGTAACAAGAAAATAAAATTCCTACGATCTGATCGTGGAGGAGAATATTTGAGTTACGAGTTTGGTGTACATTTGAAACAATGCGGAATAGTTTCGCAACTCACGCCACCCGGAACACCACAGCGTAATGGTGTGTCCGAACGTCGTAATCATATTTTACTAGATATGGTGCGATATATGATGTCTCTTACTGATTTACCGCTATCATTTTGGGGTTATGCTTTAGAGACGGCCGCATTCACGTTAAATAGGGCACCATCAAAATCCGTTGAGACAACGCCTTATGAACTGTGGTTTGGCAAGAAACCAAAGTTGTCGTTTCTGAAAGTTTGGGGCTGCGATGTTTATGTGAAAAAGATTCAACCTGATAAGCTCGAACCCAAATCGGAGAAATGTGTCTTCATAGGATATCCAAAGGAAACTATTGGATACACCTTCTATCACAGTCCGAAGGCAAGACTTTTGTTGCTAAATTTGGAAACTTTCTAGAGAAGGAGTTTCTCTCAAAAGAAGTGAGTGGGTGGAAAGTAGAACTTGATGAGGTAACTCTACCTGCTCCCTTATTGGAAAGTAGTACATCACAGAAACCGGTTTATGTGACACCTACACCAATTAGTGAGGAAGCTAATGATGATGATCATGAAACTTTAGAACAAGATACTACTAAACCTCGTAGATCAACCAGAGTAAGATCCGCACCAGAGTGGTACGGTAATCCTATTTTGGAAGTCATGCTACTAGATCATGATGAACCTACGAACTATGGAGAAGCGATGGTGAGCCCAGATTCCGCAAAATGGCTTGAAGCCATGAAATCTGAGATGGGATCCATGTATGAGAACAAAGTGTGGACTTTGGTTGACTTGCCCAAAGATCGGCAAGCAATTGAGAATAAATGGATCTTCAAGAAGAAGACTGACATTGATGGTAATGTTACTGTCTACAAAGCTCGACTTGTCGCAAAAGGTTTTCGACAAGTTCAAGGGATTGACTACAATGAGACCTTCTCACCCGTAGCGATGCTTAAGTCTGTCCGAATCATGTTAGCAATTGACGCATTTTATGATTATGAAATTTGGCAGATGGATGTCAAAACTGCATTCCTGAATGGATTTCTGGAAGAAGAGTTGTATATGATGCAGCCAGAAGGTTTTGTCGATCCAAAGGGAGCTAACAAAGTGTGCAAGCTCTAGTGATCCATTTATGGATTGGTGCAAGCCTCTCGGAGTTGGAATAAATGCTTTGATAATGTGATCAAAGCATTTGGTTTTGTACAGACTTTTGGAGAAGCCTGTATTTACAAGAAAGTGAGTGGGAGCTCTGTAGCATTTCTGATATTATATGTAGATGACATATTACTAATCGGAAATGATATAGAATTTCTGGATAGCATAAAGGGATACTTGAATAAGAGTTTTTCAATGAAAGACCTCGATGAAACTGCTTACATATTGGGCATTAAGATCTATAGAGATAGATCAAGACGCTTAATTGGACTTTCACAAAGCACATACCTTGACAAAGTTTTGAAGAAGTTCAAAATGGATCAAGCAAAGAAAGGATTCTTGCCTGTGTTACAAGGTGTGAAATTGAGTAAGACTCAATGCCCGACCACTGCAGAAGATAGAGAGAGAATTAGAGATGTTCCCTATGCTTCAGCCATAGGCTCTATCATGTATGCAATGCTGTGTACCAGACCTGATGTATGTCTTGCTATAAGTCTAGCAGGAAGGTACCAAAGTAATCCAGGAGAGGATCACTGGACAGCAGTCAAGAACATCCTGAAATACCTGAAAAGGACTAAGGATATGTTTCTCATATATGGAGGTGACAAAGAGCTCATCGTAAATGGTTACGTTGATGCAAGCTTTGACACTGATCCGGACGATTCTAAATCGCAAACCGGATACGTGTTTACATTAAACGGTGGAGCTGTCAGTTGGTGCAGTTCTAAACAAAGCTTTGTGGCGGGATCTACATGTGAAGCGGAGTACATAGCTGCTTCGGAAGCAGCAAACAAAGGAGTCTGAATGAAGGAGTTCATATCCGATCTAGGTGTCATACCTAGTGCATCGGGTCCAATGAAAATCTTTTGTGACAATACTGGTGCAATTGCCTTGGCAAAGGAATCCAGATTTCACAAGAGAACCAAGCACATCAAGAGACGCTTCAATTCCATCCGGGATCTAGTCCAAGTGGGAGACATAGAGATTTGCAAGATACATACGGATCTGAATGTAGGAGACCCGTTGACTAAGCCTCTTCCACGAGCAAAACATGATCAACACCAAAGCTCCATGGGTGTTAGAATCATTACTGTGTAATCTAGATTATTGACTCTAGTGCAAGTGGGAGACTGAAGAAAATATGCCCTAGAGGCAATAATAAAGTTATTATTTATTTCCTTATATCATGATAAAAGTTTATTATTCATGCTAGAATTGTATTATCCGGAAACATAATACTTGTGTGAATACATAGACAAACTAAACGTCACTAGTGTGCCTCAACTTGACTAGCTCATTAATCGAAGATGGTTATGTTTCCTAACCATAGACATGTGTGGTCATTTGATTAACGGGATCACATCATTAGGAGAATGATGTGATTGACATGACCCATTCCATTAGCTTAGCACCCGATCGTTTAGTATGTTGCTATTGCTTTCTTCATGACTTATACATGTTCCTATGACTATGAGATTATACAACTCCCGTTTGCCGGAGGAACACTTTGCGTGCTACCAAACATCACAACATAACTGGGTGATTATAAAGGAGCTCTACAGGTGTCTCCAAAGGTACATGTTGGGTTGGCGTATTTTGAGATTAGGATTGGTCACTCCGATTGTCGGAGAGGTATCTCTGGGCCCTCTCGGTAATGCACATCACATAAGCCTTGCAAGCATTGCAAATAATGAGTTAGTTGTGAGATGATGTATTACGAAACGAGTAAAGAGACTAGCCGGTAACGAGATTGAACTAGGTATTGAGATACCGACGATCGAATCTCGGGCAAGTAACATACCGATGACAAACGGAACAAAGTATGTTGTTATGCGGTCTGACCGATAAAGTTCTTCATAGAATATGTGGGAGCCAATATGTAACGCCCTTGATGCGGCTATATCTCCCACGTGTTGAAGCACGACTTAGAGGCATAACCGCATTGAAAGCAATGTCGCAAGTGAGGTAATCTTCACACAACCCATGTAATACATAAGGGAAAGAGATACATAGTTGGCTTACAATCGCCACTTCACACAAATACATGAATAAAGCATTACATCATCCAAATACAATCAGGGCCCAACTACGGAGCCAAAATAAAAGAAGACTACCCCAAATGCTACACAGATCCCCGATCGACCCCAACTGGGCTCCACTACTGATCAACTAGAACGAAACAACACAAAGGACAAGATCTTCATCGAGCTCCTCCTTGAGCTTGGTTGCGTCATCTGCATGGTTCAACGGCACCTGCAAGCTGGTTTTGGAAGTATCTGTGAGTCACAGGGACTCAGCAATCTCACACCCTCGCGATCAAGACTATTTAAGCTTATGGGTAAGGTAAAAGGTATGAGGTGGAGCTACAACAAGCGACTAGCATATATGGTGGCTAACATACGCAAATGAGAGCGAGAAGAGAAGGCAAAGCACGATCGAGAAACTATGATCAAGAAGTGATCCTAGAACAACCTACGTCAAGCATAACTCCAACAACCGTGTTCACTTCCCGGACTCCATCGAAAGAGACCATCACGGTTACACACGCGGTTGATGTATTTTAATTAAGGTCAACTTTAGGTTTTCTACAACCGGACATTAACAAATTCCCATCTGCCCATAACCGCGGGCACGGCTTTCGAAAGTTCAAATCCCTGCAGGGAGTCCCAACTTAGCCCATGACAAGCTCTCACGGTCAACGAAGGAATAGACCTCCTCCCGAGACATTCCGATCAGACTCGGTATCCCAGTTCTACAAGACACTTCGACAAGTTAAAACAAATCCAGCAACACCGCCCAAATGTGCCGACAAATCCCGATAGGAGCTGCGCATATCTCATTCTCACGGCACACTCAGATTGTCTAAACTTCCGGTAGGCCAGCCCAGAGTTGCCCCTGGTGGCCACCGGCGGCTGACAGGTTGGACCACCACTCAGAGGAGCACTGTCCCGGGGGTTTAAATAAAGATGACCCTTGAGTCCGCGGAACCCAAGGGAAAAAGAGGCTAGGTGGCGAATGGTAAAACCAAAGTTGGGCATTGCTGGAAGAGTTTTATTCAAGGCGAACTGTCAAGGGGTTCCCATTACTACCCAACCGCGTAAGGAACGCAAAATCCGGGAACATTACACCGATATGACGGAAACTAGGGCGGCAAGAGTGGAACAAAACACCAGGCATAAGGCTGAGCCTTCCACCCTTTACCAAGTATATAGATGCATTAATTAAATAAGATATATCGTGATATCCCAACAAGTAACCATGTTCCAACAAGGAACAACATCTCCATGTTCCAACAAGGAACGAACTTCAATCTTCACCTGCAACTAACAACGCTATAAGAGGGGCTGAGCAAAGCGGTAACATAGCCAAACAACGGTTTGCTAGGACAAGGTGGGTTAGAGGCTTGGTTCAACAATATGGGAGGCATGATAAGCAAGTGGTAGGTATCGCAACATAGGCATAGCAAAAGAGCGAGCAACTAGCAAGCAAAGATAGAAGTGATTTCGAGGGTATGGTCATCTTGCCTGAAATCCCGCAAGGAAGAAGAACGAGTCCATGAAGAAGACAAACGGACGTAGTCAAACGGATCCTCACAAACACGACGTTATCGGAACCAACCGGAAGAAGCAATCACCAGAAAGAACCACACAACATAGTAAACAACCATCACTTGAACATGGCATGATGCACAATCAAGTATGATGCATGTCCGATATAATGAAGCATGGCATGGCAAAGTGCACAAACAACACTACAAATTAAGTGGAGCTCAATATGCAACGGAGTGGCATATTGAAGGAAAACACCACATGACTTATTTAGTTCTCTCTCGTTATGTACCCAGCAATATTAAATGTTTTTAAACATGGCAAGAGGGTGAAGCAAATAAAACTACCTATCTAGGCAAGTTTAAACGAGGCCGGAAACAACGAACAACAATTCCGGTAAATCCCCATATGCATATATTAGGTTTGGTCCTGTTCTGCCCTAAACCATATTTTAGAGTTGTTAAACATGCAAGATGATGCCACCATGTTAAACTAGGCAAAATTCTACCCCATTTACGTATAAAGTTTATTAGATTTGGAGCTACGGTTAATTAGTTATGAATTAAATCATTTTAGCAAGTTATTTAAGCAAATTTAAACAAACAACATATTAAACATTTTAAACATGGATGAAAAAGACATATTATGAAACTATATGAAATTCTAAGCATTTTACATATTTAAACCATTTTAATCCGAAGCACGGTTCAAGAGTTATTAATGCATGAACATGGAGGGGTAATATGTAAATATGCAGTTCTCTAGATAATAGGAAAAATTGTCCTGGCAGGAAAAAAACAACACGGGCCGAATCTGGCAGGGCCAATAGTGCACAGGAGAGGATCTGTTGGGGCTGCTCACCCATGGACTTGGCCCGTTCTGTGGTGCGGTTTGGTTCTAGCAGCGGCTGGGCTAGGCCTTGCTCACGCGGCCCACGACGGCGCTGGAGGTGGGCCTTGCTGCCGATACGTTGGAGGCGCGGTCAACGCTCGGGGCGAACGCTCGTTCGTCCCTGACGAGAGGAAGCAGGCGGCAGCGGGACTCACGGCATCGGCGGACCTCAGGGAAGAAGATGGCGGCGGCTGGGTTCATGGCCGGCGGAGAACGACGTGGAGGAGGCGTCGGGGATGGACAGCTCCGGCCGGAGACAAGACCATGACGGGGCGACCTGGGATGAGGTAGAGGAGCGGTCGCACGGGTCGAGCGAAGGAGGCGCCGTGGTGACGAGCGGCACTGGGACGATGCAAAACGGGCACGGGAAAACGGACGGATCCGGCGTGTGGAGGACCAGATCTAGGCTCCATGGGTAACTTTGAACATCGGCGTAGGCAGAACCACGCGGCGGCGAGCTCCTGTCCATGGAAATAGAAGAGAGAGAGGATTGAGAGAAAGAAACCAGAGGAAGGAGAAGAAGGGAGAGAGGGGCGCGAGGGATGAGGTCGGCCTGGATCAGTGGCGGCTCATGGGGAGGTCACGTTGGCGCTGCTGCTCTTCGCCGGCGGGGACTGCTGGCTCGATCTGCTCGGGGATCGAAGCAGGAGGAGCGGGATTGGTCAGACACAGGAACAGAGGAGGTGGGTGGCGATGGATCTGGGTGATGGGATGGAGTGTAGTGGTGGCGGCTGGGGAGGATCCCTAGGAAATAGGGTTAGGTCCAAAATAGACTAGGGGTAGACTATATATACGGGAAAAGAGGGAAGTTGGATCATTCGATTAGAATCGGACGGTTGAGAATCTATAGGTTAGAAAGTCCAAACAAGGAAATGGTGATGTTTTGTAGATGTTTGGGGATGATCCGGACCCAACGGTGACGATTGCTCAGGTCGGGTCCGGGACAATTTCGGACACGCGCGAGGGGTTGATGCACTGTGCAAAGAGGGGTTAGGTGAATGAGGTCAAGTGTGTGGTTGGACTGAGAAGAGAGAGGAGGAAAGCAACCCGGCAACAGTTTCCGGAGATCGAAAACGTCCGACGTTAGACCGGCTATACTACCGCTATAGTTATATGGTTGGGCTATCAAACGAACTCCGAATGCGATGAAACTTGACACGCGGTCTATCTACACTATAATAGGACCACACTTCAACTCTCATCCCATTCCGAGAACATTTTCTGGCCACTTATAAAATAATATTTCGGACATGCCGCGGGCGCGTGCAAGTGTGTCTGGGCTCAGAACGGATAACGGACGGAACTGGGAGAACCTGGGCGAATGCAAGTTTCAAAAACGTGATGATGCAATGCGGATGATGACATAATGAAATGGAACACGCAAGCAAAAGACATGGCAACAGCAGCGAATAACTCGAAGACACCTGGCACATCGGTCTCAGGGCGTTACAACACTCCACCACTACGAGAGGATCTCGTCCCGAGATCTAGAATGGCACCGGAGGGAAAACGGAAGAGATAAAGAAGAGGTAAAACTAAGTTGCTCCTTTGACAAATGAGTGAAACCAAAAAACCTTGAAAAGGTTACGCCATTTTGAGAAAAGAATACAACGGAGTTGAACGAAGTTGAAAACACTCCGGTAGAAAAGAGAAACAAGGAAGAACAACTTCGGGCAGCACTCCGATTGAAAAGCAAAAGGAGTTGAATAAGAACTTGGTAAGATGAGAAGATACTTGATGAAATCACAACATACTGCCTCCGGAACTATTGAATGAATGGAACAAGGGGTAAGAAAGATCTCAGACAGCACTCCGGTTGAAAAGAGATGCAAGGCTTGATAAGGCGAAGAGAGCTTGAGCAGAGGACACAACGCTCCGGTTAAATGGATAGGCATGAAAAGGACATGATCTTTGACAAAATGAGATGATGGGTTGAAAATAGCAACATGACAATGCCTCCGGAACAAAAGAATAGAAGATAGATAATTTAAATAGGAGAATGGAGAAGAAAATGCCAACTTCTGCCACAAAAGAGCTTGAAAAGGCATCTTTAGGAGAAGGGTCGAACGGAGTTATTGGAAACCCAACAACGAAAAGAATAAGCTAGATATGGTCTTATGGAATACATCTCAAATTATGAGGTGACATTCTGCCACTACTGGAAACGATAGATTGGATTGATATGAACAAGAAGATGAGAAACTTATTTCACCGGGAGGATAAATGAAGAAATTGGGTCATTTATAAGCACCATAAATAGCAACAATCCTTAGGGAAGGCTTTAGGTGAAATATGACCCAAGATAACTCCAATGACGAGATTGATGGATTTAAAGTATCTCATTCTTAATAACATGTGAATCATGAAACATCAACTCAAATTATCAAGAATGACATAATACCACCTTTGATGATACGGAAGAAAGAATTCCACTCCGGATAGCAAGATGAAGAAAACTTGAGCTCCTCTGAAAAAGGATCTTGATGAACGCTTCGAGAAGGAATTAAATCATTGGTGAGCCGTCATGTAGACCTCCATGAAGAACTCCGGTAATAAAAGGATGATCAAAACGGAAAGAGAAGTTGAAAACACAAGCGAAGCCTTGCGACGATTTAGATGAATCTCCATGGTGATATAATTGAAATAACTTGGAGCTCCAGAAAAGAAAGATGAACAAAAGAAATCAAGAATTTTGATGAACCTCCAGAATAAGGAATTAAATCGCTTGGATGAAACAAGAATAAGAATTACATTATGCTTATCCTTCACCAATTTAAATTGATGACAATCAAAAGATTTGGCATATTACTTATTCTCGTAGAAAAGATTAAAAGAGATATAACATAGACTTGAGAATGTCTTCAACGAACCGCCAGTAGGATTGTAACATCGAATAAATTGATATGATAAACGAAGGAAGAGGAACTTGAACGAACCACCGTAAGAATTGAAAATGAACGAAGTAAAGATAAAGAAACACCGGGTAAAATTAGCAAATGAACGAAGATGCTTGCTAGGATTTAGATACATGAGAGCGAAGAGATCATGAATTGATTAGAGAATATTTGAATGATGCACCAGTGCGATTTGGAGAACGAGAGCTGAAAGCTGAGAAATGAATAATATTTGAAAAGATGGCCTTCGGTGAAAAAAATGGAAACAACTCATGAAATGCTCCGGATGGGTGAAAAGAATTCTCACAAACGAATACAATTATGAAAGGATGGGCTCGAACTAGAATCACGAATCTCTGAGAGAACAGATAAGATGTGGAGGTAAAACTCTTCTTCGGTCTTCAAAATCTGAAAATAACAATGAGAAACACCACCAATTGTTGAGACATTCCGGAATAAAGAAGAATAGAAAAATTGAACCAACGATGTAAAGAATTTGAAAGATCTTGGAGAAATACATATGACTGATGATGAATCATTCTTACGTCAAACTTGGAAATGAATTTGAGAATAGCTCCGGAAAAAATAAGAAGAGTCAGGTAAGATCCTGGGAAAAGACCTGTGGGTTAGGGCCCACTCAAAAGAAAACACCATTGAATGATTTACAAGAGAGAAAGCACCGGTTGAATTAAATGGCTTGAATAAGATAGCATTCCCGAAAGATCTTGAAAGAATGAGAATAAACTCCAACATCTTCTGAGGTATCTTCAGCACTCCGGAACAATAGAATAGCGAGCGGTGAAAGATTATGAGGTGCACCGGCATGAGAAGGTATTTGACACGATGAAAAAGGATATGATCAACACCAAAGCTTGATTTGAATCCACCGGAGAAGAAAACGAGTGAAGAGTGACGAACTTGAAGCTTCGTTAGTATCTTCTTGAGAATCACCGGGTAAGAACATGAAGGAAAAGAATAGAGAGACTTCACATGAATAAAAGGATACTTGATTCAGAAATCTGAATCCTTGAAGAAAAAGGGTGGGAGGGCGGGAAAAACAAAGACAACTTGGGGACGGATGAAACAGACAACATTGGGAAAAACCGAGAGGTGATCTTGCGATGCTAAAATGATCGGATCCACTTAAAGAGAAGCACACCGGTTGGAAAGGATTAACATGACAATCTCGATTATCATGAAGGATTAGTATTCACATAGAAATATGAGAACACCATTTAGGAAAGGTATGGAATCCACATTTGACTTCGAAGCAACTCGAATACCACAACTCAAAACAAAAACAAAGGATTGGCTTGCAGAATAAGCCGGAACAAACATATGATAGAGATTTCGTCCGAAGTTTTCGTGGTGGGGCCTACATGGGCTCGATCGTACAGCACCATCATGTACAAGGCAGTGCACATGACATACGAAGCATCCCCGAGTCGGCATAGCCAAGGACTCTTTAAGACGCAACGAGACCACTGTAAAACCAACCGTGGATAGGCGGACCACTAGACGTCGAACCCCAATTTCATATCATACATTTGTTGGAAAGAAATACTAGGAGCTACTTGAATTCCCACCTATGAAACTCCCGAACCTTTCCGGTTATGCAATCAGGTGTTGGGGATACAGGGGAAGCATAATATCTCACCCAAACTAGCAAATCCTACATCCAGCTATATCCATCCTTCAACACATAACCAAGAAACCTTCGGAAATTATCTACCTCAACCTTCGAAAAGCATCCATTATACGAGTTATGGCAATACTCCCGAACTCCCGCCCCAGTACTGGGTGGCGTCGAGGTTATCTCACCAATGAACTGCATAAAAGAGATTTTCGATGTCGGCGTACTAAACTCAGGTATTCCAGAACTGCAACGATAAAATTGTGACGACAACACCTCGGAGCTCAACTCCCCGGGACACTGCCACAACCCCTAAATGACAGGAGGCACCAAGAACAATGTTCTCGTCACAAATCGATCGGAACGATTCCAAGATACCTGCGTGATCCTAAAAAAAATTTAGTGAAATTTGAGAAGAGAAGAGTCAAAACTCTACGTCAGGATGCCTTACCAGAGCGATGAAGGGATTGGGGAGTAAAAAGAATTCCTAAACTCTTCGATATATAATTCCTAAAAGACTCAAAACATTTTTCTAGACTCAACAGCGGCAGCTAATTCGATCAAGCAGTGGGGGCTCCTAAGGTCGGGGAAGGCTCTGATTACCAACTTGTAACGCCCTCGATGCGGCTATATCTCCCATGTGTCGAAGCACGACTTAGAGGCATAACCGCATTGAAAGCAATGTCGCAAGTGAGGTAATCTTCACACAGCCCATGTAATACATAAGGGGAAGAGATACATAGTTGGCTTACAATCGCCACTTCACACAAATACATGAATAAAGCATTACATCATCCAAATACAATCAGGGCCCGACTACGGAGCCAAAATAAAAGAAGACTACCCCAAATGCTACACAGATCCCCGATCGACCCCAACTGGGCTCCACTACTGATCAACTAGAACGAAACAACACAAAGGACAAGATCTTCATCGAGCTCCTCCTTGAGCTTGGTTGCGTCATCTGCATGGTTCAACGGCACCTGCAAGCTGGTTTTGGAAGTATCTGTGAGTCACGGGGACTCAGCAATCTCACACCCTCGCGATCAAGACTATTTAAGCTTATGGGTAAGGTAAAAGGTATGAGGTGGAGCTGCAACAAGCGACTAGCATATATGGTGGCTAACATACGCAAATGAGAGCGAGAAGAGAAGGCAAAGCACGATCAAGAAACTATGATCAAGAAGTGATCCTAGAACAACCTATGTCAAGCATAACTCCAACAACCGTGTTCACTTCCCGGACTCCACCAGAAAGAGACCATCATGGTTACACACGCGGTTGATGTATTTTAATTAAGGTCAACTTCGGGTTTTCTACAACCGGACATTAACAAATTCCCATCTGCCCATAACCGCGGGCACGGCTTTCGAAAGTTCAAATCCCTGCAGGGGAGTCCCAACTTAGCCCATGACAAGATCTCACGGTCAATGAAGGAATAGACCTCCTCCCGAGACATTCCGATCAGACTCGGTATCCCGGTTCTACAAGACACTTCGACAAGTTAAAACAAATCCAGCAACACCGCCTGAATGTGCCGACAAATCCCGATAGGAACTGCACATATCTCGTTCTCAGGGCACACTCAGATTGTCTAAACTTCCGGTAGGCCAGCCCAAAGTTGCCCCTGGTAGCCACCGGCGGCTGACAGGTTGGACTAACACTCAGAGGAGCACTGGCCCGGGGGTTTAAATAAAGATGACCCTTGAGTCCGCGGAACCCAAGGGAAAAAGAGGCTAGGTGGCGAATGGTAAAACCAAAGTTGGGCATTGCTGGAAGAGTTTTATTCAAGGTGAACTATCAAGGGGTTCCCATTACTACCCAACCGCGTAAGGAACGCAAAATCCGGGAACATAACACCGATATGACGGAAACTAGGGCGGCAAGAGTGGAACAAAACACCAGGCATAAGGCCGAGCCTTCCACCCTTTACCAAGTATATAGATGCATTAATTAAATAAGATATATCGTGATATCCCAACAAGTAACCATGTTCCAACAAGGAACAACATCTCCATGTTCCAACAAGGAACGAACTTCAATCTTCACCTGCAACTAACAACGCTATAAGAGGGGCTGAGCAAAGCGGTAACATAGCCAAACAACAGTTTGCTAGGACAAGGTGGGTTAGAGGCTTGGTTCAACAATATGGGAGGCATGATAAGCAAGTGGTAGGTATCGCAACATAGGCATAGCAAAAGAGCGAGCAACTAGCAAGCAAAGATAGAAGTGATTTCGAGGGTATGGTCATCTTGCCTGAAATCCCGCAAGGAAGAAGAACGAGTCCATGAAGAAGACAAACGAACGTAGTCAAACGGATCCTCACAAACACGACGTTATCGGAACCAACCGGAAGAAGCAATCACCAGAAAGAACCACACAACATAGTAAACAACCATCACTTGAACATGGCATGATGCACAATCAAGTATGATGCATGTCCGATATAATGAAGCATGGCATGGCAAAGTGCACAAACAACACTACAAATTAAGTGGAGCTCAATATGCAATGGAGTGGCATATTGAAGGAAAACACCACATGACTTATTTAGTTCTCTCTCGTTATGTACCCAGCAATATTAAATGTTGTTAAACATGGCAAGAGGGTGAAGCAAAGAAAACTACCTATCTAGGCAAGTTTAAACGAGGCCGGAAACAACGAACAACAATTCCGGTAAATCCCCATATGCATATATTAGGTTTGGTCCTGTTCTGCCCTAAACCATATTTTAGAGTTGTTAAACATGCAAGACGATGTCACCATGTTAAACTAGGCAAAATTCTACCCCATTTACATATAAAGTTTATTAGATTTGGAGCTACGGTTAATTAGTTATGAATTAAATCATTTTAGCAAGTTATTTAAGCAAATTTAAACAAACAACATATTAAAAATTTTAAACATGGATGAAAAAGACATATTATGAAACTATATGAAATTCTAAGCATTTTACATATTTAAACCATTTTAATCCGAAGCACGGTTCAAGAGTTATTAATGCATGAACATGGAGGGGTAATATGTAAATATGCAGTTCTCTAGATAATAGGAAAAATCGTCCTGGCAGGAAAAAAACAACACGGGCCGAATCTGGCAGGGCCAATAGTGCACAGGAGAGGATCTGTTGGGGCTGCTCACCCATGGACTTGGCCCATTCTGTGGTGCGGTTTGGTTCTAGCAGCGGCTGGGCTAGGCCTTGCTCACGCGGCCCATGACGGCGCTGGAGGTGGGCCTTGCTGCCGATACGTTGGAGGCGCGGTCAACGCTCGGGGCGAACGCTCGTTCGTCCCTGACGAGAGGAAGCAGGAGGCAGCGGGACTCACGGCATCGGCGGACCTCAGGGAAGAAGATGGCGGCGGCTGGGTTCATGGCCGGCGGAGAACGACGTGGAGGAGGCGTCGGGGATGGACAGCTCCGGCCGGAGACAAGACCATGATGGGGCGACCTGGGATGAGGTAGAGGAGCGGTCGCACGGGTCGAGCGAAGGAGGCGCCGTGGTGACGAGCGGCACTGGGACGATGCAAAACGGGCACGGGAAAACGGACGGATCCGGCGTGTGGAGGACTAGATCCAGGCTCCATGGGTAACTTTGAACATCGGCGTACGCAGAACCACGCGGCGGCGAGCTCCTATCCATGGAAATAGAAGAGAGAGAGGATTGAGAGAAAGAAACCAGAGGAAGGAGAAGAAGGGAGAGAGGAGCGCGAGGGATGAGGTCGGCCTGGATCAGTGGCGGCTCATGGGGAGGTCACGTTGGCGCTGCAGCTCTTCGCCGGCGGGGACTGCTGGCTCGATCTGCTCGCGGATCGAAGCAGGAGGAGCGGGATTGGTCAGACACAGAAACAGAGGAGGTGGGTGGCGATGGATCTAGGTGATGGGATGGAGTGTAGTGGTGGCGGCTGGGGAGGATCCCTAGGAAATAGGGTTAGGTCCAAAATAGACTAGGGTAGACTATATCTCATTCTCAGGGCACACTCAGATTGTCTAAACTTCCGGTAGGCCAGCCCAGAGTTGCCCCTGGTGGCCACCGGCGGCTGACAGGTTGGACCACCACTCAGAGGAGCACTGGCCCGGGGGTTTAAATAAAGATGACCCTTGAGTCCACGGAACCCAAGGGAAAAAGAGGCTAGGTGGCGAATGGTAAAACCAAAGTTGGGCATTGCTGGAAGAGTTTTATTCAAGGCGAACTGTCAAGGGGTTCCCATTACTACCCAACCGCGTAAGGAACGCAAAATCCGGGAACATTACACCGATATGACGGAAACTAGGGCGGCAAGAGTGGAACAAAACACCAGGCATAAGGCTGAGCCTTCCACCCTTTACCAAGTATATAGATGCATTAATTAAATAAGATATATCGTGATATCCCAACAAGTAACCATGTTCCAACAAGGAACAACATCTCCATGTTCCAACAAGGAACGAACTTCAATCTTCACCTTCAACTAACAACGCTATAAGAGGGGCTGAGCAAAGCGGTAACATAGCCAAACAACAGTTTGCTAGGACAAGGTGGGTTAGAGGCTTGGTTCAACAATATGGGAGGCATGATAAGCAAGTGGTAGGTATCGCGACATAGGCATAGCAAAAGAGCGAGCAACTAGCAAGCAAAGATAGAAGTGATTTCGAGGGTATGGTCATCTTGCCTGAAATCCCGCAAGGAAGAAGAACGAGTCCATGAAGAAGACAAACGGACGTAGTCAAACGGATCCTCACAAACACGACGTTATCGGAACCAACCGGAAGAAGCAATCACCAGAAAGAACCACACAACATAGTAAACAACCATCACTTGAACATGGCATGATGCACAATCAAGTATGATGCATGTCCGATATAATGAAGCATGGCATGGCAAAGTGCACAAACAACACTACAAATTAAGTGGAGCTCAATATGCAATGGAGTGGCATATTGAAGGAAAACACCACATGACTTATTTAGTTCTCTCTCGTTATGTACCCAGCAATATTAAATGTTGTTAAACATGGCAAGAGGGTGAAGCAAAGAAAACTACCTATCTAGGCAAGTTTAAACGAGGCCGGAAACAACGAACAACAATTCCGGTAAATCCCCATATGCATATATTAGGTTTGGTCCTGTTCTGCCCTAAACCATATTTTAGAATTGTTAAACATGCAAGATGATGCCACCATGTTAAACTAGGCAAAATTCTACCCCATTTACATATAAAGTTTATTAGATTTGGAGCTATGGTTAATTAGTTATGAATTAAATCATTTTAGCAAGTTATTTAAGCAAATTTAAACAAACAACATATTAAACATTTTAAACATGGATGAAAAAGACATATTATGAAACTATATGAAATTCTAAGCATTTTACATATTTAAACCATTTTAATCCGAAGCACGGTTCAAGAGTTATTAATGCATGAACATGGAGGGGTAATCTGTAAATATGCAGTTCTCTAGATAATAGGAAAAATCGTCCTGGCAGGAAAAAAACAACACGGGCCGAATCTGGCAGGGCCAATAGTGCACAGGAGAGGATCTGTTGGGGCTGCTCACCCATGGACTTGGGCTGTTCTGTGGTGCGGTTTGGTTCTAGCAGCGGTTGGGCTAGGCCTTGCTCACGCGGCCCATGACGGCGCTGGAGGTGGGCCTTGCTGCCGATACGCTGGAGGCACGGTCAACGCTCGGGGCGAATGCTCGTTCGTCCCTGACGAGAGGAAGCAGGCGGCAGCGGGACTCAAGGCATCGGCGAACCTCAGGGAAGAAGATGGCGGCGGCTGGGTTCATGGCCGGCGGAGAACGACGTGGAGGAGGCGTCGGGGATGGACAGCTCCGGCCGGAGACAAGACCATGACGGGGCGACCTGGGATGAGGTAGAGGAGCGGTCGCACGGGTCCCGCGAAGGAGGCACCGTGGTGACGAGCGGCGCTGGGACGATGCAAAACGGGCACGGGAAAATGGACGGATCCGGCGTGTGGAGGACCAGATCCAGGCTCCACGGGTAACTTTGAACATCGGCGTAGGCAGAACCACGCGGCGGCGAGCTCCTGTCCATGGAAATAGAAGAGAGAGAGGATTGAGAAAAAGAAACCAGAGGAAGGAGAAGAAGGGAGAGAGGGGCGCGAGGGATGAGGTCGGCCTGGATCAGTGGCGGCTCACGGGGAGGTCATGTTGGCGCTGCTGCTCTTCACCGGCGGGGACTGCTGGCTCGATCTGCTTGGGGATCGAAGCAGGAGGAGCGGGATTGGTCAGACACAGAAACAGAGGAGGTGGGTGGCGATGGATCTGGGTGATGGGATGGAGTGTAGTGGTGGCGGCTGGGGAGGATCCCTAGGAAACAGGGTTAGGTCCAAAATAGACTAGGGTAGACTATATATACGGGAAAAGAGGGAAGTTGGATCATTCGATTAGAATCGGACGGTTGAGAATCTATAGGTTAGAAAGTCCAAACAAGGAAACGGTGATGTTTTGTAGATGTTTGGGGATGATCCGGACCCAACGGTGACGATTGCTCGGGTCGGGTCCGGGACAATTTCGGACACGCGCGAGGGGTTGATGCACTGTGCAAAGAGGGGTTAGGTGAACGAGGTCAAGTGTGTGGTTGGACTGAGAAGAGAGAGGAGGAAAGCAACCCGGCAACAGTTTCCGGAGATCGAAAACATCCGACGTTAGACCGGCTATACTGCCGCTATAGTTAAACGGTTGGGCTATCAAACGAACTCCGAATGCAATGAAACTTGACACGCGATCTATCTACACTATAATAGGACCACACTTCAACTCTCATCCCATTCCGAGAACATTTTCCGGCCACTTATAAAATAATATTTCAGACATGCCGCGGGTGCGTGCAAGTGTGTCTGGGCTCAGAATGGATAACGGACGGAACTGGGAGAACCCGGGCGAATGCAAGTTTCCAAAACGTGATGATGCAATGCGGATGATGACATAATGAAATGCAACACGCAAGCAAAAGACATGGCAACAGTAGCAAATAACTCGAAGACACCTGGCACATCGGTCTCGGGGCGTTACACAATATGAGCATCCAGGTTCCGCTATTGGTTATTGACCAGTGACATGTCTCGGTCATGTCTACATTGTTCTCGAACCCGTAGGGTCCGCACGCTTAACGTTACGATGAAAGTTTCATTATGAGTTTATATGTTTTGATGTACCGAAGTTTGTTCGGAGTCCGGGATGTGATCACGGACATGACGAGGAGTCTCGAAATGGTCGAGACATAAAGATTGATATATTGGACGGCTATATTCGGACACCAGAAGTGTTCCGGGTGATTTCAGAGAAAATCGGAGTGCCGGAGGGTTACCGGAACCTCCCCGGGAGAAGTAATGGGCCTTATGGGCCCTAGTGGAGAGAGAGAGGGGCGGCCAGGGTGGGCCGCGCGCCCCCTCCCCCTCTGGTCCGAATTGGACTAGGAGAGGGGGGGCGGCGCCCCCCTTTCCTTCTCCTTCTCCCCCTTCCTTTCCCCCTCCTAGTAGGAGTAGGAAAGAGGGGAGTCCTACTCCTACTAGGAGGAGGACTCCTCCTCCTTGGCGCGCCCAAGGGCCGGCCAGCCTCCTCCCTTGCTCCTTTATATACAGGGGCAGGGGGGCACCTCTAGACACACAAGTTGATCCTCGTGATCATTTTCTTAGCCGTGTGCAGTGCCCCCCTCCACTATACTCCTCGATAATATTGTAGCGGTCCTTAGGCGAAGCCCTGCGATGGTAGAACATCAAAGATCGTCACCATGTCGTCGTGCTGATGGAACTCTTCCCCGGCACTTTGCTGGATCGGAGTCCAGGGATCGTCATCGAGCTGAACGTGTGCTAAAACTCGGAGGTGCCGTAGTTTTGGTGCTTGATTGGTCGGGCCGTGAAGACGTACGACTACATCATCCGCATTGTCATAACGCTTCCGCTGTCGGTCTACGAGGGTATGTAGACAACACTCTCCCCTCTCGTTGCTATGCATCACCATGATCTTGCCTGTGCGTAGGAAAATTTTGAAATTACTACGTTCCCCAACAACATCTACATGGCGACCATCATCACATTCGTGATCCACAAGTCACCTCCAAGCATCATGTGCACAACAACAACGAACGACATCTACTATGAGCTCAAGTACGACAATGACACCATCATCATGAAGATGCTTGACACGCGCAAACCTACAAGTCCCGACAAGCTCTACATCAAGCTACGACCAAACTTCATGAGCACAAGAGAAGACCATGAGACAAGCACCACCAAGAGGATGCTACGGCTACTACCACCACCACTTAGGCATCTTTGCCAAGTGCTATCAAGGCATCTTCACCTTTGGACGTATGGCATCTTCGCCTACTTCCCATGAGTTCGCCTACATCGACATCATCAAGTACAAGGCGACCAACTACGAGCAAGGGCGACACTTCCATCTTCAGAAGCTCCTTAAGGAAGATGGCCGAGCATGGGAAATTCCGTTCATTCATGGAGATGAGCTACGAGGTGCCACATCATATGGGCCTCATACAATAAGATGACAAGAAGATCGAGCTAGGGCCATCCCCTTCGACCACGGCGACGAGCACGAACCTCTTCAACAACATGAAGATGATGCCCATATTGGACTCATACTCCGAGTCAAGCTATGCGAGCACACATGAGACTTTATCTTTGGTCTCGAAGGAGAGTGATGATTTGCCACTTCCTACGGCATTCATCTATGGAGGCGTTATGGATGAGGGGGTTGAGCATGGGACTATCCCTTCAACCAAGGTGGTGATAGGAGTTGAGCATGGAGACATGTGCACCTACATCTCTCCGACACCCACATATGACGAGATGCCCCAATTTCCATGTGAGGAGAGCCACCCCACCATGAGTGATACGAGTGACTCCACCATATGTGACATTGAGTGCATTTCCTATGAGAGGATGAGCGTGACCACCAGTGGCCCCACAATTGAGAGCATGCCACACATCCTATGTGAGGTTGAGAGCCATTTGAGACTCCACCAACCACATGAGTGAGGGCATCCAAGAGGGAGTGAGTGAGCCACAACACATAGTGAGTGAGTAGTTGACACGGCAATGTGAGACCACTATGATTTCTAACGACTTACCCTCTACTCTGAGTGTGTTTTCCCTTTTGGTGCTAGATCTCCTACATGACAACATGACTATCCTAGACGAGTCCATACCTCCAATGGAGACGAAGATGGCCATGGTGGACGATGATGCACCCCCCACATGGTTCCATCAAAATGAAGACGACCATGACTTGGTCTTCGACACCTCACCTACAACACATGAGCGATGCTCCAAAGGTAACATAGGTGATGGTGCTTCTCTTGTCCCACTAGTGGACTATCTTACACATGATTTCTTGCATGATGTTGATACACCCATGCTTCATGCTAGTGTGAATTCCTCATGTCATGACTTACCCATTTATGATGAATATGATGATGAGCATGTTGATTTGCCTAGTTGTGATGCTATGCTCCATAGGATATCATGTGAAAATTCTATTGGTCACATCATGTTCGACAACCCTTTAAACTTGTCATATGCTATAAGTGAGATCTCCCATATTGCATCATTTCAATCTGAACATAGTAGCTATGAATGCACTACAAAAAAATGCACTTTCATGATGATACGTGTTTGTCACAGTAGGTCACCTTTTCTGTCATGTATGTACATCCATGACGATTTTATGACAGAATCAAGATAGTCATACCTGTGCTGTCGTACAAGTGTTCCATGACAATACCAAAATTATCATCACGGAAATGTTCACTTCCATGACGATAAATGGCGCGTCATGGAAGTGCTTTCGTCAAGGGTAACTGAAAGGATCGATATAGTTGACTACAGGGGGGGTTGAATAGGCAACTAATAATTTTTAGCTTTTTATTTAACAATATAAACTTTGCATCAAAGTAGGTTGTCTAGATATGCAACTAGGTGAGCAACCTATATGATGCAACAACAACAAGCACACAAGCAAGCAAGAGATGCAATACAAAGTAAGCTTGCACAAGTAAAGGTACGAGATAACCAAGAGTGGAGCTGGTGGAGGCGAGGATGTGTTACCGAAGTTCCTTCCCTTTGAGAGGAAGTACGTCTCCGTTGGAGCGGTGTGGAGGCACAATGCTCCCCAAGAAGCCACTAGGGCCACCGTATTCTCCTCACGCCCTCACACAATGCAAGATGTCGTGATTCCACTATCGGTGCCCTTGGAGGTGGCGACCGGACCTTTGCAAACAAGGTTGGGCAATCTCCACGACTTAGGCCCTGTTCGGCTTACCTTGGCTCCACATCTCCACTCATGGAGCGGGTGGAGTCACGTTGAAAAAATGCAGAGCGGCTGTTTCGTGGCTCCACAGCTCCTGCTATTTCGGGGATATGGTGGGATTCCGAACAGGGCTTTAGTTGGAGGCTTCCAACAACACCACGAAGCTTCACCACAATGGAATATGGCTCTGCGGTGACCTCAACCATCTAGGGTGCTCAAACACCCAAGAGTGACAAGATCCGCAAGGGATTAGCGGGAGGAATCAAATTTCTCTTGGTGGAAGTGTAGATCGGAGCCTTCTGAACCAATCCCTAGAAAATCAATAAGTTTGATTGGCTAGGGAGAGAGATGGGGCAAAAATGGAGCTTGGAGCAACAATGGAGCTTAGAAATGGAAGAGGTCATCAATTCGGAGAAGAAGACTCCCCTTTTATAGTGATAGGACAAATCCAACTGTTATCCACTAGCTCAGTCTGCAACTTGCGGTACTACCGCACCAGACATGCAGTACTACCGCAAGGGCCTCCTGTACTACCGCAGGGCACCGTGGTACTACCGCATGCGCAGCAGGGGCTAGACCAGCCCTGATGCATTGAAGCAAAGAGAGGTAGAACCGCCGGAGCGGTACTACCGCTCCCCCTTGCGGTACTACCGCAAGGCAGGTTTTGTCTAGGTTGGGAACACACAGACATATAAAAATACATCCATGGCTACTTCCCCTGAGTTTCGATCTGTGCAAAAATCCGACACGGTACTATGCAAGCCTGGAGCGGTACTACCGCGTGGGGCGCAGATGTAAAAAGTACATCTGCCCCTACATCCGCTCGTGCTACTGTGCCCGGCCTGAGGCCACGGTACTACCGCGCTTGTGAAGCGGTACTACCACAAGGGCCTGCGGTACTACCACCTCCCTGGCCGGTACTACCGCAAGGGCATGCGATACTACCACTCCCGTGAGCAGTACTACCGCATGCCCCAGCACAACAACACTAGGAGTCCTTCATTTTGCAGAGACACAAAAAACGGAGGATGCTCCAAAGAGCCAAAGGAAAGGTGGTGCAAAAGGAACAGACGTGTACGTGATGATTCCACCCAAACCTTTCCAAAGCGCACCCTCTCATAATAGTACGTCTTTCCTATGACTCAAATCCACCGAAAAGAAACATAGGGAAAACTCCATCTTCACTAGACTCTGAGGGGCAACGAATCGTCTTGTGCCTAAGCATGAGATATCTGAAATGCTCAATACACACGATTAGTCTGCAAATGCATTGTCATCAATCACCAAAACCACTTAGGGATAAATATGCCCTTACAGTCTCCCCCTTTTTTGGTGGATTGATGACAATACGGGATTTGCACATAGGGAAATAAAATGAAATATAGGCAAACCCAACATCTATAAAATATCGATGGGCTCCCCCTAGATGTGTGCTCTCTAGAGAAGTCCTTTGGACTGCACGGCACACATACTAGGATCAACCCCCCCCCCCTATATTTTATAGACTAGGCATATCTTGCAACAAATAACTAACACTAAGCATGGGGGCAAGATAATAAATATGAGCATAAAGTAATGATAGCACAAAACAAACTAAGCTAACAATCTACTAAGCAAACTAGATAACATGATAAGACAATAAGATATGCTGAGGACATATGTCTTACACCATATGATAGTCTCCTGGATCCAGACGAAACCAAACACAAATCAACAAGCAAAAGCAAACGAGGTTCAACAGGACGAAAGCAAAGAGCAAGACACAACGACACAAAACTCACAAATCCTACACTCTCTCCCCCTTTGGCATCGAGATACCAAAAAGGCAGAGATGACACCTACGACACAGGTGGTAGCTCAAACTGAAGCGATCACTCGTCACGCTCCTCATCGGTCTTGGCAGGGGGGATGGTCTCCTCCTTAGATTCAGTCCACTGGTAGCCCTGCTTCGTCATCCATTCAGCCTCTGGGGTGATGTGCTTCTCGGACTGACTTGATACCTGCTCGCTGAATGTCCTCAAGATCCTCTTGTCGCGCCGGCGACTCTCCTTCTAAGCAACATGAGACCGGTACTGGCCCTTGGTCTACATGCAGAACAGAGCCGTCATCTTGTTCTTCAGCCTCTTAGGCCAAGAGGGCTCAGAAGATGAAGGCGAGTATCCATTAGAGCTGTCCTCATCTGCTGCCTCCTCCTCAATCCCATCCTCATCCACGTACATCTTAGCAGCCTCTGCCTCAGCACGGGTAGTGCTGTTAGCCCACTTGTTCTTGATACGCAGCTTGATAGGCTCGTGGAGGGTCCAGTTTGGAGCAGAGAAGTCTTCCTCCGGAAACATCTTGTCCCAAGTCTTCGAGATCAGAAGGTGCAGGTATGGACCATAGATGGGAACTTTGCGATTGTAGACCGCAAACCTAAGCTCATTCCACGTGATATGAGATATGTCCAGAGACTGGGTGGCATGACGACGCGCCTCCTCACACAGAAGCAACATATCCATGAGATAAGCATGCACCTTATCTTTGTCACCAATGCATGGAAAGAGAGTGTTGCGGAAGATTCGGTGCATGACATCTAGGAAGGGGTTGAGCACCCAAGTCTGAGTGCCATTGGGAAGCTTCTTCTCCACAAGAAACGGCAGAAGCTTGTCCTTGTTGGCGGACTCGGCATTGCCGTGAGGGCGGGCGCCAACGGGCACATCGGGCCCATCATCACAGACCTGCAGGAGCGTCATGAATTCCTTCCAAGTAGCAGACAGCTTCTTCCCATTGGTCATCCAAGTCATAGTCCGCTCTCCATCCGTGTGAAAGTGGACGGAGGCAAAGAACTGCGCCACTAGCTCCGGGTCAAAGTCCATATGGAACGTGATGAAGTCTTCAATGCTAAACTGCTCCACCAAGTCTAGTGCCTCAGGAAAGTAGTTCCGGTCCTTCCTCAGATGATTCATATCACTCCACTGCATTGGAACATATAGGTTGTGCTTGGACTTGATCACATAAATGTATACGAGATTCTGCTGCATGGTCCAGAACAACTCACCCCCTCTGACATTCTCATGAGGATTCACATAGGGATTGATCCTCCTTCGAATGATGAACTCTGATTGAGGCAGCTCATCCATGCCCTGAACTGGCTCCTTGTACCTGTTGGCAGTCTTGTTGACATTGCATTGTGGGGCATTGGAGCCCTCCGGAGCTTCTTGATTGCAAATACGCTTAGAGCTTGTGTCGCGGCTTGGGTTCGAGCGACAAACATTGGAACCGAAGCCACCACCTATGGCACACAACACAAGAACACACAAGAGAAACGAGAAGGATCAATGCAAAGACCACAGCAAAAACACATGAAACACGTAGAAATAAGATTGGGTAGTTGCCACAAGGAAGGTTCAAAGTCAACGGTAGTACCGCACCTCTAAGCGGAACTAAAATTTACTGCTGCTCGAGCCGCGGTAGTACCGTGCCGAGATGGCACGGTAGTATTGCGCCTAGAGCGGAAGTAAAATTTTACTTCCGCGTCGCTCACGTAGTACCGCTCCAGAGGAGCGGTAGTACCGTACGATGCGGAAGCGGCCTGAGCAGTAGTACCGTACAGGAGGTGCGGTAGTACCGCTCGGGGTCAGATCCGAGATGAACAGATCTAGGAACATCCGCAATAGTGGAGCGGTACTACGGTTGATCAAATATACCGAGTGCCAACATACCAAATAGCATTTCTATTGTACTACAAGTCTCCTACATCCTACTCTTGCAAAGATTTGGCCTAAAATCTCAAGAACAACATGCATCTCCCCAAAACCTAGAGGCAAAACAATGAAGCAAAGAGAGAGAGATTTAGGGAGAAACCTTGTTCCATGGCAAGAGGATGGGGCGGGGATCGATACCACCAGTTGGAATGCGAGGAGAGCAGCCGGAGATGGAGATCCGGCAAGGTCCTTGATACGTCTCCGTTGTATCTATAATTTTTGATTGTTCCATGCCAATATTATACAACTTTCATATACTTTTGGCAACTTTTTATATTATTTTTGGGGACTAACATATTGATCCAGTGCCCAGCACCAGTTCCTGTTTGTTGCATGTTTTTTGTTTCGCAGAAAATCCATATCAAACGGAGTCCAAACGGGATAAAAACTGACGAAGATTTTTTTTGGAATATATGTGATTTTTGGGAACAAGAATCAACCCACGACGATGCCCGAGGGGGCCACTAGGGAGGGGGCGCAACCCAGGGGGGTGGGCGCGCCCCTGACCCTCGTGGCCACCCCATAAGCCGGTTGGTGCCCTTCTTTTGCCGCAAGAAATCCAATATTCGGATACCGTGTTAAAATTTCATCCCAATCAGAGTTATGGACCTCTGGAAATATAAGAAACGGTGAAAGGCCAAGATCTAAAACACAGAAACAAAGAGAGACAGAGAGACAGATCCAATCTCGAAGGGGCTCTCACCCCTCCCATGCCATGGAAGCCAAGGACCAGAGGGGAAACCCTTCTCCCATCTATGGAGAAGCTCAAGGAAGAAGAAGAAGAAGAAGGGGGGCCCTCTCCCCCTCTCTCCCGGTGGCGCCGGAATGCCGCCGGGGCCATCATCACCACCGCAATCTACACCAACACCTCTGTCATCTTCACCAACATCTTCATCACCTTCCCCCATCTATCTACAACGGTCCACCCTCCCGCAACCCCCTGTACCCTCTACTTGAACATGGTGCTTTATACTTCATATTATTATCCAATGATGTGTTGCCATCCTATGATGTCTGAATAGATTTTCATTGTCCTATTGATAATTGGTGAATTGCTATGATTGGTTTAATTTGCTTGTGGTTATGTTGCTATCCTTTGGTGCCCATCATATGAGCGCGCGCGTGGATCACACCATAGGGTTAGTTGTATGTTGATAGGACTATGTATTGGAGGGAAAGAGTGACAGAAGCTTCAACCTAGCATAGAAATTGATGCATGCGGGATTGAAGGGGGACCAATATATCTTAATGCTATGGTTGGGTTTTACCTTAATGAACGTTAGTAGCTACGGATGCTTGCTAATAGTTCCAATCATAAGTGCATAGAATTCTAAGTCAGGGATGGCATGCTAGCAGTGGCCTCTCCCACATAAAACTTGCTATCGATCTAGTAATGTAGTCAATTGCTTAGGGACAATTTCGCAACTCCTACCACCACTTTTCCACACTCGCTATACTAACTTTATTGCTTCTTTACCTAAAACAGCCCCTAGTTTTTATTTACATGCTCTTTATATTCTTGCAAACCTATCCCGTTACACCTACAAAGTACTTCTAGTTTTATACTTGTTCTAGGTAAAGCGAACGTAAAGCGTGCGTAGAGTTGTATCAGTGGTCGATAGAACTTGAGGGAATATTTGTTCTACTTTTAGCTCCTCGTTGGGTTCGAGACTCTTACTTATTGAAAGAGGCTACAATTGATCCCCTATACTTGTGGGTTATCAAGACCTTTTTCTGGCGCCGTTGCCGAGGAGTTATAGCGTGGGGTGAATATTCTCGTGTGTGCTTGTTTGCTTTATCACTAAGTAGTTTTTATTTTGTCCTCTTGCTTTCTACCTTTAGTTATGGGTAGGAAACGCAAAATACCAAAAAAATTAGTGGTACCTACTGAACTAATGGTTGAAGAAACACTCAAAATCTATCACACTCCGGAAGCTTTTTACTTGGATCATCTTTGATCCCTATGTGCTTGTGCTGAAACCCCAACTAGCTTAGTTGAGGGCAAATCTTTAGATGAGCATGCTTGTTATATGTGACACCGCTTATCTCAAAAAGGGAAACTTTTACTGGATCAAATTTATCATTTGCAATGTTATGCTTGGAATTTATGTGAAATATATGATTTTACTTGTTGTTCTAAAGACCCTAAGAAACACCTTCCCTACCAATGTGAGTTTAGTGATAATGGAATCGTATCTTCGTATGCTAAGGGTGTTTATAATTACTATGATGTTCAACAAATTGAAGATTTTTTTGCTTTTAAGAGTGTTTATGAAATTTCTTCTTTGATTGAAAAGTATGATGCTACTCTTTACAAATCTGAAATTTTTGCCATACTTAAATATTGTTATGATAATTAAGCTTCTAATGCCAATGTTAAACCATATATTGAGGACTCCTGCGCTGTCTTTTTGAGTCAATTGGTTGCACATGATAATTTTGATAGATATAATATGCATGTGCTTACTGCTCCTACTTGCAATTATTATGAGAGAGGAACTACATCTCCGCCTCTCCGTGTTTCCAATAAGATAAAATTGCAAGAAACTGTTTATACTATGCATTGGCCTTTACTAGGTGTGCATGAATTGTTTTTTTATGACATGCCGATGCATAGGAAGAGAGTTAGACTTCGTTGTTGCATGATTTATGTTACTTTGTGCTCATAATTAATTCATAAATCATTGTTAATTAAAATTGGCTTTGATATACCTCAGAATCCGGGTGGATCCATTACTTAAGCACTATATGCCTAGCTTAATGGCTTTAAAGAAAGCGCTGCCAGGGAGACAACCCGGAAGTTTTAGAGAGTGATTTATTTCTATTGTGTGCTTTTATAAAGTTTAAAAACAAGAATAATGAGCTAATATATGCCTTTAGGATGTTTACATTGCTTGTTGGTTTGTGAGGTGCAAGACAGAAACTTTGGCTGTAGCGCGTGATTTTAAATTTTTTACTGGAACGTCAAACGGTTCCGAAACTTTTTGCAGTCTTTCTATACAAATTTTTTATTTTTCCTAATTCTTTTAGAATTTTTGGAGTACCAGAGGTATGGTGAATGTTCAGATTACTACAGACTGTCCTGTTTAAGACAGATTCTGTTTTTGATGCATATTTTGCTTGTTTTGATGAAATCATTGATTTCTACCGGTGGACTAAGCCATGGAAAAGTTATATTACAGTAGCTACAATGCAAAAACAAAATATGAATTGGTTTGCAACAGTACTTAGAGTAGTGATTTGCTTTATTATACTAACGGATCTTACCGAGCTTTCTGTTGAGTTTTGTGTCGATGAAGTGTTCGAAGATCGAGAAGGTCTCGATGTGAGGAGAAGAAGGAGAGGCAAGAGCTCAAGCTTGGGGATGCCTAAGGCAACCCAAGTAAATATTCAAGGAGACTCAAGCATCTAAGCTTGGGAATGCCCCGGAAGGCATCTCATCTTTCTTCAACAAGTATCGATATGTTTTTAGATTCGTTTCGTTCACGTGATATGTGCAAATCTTGGAACGTCTTTTGCATTTAGTTTTTGCTTTTCTTTGATGCACCATGCTGGTATGAGATAGTCCATGGTTAATTTATAAAACTAGTGGACCCGTTGCGCCAAATGATGCAGAGGCACCCTAAATCCATGTGCGCGATGAAAATATTAGCCATGGTTTAATCCCTTTTAATATGGAATATGGTGGATTGTTGTCTACACCGAGATGTATACACACATTTTAATTTAATAGCACAAAACGCTTGCTACCATGTTCGTAGAGACTCATTCGAAATCAAGTTCACATTGAAAACACTTGCATTTTTTTTGGTGACTGTTTGAGCAAAAAATACATAGGCTTTTGTTTAAAAATATATGTACCTTTAAAATCATGAGCGCATTCAAAATATTTTCATTAGTTAGGAGCTTTAGGTCTCAGCAAAGACATATGATTGGAGCTTTAGCCCTTTTGTATAAATATAATGAAGGAGCATCAAACATTGCATAGCAGTTGAACGTCTATGGCATTTGTTTTATAACGATCAAAGATGCTTAGAACATCATTTCTATTGAATCCACATAACAAGTATTTATGGCAAGGGGCACCATCACATAGATTAAAGAAAAACGATGGATTAATTAATAGTTCAACACTAAAGCATCGACCACTTGCATGGTGATAGGAGCAAGTGGCAATGTGCCAAGTCTCTAAGTTGCGGTACATATTCTAAATCCTTGCGGTGCTCCATGGTTAGCAATGCATCGTCATATGGACATCTTCGCTACAACCGATGCATGCACCTCAAACAACATGCCGGTGTTTTTACCTGATAAAATAGATAGTGTTACTAATTTATTTGCTAGGTGCAAATTGTATGAGCGACTTGTATGAAATAAATGCAATGTTTCATTAAGATCTCTACCCAACTATTTTTACCAAAAAAACCAAAAAATGTTGTTTTCCCCTGTAATACCTGAACTTGTTACAATATAAACAAAATTAACCCTGTCGTAGAATAAAAGCATTATGACCTACTAAACCCAACCTGATAAAATGATCCATTTCAATACAGAACATTTGATGTGTCGTTAATTGCCAGTTGTTAACAGAAAATCTGTAATAGAATCATGGTGCAAAGATAGCTTGTATTGCCGTTTACAGAACGAAGGAAGCTCAAACAATATTTTAACATTAAATTATCTTCCATCCTAATGATAGCCTCATACAGTGCCACATCTCTAACCTTGAGCCTTTTTAAAAAAAACATACAAATATGTTAGATGGATGCAAATGCTTCTATTCTCCTTATTAATTCGTTGCAATGTAAAAGATATACATGCAATTCCAGCTAGAAATATACTAACAAATTGCCATAGAAATCATTATGGGAAATTAAGAACAGGTTCCACCTTTTTGTTGGCAGAAAATAAAGAAAGAAAGAACACACCAGAATTTTAAAAGGAGTAGCAGAGAGGCGGAGGACCATAATCCTTCTTCGGGCAGAGACAACAGCGAACGGCTGGGCGTCGGAGGGCTTGACACCTGCTGAGGAACGTGTGACATTATTGGATTAACCTCTTGGTTGATGAGCATGCATGAAGAACATCAAATACAAAAAGTGATATAAGATATTAATAAATTTTAGGTTCATTTATGTTATTTGAAGCCAAAATGTCCTAGCCAAAGAGAGTTGTACCAGCAGAAAAAACATTCCAGGTTTTTTTTTTCTGAAGCCACAAGAACAAACAAACGGCAAACACACTACTGCTATTCATAGTCAGTATTGCTACAACAGAATGTACAGAAAAGGCAATCTACTCTTAAGGCTTGACACACAAAAAACTTGGAATAGTGACTATGAACAATCTGTTGTAGCAATCTACTCTGAAGCACAGAAAAGGCAATTTACTCTTGACACACAAAGTTTAAACAGTTATTTTGGCATTGTATTCTTCATAGTATGCTTAGTTTATGCAAGAAAATGATCGTACTTCAGTTATACATTACACAAAGGTAGATCCAGAAGAATACTTGGCTGACCACATAAGAGTATAATTAAGTAGCAGCAGCATATACCATAACAGCTTTAATAACAGGATTGGTACCTAATCACATTATAGCCAACGACAGCTATCCGGCGGCATCAATAACCTGATTAGTACCTAAGAACAACAGAAATTTCTTTTACTAAGAGTCCATGCAGAGTATGACATCTAAACCTTCTAACATAAACATAATTACAAAAACCTTATAGAAATAAGGAATTGAACAACAAGAGAACAAATAAAAGGAGGCACGCACAGTAATGCAAACCATGCCAATTGTCAACCTAGTTTTTAAATCTCACAGAACATCAACTCAATTGTAGACTAAAAGATGGTTGCCATGCTAACATTATCTCTCTCTCATTCCTTGCTCGTTTAAAAGATTGCACAATCAACTACTTATTTCATACACCAGAATAAACTTCACATCACATGCATCTATTCTATTGGAAGAAGGATACAGTAGGGACCTCCCCTGCTGTTATATGGAGCAAATTCTAATGGAAGATGACAAAACTGTTAAGAACTAAAACAAAGAAAAGTTTCGCTGAAGCATTTGTAGAATGGTGATACAGAATAATAGGAGTACGGCTAGGAATGGATATTAACATAAGCTCTATGATAATAGAGTCGGAAATTTAGGTCCAAATAAAGAAATAAGCCTTGTCACCTGATGCTTGCTCCACTATACCACCTCTTCTGGCTTAGTGGGGAAGGCGGGAAACTGAGAGGCATGGCTGAGTCCTAAAGTATCCTAACCTTTCAAAGACGTAGTAATAGAATACCCAAAATGTTCATTAGAAACCTCATAGCTGAGCCACAATTCACATATACATAGTTTAGCATGCGACCTAAAGTATCATAGTTAAGCCACAATTCGCAGAAATTTGAAGTCCAAAAACAGAAGAAATAAAATGTTGTAAGATTAATATCCAAAGATACATAGTTGAGCTGCAACCTAAAGTATCCTTACCTGTCAGAGCTATGCGAATAGAATATTCAAAACCTTCATTAAACATATCATCATATTGGCCAGCCACGGCAACAGTGTACGATCATCAAAATATGTAGGTGCAGAGTGCAGACCTATTCATAGGTTAGCTGAAGCGGTATGAAAAATTCAAACATTAGCTGTTACACTTACGATATTATTCATCGGCAAAGCAGTATGGGCTACCATCAGCGCGACATTACAGGGTGGCGTCTTCGGCCTCTGTGGTCACAAATTTTCTAAAAAGCAAGATGGATGAATAGCTACCTCATATATCAAGGTCCACTTCTTCCATTATGTACTCATATATCAAGGTCTAGAGTATATCTATCCAGGTCATGACAAATTTTGTAATTCACTCTTTTTTAAATGAACAGAGAAAATCTGCAGTGACCAAGATGTCCACTTCTTCCATTACGTACTCATATATCAAGGTCTAGAGCAAAGTTCAAGAAGGCGCTGGGCGTTACTTATGCGTTTTGTGACCTACTTGCGCACAACCCGCTTATGCGTCGCCTAGGCGCGCCTAGGCGTTTCCACTGTAGCATGAAGAAACAAGGTAGATGGGCTGATCTGGCCCATTAAACCACTGGCCCATCTATTCAATTCTCCTACTAAAGCCTCCCATACGTGCACAGTCGACAGAAAATTAGGGATCCACCTCACGCCGCCTCTCTCCTTCCTCTCTCCCTTGCTGCACATGGGAACCAGTCAGCCAGTGAAGCTCGATTTCTCGCCGGAGATGCTTGATCCCTCACCGGAATCAGTCGATTTCTCACCGGAAATGCTTGATCTCTCGCCGGAATCAGTTGATTTGTTGCTGGATTGGTTGAATCCTCGTCGGGGAGGATGGATCTTTGCTGGGGAGGTCAAATCCTGGCTGGGGAGATTGATTTCCTGCCTGAGAAACACGATTTCTTGCCGGAGGACCTTTCTGGGCGCTTTTCTGAGCGCCTAGGTCCAAAGCGAGGCGCTATGCCAGCGCCCAGAGCTTAAGCGCGCCTAGGCGAGCGCCTAGTAGCGCCTTCTTGAACAGTGGTCTAGAGTATATCTACCCAGGTCATGACAGATTCAAACTGAAAGCAAAGTAGATTTAGGACAGAGCTATATCATGACCAAACATGTAAATAAGAGAATTCTGCAGTGCAAGAGTACTTTTAGGACCGGGTTACATTATGACCAAATTAGCTCATGAACTTATAATCGAAAAGGACATGTGTAGGGAAAAATACTGCCCAAACAAAGTACAGAGAAAAGGAACGCCCAAATAAATATGTTAACGAAGGCAAAGGAAGAAGACCACGTCATATTTGAATGAATATATATATAATCTATTGCAGACCTTGCCTAGTAGAAACACAGTGACAAGCAAGCACAAGATGCATCAGCTTACGTATTTTAAACCACTGCCATTGACATACACGACTGATTACCTTACAAAGGCATATAAGGGTGTGTTTGGTTGCGGAACGAAGTGGAATGGAATGTCATGGTTCCATTCCACTAGAATGGGTCGGTTCCGTCTCTGTGTTTGCTTGAGCACAGTAGATGGAATGGAATGGTTACATTTCGGTGTTTGGTTGGAGAGATTGAATCGAATGAATTTGATTCCACTCACAATAATTTATAACTCCACTCGCAAGTATAAATAGTTTTGAACAACATTTTAATTTCACAATGATTTATCACTGAAATATATAACCTGATATTTGATTGTTTATATATAAAAATGGTAGTCAAAGCAACTTTTCAGAAAATAAATAACAAATGTTCATGAAGCACAAAATCTAGATCACAAAGTATTAATGACAACAAAAATTATTACTACCAGTCTCAACACAGAGCACACAAAGCTAGCACTAATCAAGTTTGAGTACTACTGATTTTTGGACGGAGAATGCCAAGCTAGAAAGAGTCAATCGAAGGAGCTTGCTCTTGCCGTCGCTGATGCTTCTCTTGCTGCTACCGCCCAGGTGTCTGGATGCCACCGGCCGGCTAGCTGCCGGGAAGGAGACAAGCCGAGCCGACCGCTGCTTATCTGCTCTGCTTCCCAACAAATCGGCTGCATCTGACCTGCCATCATTGCTTCCTACTGGGTGAGAGGAACGGGAGGAGGGAGCAATCAGCTGCTGCTTGACGAGAGAAAGACGGGGGAGGAGCCGTCGTTCCAGAGGGCGAGCCGAGGGAGAGGCCGGATCGAGAGGGAGCCGCCCCGTCCTTTCCTAGATCCTTGGTCGAGGGGCAGGAGACGCGGCGAAGCTGCATCTCCGGCGAGGGGAAGGAGACGCCGACAAGGCTGCATATCCAACCGCGGCGAGGGGGTGCCGTAGAGGAGGGGGAGGTGTATGGCCGCCGCCATGCCCATCGAGGGAGAGGGAGCGGGGCGCCGCACAGGACGCCTTCCTCGTTGGTGAGTGGGGGACGACGCGAGAGAGACGCATTCCGCGTGGTCCAGCCAATTTGGAGGAACCACCCGGTTCGGCATATAGAGGGAATATTCCTCTCCAGGGAATCAGTGCGTTCCGTTCCCTTTTTCAACTAAACACAGGAATCGCTCCCAGGTGCAGGTCCGACCCGTTACATTCCACTTCATTCCCTGTACCAAACACACCCTAACCTGACATATAGGCATGGACACTGATACTATGAATTTTTTATGCCCCGTGCGGAACTGTCATGCCCCTAGTCTTGCTCATGTCAAGCACAACAGCAGCAAAGCGGACAAAAATGTAGCCAACAGCAGCAAAGCAGACAAAACTGTAGCCACTCAACACTTGGAAAACAGAAAACAGTGAACATACGCAAACAAATCAAACTGACGCAAATGACCAGTCTGCAGTCAGCTGCTCAAATATGCTCTCCGCCACTAAGGGGAAATATGAGATATACTTTTCTTAACATGAAACATTAAGTTGTAGATGTAGATAAAAGATTTAGTCTGCTTGCACATCATTTCTTCAAGCATCACATACTCTCAATTAACCAACAACAATCATGAAGCACATACCTGCCCATGTCGTAGGCCAGTGCCTCCAGTTCTTGATGGATTCCTTCAACAGCACAATGTCTTACTTCTGTAGCAAAGCAAAATTCAGCAGCAAAGGTAAGAGTGGATAGCAGAAGAAACACTTTCAACCAATTCAAGAGAAACAGAGAATATGTATAGGAACTTCCCACTGAAGTAACAACGCAATGGCATTTCATATTTGTAGCAGGTAAGTTTTAGAGAGATTCTGGTAAAAAATCTAAATTGTTTAAGGCTACCTCTTTCCAGATAAAATGTAAATTCAGTAACCATGTGGATAAGAATAAAATGCAACTTAAATTGTTTTAGGCTACCTCTTTCCAGATAAAAATGTAAATTCAGTAACCATGTGGATAAGAATAAAATGCAACTTTCTATCTTTATTGAACTTTTGATTTCCCTACTGAAAATTTAAAAGGGCGCAATTAATCACTGGAAAGTGGCATTTCATAGTGATTTAGCTCTTTGCTGAAGTTGTTTTGCCCACCTCTTCCTCCATATTTTTTTGTTTTGCCCACCTCTTCCTTCATATTTTTTTGTTTTGCCCACCTCTGTCAGTTTGCCCTTCCTTACTGATAGTTTGTTCTTAAGCTAAAATTGGTTGTTGAATCCATTTTATGCCAAGAAAGGGACACTCAAGGTAAAAGAGAACTTTGATCCAAAACTAAAAAAAAAAACAGAGTGGCCGGTGGGCATCGGCAGCAAGGTTGGGCCATCTTCCTGCTGGCTCTGTCTTCCTCATCTTCCTTGGCGTTGACCAATCAGCTAGCTAGCTCCAAAGAAGATGATATGGAGAGAAGCGATGGGGGGCGGGGGGATGTGAATGGCCTGCACCTGCCGGTGTTCCTCTTCATCTGCCGCTGCACCTCCCTCTCCTCTTTCCTCTCCTTTTCTCCCTCATCTCCTTCCTTCTCTCTTTCCCCCATCTTCTCTCTACCCTGCAGGGAGAGGCTCATGGCACTGGACCGAATCGAGCGCCCCAGCCGTCGCCCTTTGCCTGCAGGTCGCCGCCGCGCCCTCACGCCTCGGATCTGGCGGGATCCCCTGCTCCTCCACCTCCAGCGGGAAGACCCTGGCAGCGGGCGCGGCTTTGTTGCGTGCTCCCCGTCGGCTTCCTGCCCAAAGGCTCGCCACGGGCGTCCACTAGCTCGCGGTGGTGGCGGCCCCTGACCTCTTGCGCGGTGGCTTCCTCCCGGTGGCATGGTCGTCGGACAGAGAGGAGCGAGGTGGAATGGCTGTGATGGCTGACGAGGAAGGACGGAGGAGGAGGAGGAGGAGAGAGTGCGGCGCCGCGGGGCTCGGGGAGGCTAGGGTTTGTGCTGTGGGGATTGGGGACCTACGCGACTTGAGACGAGACACGGTGCGGCACGCGCGGAGCTGACTGGCAAATCCCTTTAGCATACGAGCGCGGCTGACCCAGCCAATACAAGGGCGAGACGAACCCACCCATCATTGGGTAGAAAAAACAACTGCAGGGTGAAAACAAGATTTACCAGAAGGTGAAGATCTGACGGCCCAGGCTCAAAACGAGGAGCCAAGTTGAAGGATCATCGTGGAGCCAAGTTGGCTAGCAACCTTATAGGTTAGAATAGGTTAGAATGCTCATTGCACTTCACTTATACTTTTCGAGTATGGCTTTATAGAATGCTTCATGTGCTTTATTTATATCATTTGAAGTTTGGATTGTCTGTTTCTCTTCACATAGAAAACCGCCATTTGTAGAATGCCTTTTGCTTCATTTATATTTGTTAGAGCGTGGGCATATCATTTGTAGAAAGAATTAAACTCTCTTGCTTCACTTATATCTATTTAAAGAGATGACATGAATTGATCATTCACATGGTTAGTCATAAAATCCTACATAAAACTTATAGATCACTGAATATGATATGTTTAATTCCTTGCAATAGTTTTGCGATATAAAGATGATGATATTAGAGTCATGCTAGTGGGTAGTTGTGGATTGTAGAAATACTTGTCTTGAAGTTTGTGATTCTCATAGCATGCACGTATGGTGAACCGTTATGTAACGAAGTTGGAGCATGAGGTATTTATTAATTGTCTTCCTTACGAGTGGCGGCCGGGGACGAGCTGGTATTTTCCTACCAATCTACCCCCTACGAGCATGCGCGTAGTACTTTGTTTCGATGACTAATAGTTTTTTGCAATAAGTATGTGAGTTCTTTATGACTAATCTTGAGTTCATGGATTATATGCACTCTCAACCTTCCATCATTGCTAGCCTCTTCGGTACCGTGCATTGCTCTTTCTCACCTTGAGAATCAGTGCAAACTTCGTCGGTGCATCCAAACCCCGTGATATGATACGCTCTATCACACATAAGCCACCTTATATCTTCCTCATAACAGCCACCATACCTACCTATCATGGCATTTCCATAGCCATTCCAAGATATATTGCCATGCAACTTCCATCATCTTCATATACATGACTTGAGCATCATTGTCATATTGCTTTGCATGATCGTAAGACAGCTAGCATGATGTTTTCATGGCTTGTCCATTTTTTAATGTCATTGCTACGCTAGATCATTGCACATCCCAGTACACCGCCAGAGGCATTCATATAGAGTCATTTTGTTCTAGTATCGAGTTGTAATATTGAGTTGTAAGTAAATAAAAGTGTGATGATCATCATTATTAGAACATTGTCTCATGTGAGGTTATCAAAATAAAAGTGGCCAAAGAAGCCCCCCCCCCAAAAAAAAGAGAGAGGCCAAAGAAGTCTACAAAGAAACAAAAAAACAAAAACAAAAAAAGAGAAAAAGAGAGAAGGGGCAATGCTACTATCCTTTTACCACACTTGTGCTTCAGAGTAGCACCATGTTCTTCATATAGAGAGTCTCTTGAGTTATCACTTTCATATACTAGTGGGAATTTTCATTATAAAACTTGGCTTGTATATTCCGATGATGGGCGTTCTCAAATGGCCGAGGTCTTCATGAGCAAGCAAGTTGGATGCACACCCACTTAGTTTCCAGTTTGAGCTTTCATACATTTATAGCTCTTAGTGCATCCGTTGCATGGCAATCCCTACTCCTCGCATTGACATCAATTGATGGGCATCTCCATAGCCCATTGATTAGCCGTGTCGATGTGAGACTTTCTCCTTTTTTTCTTCTCCACACAACCTCCATCATCATATTCTATTCCACCTATAGTGTCATGTCCATGGCTCGCGCTCATATATTGCGTGAAGGTTGAAAAAGTTTGAAAATACTAAAATATGAAACAATTGCTTGGCTTGTCATCGGGGTTGTACATGATGGGAGCATTTTTTGTGACGAAGATGAAGCATAGCCAAACTATATGATTTTGTAGGGATGAGCTTTCTTTGGCTATGTTATTTTGAGAAGACATAATTGCTTGGTTGGTATGCTTGAAGTATTATTGTCTTAATGTCAAATGATAGACTGTTGCTTTGAATCACTCATGTCTTAATATTCATGCCATGATTAGATTACATGATCAAGATTATGCTAGGTAGCATTCCACATCAAATATTATCTTTTTTTATCATTTACCAACTTGAGGACGAGCAGGAATTAAGCTTGTAGATGCTGATACGTCTCTGTCGTATCTATAATTTTTGATTGTTCCATGCCAATATTATACAACTTTCATATACTTTTGGCAACTTTTTATACTATTTTTGGGACTAACATATTGATCCAGTGCCTAGCGTCAGTTCCTGTTTGTTGCATGTTTTTTATTTCGCAGAAAATCCATATCAAATGGAGTCCAAACGGGATAAAAACCGACGGAGATTTTTTTGGAATATATGTGATTTTTGGGAAGAAGAATCAACCCGAGGTGATGCCCGAGGGGGCACGAGGCAGGGGGTGGGTGCGCCCCTGACCCTCGTGGCCACCTTGTAAGGCGGTTGGTGCCCTTCTGGATACAAATCGTCTTAAAATTTCAGCCCAATCGGAGTTACGGATCTCCGGAAATATAAGAAATGGTGAAAGGCCAGAATATGAAACGCAGAAACAGAGAGAGACAGAGAGACAGATCCAATCTCGGAGGCGCTCTCGCCCCTCCCATGCCATGGAAGCCAAGGACCAGAGGGGAAACCTTTCTTCCATCTAGGGAGAAGCTCAAGGAAGAAGAAGAAGAAGAAAAAGAAGGGGGGCCCTCTCCCCCTCTCTTCCAGTGGCGCCGGAATGCCGCCGGGGCCATCATCACCACCGCAATCTACACCAACACCTCCGTCATCTTCACCAATATTTTCATCACCTTCCCCCATCTATCTACAGCGGTCCACTCTCCCGCAACCCATTGTACCATCTACTTGAACATGGTGCTTCATGCTTCATATTATTATCCAATGATGTGTTGCCATCCTATGATGTCTGAATAGATTTTCGTTGTCCTATTGGTAATTGGTGAATTGCTATGATTGGTTTAATTTGCTTGTAGTTATTTTGCTGTCCTTTGGTGCCCATCATATGAGTGTGCGCGTGGATCACACCATAGGGTTAGTTGTGTGTTGATAGGACTATGTATTGGAGGGCAAGAGTGACAGAAGCTACAACCTAGCATAGAAATTGATGCATACGGGATTGATGGGGGACCAATATATCTTAATGCTATGGTTGGGTTTTACCTTAATGAACGTTAGTAGTTGCGGATGCTTGCTAATAGTTCACATCATAAGTGCATGGAATTCCAAGTCAGGGATGACATGCTAGCAGTGGCCTCTCTCACATAAAACTTGCTATCGGTCTAGTAAAGTAGTCAATTGCTTAGGGACAATTTCGTAACTCCTGCCACCACTTTTCCGCACTCGCTATACTAACTTTATTGCTTCTTTACCTAAAACAGCCCCTAGTTTTTATTTACGTGCTCTTTATATTCTTGTAAACCTATCCTGTTATACCTACAAAGTACTTCTAGTTTTATACTTGTTCTAGGTAAAGCGAACGTTAAGCGTGCGTAGAGTTGTATCGGTGGTCGATAGAACTTGAGGGAATATTTGTTCTACCTTTAGCTCCTCGTTGGGTTTGACACTCTTACTTATCGAAAGAGGCTACAATTGATCCCCTCTACTTGTGGGTTATCAAGACCTTTTTCTGGCGCCGTTGCCGGGGTGTTATAGCGTGGGGTGAATATTCTCGTGTGTGCTTGTTTGCTTTATCACTACGTACTTTTTATTTTGTGCTCTTGTTTTCTACCTTTAGTTAGGGTAGGAAACGCAAAATACCAAAAAAATTAGTGGTACCTACAGAACCAATGGTTGAAGAACCACTCAAAATCTATCACACTCCTGAAGCTTTTTACTTGGATCATCTTCGATCCCTATGTGCTCATGTTGAAACCCCAACTAGCTTAGTTGAGGGCAAATCTTTAGATGAGCATGCTTGTTATGTGCGACACCGCTTATCTCAAAAAGGGAAACTTTTACCGGATCAAATTCATCGTTTTTAATGCTATGCTTGGAATTTATGTGAAATATATGATTTTGCTTGTTGTTTTGAAGACCTTGAGAAACACCTTCCCTACCAATGTGAGTTTAGTGATAATGGAATCGTATCTTCGTATGCTAAGGGTGTTTATAATTACTATGATGTTCAACAAATTGAAGAATTTGTTGCTTTTAAGGGTGCTTATGAAATTGCTTCTTTGATTGAAAAATATGATGCTACTCTTTACAAATCTGAAAATTTTACCATACTTAAATATTGTTATGATAATTATGCTTCTAATGCCTATGTTAAACCATATATTGAGGACTCCTCCGCTGTCTTTCTGAGTCAATTGGTATGGCACCACGAAGAATTATCCTTGGGCCCATGACCAAAACTCGTCTTTGAAGCACAAGTACCATCAACAATGGCTAATGTGAAAGAGTTGATCAATTTATGCATAATGGGGGGAGGGAGAGTTCATTGAGAGAACAACACTCCCCCTATGTCCATGCCTACAACTAAACAAGATATCAAGATGAGTATGGTGTGGTGTGCAAGGGTTCAAGCCACATTGCTCGAGTCAATGATATTTAGCTCATGCCTTAACCCGCGAAATCTTGCTTCATCTAAGGGCTTTGTGAAGATATCTGCAAGGTTATCATGAGTGTTGACATAGTTGAGATCGATCTCCCCTCGCCTAATATGATCCCAAATGAAGTGATACCGAATCTCAATATGCTTCGTCTTGAAGTGTTGCACCGGGTTGAGAGAAATCTTGATGGCACTTTCATTGTCACACCAAAGAGGCACTTTGTCACACATGACACCATAATCCTTTAAAGTTTGCCTCATCCATAGAAGTTGTGCGCAACAACTACCGGCGACCACATACTCCGCTTCGGTGGACGAGAGAGACACACAACTTTGCTTCTTAGAAGACCAACTCACCAAAGAGCAACCAAGGAATTGGCACCCTCCGGAAGTTGACTTCTTATCCACTTTGTCTCCCGCCCAATCAGAGTTCGAGTAGCCTACAAGGTTGAAGTTTACTCCTCTTGGGTACCATAAGCCAAAGTTTGGGTATGATCCAAATAACGAAAGATTCGCTTGACTGCCACAAAGTGGCTTTCCTTAGGTGCGGCTTGAAACCGTGCACAAATTTCCACACTCAACATGATATCCGGTCTAGATGCACAAAGGTAAAGCAAAGAGCCAATCATGGAGTGGTATACCTTTTGATCCACCGCTTTACCATTGGGATCTATGTCAAGTTGGCATTTGTGAAAGTGCAACCATCCCTAGGTGGTTTTGGTAATTTTAACAACATATAGCTCATTGAGCTAATGCTATTCCAAGATTAATATTTCAGGAAATGCTCAATGAATGGCATGGCATGCATGAGGAAAGTGGCCCCCTCAAAATACTAAGGACAAAAAGATTGGCTCAAGCTCAAAGCTCAAGACTCTACATTTTATATTTTAGTGATCCAAGATCACATTGAGTCTATAGGAAAAGCCAATACTATCAAGGAGGGATGAGGTGTTGCTTGATGAGGTTCTTGCTTCATAGTGCTTAGTGATATGCTCCAAAACCCTCAAATGAGATTGTCGGCTTAGGAAGTGAAGAGATGACTGACAAATTCATCATCAAGAAGATCCTAAGAGCCTTGGATGAAAAATACGATACCGGATGCACATTGATCCAAATGATGCCAAATTACAAAGATCTCAAGCCAACAGAAGTCATTGGAAGAATTGTTGCTCATGAGATGTCACTCAAGGATAAGGAGGAGCTCCATAACAAGTCAAGTGGTGCTTACAAAGCCTCATGTGAAGCTCCCACATCATCAAGTGAGAAACAAACCTTCAATGAAGAATTGAGCTTAATGGTAAAGAACTTCAACAAGTTCTACAACAATAGAAGCAAAGAGAGAAGTTCCAAGTCAAGGTCCTACAATGACAAAAGATCTTCTAGTCGAGAGCGAAGCTGCTACAATTGTGGAAGACCCGGACACTACTCCAATGAGTGTACGGCTCCCCACAAGAGAAGAGAAGATTCTCCCAAAAGAAGAAGTAGAAGAGAAGAATCACCATCAAGGGAGAGAAGGAGTAGGGATGATCGATATGAACGAAGATCCTCACGGAGAAGCAAGGATTCGGAAAGGAAGGACAAGTCATCAAGGAGCTACACAAAAGAAAGACATCAAGCTCATGTTGGTGAATGGGTATCCGGCTCCGACTCCGACAATGACTCCGAGAGAAGCTATCACTCCGACTCTGAATATACTCAAGATGAAGGTGTTGCCGGTCTAGCACTTGTGTCAACCAACTCCTACGACATATTTGATTCACCAAATGAAGGAATTGGAAGATGCTTCATGGCCAAAGGTCCAAAGGTATCACACCCCGAGTATGTTGATTTCAATAGTGATGAAGATGACTTGTTAGGTGATGATGATTTACTTGTTGACAACTATAGTGATGAATACTATGATGAAACGAATGACAATGATAAGGAGAAGATTGAGTCTCTAACTAAAGAACTAAACACTCTTAAGTTAGCTCATGAAATTATCTTAGGAGATCATCGAGAACTTTTAAGGACTCATGAGAAACTACGTTTTGAAAAGCTCAACCTTGAGCAAGAGCATGAGTTCTTAAAGGCAATCAATGATGATCTTCACAAGAAAAGTTCTTCTTACATTGCCAAGCATTTACTCTTATCCACTTACATGCCTCAAGTCAAGTCTACTAACAAGAACAAGAAAGATTCTTCGTCTAGTAGTAACAATAATCATGCTAAATCCAATATTGTTGCTTCTAGTAGTTCTCTTGATTCCACTAATGATTCTCTTAGCCAAGTTACACTTGAGCAAGAAAATAGCTTATTGAAGGGAATTATAGAGAAAGGTGTTTATAGAGCCTTGCCGGGAGTAAGCAATTCGAGGAAATTGTACGCAAGCAAGGAAGGCACCGGAAGAATCAAGGTATTGGTTTTGAACGAAAGTTCAATGCCAATGAAGTTGAGTGGGAAGAAGATCAATACCCCAAGACGAAGTTTGTTCCTCAACAAGAGAAGTATGATCCTACTTCTTTCAAAGGGACACAAGCTCAAGATGATCTTCCACCACAAGACCACAAGCAAAAAGGCAAGGACAAGCTTCAAGAGGAAATTGATGCATTTGAAGAAGCTCCTAAGGCCTTGGTCAAGTGGGTTCCCAAGACTACATCAAGTTCCACTTCATCAAGTACAACTACAACTCCGAGGATTCTCATCAAGATGGTGTGGATCCTGAAGAAGAAGAACTAGAGAGTTCTTGAGGGTGACTCCGCCAACATACTTCACTCTTATCATTTTGGCGAGAACAAGTGCAATCAACTTCCACATCTTGCACTAGTTCAAGGAGTCACAAACCCTCTTGTTGGTAATACAAGGGACAAGGTAACCTAAAGCTTTCATAGACACCATCTTATGTGTGCATCACTCTATGTCTATGGATATCCTTGTTTGTTCCTTGTGGGACTAACCCGTGTAGGTATTGAAAGTGCAACTCACTCCAAGGGATAGCTCCAAATGATCTACATCAACATAGAGCATCCACATCTTCAACACCTACATGAAGTCATCATCGACAAAACCCAAGGTTAGTTCATCCCTCTTAGGGGGGATCTCACATCTAGGGGGAGCTTTACTCTAACAATTGAGTTAAAGCAACTCTAATGGTGTGAACACAACAACACTTTATGTAAAAGTGGTAACCCCACTTGTGCTTAAACGATGAGTATGACCTATGATCAAATGTTCTCATTTGACTCCTAAGTCAATATACTCATATATAGATGACCTAGTCATCGCCAATTGCTTGATAGATTCTAGAATTGTTTGTGCATGCTTTGCCACATATTTCATTTGTCATTTTATTGTGTGAGCATGTTGGTTGCATAATTTACTCATTCGAGGACATCCACTTTGTTGTTTTGATTGATTGGTTTCCTTTTCTTTTGGCCAAGTGGATGGACAAGAATGCTTAAGAACCTTCTCTAGCTATCTATGTTTTTCTCGTCTCAAACTCTATTCATGTTGCATCACAAAATTTGATCAAGTCAGATTCGAACCACTCCGTGTGAGGAGCACTCGGAGTCCCTGATTCGTCATAGACTTAAACTTCCAAAACTTCTTTGTGTGTTTCGGTCTGACCGATTCACCCGTTTCGGTCATACCGATATCACTAAGTCGATCTAGGTTTTCAACCTCGGTGCAACCGATTCGAACTTTTCGGTCACACTGAGTTTCAGTAACTGCTTGTAGTTGTGAATCTCGGTGCCACCGAGTTGTTCCACTCGGTCACACCGATAGGGGCAGGCTATTGTAACGCCCCAAGACCGGAGCTTCAGGTGCCTTCCATGATTTCCGGGTTTCGTCGTGTGATTTGTTTGGTCTGTTGCATTTCATCTTTGCAACATGTGCTTTGCATCATGTCATCATGTCGTCATGTCATAAGTTTTTTTTTGCATCTCAACTAAATAAACCGTATGGATCTTCGATCCATTTAAACCGAGGGAATTCACATGGTGATTCTCTTTACAACATATCCTCTCGATATTTAGAGAGCTATAGTCAATATTCCAATTATTTGGATTTACTGCAAACACACTTGCAAAATATCCCAATGCCTTTGTTATCTTAATTCTTGGTCTCCAACATGGCCATATATTTCTTTCATCATATTCCGGAGCTCCACCAAAAACCTCAACATTTTGGACCTCCCTATAACCTACTTCCTATGCAAAACCATTTGAATTAAATTCAAATGATTTCGTTTCAAACTTCAACCACGTGATCATTTCCATTTTTCGTGGATCAGGCTCATTTTTGCGAGTCTGAGAAAATTTACTTCATGTCCAAACTCCACTGCAATCCCTCTCGGCTTTTCTTCCAAGTTTCTTTTCTTTTATTTAGTTAAAAGAAAAGGAGAGAGTTGGAGAGGGAAGAGAGAGGCCCAGCCTAGACGGGCACTAGGGCCTCCAGCAACCACCTCCCACCAGTGGCCTATAGGCCCATCCAGCCGCCGGCCTTCCTAGGCCAAACTCCAGCGCTGGCCCAAGGCCCAGCCGCACCCACCAACCCTAGCGCTAACCCTAGCCCGTTTCCCTATCGCCCCATCTCTTCCCTATCGCCGCCAGCGATACCCATCGCCCGAACCCTGCTTCTCCTCGATCGGTCTCTCCCTCTAGCGCTCCCTCAGCCCCCCTCGTCTCCACCCCACCGCCAGAGCGCCCCGCACTCGATCCTCTCCATCGATGCCCAATCAGCGCCGCCACCTCATCGCCTGATCCATCGCCTCGCCCTCTCCCTCGTCCCGTGCGCAGCCATCCTTCCCCTTTGACACCCTCTCCCTCTCGTCCTCCCACACCGCCGCCAAGTTCACCCGGAGCCCCGTTGGATCCCATGCCCGCACACCGCCTCCCTTCGATTCTCCCCCGCTGGCGACCAAAGCCACCGGAGCGCCGCCAGCCTCGTCCCTCTCCCCTTCGTTCTCTTGCGCCGTCATACGCAGAGGAGCAGGCCCTCGCGCCGCGCGCCTCGTGCCCCTACTCCCGGACATCCTCTCCGGTCGCCTCCTCCGCGCCTCCAGCGTGCCATGGTCTCTTCTACCTCAGTGCCACCCATGGCTGCCTCGCTGGCAAGCCCCGCCGCCGCTCCGGCCGGCGAGTCCAGGCTGCCGAGATCGCCTTGCCTCGCCTCCTGCATCCCGTGTGCCCCGCTGGGCGCGGGGGTTCCCATGTCCAGTGCCTCCTGCTTGCTCCGCCACGGCCTCCTCGACGTGGTTGAGCCCGACCATGACCCTCTCCACATGCCACCTAGTTCTCGTCTCCTCCCTGTGGCATCGCATGCCCGAAGCCCAGGATCTCCTCCGCTTGCTGTTGCCATTGCTGTCAAGTCAGACGACTACCAGACAAAGATTATCGCCAAGTTCCATTGTTGAAGATTTTGTCAAGTTCCCCTGGTTTCGGCAAACACCACCCCGCAAGCGCTAAGTACCACGACGGTCCTTGAAGAGTTCAGATTTGACAAGTCCGATGGTGCACTTGTACAACTACTTTGTCGAGACCGAGACCGGCAAGACCGACGGCGCGGAAACGCCAAGTACCACTCATGTCGGCAAGACCCGCAAGTCGGACCCCGAACGATCGACATCTCGTGGAGCGTGTACAACTACCGTCGCCCCGAAGACGTTGGAGTCGTCAAGTACCTCTCCGAATGAACATGAACGACTATCGTCGCAAGAACGGGACCGGAAAGTCCGAAGACCACAAGTACCACGACACCGATGACATGAACGTCTATGGAAACTCGTGCAACGATAAACATGTACCACTACCGCCGCCGAGATCGCGAGAACCTCTACCGTCGACCCTAGAGCGTGTGAGAACGACTACTTCCACTACCGCTGTCGCGAGAACGTCTACTTCCTCTACTTTGCACCGAACGAGAACTATCCCGCTTGCACGCTTGGAAGGTATAACCTCGAGACGACGTCCGTGAACGAATGCATGTTGGTTGTCGTAATACGCCCATGAACGTTAGTTGTTCCCTCATTTGACACCGTCGTCGATTCATGGGACACCCGGTATCTGGGAGCACCCCACCATCTTTTGCACGCATCCGCACACTTCTCCTTTGCATCGGTACCTCAATCGAGTTACCAGAACCGGAACGTTGCCGTGGCACCGTTTCGTTATCGTTGTCGTGGCACCCTTTTCCTTTCCACCACGGTGACAAATGCTTCTTAATGCTCTGGTCAACTTTTAATAAAAATTGCATAAACTTGAACATGTCATCCGCATCATGTTAACAACTTTAAGATGGTTAAAATTTGTTGTTGCATTAAAATTGATAATGCATATGGGGACTTACCGGATTTGTTATTTGTTATATCCGGCCCCATTGAAATTGTTTAGATGATATAGTTTTGTTATGCTTCACCTCTTGCCATATTAACCAACATTTAATATTGTTGAGTACTTAAACGGGAGAGAACTAAATAATTGATGTGGTGTTTTGTCAATATGCATCCCGATGCATATTGAGCTCCACTTAACTTGTAGTTTTGTTCGTGCTCTTGCCATGCCATGCCATGAACATTTAAAACGGACATGCATCATACTTGGTTGTGCATCATGCCATGTTTATGTGGTGGTTGTTTACCATGTTGTTTGCTTCTTTCCGGTGATGCTTCTTCGGGTTAGTTCCGATATCGTCGCATTTGTGAGGATTCGTTCGACTACGTCCGTTTGTCTTCTTCATGGACTCGTTCTTCTTCCTTGCGGGATCTCAGGCAAGATGACCATACCCTCGAAATCACTTCTATCTTTGCTTGCTAGTTGCTCGCTCTTTTGCTATGCCTATGCTGCGATACCTACCACTTGCTTATCATGCCTCCCTATATTGTTGAGCAAAGCCTCTAACCCACCTTGTCCTAGCAAACCGTTGTTTGGCTATGTTACCGCTTTGCTCAGCCCCTCTTATAGCGTTGTTAGTTGCAGGTGAAGATTGGAGCTTGTTCCATGTTTGGGACATGGATATTTTGTTGGGATATCACAATATTTCTTATTTAATTAATGCATCTATATACTTGGTAAAGGGTGGAAGGCTCGGCCTTATGCCTGGTGTTTTGTTCCACTCTTGCCGCCCTAGTTTCCGTCATATCGGTGTTATGTTCCCGGATTTTGCGTTCCTTACACGGTTGGGTTATAATGGGAACCCCTTGATAGTTCGCTTTGAATAAAACCCCTCCAGCAAGGCCCAACCTTGGTTTTACCATTCGCCACCTAGCCTTTTTCCCTTGGGAGTCGCACATCCCGAGGGTCATCTTTATTTTTAAACCCCCGGGCCAGTGCTTGTCTAAGTGTTGGTCCAACCCAGAGCACCGTGCGGGGCCGTCCCTTGGCAACTTGGGTTATGTTGGCTCCCGTACGCTTAGCTTATCCGGTGTGCCCTGAGAACGAGATATGTGCAGCTCCTATCGGGATGTCGGCGCATCGGGTGGTCTTGCTGGACTTGTTTTACCATTGTCGAGGATGTCTTGTAACCGGGATTCCGAGCCTAATCGAGTCTTCCCGCTAGAAGGAATATCCTTCATTGACCGTGAGAGCTTGTGATGGGCTAAGTTGGGACACCCCTGCAGGGTTTTGAACTTTCAAAAGCCGTGCCCGTGGTTATGGGCAGATGGGAATTTGTTAATATCCGGTTGTAGAAAACCTGAAGTTGATCTTAATTAAAATACATCAACCGCGTGTGTAACCGTGATGGTCTCTTCTCGGCGGAGTCCGTGAAGTGAAAACGGTGTTGGAGTAATGCTTAACGTAGGTTGTTCTAGGATCACTTCTTGATCATTAGTTGTTCGACCATGCTTTTGCCTTCTCTACTCGCTCTCTTTTGCGAATATGTTTAGCCACCATATATGCTAGTCGCTTGCTGCAGCTCCACCTCATACCTTTTACCCTTCCTATAAGCTTAAATAGTCTTGATCGCGAGGGTGTGAGATTGCTGAGTCCTCGTGACTCACAGATACTTCCAAAACTAGTTTGCAGGTGTCGATGTTACCGAGCAGGTGACGCAACCAAGCTCAAGGAGGAGCTCGAGGAAGATCTTGTCCTTTGTGTTGTTTCGTTCTAGTTGATCAGTAGTGGAGCCCAGTCGGGACGATCGGGGATCTGTGTAGCATTTGGGGTAGTCTTCTTTTATTTTGGTTCCGTAGTCGGACCTTGATTGTATTTGGATGTTGTAATGCTTTATTCATGTATAGTGTGAAGTGGCGATTGTAAGCCAACTATGTATCTCTTTCCCTTATGTATTACATGGGTTGTGTGAAGATTACCTCACTTGCGACATTGCTTTCAATGCGGTTATGCCTCTAAGTCGTGCTTCGACACGTGGGAGATATAGCCGCATCGAGGGCGTTACAGCTATATATATCCATGGGTCAAATTTTGGAAAACTTTCCGAACCTCCTCGACCCGCGCTTAGCCCGCTTTGCCTCCTGGGTCTCCGGAATGTCCTCCTCGTCGCCAGCCGCCTCTTGCCGCTGGTCTCCGCCACCGTCAACGGGAATCATCCCCACCTTGCCACCGTAGCGAGTTCATCGCCGAACTAGGGTATGAACTCGAACACTGTGCTATCCTTATCTGATTCCTAGCACATTGTGTTCGCCATGTATCTTGCCACGATTGAGATCATTCTATCCATCAAAAACACTCCGTAGTTTAGTTGTGAATTGAGAATTTAGGGTTAGGTTTCCGCCGAAACCATCTCGGACCCACCGAGTTGTGGAACTCGGTACCACCGATTCGGCCCAGGCCATTGCACATGTGATTCTCGGTCTGACTGAGAATTGCAAATCGGTGTGACCGAGTTCAGGACTTTGTGAAACCCTAGCAGTCTTGGTGCCACCGAACTATGACTCGGTCTGACCGAGTTCACTAGTTTAGGTTCCAACAGCTGCTTCGGTATCACCGAGTTTACAAATCGGTTGATCCAAAATGCTTTCTGTGGAAAACTAAAACTAAGTTTTTGACTCATTCTTTTGCAAAAACCTCTGCATTTTGTGATGCTCGTCCACTCTACCTCATCTATAATCTATTCACAGGGTCAGCTATCAGAGACTGCAATATGTCTGATCAAAGTGACAGCCAGAACAAGTCAGAGGAGCAGGTTCACTTGAGTGAGGGCACTAGTCCCTCTAGCAGCTCAGATGATGGAAGAAGGAGCACCCCAAGCAACTTACCCAAAGCTGCCACCAGGGCCAGAAAGAAGAAAACGTCTGAATCCGAGGATGAAGACTATGTGGCAGTTGAGGATGAGGCCACTTCCACGAAGAAAGTGGTTAAGAAGGAATATAGCACTGCTGCTACCACTAAGCCCGATATGAAAACCAAAGTGCTTGCAAAGAGAATTCCCATGTCTAAAGCCAGAGCCTCTACTCAAGTACCTTTGGAATCTGAACCCAAAGAAGCTGCTATAGAAGGGAAGAAGAGGAAAGAGAGGGTCAAGAAGACCACTGCTAGAGTGCTTGGGAGATCCTCAATCATGAGAGATTCTGAAGAGGAAGAGGAAGAGGATGCTGCACCAGCACCCAAAGCTCAGAAGCTTATGGGTGATGCCATCAGGGCAGGGGCTGTTCCATCTAAGCCTAAGACTGCTCCTAAGGCTGCTGCTCCAGCTCCAAAGCCAAAACCAAAGAGGAGCACCAGGAACATCCCTGCTGAGGAGAAGAACAAGGCCCCAGTGCCTGAAGCTGAAATGGAAGAAGAAGAAGATGACGAGTCACATGTTTTGAGGAAGTTAAAGCCAAAAATTCCAGATCATAATGATGCTCATCCTGTAGCAGAAAACATGAAGATAAGGAAGGACTCAGGTCTAAGGCTATGGAGAGAGTCAGATCCATATGCCACCAGGAGAAGGACTGCTGTGGACTACAGGTTCCATACAAAGGAACAACAGGACTTCTATGAGACCATCTTGCTTGACAAGAAACCAATAGTGTGTGACATGAGATGGGTCAACTGGGACTACATTAAGGAGAATGATGAACATTATCTAGGTTTGTATGACAGTTTCAAGGCTTGTGGAGTTGATGAGTTTGTGGCTCAGAAGCTCAAAAAATGGAATGACCAGATGGAAGGGTTGTCTGGATGTCTGAAGGCACTAGGTACCAGTCCACGGTTGCTGAATGGGCGAAATTGATCAATGCTCCAGAAGAGAGTGAAGATGACTTGGATGTCTATGCCAAGAAGAAGAAGGATCACAACTCCATGGCACACATGTACAAGGAGATCCCAGATGCCGCTCTTGAGACACATAAGTTTGGATCTGTACATTACCTTCTATTAGGATTGCCAACTATCAACTGGATCCTCAGGCACACTCTCTTGCCAAAGTTAGGTGATCACAAGATGATCAGAGGCCATGCAATTAACTTGCTTCACATCTTTGATGTCCCACAAAAGTTCAAGGTCATGAGTCTTATAGTTGAAACTATCAAGAGGACAGCTGCTGACTAGAAGAGGAGTTGTGGGTATGCCCCACAGATTCAAGAGCTGATTAACTCCAAGATGGGCACTGGCACATATCTGCTGGACAAGGAGCACCTGCCCATCTACCCAGAATTTGAGGACAACACTGTAGTGATGGATGAAAATGAACCATCTTCTGTGCACGCACAAGCCAAGAAGGAGAAGGCAAAGGCTGAAAAGGCTGCAAGGATGCCAACTACTGAATAAGCATCTCAGTATCTTCTGAAGAGCAAGCAAGATCAGCTTGGCTACTTGATTGCCTCCACTCTGAGGATTGAGAAGGGACTGGTCACCTTGACTCAAAACTATGAGAGCCTGGAAAGGATCATGGAGCAGAAGTTCTATGACTTGGATGTGAAGGTAACTGAGATCCAGTCTGTTGTGGAGCAACTTCAGGATGATATGCAGGAGAGGAAGGGCAACACAACCACTGATGCATTTGCCAGAGTGCCTAGAGCTCAGAGGTCAGCTGCAGTGCCTGTTCCAGACACCAGAGCCACTTCATCTGCACCAGCTATAGCTTCAGTGCCACCAGCTCCAGCACCTACTCCATCAGCTCCATCCACATCGACTGAAGCCTTCGTTCTTGGAGTTATCCGGACACCACCACCTGAAGACCAAGCCTGAGAGACGATTTAGTGCTATGCATTTTCTAGGAACTTTTTGGTAACTTGTTGCCAAAGGGGGAGAAAAATATATAGACCATAGGCTTCGAGAGAGAGTGTTACTTTTTATTCTCTCTTGCTTTGGTGGTTGAACTTTATTTGCTTTGCTTGTTTGAGATACTTTCTGTCTGTGTGATACTTGGATGATCATGTGTGTTTGATCATATGCTACCTTAATGCTTGTTGGATGACATTATCCTTTTATCCCTATATGATCATTCACTTTGCTTGGTGATGAGTGCATGTATTTAATTATTATCATTTTGAGCGCTCCACCAAGATGTATGTGACATGGAAGAGTAACCCATGAGCCTAACTCTCCGTGCATTTGCAGTCCAAAGCAAATCATAAACTATGCACAAATTTAGGGGGAGCTCTTGCTTTTCACATACTTCTCAAAGCGACAATGTTTTTCACTCTTATTATCATTTGTCGAAGCTTTGATCTATATGTTGTCATCAATTACCAAAAGGGGGAGATTGAAAGTGCAACTATCCCTAGGTGGTTTTGGTAATTCCTAACAACATATAGCTCATTGAGCTAATGCTATTCCAAGATTAATATTTCAGGAAAAGCTCAATGAATGGCATGTCATGGATGAGGAAAGTGGACCCCTCAAAATACTAAGGACAAAAAGATTGGCTCAAGCTCAAAGCTCAAGACTCTACATTTTATATTTTAGTGATCCAAGATCACATTGAGTCTATAGGAAAAGCCAATACTATCAAGGAGGTATGAGGTGTTGCTTGATGAGGTTCTTGCTTCATAGTGCTTAGTGATATGCTCCAAAACCCTCAACTACCTTCCCACATCCACATATGACCTAAACCAAAAGTCAAACTCGGCCCCACTGATTCTTTCTATCCGGCGCCACCGAGTTCAGATGTCATAGCCACTGCACAAACCCTAGGCAAATCGGTCTCACCGATAGGGATCTCGATCACACCGAGATGGGGTTGTAATCTCTCTGTTTCCCTTCGTAACGTTTCGGTCCTACCGAGATGAGCGATCGGTCCCACCGAGATTGCAATGTAAACTCTCTATTTTACCTTAATGAACGTTAGTAGCTGCAGATGCTTGCTAATAGTTCACATCATAAGTGCATGGAATTCCAAGTCAGGGATGACATGCTAGCAGTGGCCTCTCCCACATAAAACTTGCTATCGGTCTAGTAAAGTAGTCAATTGCTTAGGGACAATTTCGCAACTCCTACCACCACTTTTCCACACTCTCTATACTAACTTTATTGCTTCTTTACCTAAAACAGCCCCTAGTTTTTATTTACGTGTTCTTTATATTCTTGCAAACCTATCCTATTACACCTACAAAGTACTTCTAGTTTTATACTTGTTCTAGGTAAAGCGAACGTTAAGCGTGCGTAGAGTTGTATCGGTGGTCGATAGAACTCGAGGGAATATTTGTTCTACCTTTAGATCCTCGTTGGGTTTGACACTTTTACTTATCGAAAGAGGCTACAATTGATCCCCTCTACTTGTGGGTTATCAAGACCTTTTTCTGGCGCCGTTGCCGGGGTGTTATAGCGTGGGGTGAATATTCTCGTGTGTGCTTGTTTGCTTTATCACTAAGTAGTTTTTATTTTGTGCCCTTGTTTTCTACCTTTAGTTAGGGTAGGAAACGCAAAATACCAAAAAATTAGTGGTACCTACTGAACCAATGGTTGAAGAACCACTCAAAATCTATCACACTCCTGAAGCTTTTTACTTGGATCATCTTCGATCCCTATGTGCTCGTTTTGAAACCCCAACTAGCTTAGTTGAGGGCAAATCTTTAGATGAGCATGCTTGTTATGTGCGACACCGCTTATCTCAAAAAGGGAAACTTTTACCGGATCAAATTCATCGTTTGCAATGCTATGCTTGGAATTTATGTGAAATATATGATTTTGCTTGTTGTTTTGAAGACCCTAAGAAACACCTTCCCTACCAATGTGAGTTTAGTGATAATGGAATCGTATCTTCGTATGCTAAGGGTGTTTATAATTACTATGATGTTCAACAAATTGAAGAATTTGTTGCTTTTAAGGGTGCTTATGAAATTGCTTCTTTGATTGAAAAATATGATGCTACTCTTTACAAATCAGAAAATTTTGCCATACTTAAATATTGTTATGATAATTATGCTTCTAATTCCTATGTTAAACCATATATTGAGGACTCCTCCGCTGTCTTTTTGATTCAATTGGTATGGCACCACGAAGAATTATCCTTGGGCCCATTACCAAAACTCGTCTTTGAAGCACAAGTACCATCAACAATGGCTAATGTGAAAGAGTTGATCAATTTATGCATAATGGGGGGAGGGAGAGTTCATTGAGAGAACAACACTCCCCCTATGTCCATGCCTACAACTAAACAAGATATCAAGATGAGTATGGTGTGGTGTGCAAGGGTTCAAGCCACATTGCTCGAGTCAATGATATTTAGCTCATGCCTTAACCCGCGAAATCTTGCTTTATCTAAGGGCTTTGTGAAGATATCTGCAAGGTTATCATGAGTGTTGACATAGTTGAGCTCGATCTCCCCTCGCCTAATATGATCCCAGATGAAGTGATACCGAATCTCAATATGCTTCGTCTTGAAGTGTTGCACCGGGTTGAGAGAAATCTTGATGGCACTTTCATTGTCACACCAAAGAGGCACTTTGTCACACATGACACCGTAATCCTTTAAAGTTTGCCTCATCCATAGAAGTTGTGCGCAACAACTACCGGCAACCACATACTCTGCTTCGGTGGACGAGAGAGACACACAACTTTGCTTCTTAGAAGACCAACTCACCAAAGAGCAACCAAGGAATTGGCACCCTCCGGAAGTTGACTTCTTATCCACTTTTTCTCCCGCCCAATCAGAGTCCAAGTAGCCTACAAGGTTGAAGTTTACTCCTCTTGGGTACCATAAGCCAAAGTTTGGGGTATGATCCAAATAATGAAAGATTCGCTTGACTGCCACAAAGTGGCTTTCCTTAGGTGCGGCTTGAAACCGTGCACAAATTCCCACACTTAACATGATATCCGGTCTAGATGCACAAAGGTAAAGCAAAGAGCCAATCATGGAGTGGTATACCTTTTGATCCACCACTTTACCATTGGGATCTATGTCAAGTTGGCATTTGTGAAAGTGCAACCATCCCTAGGTGGTTTTGGTAATTCTAACAACATATAGCTCATTGAGCTAATGCTATTCCAAGATTAATATTTCAGGAAAAGCTCAATGAATGGCATGGCATGGATGAGGAAAAGTGGCCCCTCAAAATACTATGGACAAAAAGATTGGCTCAAGCTCAAAGCTCAAGACTCTACATTTTATATTTTAGTGATCCAAGATCACATTGAGTCTATAGGAAAAGCCAATACTATCAAGGAGGGATGAGGTGTTGCTTGATGAGGTTCTTGCTTCATAGTGCTCAGTGATATGCTCCAAAACCCTCAACTACCTTCCCACATCCACATATGACCTAAACCAAAAGTCAAACTTGGCCCCACCGATTCTTTCTATCCGGCGCCACCAAGTTCAGATGTCATAGCCACTGCCACAAACCCTAGGCAAATCGGTCTCACCGATAGGGATCTCGGTCACACCGAGATGGGGTTGTAATATCTTTGTTTGCCTTCGTAACGTTTCGGTCCTACCGAGATGAGCGATCGGTCCCACCGAGATTGCAATGTAAACTCTCTGTTTCCCTTTTGTAACATTTTGGTCCCACCGAAATGAGCAATCGGTCCCATTGAGTTTACCTGACCAACTCTCTGGTTAGCTTATTACCAAAATCGGTCCCACCGAGTTTGTGTAATCGGTCACACCGAGATTACGCTATGCCCTAACCCTAACCATATCGGTCCTACCGAGTTGCATCTCAGTCCCACCGAAAATCCTAACGGTCACTAGGTTTGCTAAATCGGTCCGATTGAGTTTCTCAATTTGGTCTCACCGAGATTGATAAATTGTGTGTAACGGTTAGTTTTTGTGTGGAGGCTATATATACCCCTCCACCCACTCTTCATTCATGGAGAGAGCCATCGGAACATACCTACACTTCCAATACACATTTTCTGAGAGAGAACCACCTACTCATGTGTTGAGGCCAAGATATTCCATTCCCACCATATGAATCTTGATCTCTAGCCTTCCCCAAGTTGCTTTCCACTCAAATCTTCTTTCCACCAAATCCATATCCTGTGAGAGAGATGAGTGTTGGGGAGACTATCATTTGAAGCACAAGAGCAAGGAGTTCATCATCAACACACCATTTGTTACTTCTTGGAGAGTGGTGTCTCCTAGATTGGCTAGGTGTCACTTGGGAGCCTCCGATAAAGATTGTGGATTTGAACCAAGGAGTTTGTAAGGGCAAGGAGATCGCCTACTTCGTGAAGATCTACCGCTAGTGAGGCAAGTCCTTCGTGGGCGATGGCCATGATGGGATAGACAAGGTTGCTTCTTCGTGGACCCTTTGTGGGTGGAGCCCTCCGTGGACTCGCGCAACCGTTACCCTCCGTGGGTTGAAGTCTCCATCAATGTGGATGTACGATAGCACCACCTATTGGAACCACGACAAAACATCCGTGTCTCCAATTGCGTTTGAATTCTCCAAACCCTTCCCTTTACATTCTTGCAAGTTGCATGCTTTACTTTCCGCTGCTCATAGACTCTTTGCATGCTTGCTTGAATTGTGTTAAGATTGCTTGACTTGTGCTAAGATAGCTAAAATCTGCCAAAGACTAAAATTGGGAAAAGGATAGATTTTTAATTGGTCAAGTAGTCTAATGACCCCCCCTCTAGACATACTTTCGATCGCACAATTTGACGGGCATTGGAGTGGAAGCCGACTTGACATCACTTAGCTTGAATCTCTTGAGCATGTCTTGAGTGTATTTGGCTTGGTTGATGAAGGTTCCTTCTCTTCTTTGCTTGATTTCGAACTCGAGAAAGAACTTCAACTCTCCCATCATGGACATCTTGAACTTTGAGGTCATGAGAGCGGCAAACTCCTCATTGAAAGCTTTGTTACGGGAACCAAAGATAATATCATCAACATATAGTTGGCATACAAACAACTCCCCTTTGACCTTCTTGGTAAAAAGATTGGGGTTGATTTTCCCAATTTCAAACCCACGATCTTGCAAAAACTCAGTAAGGTGCTCATACCATGCATGTGGGGCTTGTTTAAGGCCTTAGAGTGCCTTATCGAGTTGGTACACGTGATCGGGGAAATAGGGATCCTCGAACCAGGGGGGTTATTTGACATACACCAACTCATTAATAGGACCATTAAGAAAATCACTCTTCACATCCATTTGTTGCAACTTAAAGTTATGATGAGAAGCATAAGCAATCAACAAACAATGGATTCAAGGCGAGCAACGGGAGCAAAGGTTTCATCGTAGTCGATACCCTCGACTTGGGAGTAGCCTTGTGCTACCAACCGAGCCTTGTTGCGAACGAAAATCCCATGAGCATCTTGCTTGTTCTTGAATATCCACTTGGTTCCAATGACATTATGATTCCCCATTGGCCTTAGCACCAATCTCCACACCTTGTTGTGCTCGAAGTTGTTGAGTTCTTCATGCATGGCATTAAGTCAATCCGGATCCTCGAGCGCCTCATAGACCTTTTGGGGTTCAACACAAGAAACAAACGCGTGATGTTCACAATAGTTTCCCAATTGTCTATGAGTGCTTACCCCCTTTCTTATGCTTCCAAGCACATTTGTCATGAGATGACCCTTGTAGTGAGCTTGGAAGCAATCTTGGCGGCACGACGCTCCAATTCCTCCTCAGAAGTGAGTTGAGGAGCGGTAACTTGATCATCTTGAGTGTCATCTCGAGCTTGTTCTTGATCGTGAGCTTGCTCTTGGTCCTGAACTCGCTCGGAAGAGAGAACTTGACCTTGGGCATCACTTGGTGGTTCAACACCATCTTTAGGTTGATCTTGCCCTTGATCTTGTTCATTTGGTTGAGGGCCTTCACTTTGTTCTTCGGAAGCGTGTGGGTTTTGCGTTGGTGATGGTTCCACTTGAGTGGAACATTGTCCTTCTCCTTCGGCCACAAGGGGTTCCTCAATGGGTAGGATAAAACCAACACCCATTCTTCTTATGGCTTGGGGAGGAATTTCATCACCTACATCACAAGTACCACTTTGCTCCATGGGAGCCGTTATTCTCATCAAACTCCATGTTACACGTCTCCTCAATAAGTCCCATTGATTTATTGAGGATACGGTAAGCATGAGAGTTTGTAGCATAACCAACAAATATGCCCTCATAAGCTCTAGCCTCAAAATTAGACAAACGAACACCTTTCTTGAGAATGAAACACTTACACCTGAATACCCGAAAGTACTTGAGGTTGGGCTTATTACCGTGAGTATCTCATATGGAGTTTTGTTCAAGACCTTTTGGAGATAGAGCCGATTGGATGCATGACATGCGGTGTTGATGGCTTCAGCCCAAAAGTTGTATGGAGACTTGAACTCCGCCATCATGGTCCTTGTCGCGTCCATCAATGTCCGGTTCTTCCTCTCCGCTACACCATTTTGTTGAGGGTTGTAAGGTGCGGAATATTGATGCTTGATCCCCTCATCACCAAGAAACTCATCCAAGGTGTAGTTCTTGAACTCGGTGCCCTTGTCACTTCTTATCGTCAAGATTTTTGCATTGTGTTGGCGTTGAGCTTCATTTGCAACTCGGAATTTTATTGTTAATATAATCTCTCTGTTAATATTAATCAATGCCACCGTTTGAGAAATGCTACTGTCTTGCTTTCTTTCCCATTTAGATAAGGTAGATGCTTCTTTTTGTTGGCTTTTGTGTCATCCACCATTATTGACCACTAGTTGTTTCCTTTGCACCTGTGTGTAAACAGGGTTATCTACTGATACGTCTCCAACGTATCTATAATTTTTGATTGCTCCATGCTATATTATCTACTATTTTAGACATAATTGGGCTTTATTTTCCACTTTTATATTATTTTTGGGACTAACCTATTAACCGGAGGCCCAGCCCAGAATTACTGTTTTTTGCCTGTTTTCGGGTTTCGAAGAAAAGGAATATCAAACGGAGTCCAAACGGAATGGAACCTTCGGAAACGTGATTTTCTCATCAGATAAGATCCAGGAGACTTGGACCCTCCATCAAGGAAGCCATGAGGTGGTCACGAGGGGGCGCGCCCTAGGGGGGCGCCCCCTACCTTGTGGGCCCCTCGAAGCTCCACCGACGTACTTCTTCCTCCTATATATATCCACGTACCCCCAAACGATCGGGGACAGAGCCAAAAACCTAATTCCACCGCCGCAACTTTATGTATCCGCGAGATCCCATCTTGGGGCCTGTTCCGGAGCTCCGCCGGAGGGGGCATCGATCATGGAGGGCTTCTACATCATCATCCAAGCCCCTCCGATGAAGTGTTAGTAGTTTATTTCAGACCTACGGGTCCATAGCTAGTAGCTAGATGGCTTCTTCTCTCTTTTTGGATCTCAATACAATGTTCTCCCCCTCTCTCGTGGAGATCTATCGATGTAATCTTCTTTTTGCGGTGTGTTTGTTGAGACCGATGAATTGTGGGTTTATGATCCAGTCTATCTATGAATAATACTTGAATCTTCTCTGAATTCTTTTATGTATGATCGGTTATCTTTGCAAGTCTCTTCGAATTATCAGTTTGGTTTGGCCTACTAGATTGGTTGTTCTTTCCATGGGAGAAGTGCTTAGCTTTGGGTTCAATCTTGCGGTGTCCTTTCCTAGTAACAGAAGGGGCGGCAAGGCACGTATTGTATTGTTGCCATCGAGGATAACAAGATGGGTTTTTTATCATGTTGCATGAAATTATCCCTCTACATCATGTCATCTTGCTTAAGGCGTTACTCTGTTTTTAACTTAATACTCTAGATGCATGTTGGATAGCGGTCGATGAGTGGAGTAATAGTAGTAGATGCAGAATTGTTTCGGTCTACTTGTCTCGGACGTGATGCCTATATACATGATCATACCTAGATATTCTCATAACTATGCTCAATTCTGTCAATTGATCAAAAGTAATTTGTTCACCCACCGTAGAATACTTATGCTCTTGTGAGAAGCCACTAGTGAAACCTATGGCCCCCGGGTCTCTTTCTCATCATATCAATCTCCATCACTTTATTATTGCTTTGCTTTTACTTTGGTTTTACTTTATTTTACTTTGCATCTTTATACCAAAAATATTATTTATCATCTCTATCAGATCTCACTTTCGTAAGTGATCGTGAAGGGATTGACAACCCCTAAGCGAATTGGTTGCGTTGAGCTATTGTTTTTATGTAGGTACGAGGGACTCGAGCATAGCCTCCTACTGGATTGATACTTTGGTTCTCAAAAACTAAGGGAAATACTTACGCTACTTTGCTGCATCATCCCTTCCTCTTCGGGGAAATCCAATGCAGTGCTCAAGAGGTAGCAAGAAGAATTTCTGGCGCCGTTGCCGGGGAGTCTGCGCAAAAATCAACATACCAAGTACCCATCACAATCCCTATCTCCCGCATTACATTATTTGCCATTTGCCTCTCGTTTTCCTCTCCCCCACTTCAACCTTGCCGTTTTATTCGCCCTCTCTCTCTATCCTCCCTCTCTTTCTTCGTTTTCCTTTTTGCCCGTTTGCTTTTTGTTTGCTCGTGTGTTAGTTTGCTTGTCTGTCGCGATGGCTCTACCTAGACTTGGTGATCTTCACCTTAAAAGGTTAGAGGAGATCGAAAACAACGTCAGAAAGTTTATGGTTTTGCAATTTGAGCATAATAATTTCTTTAGAAATGAGCTTAAGGAACAAAAAAGTTTCATGAATTATATGAATAAAGAGCTCGATGATATGTCTAAAGAATTTGATGGTATAAGGTACCAAATTGCCCATCTTGAAAAATTAACTGCTGAAATTTCGGATATGCAAGCTACCTTAGTTAATAAGATGGCCGCTAAACCGGATTCCTATGAAAATAATGATGAAGATCTAAAATTTATTGATGTGTCCCCTATTAAATCTTTGTTTTGCAATATGAATCTTGATAATGATGGGACTGAATATGATCCACCTTTACCTAGAAGGCGTTCTAAGAATTCGGAATTTGTTGATCTTGATGCTAAATTTGATAAAAGTGGGATTGAAGAAATTAAAACCCTAGATGTTGCTAAACCCACTATTATGGATTTCAAGGAATTTAACTATGAAAATTGCTCTTTGATTGATTGTATTTCCTTGTTGCAATCCGTGCTAAAATCTCCTCACACTTATAGTCAAAATAAAGCGTTTACTAAACATATCGTTGACGCCTTGATGCAATCTTATGAAGAAAAACTTGAATTGGAAGTTTCTATCCCTAGAAAACTTTATGATGAGTGGGAACCAACTATTAAGATTAAAATTAAAAATTATGAGTTTTATGCTTTGTGTGATTTGGGTGCTAGTGTCTCTACTATTCCCAAAACTTTGTGTGATTTACTAGATTTCCGTGATTTTGATGATTGCTCTCTAAACTTGCATCTTGCGGATTCCACTATTAGGAAACCTATTGGAAGAATTAATGATGTTCTTATTGTTGTAAATAGGAATTATGTGCCCGTAGATTTTGTCGTTCTTGATATAGATTGCAACCCTTCTTGCCCTATTATTCTTGGTAGACCTTTCCTTAGAACGGTTGGTGCAATTATCGATATGAAGGAAGGGAATATTAGATTTCAATTTCCATTAAAAAGGGCATGGAACACTTTCCTAGAAATAAAATAAAATTACCATATGAATCTATCATGAGAGCCACTTATGGATTACCTACGAAAGATGGCAATACCTAGATTTATTCTTGTTTGTTATGCCTAGCTAGGGGCGTTAAACGATAGAGCTTGTTGAGAGACAACCCAATTTTATTTTTATTCCTTGCTTTTTGCTCCTGTTTAGTAATAAATAAATTATTTAGCCTCTGTTTTGGTTGTGTTTTTTGTGTTTAATTAGTGTTTGTGCCAAGTAGAACCGTTGGGAAGACTTGGGGAAAGTCTTGTTGAACTTGCTGTAAAAAACAGAAACTTTAGCGCTCACGAGAACTGCTGTCATTTTATTTGGAAAGTGATATTTAGTTAATTCTTTATGAAGATGATTAATAGATAAATTCCTCACGTCCAGCAATTTATTTTAGAATTTTTGGGGTTCCAGATCTTGCGCTAGCTACATATTACTACAGACTGTTCTGTTTTTGACAGATTCTGTTTTTCGTGCGTTGTTTGCTTATTTTGATGAATCTATGGCTAGTAAAATAGTTTATAATCCATATAGAAGTTGGAATACAGTAGGTATAACACCAATATAAATAAATAATGAGTTCATTACAGTACCTTGAAGTGGTCTTTTGTTTTCTTTCGCTAACGGAGCTCACGAGTTTTCTACTTTAAGTTTTGTGTTGTGAAGTTTTCAAGTTTTGGGTAAAGATTTGATGGATTATGGAACAAGAAGTTGCAAGAACCTAAGCTTGGGGATGCCCATGGCACCCCCAAGATAATCTAAGGACACCTAAAAGCCAAAGCTTGGGGATGCCCCGAAGGACATCCCCTTTTTCGTCTACTTCTATCGGTAACTTTACTTGGAGCTATATTTTTATTCACCACATGATATGTGTTTTGGTTGGAGCGTCTTTTATGATTTGCGTCTTTGCTTGTTAGTCTACCACAATCATCCTTGCTGTACACACCTTTTGAGAGAGCCATACATGATTTGGAATTTGATAGAATACTCTATGTGCTTCACTTATATCTTTTTAGCTTTATAGTTTTGCTCTAGTGCTTCACTTATATCTTTTAGAGCACGGTGGTGGATTTGTTTTATAGAAACTATTGTTCTCTCATGCTTCACTTAGATTATTTTGAGAGTCTTAATAGCATGGTAATTTGCTTAAAATCCTAATATGCTTGGTATGTAAGATTAATAATAAAACTTTCTTATGAGTGTGTTGAATACTAAGAAAAGTTTGATGCTTGATGATTGTTTTGAGATATGGAGGTAATAATATCAAAGTCATGCTAGTTGAGTAGTTGTGAAATTGAGAAATACTTGTGTTGAGGTTTGCAAGTCCCGTAGCATGCACGTATGGTAAACGTTATGCAACAAATTTGAAACATGAGGTGCTATTTGATTGCCTTCCTTAGGAGTGGCGGTCGGGGACGAGCGATGGTCTTTTCCTACCAATCTATCCCCCTAGGAGCATGCACGTAGTGCCGAGGTTTTTGATGAATTGTAGATTTTTGCAATAATTATGTGAGTTCTTTATGACTAATGTTGAGTCCATGGATTATACGCACTCTCACCCTTCCATCCTTGCTAGCCTCTTCGGTACCGTGCATTGCCCTTTCTCGCATTGAGAGTTGGCGCAAACTTCGCCGGTGCATCCAAACCCCGTGATATGATACACTCTTTCACACATAAACCTCTTTATATCTACCTCAAAACAGCCACCATACCTACCTATTATGGCATTTCCATAGCCATTCCGAGATATATTGCCATGCAACTTTCCATCATTCCGTTCATCATGACACATCCATCATTGTCATATTGCTTAGCATGATCATGTAGTTGACATAGTATTTGTGGCAAAGCCACCGTACATAATTCTTTCATACATGTCACTCTTGGTTCATTGCATATCCCGGTGCACCGCCGGAGGCATTCACATTGAGTCATCTTTGTTCTAGTATCGAGTTGTAATCATTGAGTTGTAAATAAATATAAGTGTGATGATCATCATTATTAGAGCATTGTCCCAAGTGAGGAATAAAAAAAAGGCCATAAAAAAAGAAGGCCCAAAAAAAAGAGAAAGGCCATAAAAAAAGAGAAGGCCCAAAAAAATGAGAGAAAAAGAGAGAAGGGACAATGTTACTATCCTTTTACAACACTTGTGCTTCAAAGTAGCACCATGATCTTCATAGTAGAGAGTCTCTCATGTTATCACTTTCATATACTAGCGGGAATTTTTCATTATAGAACTTGTCTTGTATATTCGAACAATAGGCCTCCTCAAGTGCCCTAGGTCTTCGTGAGCAAGCAAGTTGGATGCACATCCACTAGTTTCTTTTATTGAGCTTTCATACATTTATAGCTCTAGTGCATCTGTTGCATGTCAATCCCTACTCCTTGCATTAACATCAATCGGTGGGTATCTCCATAGCCCATTGATTAGCCTCGTTGATGTGAGACTTTCTCCTTTTTTGTCTTCTCCACATAACCCCCCTTCATTATATTCTATTCCACCCATAGTGCTATGTCCATGGCTCGCGCTCATATATTGTGTGAAAATTTATAGGTTTGAGATTACTAAAGTATGAAACAATTGCTTGGCTTGTCATCGGGGTTGTGCATGATGATAGCATTCTTGTGTGATGAAAATGAAACATGACTAAACTATATGATTTTGTAGGGATGAACTTTCTTTGGCCATGTTATTTTGAGAAGACATAATTGCTTAGTTAGTATGCTTGAAGTATTATCATTTTTATGTCAATATGAACTTTTGTCTTGAATCTTTCGGATCTGAATATTCATACCACAATTAAGAAGAATTACATTAAAATTATGCCAAGTAGCACTCCGCATCAAAAATTCTGTTTTTATCATTTACCTACTCGAGGACGAGCAGGAATTAAGCTTGGGGATGCTTGATACGTCTCCAACGTATCTATAATTTTTGATTGCTCCATGCTATATTATCTACTGTTTTAGACATTATTGGGCTTTATTTTCCACTTTTATATTATTTTTGGGACTAACCTATTAACCGGAGGCCCAGCCCAGAATTGTTGTTTTTTGCCTGTTTTAGGGTTTCGAAGAAAAGGAATATCAAACGGAGTCCAAACAGAATAAAACCTTCGGAAACATGATTTTCTCATGAGATAAGATCCAGGAGACTTGGACCCTCCGTCAAGGAAGCCACGAGGTGGTCACGAGGGTAGGGGGCGCCCCCTAGAGCGCGCCCCCTGCCTCATGGGCCCCTTGAAGCTCCACCTATGTACTTCTTCCTCCTATATATATCCACGTACCCCCAAACAATCTGGGACGGAGCCAAAAACCTAATTCCACCACCGCAACTTTCTGTATCCACGAGATCCATCTTGGGGCCTGTTCTGGAGCTCCGCCGGAGGGGGCATCGAGCACGGAGGGCTTCTACATCATCATCCAAGCCCCTCCGATGAAGTGTGAGTAGTTTATTTCAGACCTAGGAGTCCATAGCTAGTAGCTAGATGGCTTCTTCTCTCTTTTTGGATCTCAATACAATGTTCTCCCCCTCTCTCATGGAGATCTATTCGATGTAATCTTCTTTTTGCGGTGTGTTTGTTGAGACCGATGAATTGTGCGTTTATGATCCAGTCTATCTATGAATAATATTTGAATCTTCTCTGAATTCTTTTATGTATGATCAGTTATCTTTGCAAGTCTCTTCGAATTATGAGTTTGGTTTGGCCTACTAGATTGGTTGTTCTTGCCATGGGAGAAGTGCTTAGCTTTGGGTTCAATCTTGCGGTGTCCTTTCTTAGTGATAGAAGGGGCAGCAAGGCATGTATTGTATTGTTGCCATTGAGGATAACAAGATGGGGTTTTTATCATATTGCATGAAATTATCCCTCTACATCATGTCATCTTGCTTAAGGCGTTACTCTATTTTTAACTTAATACTCTAGATGCATGCTAGATAGCGGTCGATGAGTGGAGTAATAGTAGTAGATGCAGAATCGTTTCGCTCTACTTGTCTCGGACGTGATGCCTATATACATGATCATACCTAGATATTCTCATAACTATGGTCAATTCTGTCAATTGATCAACAGTAATTTGTTCACCCACCATAGAATACTTATGCTCTTGAGAGAAGCCACTAGTGAAATCTATGGCCCCCGGGTCTCTTTCTCATCATATCAATCTCCATCACTTTATTATTGCTTTGCTTTTACTTTATTTTACTTTGCATCTTTATACCAAAAATATTATTTATCATCTCTATCAGATCTCACTTTCGTAAGTGACCGTGAAGGGATTGACAACCCCTAAGCGCGTTGGTTGTATTGAGCTATTGTTTTTGTGTAGGTACGAGGGACTCGAGCGTAGCCTCCTACTGGATTGATACCTTGGTTCTCAAAAACTGAGGGAAATACTTACGCTACTTTGCTGCATCATCCCTTCCTCTTCGGGGAAATCCAACGCAGTACTCAAGAGGTAGCATCTACTTCACCTCGTTGCCATTGTGACCTTTTGTTGCACTGCACAAAACACTTTTGTTTTAAGAGTGTTTTGTGAAGTTCAACCAAAGTGTCACACCGACAACATTGCTTGATTGCTTGACCTTAGTGGAACTGCACAAGAGGAGATCTTACTTCCTATCTGTGTTGGCAAATTTGGTTCAGATCTTCTTCTTGCGAGTTGTTTGAATTCTGCATCATGAGAGGTCAGTACTAGCCTTCTTTCACATGATTATGCAGTGTGCTTTCATATGTTGTGCTACTTGTATGGTAATGTTGCTTGATTTTAGTGAACTGCACAAATGGAGACAAGACTGCCAATCTGTATGTGCACCACAATATCCCATTGAGGTAAGATAAGGATATTTCACAATTGTTGGCCTGTATTTTTCCACTTTCATCAGAAAATTAATGTCATTGTTTAGTGCTATACTTGTGCAACCTAATTGACATGCCAAATCTTACATTGAAGGTGAAGCTTGTCTGTTATTGAACCAAGTGATGAAGGGGAAGAACAAGCGGAAGAAAAACAAAAATCAACTCCTGGTGCTGTAATGAAGCACTGGAACTAAGATGACACAAGTAATGATATAGTTTTGCATCTTAATTTATTGCTATGGCTGGAACGAGCAATTGTTTTTCCACTGATTTGATGCCACTCTTAATGTAATACGTAACTATCTCTACTTGTGCAAAGAGGGATCTTCTTTAAAGATACCATATATTTTAGTGGAACTGCACAAGAAGATGTTGGAAACATTAATCTAATCGAGGAGTATATAGTAAGCATGGCCACCACAGTAGATAGCAACAGATGGTTCCGAAAAAGTGCTTCATTTGTATGCTCTACACAATAAGCCTCCTGACAAAGGTTGGTACTTGCCCACTGATTTCATCCATATGATTAAGCTTTGTCATCTCTATTGGTGTTGTGCTACTGTTTAGATACTATCATCGAAAAGTGGTATTGTCCTTGAGAAGTGCTTCATCTGTGCTGCTTTAAATATTTCCTTTCTTTCTTTTCGAGCAAACAGGGATGCTAGCATCTAGTTATCCTCTTGTCTTTGCACAACAGGATCATCCTCCTATGAAGAAGAATATGGAGTACGTGAAGTGACTAGTTCCGATTATGCCAGGATGAAGAAGCCCTGTCTATCTTCTCATCTGAAGGAGCAGTTGAAGGATGGTTACATCACCCCCCACAAGACCAAAGTAACTTCAGCTCAGAAGGGCTGACAAATCTCCATTTTCTTGCTGTGATGCACGAGTACAATGTTGTTCTAGGATTCTTTCCGGTGAGTTCCATTTTTCTAAAAGTGTGCTCTACATGGACCATGTAGGTGCCTGTTTAAACTGTCAATTCATATACAGTTTGCTTTATACTAATCACTTTTTTGTATTTGTGCAAATAGGGGTGCTCAGCTTGATTTCAATGGGAACTACACAAAATGTTCATGAATACATCGAATCATTCATTTCCACCACAAGAAAGGAGGTGCCGATAAGTTCGAGGCGTTGCAACATATAAGGGCGAAATCATACAAGCTACGCGCGACTTTGGTTGATTTTGGTGGAACTGCACAAAAAGAACAGCTGGTTTATTTAGCACGAGGTGCCATGTCAATGTCCGAACTAATGGAAAACCATGCCCATTCCATAATAGTCAGCATTTCATATTTTGGAATGGGAAAACCTTGTCAAATTTTGCTCATTGATTTTAGCAAGAAGACATGCGTTTGATATTTTCGAATGGGACACCCTTTGCTGTCAGCAGCGCTGATCCATTTTTTCTTTATTCTTTAGTTGTGAAGTAAATATTGGCTCTGACATGTGAATGGCTGAGATGCATAATCATCGACTGTTCTGAATGTTCTCTTTGAATTGCCACGCTTGTGTGTTTGATTGCAATGTACAGGAACGCCAAAAAGCTGCTCAAACTCTTTGTACTCCTTCTGTTCCTTTTTACTTCGGACATTGTTAAAGTGCATACTTTATTCTATAAGATTGGTCAAAGTAGATATACTTTGACTGCAGACAAAACTTGTATGCAGACTAGAAAGGACCAGAGGGAGTACATGTCAAACTGCTGCAAACGAGGTGATCACCCTGGGAATAATGCTAGTACATATTGTTTTGCATGTTCATCCAATGCCAGTGATACAAGAACTCGAACTAATCGAAATAAATTCATTCATACACAGCCGAATTTCATTACATTTCATACATTCTTCAACTAAAAAGGGGTGCGCTGGAGGTATAATTAATTAACCAAAGCTACCCACCTGTGTCCGGCTGAGCCGAACAGAAGCTTCAGTGACTTAACTGCAGGTGCAGTTGCATAACTGACATGTGGCCCAGATGCCTATTGGGCCCATGTGTCAGTCAGCCAACTGCACCAGCAGTTAAGTAGAAGCAGCGCCCTTCTCCAACATATATCTCCGACTCCACGTCGCTGCCAAGAAGCTAACCGGCCGTCAGTGGTCAACCCGCCTAGCTTGTCATAGCGATTAGGGCAACTAGGAGCCCAATGATCAGGATCCCCACATGACAAACACCTTTCTTCTTGTCATTCTTCTTCTTGAAGTTCGTGTGTTGCACAACCTTGTTCTTCCCATCAAACTTTCCCTTGTTCTTGAACTTGTGGGCTGGAAGTTCTTCTTCTGTACCAGATTGGCACTAGATCCTCCCTCAATTCCTCGAACACGTGTATCCTTCGCTCTCGCCTTTTCTTCCACATCAAGAGTGCCAATGAGATCCACGAAGGAGGAAGCTTAGTGATGATACCTCCAGCAACAAACTTGTCCGGTAGCATACAACTGAAGTGCTCAAGTTCTCTAAAAAATGACTGTATCTCATGAGCTTGCTCAACCACGGAGCGCTCTTCAATCATCATGTAATCATAGAATTGCTCCATGATGTACATCTCAGTGCCAGCAACCGGAGGGTAGCAGCGGTGGCCTTACTTGGACCCGAGCAGCGGTGACCTATCGTGTTCTACTCTTCCTCGTTTTCTGTGTGGTGCAACCTCGTTGGCAGTGGGGCGGGGCCTCAGCGGAGCCGGCGATGCCCTCTATCTCGTTGCCGACGGGAGGCTCCTCGGTGGAGCGGGGGAAATCCTCCCCCTCGTTGCCGGCAGGGTGGGGCCTCGGCGGAGCCGGCGGTGTCCTCTGCCTCGTTGTTGGTGCCACGGGGCCTCGGCGGAGCAGGGCCTCGTCGACGCCAGCGGAGCAGGGACTCGTCGGCGCTGGCATTGTCCTCTGCCTCGTCCTCGGTCTCACCAAACAACGCCTCGCCCGCTTCATTGCCCTCTTTGTAGGCGGCCGCAGCCTCTGCCACCCGCATGCGGTACCGCCAGCGCTCGAGGCGGCCCTTGCGGGCAGAGCGGTACGAGTCGAGCAACGCCTCCTGCTCCGACCGCTCCACGACGATTTGCTCCTCCGCCTACAAGTGCTCCTGGAGGAGATGGTGGTTGTGGGCGGCATCGGCCTGCGCCTCCCAGAACTGCTCCTCATGCTTCTGCCTCACAGTGTCCATATATTGGGCATGCGCCTCGCCGATAGTCATGGTGCAATGCACCGGCGAGGATGGTGCGGAGGAGGGGGTTGGCGCCGGATCGTCGACTACCATGTTCTCCATTAGGACGTCGTCGTCCTTCGGCTGCCTGCCGGCCAGCCAGTCGGCAGCAATGGTTGCCATCTCCTTGTGGTCCGTCGTCCACTGTCCCGAAGAGCGCTGGAGCGCGAGGAAGCCATGGTGGGCAGTAGTGGTGAGGACAGGAGAATAGGAATGGATGCGGATGACTGCGGCTATGGCCGACGCAACAGTTTATATAGCGATGGTGGGCGGCAGAGGTACGGACGTGTGGCGCTGGAGTAGCCGCCTCGGCAACCGCGTATCATTAATGTGGGCAGCAGAAGAACGGACACACGACACTTGTGTCGTTTGAAGGCGGAGCAATCGCATGCACCGGAAAGTGGGGCGGGCGGCGCTGACCGTTTCAGGCGGAATGTGCGCGCGGGCGAGGGAGGCGGTCTTGGTGGGCCACGACAGTCAGACTCGTGCTTGGCAGCGGGTCGGTCCAGCAGCCGGACATGCTCGCTCGCCAGCTACCTCGCCGAGCTGAGCAACGACAATCAGGCGATGGACGTAGCTTCCGACCAGGAGCCGGCGCCACTGTCCAAGTCGGTTCATGCCATGTTCACCATAGAGCAGGTGCGGCCGCACTTCGACACCCTAATGGCGGAAGAGCTACCAGCGCATGAGGCCCTGTGATGCAACCTCCATCTCCCGAACGAGCACCGATGAACAAGCGAACGACAATGTTGTCGCGGACATGTGGCCCTATGATCCTGGCTTCCCGAATGAGCAGCGAGCGCTGTATCAGACCATCCGTAGGGCCCGCAAGGCCCTCTTCGTCGTCCTTCGAGTTGTTGCGCTTGCCGTGGCGCCGCCATCTCGCGTTGTCAACATGGTCAACGGACATGAGGATGAGGAGATGACTTTACTTGGAGAGGATGACAGTGGGGATCCACCAGGGTCATAGCTGCACGTACGCAAGTACCTCCTTATTAGTATATAAAACTATAATTTGTTTTTGCTTCCTCCTGGTTCCCTGACATCACGGTCCCACACCATTGTCAACCTATGTAGTCAATAAACAAGAGAATTGCACAAGAAGCGGCCAACAGCTGGGACCAAGCAGCTCGAGCAGTATTTGTGTTTTTGAGGTGTGAGCACTGCAGAGTTTTTCTTGTGCGATGTTTAGCCCAGATATTATTTTTTTCTCCTCTAAACAACAACAAAAACATTGCTGCAGCTATTAACTGGGCGGGCTGTGGCCCGTCTAACCCAGGCTAGATATCCAGCCCAGATCTTAATTTTTTTCAAGCTGAAAATGGCTAGCCCAACTATACTTTTTTTAAGGATACCCAGGCAAGGTCAAGTTGTTATTCTCCGCCCCGCTGGGTTGCAAATCTTTACTAGGAGGGATGCATTAGGCTTAAAAAGAAAATGGGTTTTAAGAAATAATAAATGGGTTGTAATTATAAAAACTGGACAGTAACTATAAAAAATGCACCAAACACGTAATTACTTTATAAAATATTATTTTTGGATATTGAAAATTTTAATTTCATTAATTGTTGCGAGCGCAATGTTTCGTTGATTTATGTAATATAAATTTATATTGAAATTGCATTTAATCCGACTAGAAATTTCGGGATAAAAATATTTCGGATTCCATCAAAATGTGGGAAATTTTATTGAATTCTGTTTTGAACGGTTGGTTGAAATGGGCTGTACTTTTAACAAACTGTAAATGGGTTGTAGTAAATTCCATTAGAATTCAGAAATTGGCTGCACATTCTTACAAATCTCAAATGGGCTATAAGTTCTCTGCCACACACTTGTGGCCTTACTAAGTTGACGCGTCCCCTAAAAAAAGAGAGTTGACGCGTATGCAGGGCTTTGTCAACTTGTAGTCAACACACGGTTCTAGCAGCAGTGGCCGTTGGATGTCCATCCAACGGATGCCGTGCTTCTTCTTCAATCTCGGATATTCTAGCTTCACCCGCCCAAAAAATTATTCCTCCCCCTGACATCTGGGGCGCACCGTTTCGGAAGCTGACCTGTTGGCCTACTAAGTTGACGCGTACCAAGGGCTTTGTCAACTTAGTCGATATAAACGATTCTAGCTGCAGTGGTCGTACGATGTCAATCCAACGGCTGTCGTGCTTCTTCAACCTCTGGTCTTCTTGCTCCAGCCGCCCAAAGCAGCGCCGGTCGTGCCGCCTACTCCTGCCTCCCGTGGCCGGCTGTGCTGCCGCGCAGGCCTCACCGCCCCTACTACTCCCACCGCTGGCCAGGGCATCCCTCCACCCACCCACACCCCCTGTTATTTCGCGGCGACAACAGCCTCACATCGCAGCTGAACTAGTGAACCCTTGTACTCCTCTCCGCGTGGGCATCCACTGTCGCGTCTTCCCCGGCTCCACGGCATCCCATTCCTAGGCCTCACTGTCATCCACCGCCCTAGTGCTCTCGGCGCGGCATGGTCAATGTGGTCAAGGAACGACTTCCATCGGAGGAGTGTTGTACGTGGAGAGGCTGACAGCTGGGTCCACGGCAGCCGCAAGGAAGTGCCTCCTTATTACAAGGAAAATAATTATACCTCCACCTGAGAGCAGGGACCCACCGGACGGGCCACTGTATTTGGCGGAAAAACGTTTCCCCCTGACTACTGGGACCCACCGGACGGGCCAATGCATTTCACGGAAAAAATGTTCCCCCCGCTATCAGCTCGGACGCACCGGAGATGCCTCCTTTTTATGCACAAAACAATGAATACTCCCCCTGTTAGTTGGGACCCACCTTGGTGGGAGGCTGACTTGTGAGCCTACTAAGTTGACGGGGATAGAGTGCTTTGTCAACTTAGTCAATATGGACGATTCTACCTCCAGTGACCGTACGATGTCCATCCAACGGCCATAGTGCTTCTTCAACCTCTGGTCTTCTTGCTCTAGCCGCCCAAAGCAGCGCCCGTCGTGCCGCATGCTCCTTCCCCCCGTGGCCGACTGTGCTGCCACACAAGCCTCACCGCCCCCTACTATTCCCACCGCTGGCTGGGCCATGCAGCGACGACAACCTCACACCGCAGCCGAACCAGTGAACCCTCGTACTCCTCTCCGTGCGGGCTTCCACTGCCGCGTCTTCCTCGGCTCCGCGTCGTCCCCTTCCTAGGCCTCACTGTCGTCCACCGCCCTGGTGCTCTTGGTGCGGCGTGGTCAACGTGGTCAAGGAATGATGGAAGAGTACTGTACATGTAGAGGCTGACAGCTGGGTCCACGGCGGCCGCAAGGAAGTGCCTCCTTATTACGTGCAAAATAATTATTCCTCCACCTGACAGCAGGGACCCACCGGATGGGCAACTGTATTTTGCGGAAAAAAAAACGTTTCCCCCTGACTGCTGGGACCTAGTAGCTACATCTTCGCACGCAAGGAAGTGCGTCCGGGCAAAAAAAAACGATTCCCCCCTGACTGCTGGGACCCACCAGCTACATCTTCGCACGCTAGGAAGTGCCTGATAGTCGGGACCCACCTGGTCGAAGCGTACGTAGCTTTGTCATTCTGGTCGTGAACGTGTATGTACATACTGGTCGATGTAGAGGCGCGCACGTGTCGTAGTAGAGGCGCGCATGTAGCATGTACACGTACATACGGCGACCAGTGTGCAAGAAAGAAAATACGACCACGTACGTACATATGGGCAGGGTCTCGAATGCCTACTCGTACGTACGGCTAGGGATTGTGTACATGGCTGGGTCGGAACGGAGAAACTGCATCGTCGTCGTGTTCATGGGGAGCCGACTGGCTGGGTCAGAATGGAATGCATCGTCGTGTTCATCGGGAGGGCTTGGATGGAACAACCGATGGAAATGAGGCCTAGTGTACCGCAGAACGGAGGAAACGACCTTATGTTCGACCGGCCATGGTCGAAACAGGATCCTGTTCATCGGGAGGGGTTTGGCGTACCATAAAACGGAGGAAACAGACCTCCTACGGTCGAAACGGGGGTCTTGTTGATCGGGAGGGGTGTGGCGTACCGCAAAATGGAGGAAACGGACTTGTGTTGGAGCGCTACGGTCGAAACGGGGGTCCTGTTCATCGGGAGGGGTGTGGCGTACCACAAAACGGGGCTCCACGGGATACTGTTCATCTCCACCATCGACTCCCTCCAGCCTCCACGGGCTACTATTCATCCACCGTCGACCTCTTCTAGCCTCCACCTGCGACTGTTCATCCATGGGCTCCTGTTCATCCACCCTCCACTGCACGCTACTCCACTGGCTACTGTTCAACTAGCCCTCTCCATGGACTCCTGTTCAACCACCCCTCCACGGGCTACTGTTCATCCAGCCCTCCACCATCTACTGTTCATCCAGCCCTCCTCGGGGTGGTCTTGTTCATCCTGCCCTCCACAGGGTCCTGTTCATCCAACCTCAACTGGCTCGATCGATTGGGGTCCTGTTCATCCAGAGGCAACACCACGGGGTCCTGTTCATCCACCCCCACCGGGAACTGTTCATCCAAACCCCCCAGCAACGCTCACTGTTCATCCAGAGGCAGCTTCGACCAGCTTCAGTTAGCAGCAGTAGCGAAGGAATCACTCGATCGGGTTCAGTTAACAACCATCGATCGATCGCTCGGGTTCAGTAACACGCAACCTGCAGTGGAATCTCTCGGGTTCAGTTAGAGCCCAACGCCTCGCTCGGGTTCAGTTAGAGCCCAACGCCTCGCACTCATGCGCATGCGTGTACAAGAGAAACGCGCATCGCTCGGCCCCGACCACCCACCATAGCCGGGAACACCCCGATATTTTCCTTGCCCTCGCTTATACCACGGTTTTTTCCGTCATGGATGGCCCAAAGAATGTCATGCAACTGCGTCTTCGGCCTGCCCAGGACAAAAAGCCCATTTTTTGTCATGATATTTTGTCATAGAAGTAGGACCCCGCCACATCTATGATGATACTGGGTTTTGTCACGATTATCATCATAGAAGTGTCCTAAGTATGACAGAAATTTTTTTCATTCGGCCCAAAATGTCAAGGATGTGTCTTTTTTTGTAGTGTTTGCTGGCGCGGAGGGCTGCGAGGTTATCGCGCTCTCCTCCGATGACGAGGTCAAAGGCGGCGAGGACGACGGCACGGAGGGCGGCGAGGTTATCGCGCTCTCCTCTAATGACGAGGTCGAATGCGATGGAGACGGCAGCGCGGAGGGCGTCGAGGTGGGCCCCCGGGATGAGGAGATCGACATCGACGAGTGGAGGAGTGCCTTCCCCAACGACCCTGACGACGGTACTGGCCCGAACCCGGCTCACGGCACACCGTACATGACAAGGAAGGATTGCCTTACCTCTACTTCGACCGAAAGTAGTTTAGCTTAGTTTAAATTTATGTTTATGTTCGGTTATGCAAAACTATCTATGTTTATGTTTGAATGCATGCTACTTTTGGTTGAACCGGCTTTCAACTTGATCAAATTGAAGTTTACAACCTTAAGTTTAGGGGATCGGCTAGAAAAGGCCAAAAATTGCTGGAGTATATATATATATATCCACTAAGGGTTTTAGTCCGTTAACTTTTTAAGGATCGCCTATAGATGTCCTTATGGCTTGTTTATTTCAGTTCTTCACAATGTGATGCTCTATATGTGCAACTATTTGCTGTGCAGTTCAATTTCATCAATAACAGTTTCAACAATACCACTATGAATTACGATATTTGGTTGTTGTTAAGGATATTGCAGTTAACATGCCTTTTTGTTTTTCAATTGTTGTTTAGCAACATGCATTGTACTGAATGACTAAATATGCAATCCTAGGCTACATAGCAACAAGGAAGAGTGTTACCTTAATGTTTTGATGATGTCTAGATAGACATGTAATAAAATCTTATATAATGGGATGGATGGAATGTTGTAGTACATCATTTTTCAATTCTTGTTTAGCTTCTAATATTAACCTGGTGATTTTAGGTACATATATCATTGCCAAAGATCCACACTTCGACCCTTTCTGCGCATGGGGCAATGAGATATTTATGAACCAGCATCAAGTGAGGAAACTGATAAAGATTGTTACTAAAATGGGTCAAAATATGTCAACCGAACTATTTGTTTACACTTTATGCAAGACAACAGTGAACTGCATGATGGTAAGTAAGAACCCTGTAGCCTTCTTTTTACTGCGCGTAATGAGTTGTGTTAGATGACAATATCTAAATCTTTTTTCTTTTGCAGTGGATCCTGAAGCAGTTTACTCAAGATTACCTCTCAAACTACATGATAGGCGGCTGACCATAACAAGGGGATGGACTAGAGTCCTGCTTGCCTTCTGCATCCAGGAGAGCACAATAGGGCCATTCCGCTTCACCTTGTTCAGCAACTGGAATGTCTGTCGCCTGCTTCTTTACCATCTGTAATAGTACAATTATAGAACCCTGGTACATCTTTCTTTATTTGGTGCTTCTGTAATTCTTAAACATATGTACCCGTGAATCGAATAATGCATTGGTTGTTTGAACCTAATGGATATGAATAGAACTATAGCCTACTTTCAAGTTTAAATTAGGTACAATTTTAAATAGCAGCAATTAAATTAGGGTGAAATTACGTTGTGCAGGTCATTACGACACACACGGTTGGTAAAACACAAACGTTTGCGATATACACCATAATCCAAGATGGTTCACAGAGAGGAAACATGTGCAAGCATGCACACAGTTGCCGTTCGCAAAGCGTGTGTGATGCCAGACACTATCACATATGGTGCAGGAAAACTAAATGTGTGTGATTGTTTACCTATCGTACATGGTTTATAATCATGAACTGTTTGTGATGTGCCAGGCATCGTAAATCTCCCGTGCCTGGAATGTGCCTAGAATCTGCATGGAAAGCTCCGGTGCCTAGAATCTGCCTGGTTTTAGGCAGAACCAAAAAACTCCGACTGCGATGGCAATGTGAGCACAAACGAGTAGCAAGGATGAAGCATTTGGGATATTCAAGATATCATAAACGGTTATACAGGGACAACTGTATGCATCAAGGCTCCCTATCCCCGACGGTTTCTCGGTCGTGTGGGAAGGACCCCCCTATCGCCCACACTCACTTGGAGACGGTTCCATATGCCATCGCGGAAAGGGGTTAAAAAAGTTTGTTTAGGACTGACACACACCAGTGTATGTAAAATATTAGTTGTATTGTACTGCAAAGTACATAATAAAACCAGGTTCCAGACATATGACCATGTACCATGGCTAATGTATTGTCTATTTCTTCACATTGTATTGACAGCTATGGATAAAGAGACAAAGTTTATAATACGGTAAGCATAGTATGACATCATTTGTATCACAAAACAACTAAGAACAGACAAATAGGTGATCGTAACATTGTGTGGGCAAGTCCAGCACGAAACTAGATTACAGATCAAGATGAAAGGAACATCACTCCTCTCTTTTAAACCTTGTAAGGTGCAATGATACGCTAAGACAATTGTGTATAAATTTGAAAAGAGTAATAGACATTGGCTGCAAACCATGCAGTTCAATGCACAAGTTAGAGTAAGTAGTAGTTAAAAGGCATGAGGATTAAGGACTTACAACAGCGGCTTTGACTGGTGTAGTCATGCCCTTCGTCTTGCTGGTGTGACTGTCCTTGAAGATTTCCATAGCATTTGGTCCAGGTACTTTTTGGTCCTTGCGGGCTTTCCTCTGCATCTGGAACAAGTCAATATAGATCTGATAATATGGTACAGCGAAAAGAGTGAAACAACAGCTAATTACAAGAGCCTCGTAGTGTGCAATATAGCTACGAGATTCCGTCATCTATTGGAATTTCACTTTCGTACGGTTGGCATTGTTCTTTGAACATTTCACCTACAAGAAGATAGATTTATGAGGCCCATGCATAAATAGGACTTCAACATGTGATCTGATCACATATATATAACGTACCTGACACTTTGGATCAGACCGGTGTTTAATGAGGCCTCTCCAGCCTTCATCCGATCAATTTTCCACTGGAGATGTTTGGGCAAGTTCACTGTTAGCCTTGCCTTCAAAGTGAGTTTTCCTCAAGTTATACCGATACTGTCATAGAACAGACTTGAAAACATGGGTGCAAGCTTGTCTGGTTGCATCATCTTGGCTATCCAACTTGAACCTCATATGTTGGAAATTATGGGAGTCTCTGATAACCCACAAGTATAGGGGATCACAACAGTTTTCGAGGGTAGAGTATTCAACCCAAATTTGTTGATTTGACACAAGGGGAGCCAAAGAATATTCTCAAGTATTAGCAGCTGAGTTGTCAATTCAACCACACCTGGAAACTTAGTATCTGCAGCAAAGTGTTTAGTAGCAAAGTAATATGATAGTGGTGATAACGGTAACAAAGTAAGGACAACAAAAGTAATGTTTTTGGTATTTTTGTAGTGATTGTAACAGTAGCAACAGAAAAGTAAATAAGCGTAAACCAGTATATGGAAAACTCGTAGGCACCGGATCAATGATGGATAATTATGCCGGATGTGGTTCATCATGTAACAGTCATGACATAGGGTGACACAGAACTAGCTCCAGTTCATCAATATAATATAGGCATGTATTCCGTAAATAGTCATACGTGCTTATGGAAAAGAACTTGCATGACATCGTTTGTCCTACCCTCCCGTGGCAGCGGGGTCCTATTGGAAACTAAGGGATATTAAGGCCTCCTTTTAATAGAGAACCGGAACAAAGCATTAACACATAGTGAATACATGAACTCCTCAAACTATGGTCATCACCGGGAGTGGTCCCGATTATTGTCACTTCGGGGTTGCCGGATCATAACACATAGTAGGTGACTATAGACTTGCAAGATAGGATCTAGAACTCACATATATTCATGAAAACATAATAGGTTCAGATCTGAATTCATGGCACTCGGGCCCTAGTGACAAGCATTAAGCATAGCAAAGTCATAGCAACATCAATCTCAGAACATAGTGGATACTAGGGATCAATTCCTAACAAAACTAACTCGATTACATGATAAATCTCATCCAACCCATCACCGTCCAGCAAGCCTATGATGCAATTACTCACGCACAACGGTGAGCATCATGAAATTGGTGATGGAGGATGGTTGATGATGACGACGGCGACGAATCCCCCTCTCCGGAGCCCTGAACGGACTCCAGATTAGCCCTCCCGAGAGAGATTAGGGCTTGGCGGCGGCTCCGTATCGTAAAACGCGATGAAACTTTCTCTCTGATTTTTTTCTCCTCGAAAGCCAATATATGGAGTTGGAGTTGGCGTCGGAGGGCCACCAGGGGGCCCATGAGGTAGGGGGGCGCGCCCAGGGGGGAGGGGCACGCCCCCCACCCTCGTGGACAGGGTGTGGGCCCCCTGGTCTTCATCTTTGGCGAGGATTTTTTATTATTTATTCTAAGATATTCCGTGGAGTTTCATGTCATTCCGAGAACTTTTGTTTTCTGCACATAAAACAACACCATGGCAATTCTGCTGAAAACAGCGTCAGTCCGGGTTAGTTCCATTCAAATCATACAAGTTAGAGTCCAAAACAAGGGCAAAAGTGTTTGGAAAAGTAGATACGACGGAGACGTATCAGTCTCATTATCAACAACATAGAAAGTATGGGACAGAGCAAGACGATATTACTAGTTTTCATACATAACCATTCTTACAGATAAATGGTTGAGGAAGGTGTTGAACTGGGTTTCGTCTTTGTCATTACTGTACCGAATCCATGTTAGGAGGATACGTACATGACACCTAACGACAACCGCCACCTCTGATACTAACTTGGCTGACTCTATAGCATCACATGGCCTTTTTAAACCTGCCTCAAAATGGATCTCCATTCTTCCTCCTCTAAATTTAGTTAACCTATCGAGCATTATCACTGATGTTTGTTTCCTCCTATGCCTAGGTGCTAGTCCAACAACAAACATAGGAAGTGTTAGTGTACATCAAACTGTGAGACTACATATAAAGAAGCATGCAATTGTAACTTGACTCCAGGAACTACCTTCTTGCTGTTGAAGCTCACAAAGTTCATCTGATCTGGCCAACTCGTCTTGTGTCAAGAATGCTTCGGAAGTAGTGTCAGGTGGCAAGGGAGCTTGGGAATGTGGTGGTAGCTGAGTTGAAAAACGAGTAACTCGTGCAGCTGGTGGCACTGTGGAAGGTGTTGCAACAAGTAGGGATGTCTCTACTTGTTTGGTGGCAGCTATTGGTTTCTAATTGGCTTGTTCTGTAGCTCGTGTAGCACGTGATACCCTGTTTGTACAAGTTTTCACTGGACTTTGACCTTCTATTGCACCATCAGTACCAGTAGAATCTGCATGATTCTTACGCTTTCCTTTCCGTGTGTCCTTAGTACCAACACCATCCCCTGTCATTCTGTGTTCATTCCTCTTTCTCTGTTCCATGTTAAGTCAAGCCGACAAGAAAAGGGAATAATAATTTAGTTCTCTTCAGAACAAATGATGCGTGATACAGACGAACTGAACTTTGATGTTAGATAACCACATGATAGGAGGATGTAATATGTACGAAAACAGGATGGCATGAGATAACCAGAACTATGATGTGTAAACTAAGCAGAAGACATTTCACTAAATTAGAAGCAATGCAATGGAAGGTAGACACCATATGAAAGATGCTACAAATATTGCTCTGCCAAGTTAACAGTGTCTCTTCATAACTGGCATTTAAACAAATGTGAAGCAATACAATAAATAAATCATATGCAAGATGCAAACAACATCACACTACCAAGTTAAAGGTCTCTCATCATTAGTGCCATTGCATATTCACAGCTTATAATGTGTAAACTAAGGAGAAGACATTTCAACAAATTCAAAGCAATGAAAGCTAGACACCATATGAAAGATGCAACGAATATCACTCTACCAAGTTAAAACTGTCTCATCATAAGTGCCATTTCAAAAAAAATAGAAGTAGTACAAGCTAGAAAACAATGCGAGATGTAACCTATATCACACTCCCAAGTCAAACGTGTCTTATGATAAGTGATTGTTGCAAATTACACAACAATAGTACTTTGATGTAAGAGTATGGTGTGATAGACAAATATTGTATTATCTAGAAATAGGAACACGTGTCTTATTCACAAGTATAACGTGTAAAGTAAGCAGATGGAATTCAAGAAAATTAGAAGCAATACAAGCTAGACTGTGACGCCCCGAGACTGATGCGCCAGGTGTCTCCCAGTTATTCGCTGTTGTTGTCTTGTCATTTGCTTGCGTGTTGCATTTCATCATGTCACCTCTTGCATTGCATCATGTCTTCATGCCATCATATCAGTAATCTTATAACTTTATAAATGAACTGTATGGATCTTCGGTCCATTTAAATTGAGGGAACTCACATGGTGATTTCTCTATATAACATATCCTCCCAATATGTTAGGGAGCTATAATAAATATTCTAACACACTTGCAATATTCCCCATGTCTTTTCTAGTTCAAGCTTGACTTGAAAACCTTGCCCAAAATTTCTCTTCCCTTTTGCCGAGGTTCCTCCAAAAATCCGAACATTTTTGGGGCCTTCCAAACACCCCTTACTTTTGAACCCATTTGAAATAATTTGAATGAGTTTCAATCCAAACTTCACTCACATGCGCTTTTCCTTTTTTCTTGGGTCAAGCTCAATTTTGTGAGTCCAGGAAAAATAATCCTGGTGCCATCATCCATTTTCTTCTGTCCTTTTTTCTTTCTTTCCTCTCGTTCCTTCCTTTCTTCTTTCTTTCTTCTATTAATGATCAGAAATATAGGGGAGAGAGAGCCCAGCCAGGCCGCTGGCCAGTTGGGCCTCCCACCAGGCCCATCCTGCCCCCACAGCCGGCCCACTCCCTCCCGAACCCTAGGCTGACCGCTCCCTTGCCCGACATCTCCCTCTTGATCCCTCCCTCGCGCCTCGCGCCGCCAGGAGGCAGAGCGCTGCTTCGATCGATCTCCTTGTCTCTCTCCTTCCCTCGTCCTCCTCCCGAACGCGTCATGACTGCGGATCCGCACGCCCCTCGCCCTCCTGCTTCTCAGCCGGCCTCCTTCCTCCATGGCGCCTCCTCACCGCCCGAGGCCTGCAGCCCTGTGCCTCCCTCCGCGGGCGGGCTTGAGCAGGAGCTCCCCGAGCCGGTGCTCGTCGGTCACCTCCACACGCCCTCCGTCGTCCGCTTCCGGTGCCTCCGACCCTCCTCTGCATATTCTCCCCATCACCATGGCCCAATGCCCGAGCGCCTCCTGACGCGAGCTCTACCAGGACCACGTCGCCGCCCCGCCTCCAAGTTCGCTGCCGCCAAGCGCCGCCTTGGCCATGCCCGCCGCCACCAGCAGGGCCCTGTTCCCGTCTCCAGCACCTCAAGACCCATGCCCGAGCCCTCTGCTCGAGCAGGAGCTTCGCCTCCTTGCTTCGCGCCAAGGCCGACGCGGGCCACTTTGCCTTCGCCTCCTGCTGCCGGCGCACCGCCGGACCTCCGCCTCGCCCCGTTCTTCATGCTGCCTGTCGGCCCTCCGTTTCTTCCTTGCGGTGAACACATTCGGCCATGGATTTTTTGAGTCGTTTGTCTCATGCACACGTCGTGTTTTGCTCCAAATCCACCGAAGACCACCATGCAAAAACAACCAAGCACCCATGGACGCAAGTACCAACCGCCGCATTCCGTTTCATATTTGTCAAGGCCGAGACGTTGCCAAGTACCACGACGTCGATGCCCCTCAAGTTCGACTACATGGAACCGCCAAGTACCCCTACGCGCGAAGATGCCAAGACTGTTTCAGGATTCACCAAGTACCGCTGCTGATGACTCGAACATCTACGAAAACATGTACCACTACCGTCGCCGAGATCGCGAGAACCTCTACCGTCGACCCTAGAGCATGCGAGAATGGCTACTTCTACTATGAACGTCCCGAGAACGTCTACTTCCCCTACACCGCATCGAACTCGAACCGCTCCGATAACACACGCTTCGAAGGTATAACCCCGATGCAACATTCGTGAACGAATGCTTGCAATGTTTGAGATGAACTCCGTGTTTGCACCATGCCCGTTTGCTCATGCACGTCCCCGTTTGCCATGCCGTCGACCCGTGGGAACCCGGTTACTGAGATCACCCCACCATCTCTTGCACATGCCGCCCATCTCTCATTTGATCGTTTGCACCGGTATCTCTGTGAGCTACCGGAACCGATATGGTGCCGTGGCATCATTTTCGGATTCATCGCCGTGGCACCCTTTCGTTTCCGCCACGATGACAAATGCCTCATATCTTATCATGCCAACATTTTCTTAAAATTGCATAAACTTGCATATGTCATCCGCATCATGATAACAACTTCAAGAATGTTTAAATTGTTGCTTGCTTCAATTGCTAAATGCATATGAGGTTTTCCGGAATTGTTGCTTGTTGTTCCGGCCTCATTTAAACTTGCCTAGTTAGGTAGTTTTATTATGCTTCACCTCTTTCCATGTTAATCAACATGTAATATTGTTAAGTTTCTAACCGGGACTGAACTAAATAATTGATGTGGTGTTCCGTCAATATGCAACTCGTTGCATATTGAGCTCCACTTAATATGTAGTGTTGTTTGTTGCACTTTGCCATGCCTTGTTTCTTTAAACCGGACATGCATCATACTTGGTTGTGCATCATGCAATGTTGATGTGATGGTTGGTTACATTGTGGTTTGTTTCTTTCCAGTGTTGCTTCTTCGGGTTAGTTCCGATAATGTCGCGTTTGTGAGGATCCGTTCGACTACGTCTGTTTGTCTTCTTCATGGACTCGTTCTTCTTCCTTGCGGAATTTCTGGCAAGATGACCATACCCTTGAAATCACTTCTATCTTTGCTTGCTAGTTGCTCACTCTTTTGCTATGACACGATACCTACCACTTGTTATATCATGCCTCCCATATTGCCATGTCAAGCCTCTAACCCACCTTTCCTAGCAAACCGTTGTTTGGCTATGTTACCGCTTTGCTCAGCCCCTCTTATAGCGTTGCTAGTTGCAGGTGAAGATGAAGTTTGTTCCATGTTGGAACATGGATATTGTTGGGATATCATTATTATATCTTGTTTACCTTAATGCACCTATATACTTGGTAAAGGGTGGAAGGCTCGGCCTTATGCCTGGTGTTTTGTTCCACTCTTGCCGCCCTAGTTTCCGTCATATCGATGTTATGTTCCTTGATTTTGCGTTCCTTACGCGGTTGGGTGTTATGGGAACCCCTTGACAGTTTGCTTTGAATAAAACTCCTCCAGCAAGGCCCAACCTTGGTTTTACATTTGCCTCACCTAGCCTTTTTCCCTTGGGTTTCCGGCGCCCGAGGGTCATGTTTATTTTAACCCCCCCGGGCCAGTGCTTCTCTAAGTGTTGGTCCAACCTGAGCGATGTCCGGCGCTGTAACGCCCCGAGACCGATGTGCCAGGTGTCTTCCAGTTATTCGTTGTCATTGCCATGTCATTTGCTTGCGTGTTGCATTTCATCTTGTCATCATGTGCATTGCATCATCATGTTTTCAAAACCTGCATCCGTCCGGGTTCCCCCAGTTCCGTCCGTTGTCCGTTCTGAGCCCAGACACACTTGCACGCGCCCGCGGCATGTCCGAAATAGTATTTTATAAGTGGCCGGAAAATGTTCTCGGAATGGGTTGAAACTTGGCGTGTGGTCTTATTTTAGTGTAGATAGACCGCCTGTCAAGTTTCATCGCATTCGGAGTTCATTTGATAGTCCAGCCGTTAAATATAGCGGCAATAGTAGCCGGTCTAACGTCGGACGTTTTCGGTCTCCGGAAACAGTCGCCGGGCCTCCCTCTCTTCTCTTCTCTCAGCTCGAGACTGTCTACACAGCTCACTGCCTACCGCCAGGTCCAACCTAACCTCTCTCGTCAGCCCGCAGCCCCTCTCGCGCGCGTCCGAAAGTTGTCCCGGATTCGACCCGAGCAGTCGTCACCGTTGTGTCCGGATCATCCCCAAACATCTACAAAACGTCTCCATTTTATTATTTGGACTTCCTAGCTATTTTATTCGCGATCGTTCGATTGCGATCGGAGGGACGATATACCCCTAAGTCAACCCACTTGCTATATATATTAGCCTAACCTAGACCAAATCCCTAATTCCTAGGGATCCTCCCAGCCGCCGCCGCCGCCGCACTCATTCCCCACCTTGGGATCCTCTCATTCCCCCCTGCACCAACCATCAGCCGCACCCAGATCCAATCCATCCACGCAGCCCCGCGCCCAAGCTCTTCTCCCTCCCGACGCCTCTTCCTCCTTGCTTCGCTCAAGTCCAAAGGAGAGGAGCTCCTTCTCTGCCCCGGCGAACCTCGACACCGAGCACCAGCAGGAATTGCTTGCCATGGACCCTCCTTGTTCCTCTCTCACCCTTCATCCTTTTTTCCCTCTCTGGTTCTCCCCTCATCTCATCTCTCTTTGCTCTCTTCACAGGAGCACACCGGCGTCATGGAAGTCACCGCCGGCCTACGCGTCGAGCTCCGCCACCGGAGATCCCTGTCGCTGCCTCCATTCCCGCGCCGTTCCCGTCGTGCCCCTGCTGCGCTGCCGTGCGTCTGCCGTCCGCGTCGGTGACTGCAGCGCCCAGCCATGGCGTTCAAGGAGCCCTCCTGCCGCCACCTTGCCGGCCTCACTCATGCCCTGCACCTCCTCCACCCCGCAGCCGCGCCTCCACCAGCAGATGAGCCCTCGCCGCCAGCCAGCAGAGCTGTCGGAGCACCACCAGAACCGGGCCGCCTTCCCTGCCCTCCTCTCTCTTCGTCACTCCCTCTTCGTCTCTCTGCTCTCTCATGGCCTCTCTCTATGTGCCCTTCGCAGGTCGACGCCGCCGGCCATCTCCGCCCCGGATCCGGTTGCCCTTGTCGTCCCGTGCTCGGATCTACCTCCTCCAGTCATCTCCTTGCTGGTCCGCGCCCCGGGGACCCGTCGATGAACGCTGCCATGCCGTGCGCCGCCTCCTCTGTTTTCTGCGCCCGCTCGAGCGGGGAGGACGAGCGGTAGTGCATATGGGCCCTTTGCATCTCCTTCAGGCCCAGCGCCATGCCTCCTCTATTTTTCCTGCCGGCCCAAGGGGCCCATGGGTGAGCAGCCTTCCCGAGCGCCTGTTTCAGTTGGGCCAGCCAGATCCGGCCCGCTATGTTTTTTTCCTGTCAAGTGATTTTAGTAATTATCCAGAGTTTACGGTTTTATAGAAAAAACCCTAGTCTTCATGCATATAAAACTTATAAATAATGCATCATATGTAAAAACTCTATATATGAAACATGCTTAGAATTTTGTGTAGATTCATATTGTGCAACTTTCATCCATATTTGAAATGTTTAAAATGGTGTTTGATTAAATTTGCTCCTATGCCATGTTAAAATGCTTTAATTCATAACTAAATAACCGTAACTCCGAATTTAATAAACCTTATATGTAAATGGGGTGGAAAAATGCCTAGTTTAACATGGTGGCTTTACTTGGCATGTTTAACAACTATAAAATATGGTTTAGGGCAGAACAGTACCAAACCTAATATATGCATATGAGGAGTTTCCGGAAATTGTTGTTCGTTGTTTCCGGCCTCATTTAAACTTGACTAGATAGGTAGTTTTCTTTGCTTCACCCTCTTGCCATGTTTAACAACATTTAATTTTGTTGGGTACATAAACAAGATCGAACTTAATAAGTCACGTGGTGTTTCATCAATATGCAACGGAGTTGCATATTGAGCTCCACTTAATTTGTAGTATTGCTTGTGCATTTTGCCATGCCATTTATCATTAAACTGGACATGCATCATACTTGTTTGCGCATCGTGCCATGCTTATGTGATGTTTGTTCACCATGATTGTTTGCTTCTTTCCAGTGTTGCTTCTTCGGGTTGGTTCTGATAACGTCGTGTTGTGAGGATTCGTTCGACTACGTCCATTTGTCTTCTTCATGGACTCGTTCTTCTTCCTTGCGGGATCTAGGGGAAGATGACCATACCCTCGAAATCACTTCTATCTTTGCTTGCTAGTTGCTCGCTCTTTTGCTATGCCTATGCTGCGATACCTACCACTTGCTATGCCTATATTGTGAAGCCAAGCCTCTAATCACCTTGTCCTAGCAAACCGTTGTTTGGCTATGTTACCGCTTTGCTCAGCCCCTCTTATAGCGTTGTTAGTTGCAGGTGAAGATTGGAGTTTGTTCCATGTTGGAATATGGATATTTTGTTGGGATATCACAATATATCTTATTTAATTAATGCATCTATATACTTGGTAAAGGGTGGAAGGCTCGGCCTTATGCCTGGTGTTTTGTTCCACTCTTGCCGCCCTAGTTTCCGTCATATCGGTGTTATGTTCCCGGATTTTGTGTTCCTTACGCGGTTGGGTTATAATGGGAACCCCTTGACAGTTCGCCTTGAATAAAACTCCTCCAGCAAGGCCCAACCTTGGTTTTACCTTTTGCCACCTAGGCTTTTTTCCCTTGGGAGTCGCGCATCCCAAGGGTCATCTTTATTTTAACCCCCCCCGGGCCAGTGCTTGTCTAACTGTTGGTCCAAACTAGAGCCCCTTGCAGCGCCACCTCGGGGAAACTCGAGGGCTGGTTTTAGTTGTACATATTGCTTATCCAGTGTTGCCCTGAGAACGAGATATGTGCAGCTCCTATCGGGATGTCGGCGCATCGGGTGGTCTTGCTGGACTTGTTTTACCATTGTCGAGGATGTCTTGTGGAACCGGGATACCGAGTCTGATCGGAATGTCTCGGGAGGAGGTCTATTCCTTCGTTGATCATGAGAGCTTGTAATGGGCTAAGTTGGGACACCCCTGCAGGGATTTGAACTTTCGAAAGCCGTGCCCGCGGTTATGGGCAGATGGGAATTTGTTAACGTCCGGTTGTAGAAAACCTGAATTTGACCTTAATTAAAAATGCATCAACCGCGTGTGTAACCGTGATGGTCTCTTTCCGGCGGAGTCCGGGAAGTGAACACGGTGTTGGAGTAATGTTTGGCGTAGGTTGTTCTAGGATCACTTCTTGATCATAGTTTCTCGATCGTGTTTTGCCTTCTCTTCTCGCTCTTATTTGCGTATGTGTAGCCACCATATATGCTAGTCGCTTGCTGCAGCTCCACCTCATACCTTTTACCTTACCCATAAGCTTAAATAGTCTTGATCGCGAGGGTGTGAGATTGCTGAGTCCCCGTGACTCACAGATACTTCCAAAAAACCAGTTTGCAGGTGCCGTTGAACCGTGCAGATGACGCAACCAATCTCAAGGAGGAGCTCGATGATGATCTTGTCCTTTATGTTGTTCTGTTTCCAGTTGATCAGTAGAGGAGCCCAGTTGGGGTCGATCGGGGATCTGTGTAGCATCTGGGGTAGTCTTCTTTTATTTTGGTTCCGTAGTCAGACCTTGATTGTATTGTTTGATGTAATGCTTTATTCATGTAATTGGGTGAAGTGGTGATTGTAAGCCAACTATGTATCTCTTTCCCTTATGTATTACATGGGTTGTGTGAAGATTACCTCACTTGCGACATTGCTTTCAATGCGGTTATGCCTCTAAGATGTGCTTCGGCACGTGGGAGATATAGCCGCATCGAGGGCGTTACGGGCGCCCCCTGGGCAACCAGGGTCTATGCCAACCTGACGTCTTGATCATCCGGTGTGCTCTGAGAACGAGATATGTGCAGCTCCTATCAGGATTTGTCGGCACATCCGGGCGGCTTTGCTGGTCTTGTTTTATCATTGTCGAAATGTCTTGTAACTGGGATTCCGAGTCTGATCGGGTCTTCCTGGGAGAAGGAATATCCTTCGTTGACCGTGAGAGCTTGTGATGGGCTAAGTTGGGACACCCCTGCAGGGTTTTGAACTTTCGAAAGCCGTGCCCACGGTTATGGGCAGATGGGAATTTGTTAATATCCGGTTGTAGAGAACTTGACACTTAACTTAATTAAAATGCATCAACAGTGTGTGTAGCCGTGATGGTCTCTTTCCGGTGGAGTCCGGGAAGTGAACACGGTTCTGGTGTTATGCTTGGATGTAAGTAGTTTCAGGATCACTTCTTGATCACTTCTAGTTCACGACCGTGCATTGCTTCTCTTCTCGCTCTTATTTGCGTATGTTAGCCACCATATATGCTAGTGCTTGCTGCAGCTCCACCTCACTACCCCTTTCCTACCCATAAGCTTAAGTAGTTTTGATCTCGTGGGTGTGAGATTGCCGAGTCCTCGTGACTCACAGATACTTCCAAACAGTTGCAGGTGCCGACGATGCCCGTGCAGGTGATGCAACCCAGCTCAAGTGGGAGCTCGATGAAGATCGTGTTCATTGTGTTGCCTCGTTTTCCAGTTGATCAGTAGTGGAGCCCAGTCGGGGCGATCGGGGATCTTTTGCATTAGGGGTTGTCTTTCTTTATTTGGTTCCGTAGTCGGACCTTGATTGTATCTGGATGATGTAATGCTATATTTATGTATTGTGTGAAGTGGCGATTGTAAGCCAACTCTTTATCCCATTCTTATTCAGTACATGGGATGTGTAAAGATTACCCCTCTTGCGACATGCCTACTATGCGGTTATGCCTCTAAGTCATGCTCCGACACGTGGGAGATATAGCCACATCGTGGGTGTTACAAGTTGGTAATCAGAGCCATCCCCGAGTTAGGAGCCCCCTGCTTGATCGAATCGCTGACATTGTTGAGTCTAGAAAAATGTTTTGAGTCTTATAGGATCATATATATCGGAGAGTAGGATTCTTTTTACACCTCGGTCCCTTCGTCGCTCTGGTGAGGCCTTCTGACGTAGAGTTTTGACTCTTCTCTCCTCAAATTTCATGAATTTTTTTTAGGATCACACGGGTATCTTGGAATCGTTCCGATGGTTTTGTGACGAGAACATTGTTCTTGGTGCCGCCTGACATTTAGGGGTTGTGGCAGTGTCCCAGGGAGTTGAGCTCCGAGGTGTTGTCGTCACAATTTTATCATTGCAGTTCTGGAATACCTGAGCTCGCCGACATCGAAAATCTCTTTTATGCAGTTGTTGGTGAGATAACCTCGACGCCACCCAGTACTGGGGCGGGAGTTCGGGAGTATTGCCATAACTCGTATAATGAATGCTTTTTGAAGGTTGAGGCAAATGATTTCCGAAGGTTTCTTGGTTATGTGTTGAAGGATGGATACAACTGGATGTAGGATTTGCTAGTTTGGGTGAGATATTATGCTTCCCCTGTATCCCCAACACCTGATTGCATAACTAGAAAGTTTCAGGAGTTTATAAGTGGGAATTCAAGCAGCCCCTAGGATATCTTTCCGACAGATGTATGATATGAAATTGGGGTTCGACGTCTAGTGGTCCGCCTATCCACGGTTGGTTTTACAGTGGTCTCATTATGTCTTAAAGAGTCCTTGGCTATGCTGACTCGGGGACGCTTCGTATGTCATGTGCACTGCCTTGTACATGATGGTGTTGTACGATCGAGCCCGTGTGGGCCCCACCACGAAAACTTCGGACGAAATCTCTATCATATGTTTGTTCCGGCTTATTTTGCAAGCCAATCCTTTGTTTTGTTTTTTTAGTTGTGGTATTCGAGTTGCTTCAATGTCAATTGTGTTTCCATACCTTTCCTAAGCGGTATTCTCATATATCTATGTGAATACCAATCCTTCTTGATAATTGAGATTGTCTTGTCAATTCTTTCCAACCGGCGTGTTTCTCTTCAAGTGGATCCGATCATTTCAACATCTGCAAGATCAATTATCAGTTCTTCTCAACAGTGCTCATTTCATCTGTCCCAAGCTGCCTTTGTTTTTCCCGCCCTCCCACCCTTTCCCTTCAAGGAATCAGATGTCTTAATCAAGTATCCACTTTATCCATGTGAAGTCTCTTCTTTATTTTCAATCAATGTTCTTACCCGGTGGTTCTCATGAAGATGCTCTACAAGTTCATCATTCTTCGTTCTTTTTCTTCTCCGGTGGATCCAATTCAAGCTTTGTTGATCATATCCTTTTCCTCGTTTCAAATACCTTCTCATGTCGGTGCACCTCATAATCATTCACCTCTCGCTATTCATTTGTTCGGGAGTGCTGAAGATATCTCAGAAGGCTCGTCTTTTCATTCAAGGTCTGTTCAACCTATTTCGAGGTTGTTATCACATTCAAGCCATTTAATTCAACCACGACAATCTTCCTTTAAATCGTTCAATGGTGTATCTTTTGAGTGGGCCCTAACCTACAGGTCTTTTCCCAGGATCTTACCTGACTCTTCTATTTTCTCGGAGATATTCTCAAATCTTCTAAAGTTTGACGTAAGAATGAATTGTCATTAGTCAAATGTATTTCTCCAAGATCGGTCAAATTCTTTTCATCGTTGGCTCAACCTCTTCGCTTTTGATTCTCCCAGAGTGTCTAAACAATTCTTGATGGTGTTTCTCGTCGTCATTCTCGGTTTGTGAAGACCGAAGAAGATTTTTTATCTCAAGCTTGTACATTCTCTTCAAGATTCATGGTTCTAGCTTGTTGCCATCCTCTCATAATTGCTTTCAATTGTGAGAATTCTTTTCACCCATCCAGAGCAATTCAAGAGTCTTTTCAGTTTGATTCTCCGAAGACCATCATTGCGGGTTTATTCATTCTCAGTTTTCAACTCTCATTCTCCAAATCATACCGGTGCATCATTCGAGTATGATCTAATCAGCTCATGATCTCTTCGTTTCACTTGTATCTAAATTCTCTCAAGTATCTTCATTCATTTTTCTAATTCTTCCCGATGTTTCCTTATCTTTTCTTCATTCATTTTCAATTCTTACGGTGGTTTGTTCAAGTTTCTTCTTCCTTCATTCTCATATCAATTCATTCGTTGTTTCCAAATCCTACCGGTGGTTCGTTGAAGATTTTCTCAAGTTTGCGCTATATCTCTCTTAATCCTTTCTACGAGAATAAGTAGTATGCCAAATCCGTTGCTTGTCATCAATCTACATTGGTGAAGGATAAGCATAAGGTAATTCTTATTCTTGTTTCATGAAGTAAATTCAATTCTTTATTCCGGAGGTTCATCAAAATTCTCGGTTTCAATTGTTTCAATTGTTTCACTTTTTCTTTTCCCAGAGTTCCAAGCTCTCTCAAGTATGTCACCACGAAGCTCCATTTAAATCATCGCAAGGCTTCACCTTGTGTTTTTTCAACTTCTCTTTCCTTTTGTTTGATCATCCTTTTGTTACCGGAGTTCTTCATGGAGGCTACATGGCAGTTCGTCAAGGATTCTTTTCAGTCTTCAATTGTTCTTCAAGATTTCTCTCGAAGTTAAGATCTGCCAACCTATCCTCTCAAATAAACATGGTGTTCAACACATGTCTTGTTTTCAGGAGTTCAAGCATTCTTCATCTTGCATTCCGAAGTGCAATTCATTCTACCTTATCATTTGAGGTGGTGTTATGTCATTCGTGACAATTTGAGTTCGTGTTTCACAATTCAACAGTTGTCAAGAATGAGATAATTAAACCCATCAATCTTTTCGAGCATGAGCTCTTCTCAATCCATCAATCTCTTTGTTGGAGTTATCTTGGGTTATATTTCACCTAAAGTTTTCCCTAAGGATTGTTGCTATTATGGTGCTTATAAATGACCCAAGTCCTTCATTTATCCTTCCGGTGAAATAAGTTCTCGTCTCCTTGTTGATATCAATCCAATCTATTGTTTTTTTCGTTAGTGGCAGAATTTCACCTCAAGATTTTGAGATGTTTTCCATAAGGCCACAACAAGCCTGTTCTTTTCGTTGTTGATTTCCCAACAACTCCATCCAATCCTTTTTTAAGGATACTTTTCAAATTCAATTGTGGTAGAAGATGTCATTTTCCTCTCAATTCTTTCCTTTCCAATGATCCAACTTCTATTCTTTCGTTTCGGAGGCATTGTGATGTTGCTCTCTTCACTCATCATCTCGGATTATCAGGACCATGTTCTTTTCGTGCTTATCCATTTTACCAGAGTGTCGTGCCCTCTTTTCAAGTTCTCTCATCTTATCAAGTTTTTGCCTCCCTTCTCAACCGGAGTGCCGCCTGAAATCTTTCTTACCCCTTGTGCCATTCTTTCGATAGTTCCGGAGGTAGTGTGTTGTTGATTTCATCAAGTATCATCCAATCTTCCCAAGATCATGTTCGATTCCTTCCATTTGCATTCGGAGTGATGTACAAATTATATCATCCTTATTCCTTCTCTATCTTGTTTTAACCGGTGTGTTGTGTCTATCATTCCTCTTCTAACCAGAGTCTCATCCAAGTGCTTTCATTTTGCCAAGCTCATATTCTTTACTTTCCATTTCCGACCGGAGTGTTGTCGTAATTGATCTTTATCGTTCCTCGTACATCTCATTTCTACCGGAGTGCTTGCATGTACTTCTTGTCCATTGCAACCTTTTTTATTATGTCTTTCAACCTACAAGGTTCTCGTGATGTTCCTTGTTCCTCTTTTCTAATGGAGGTTTTCAACTTTGTTCATCTCTGTTGTATTCTTTCTTTCCATTTGTTCAACCTCTCAAGGTTCGTGGTTTCACTCGTTTGTCCAAGAAGCAACTTAGTTTCACCTTACCTCTTCCTTTTCCCTCCGGTGCCATCCCTAGGATCTCGGGTCGAGATCCTCTCATAGTGGTGGAGTGTTGTGACGCCCCGAGACCGATGCGCCAGGTGTCTCCCAGTTATTCGCTGTTGTTGTCTTGTCATTTGCTTGCGTGTTGCATTTCATCATGTCACCTCTTGCATCGCATCATGTCTTCATGCCATCATATCAGTAATCTTATAAATTTATAAACGAACCCTATGGATCTTCGATCCATTTAAATTGAGGGAACTCACATGGTGATTTCCCTATATAACATATCCTCCCAATATGTTAGTGAGCTATAATAAATATTCTAACACACTTGCAATATTCCCCATGTCTTTTCTAGTTCAAGCTTGACTTTAAAACCTTGCCCAAAATTTCTCTTCCCTTTTGCTGAGGTTCCTCCAAAAATCTGAACATTTTTGAGGCCTTCCAAACACCCCTTACTTTTGAACCCATTTGAAATAACTCGAATGAGTTTTGAATCCAAACTTCACTCACATGCGCTTTTCCTTTTTTCTTGGGTCAAGCTCAGTTTTGTGAGTCCAGGAAAAATAATCCGTATGCCATCATCCATTTTCTTCTGTCCTTTTTTCTTTTTCTTTCCTCTTGTTCCTTTCTTTCTTCTTTCTTTCTTCTATTAATGAGCAGAAATATAGGGGGGAGAGAGCCCAGCCAGGCCGCTGGCCACTTGGGCCTCCTACGAGGCCCATCCTTCCCCCGCAGCTAGCCCACTCCCTCCCGAACCCTAGGCCGACCGCTCCCTTTCCCGACATCTCCCTCTCGATCCCTCCCTCGCACCTCGCGCCGCCAGGAGGCAGAGCGATGCTTCGATCGATCTCCTCGTCTCTCTCCTTCCCTCGTCCTCCTCCCAACCGCGTCATGACTGCGGATCCGCACGCCCCTCGCCCTCCTGCTTCTCAGCCGGCCTCCTTCCTCCATGGCGCCTCCTCACCGCCCGAGGCCTGCAGCTGTAGGATCGAAAGTATGTCTAGAGGGGGGGTGATTAGACTACTTGACCAAATAAAAATCTAGCCTTTTCCCAAGTTTAGTCTTTGGCAGATTTTAGCTATCTTAGCACACGTCAAGCAATCTTAACACAATTCAAGCAAGCATGCAAAGAGTCTATGAGCACCTGAAAGTAAAGCATGCAACTTGCAAGAATGTAAAGGGAAGGGTTTGGAGAATTCAAACGCAATTGGAGACACGGATGTTTTTGTCATGGTTCCGATAGGTGGTCCTATCGTACATCCACGTTGATGGAGACTTCAACCCACGAAGGGTAACGGTTGCGCGAGTCCATGGAGGGCTCCACCCACGAAGGGTGCACGAAGAAGCAACCTTGTCTATCCCATCATGGCCATCACCCACGAAGGACTTGCAGATCTTCACGAAGTAGGCGATCTCCTTGCCCTTACAAACTCCTTGGTTCAACTCCACAATCTTGTCGGAGGCTCCCAAGTGACACCTAGCCAATCTAGGAGACACCACTCTCCAAGAAGTAACAAATGGTGTGTTGATGATGAACTCCTTGCTCTTGTGCTTCAAATGATAGTCTCCCCAACACTAAACTCTCTCTCACAGGATATGTATTTGGTGGAAAGAAGATTTGAGTGGAAAGCAACTTGGGGAAGGCTAGAGATCAAGATTCATATGATGAGAATGGAATATCTTGGCCTCAACACATGAGTAGGTGGTTCTCTCTCAGAAAATGTGTATTGGAAGTGTAGGTATGTTCTGATGGCTCTCTTCTTGAATGGAGAGTGGGTGGAGGGGTATATATAGCCTCCACACAAAAACTAACCGTTACACACAATTCACCAATCTCGGTGAGACCGAATTGAGAGACTCGGTCGGACCGATTTAGCAAACCTAGTGACCGTTAGGATTTTCGGTGGGACTGAGATGCAACTCGGTAGGACCGATATGGTTAGGGTTAGGGCATAACATAATCTCAGTGTGACCGATTACACAAACTCGGTGGGACCGATTTTGGTAATAAGCTAACTAGAGAGTTGGTCAGGTAAACTTTGTGGGACCGATCGCTCGTTTCGGTGGGACCGAAATGTTACAAAAGGGAAACAGAGAGTTTACATTACAATCTCGGTGGGACCGATCGCTCATCTCGGTAGGACCGAAACGTTATGAAGGGAAACAAAGAGATTACAACCCCATCTCGGTGTGACCGAGATCCCTATCGGTGAGACCGATTTGCCTAGGGTTTGTGGCAGTGGCTATGACATCTGAACTCGGTGGCGCTGGATAGAAAGAATCGGTGGGGCTGAATTTGACTTTTGGTTTAGGTCATATGTGGATGTGGGAAGGTAGTTGAGGGTTTTGGAGCATATCACTAAGCACTATGAAGCAAGAACCTCATCAAGCAACACCTCATCCCTCCTTGATAGTATTGGCTTTTCCTATAGACTCAATGTGATCTTGGATCACTTAAAATATAAAATGTAGAGTCTTGAACTTTGAGCTTGAGCCAATCTTTTTGTCCTTTGTATTTTGAGGGGTCCACTTTCCTCATCCATGCCATGCCATTCATTGAGCTTTTCCTAAAATATTAATCTTGGAATAGCATTAGCTCAATGAGCTATATGCTGTTAGGAATTACCAAAATCACATAGGGATAGTTGCACTTTCAATCTCCCCCATTTTGGTAATTGATGACAACATATAGATCAAAGCTTCGACGAATGATAATAAGAGTGAAAAACATTGTCGCTTTGAGAAGTATGTGAAAAGCAAGAGCCCCCCCTAAATTTGTGCATAGTTTATGATTTGCTTTGGACTGCAAATGCACAGAGAATTAGGCTCATGGGTTACTCTTCCATGTCACATACATCTTGGTGGAGCGCTCAAAATGATAATAATTAAATACATGCACTCATCAACAAGCAAAGTGAATGATCATATAGGGATAAAATGATAATGTCATCCAACAAGCATTAATGTAGCATATGATCAAACACACATGATCATCCAAGTATCACACAGAAAGAAAGTATCTCAAACAAGCAAATAAAGTTCAACCACCAAAGCAAGAGAGAATAAAAAAGCAACACTCTCTCTCGAAGCCTATGATCTATACATTTTTCTCCCCCTTTGGCAACAAGTTACCAAAAAGTTCCTAGAAAATGCATAGCACTAAATAGTCTCTCAGGCTTGGTCTTCAGGTGGTGGTGTCCGGATAACTCCAAGAACGAAGGCTTCAGTCAATGTAGATGGAGCTGATGGAGTAGGTGCTGGAGCTGGTGGCACTGAAGCTGTAGCTGGTGTAGATGAAGTGGCTTTGGTGTCTGGAACAGGCACTGCAGCAGATCTCTGAGCTCTAGGCACTCTGGCAAATGCATCAGTGGTTGTCTTGCCCTTCCTCTCCTGCATATCATCCTGAAGTTGCTCCACAACAGACTGGATCTCAGTTACCTTCACATCCATGTCATAGAACTTCTGCTCCACGATCCTTTCCAAGCTCTCCTGGTTTTGAGTCAGGGTGGCCAGCCCTTTCTCAATCCTTAGAGTGGATGCAATCAAGTAGCCAAGCTGATCTTGGTTGCTCTTCAGAAGATACTGAGATGCCTCTTCCATGGTTGGCATCTTTGCAGCTTTCTCAGCATTTGCTTTCTCCCTCTTTGGTTGAACGTGCACAGAAGATGGTTCATCCTCATTCATGACCACTTGGTTGTCCTCAAAGTCTGGATAGATAGGCATGTGCTCCTTGTCCAAAAAGTATGTGCCAGTGCCCATCTTGGAGTTAATCAACTCCTGGATCTGTGGTGCATACCCACAACTTCTCTTTTGGTCAGCAGCTGTCCTCTTGATAGTTTCAACTATAAGACTCATGACCTTGAACTTTTGTGGCACATCAAATATATGTAGCAGATTGATGGAGTGGCCTCTGATCATTCTGTGATCACCAAACTTGGACAAAAGAGTGTGCCTGAGGATCCAATTGATAGTAGGCAGTCCTGACAGCAGGTGTTTCACTGATCTAAATTGGTGAGTCTCAAGATCTGCATCAGGAATCTCCTTGTACATGCTTGCCATTGAGTTGCGATCCTTCTTCTTCTTGGCATAGACATCCAAGTCATCTTCATTCTCCTCAGGAGCATTGATCAATTGAGCCCATTCTGCTACTATTGACTGGTATCTAGTGCCTTCAGACATCCAGACTATCTTGCCATCTGGGTAGAAGTGAGCTGTGGAGTAGAACTGCATGATAAGCTCATCATTCCACTTTGTGAACTTCTAAGTCACAAACTCATCAACTCCAAAAGCCTTGAAACTTTCATATACTCCTGGATAATGTTCTTCATTCTCCTTGATGTACTCCTAGTTGACCCATCTCATGTCACATACTATTGGTTTCTTGTCAAGCAACACTGTCTCATAAAAATCCTGTTGTTCTTTGGTATGGAACCTGTAGTCCACAGCAGTTCTCCTTCTGGTGGCATATGGATCTGACTCTCTCCATAGCCTCAATCCCGAGTCCTTCTTGATCTTCATGTTTTCTGCTACAGGATGAGCATCATTATGATCTGGAATTTTTGGCTTTAACTTCCTCAAAACATGTGTCTCATCATCTTCTTCTTCAGCAACAATTTCAGGCACTGGGGCCTTGTTTTTCTCAGCAGCTAGAATGTTCCTGGTACTCCTCTTTGGTGAAGTTTTGGGTTTTGGAGCAGCTGGCTTGGAAGTTCCTTTGGGCTTAGATGAAGCAGCCCCTGATCTTATGGCATCTCCCATAAGCTTTTGTGCCTTAGGTGCTGGTGCAACATCTTCTTCCTCTTCCTCTTCTTCAGAGTCTTTCATGATTGAGGATCTCCCAAGCACTCTGGCAGTGGTCTTTTTGACCCTTTCCTTCCTTTTCTTTTCTACCACAACCTGCTCTTTGGGTGCAGATCCCAAAGTATCTCGAGTGGATGCTCTGGCTTTAGACATTGGAGCTCTCTTGGCAGGAACCTTTTGCTTCATTCCTGGCTTGGTGGCAGCAGTTGTGCCATATTCCTTCTTCAGGACTTTCCTCTTTGAGGTGGTTTCTTCTTCCTCAGCCACATAGTCCTCATCCTCTGACTCTGAGGTTCTTTTCTTGCTGGCCCTGGTGGCAGCCTTTGGCAGATTGCTTGGTGTGCTCCTGATGCCATCATCTGAGCTGCTAGAGGGACTAGTGCCCTCACTCAAGTGAACCTGCTCCTCTGACTTGTTCTGACTGACACTCTGATCTGACATGATGCAAACACTGACAGCAGACCTTGTGAATAGATTATAGATGAGGTAGAGTGGATGAGCATCACGAAATATAGAGGTTTTTGCAAAAGAATGAATTAAAAACTTAGTTTTAGTTTTCAACAAAAAGCATTTCGGATCTACCGATTTGCAAACTCGGTGATACGAAGCAGCTTTGGGAACCTAAACTAGTGAACTCGGTCAGACCGAGTAACAGTTTGGTGGCACCGAGACTGCTAGGGTTTCACAAAGTGCTGAACTCGGTCACACCGATTTGCAATTCTCGGTCAGACCGAGAATCAAATGTGCAATGGCCTGAGCCAAATTGGTGGAACCGATTTCATCAACTCGGTCGGTCCGAGATGGTTTCGGCGGAAACCTAACCCTAAATTTTCAATTCACGACTAAACTATGGAGTGTTTTCGATGGATAGAATGGTTTAAATCGTGACAAGATTCATGGCAAAGCAATGTGCTGGGGAATCTGAGTTAGAACAGCACAAAGTTCAAGTCCATACCCTAGTTCGGCGATGAACTTGCTACGGCGGCAACGGCGGGGATGATTCCTGTTGACGGCGGCGAGACCAGCGGCAGGAGGCAACTGGCGACGAGGAGGATGATCCGGAGACCCAGGGAGGCAGAGCAGGCTAAGCGCGGGCGAGGGGGTTCGGAAAGTTTTCCAAAATTTGACCCGTGGATATATATAGCCTGACCCTATCGGTGTGACCGAGTGGAACAACTCGGTGGCACCGAGATTCATAATTGCAAGCATTTACTGAAACTCGGTGTGACTGAAAAGTTCGAATCGGTTGCACCGAGATTGAAAACCTAGATCGACTTAATGATCTCGGTATGACCGAAATGAATGAATCGGTCAGACCGAAACACACAAAGAAGTTTTGGAAGTTTAAGTCTATGACGAATCGGGGACTCCGAGTGCTCCTCACATAGAGTGGTTCGAATCTGACTTGATCAAATTTTGTGATGCAGCATGAATAGAGTTTGAGACGAGAAAAGCATAGATAGCTAGAGAAGGTTCTTAGGCATTCTTGTCCATCCACTTGGCCAAAAGAAAAGGAAACCAATCAATCAAAACAACAAGTGGATGTCCTCGAATGAGTAAATTATGCAACCAACATGCTCACACAATAAAATGACAAATGAAATATGTGGCAAAGCATGCACAAACAATTCTAGCATCTATCAAGCAATTGGTGATGACTAGGTCATCTATATATGAGTATATTGTAGGAGTGAAATGAGAACATTTGATCATAGGTTATACTCATCGTTTAAGCACAAGTGGGGTTACCACTTTTTCATAAAGCGTTGTTGTGTTCACACCATTAGAGTTGCTTTAACTCAATTGTTAGAGTAAATCTCCCCCTAGATGTGAGATCCCCCCTAAGAGGGATGAACTAACCTTGGGTTTTGTCGATGATGACTTCATGTAGATGTTGAAGATGTGGATGCTCTAAGTTGATGTAGATCATTTGGAGCTATCCTTTGGAGTGAGTTGCACTTTCAATTCCTACACGGGTTAGTCCCACAAGGAACGAACAAGGATATCCATAGACATAGAGTGATGCACACATAATATGATGTCTATGAAAGCTTTAGGTTACCTTGTCCCTTGTCTTACCAACAAGAGGGTTTGTGACTCCTTGAACTAGTGCAAGATGTGGAAGTTGATTGCACTTGTTCTTGCCAAAATGATAAGAGTGAACTATGTTGGCGGAGTCACCCTCAAGAACTCTCTAGTTCTTCTTCTTCGGGATCCACACCATCTTGATGGGAATCCTCGGAGTTGTAGTTGTACTTGATGAAGTGGAACTTGATGTAGTCTTGGGAACCCACTTGACCAAGGCCTTAGGAGCTTCTTCAAATGCATCAATTTCCTCTTGAAGCTTGTCCTTGCCTTTTTGCTTGTGGTCTTGTGGTGGAAGATCATCTTGAGCTTGTGTCTCGTTGAAAGAAGTAGAATCATACTTCTCTTGTTGAGGAACAAACTTCGTCTTGGGGTATTGATCTTCTTCTCACTCAACTCCATTGGCATTGAACTTTCGTTCAAAACCAATACCTTGATTCTTCCGGTGCCTTCCTTACTTACGTACAATTTCCTTGAATTACTTACTCCCGGCAAGGCTCTTGTAAACACATGTCTCTATAATTCCCTTCAATAAGCTATTTTCTTGCTCAAGTGTAACTTGGCTAAGAGAATCATTAGTGGAATCAAGAGAACAACTAGAAGCAACAACATTGGATTTAGCATGATTGTTGTTACTACTACAGGAAGAATCTTTCTTGTTCTTGTTACTAGACTTGACTTGAGGCATGTAAGTGGATAAGAGTAAATGCTTGGCAATGTAAGAAGAACTTTTCTTGCGAAGATCATCACTGATTGCCTTTAAGAACTCATGCTCTTGCTCAAGGTTGAGCTTCTCAAAACGTAATTTCTCATGAGTCCTTAAAAGTTCTCGATGATCTCCTAAGATAGTTTCATGAGCTAACTTAAGAGTGTTTAGTTCTTTAGTTAGAGACTCAATCTTCTCCTTATCATTGTCATTCGTTTCATCTTGATTAGCATGATTAATTGATGTTTCATCATAGTATTCATCACTATAGTTGTCAACAAGTAAATCATCATCACCTAACAAGTCATCTTCATCACTATTGAAATCAACATACTCGGGGTGTGATACCTTTGGACCTTTGGCCATGAAGCATCTTCCAATTCCTTCATTTGGTGAATCAAATATGTCGTAGGAGTTGGTTGACACAAGTGCTAGACTGGCAAGACCTTCATCTTGAGTATATTCGGAGTTGGAGTGATAGCTTCTCTCGGAGTCATTGTCAGAGTCGGAGTGATAGCTTCTCTCGGAGTCATTGTCAGAGTCGGAGCCGGATACCCATTCACCAACATGAGCTTGATGTCTTCATTTTGTGTAGCTCCTTGATGACTTGTCCTTCCTTTCCGAATCCTTGCTTCTCTGAGAGGGTCTTCGTTCATATCGATCATCCCTACTCCTTCTCTCCCTTGATGGTGATTCTTCTCTTCTACTTCTTCTTTTGGGAGAATCTTCTCTTCTTTTGTGGGGAGCCGTACACTCATTGGAGTAGTCTCCGGGTATTCCACAATTGTAGCAGTTTTGCTCTCGACTAGAAGATCTTTTGTCATTGTAGGACCTTGACTTTGAACTTCTCTCTTTGCTTCTATTCTTGTAGAACTAGTTGAAGTTCTTCACCATTAGGCTCAATTCTTCATTGAAGGTTTGTTTCTCACTTGATGATGTGGGGGCTTCACATGAGGCTTTGTAAGCACCACTGGACTTGTTATGGAGCTCCTCCTTATCCTTGAGTGACATCTCATGAGCAACAATTCTTCCAATGACTTCCGTTGGCTTAAGATCTTTGTAATTTGGCATCATTTGGATCAATGTGCATACGGTATCGTATTTTCCATCCAAGGCTCTTAGGATCTTTTTGATGATGAATTTGTCGGTCATCTCTTCACTTCCTAAGCTGGCAATCTCATTTGTGATAAGAGCAAGCCTAGAGTACATTTCAGCGACACCTTCACCATCCTTCATTTTGAAATTGTCAAGTTGACTTTAAAACACATCCAACTTGGATTCCTTGACGGAGTCGGTACCTTCATGCATGTCAATCAAAGTATCCCAAATTTCCTTTGCATTCTCAAGACGGCTGATTTTGTTGAATTCTTCGGGGCACAATCCGTTGAAGAGGATATCACAAGCTTGAGCATTGTATTGCAGCATTTTCAACTCTTCCGCGGTGGCTTCACGATTCGGTTCTCTCCCATCAAAGAATTCACCTTGCAAGCCAACACACACAATAGCCCAAACAGCGGGGTTATGTCCAAGAATATGCATTTTCATCTTATGCTTCCAACTAGCAAAATTAGTACCATCAAAGTAAGGACCTCTACGGTGGTAATTTCCCTCGCTAGACGCCATACTCTCCTAGGTTGTGAAACCAAGGCTATGACTTCCAAAAGCTATGAAAATCAAGGCAAATGGAGACCAAAGCTCTGATACCACTTGTAGGATTGAAAGTATGTCTAGAGGGGGGGGGGGGGGATTAGACTACTTGACCAAATAAAAATCTAGCCTTTTCCCAATTTTAGTCTTTGGCAGATTTTAGCTACCTTAGCACAAGTCAAGCAATCTTAACATAATTCAAGCAAGCATGCAAAGAGTCTATGAGCAGTGGAAAGTAAAGCATGCAACTTGCAAGAATGTAAAGGGAAGGGTTTGGAGAATTCAAACGCAATTGGAGACACGGATATTTTTGTCGTGGTTCCAATAGGTGGTCCTATCGTACATCCACGTTGATGGAGACTTCAACCCACGAAGGGTAACGGTTGCGCGAGTCCACGGAGGGCTCCACCCACGAAGGGTGCACGAAGAAGCAACCTTGTCTATCCCATCATGGCCATCGCCCACGAAGGACTTGCAGATCTTCATGAAGTAGGCGATCTCCTTGCCCTTACAAACTCCTTGGTTCAACTCCACAATCTTGTCGGAGGCTCCCAAGTGACACCTAGCCAATCTAGGAGACACCACTCTCCAAGAAGTAACAAATGGTGTGTTGATGATGAACTCCTTGCTCTTGTGCTTCAAATGATAGTCTCCCCAACTCTCAACTCTCTCTCACAGGATATGTATTTGGTGGAAAGAAGATTTGAGTGGAAAGCAACTTGGGGAAGGCTAGAGATCAAGATTCATATGATGAGAATGGAATATCTTGGCCTCAACACATGAGTAGGTGGTTCTCTCTCAGAAAATGTGTATTGGAAGTGTAGGTATGTTCTGATGGCTCTCTTCTTGAATGAAGAGTGGGTGGAGGGGTATATATAGCCTCCACACAAAAACTAACCGTTACACACAATTCACCAATCTCGGTGAGACCAAATTGAGAGACTCGGTCGGACCGATTTAGCAAACCTAGTGACCGTTAGGATTTTCGGTGGGACTGAGATGCAACTCGGTAGGACCGATATGGTTAGGGTTAGGGCATAACGTAATCTCAGTGTGACCGATTACAAAAACTCGGTGGGACCGATTTTGGTAATAAGCTAACCAGAGATTTGGTCAGGTAAACTCGGTGGGACCGATCGCTCGTTTCGGTGGAACCGAAATGTTACAAAAGGGAAACAGAGAGTTTACATTACAATCTCGGTGGGACCGATCGCTCATCTCGGTAGGACCGAAACGTTACGAAGGGAAACAGAGAGATTACAACCCCATCTCGGTGTGACCGAGATCCCTGTCGTTGAGACCGATTTGCCTAGGGTTTGTGGCAGTGGCTATGACATCTGAACTCGGTGGCGCCGGATAGAAAGAATCGGTGGATGTGGATGTGGGAAGGTAGTTGAGGGTTTTGGAGCATATCACCGAATACTATGAAGCAAGAACCTCATCAAGCAACACCTCATCCCTCCTTGATAGTATTGGCTTTTCCTATAGACTCAATGTGATCTTGGATCACTTAAAATATAAAATGTAGAGTCTTGAACTTTGAGCTTGAGCCAATCCTTTTGTCCTTAGTATTTTGAGGGGTCCACTTTCCTCATCCATGCCATGCCATTCATTGAGCTTTTCATGAAATATTAATCTTGGAATAGCATTAGCTCAATGAGCTATATGTTGTTAGGAATTACCAAAACCACCTAGGGATAGTTGCACTTTCAGCAGCCCTGTGCCTCCCTCCGCGGGCGGGCTTGAGCAGGAGCTCCCCGAGCCGGTGCTCGTCGGTCAACTCCACACGCCCTCCGTCGTCCGCTTTCGGCGCCTCCGACCCTTCTCTGCATCGTCTCCCCATCACCATGGCCCGACGCCCGAGCGCCTCCTGCTGCGAGCTCTACCAGGACCACGTCGCCGCCCTGCCTCCAAGTTCGTTGCCACCAAGCGCCGCCTTGGCCATGCCCGACGCCGCCAGCAGGGCCCCGTTCCCGTCTCCGGCGCCTCAAGACCCATGCCCGAGCCCTCTGCTCGAGCAGGAGGTTTGCCTCCTTGCTTCGCGCCAAGGCTGATGCGGGCCACTTCACCTCGTGCTGCCGGTGCACCGCCGGACCTCCGCCTCGCCCCGTTCTTCATGCTGCCTGTCGGCCCTCTGTTTCTTCCTCACGGTGAACACATTCGGCCATGGATGTTTTGAGTCGCTTGTCTCATGCACATGTCGTGTTTTCCTCCAAATCCACCGAAGACCACCATGCAAAAATAACCAAGCACCCATGGACGCAAGTACCAACCGCCGCATTCCGTTTCATATTTGTCAAGGCCGAGAGGATGCCAAGTACCACGATGTCGATGCCCCTCAAGTTCGACTACATGGAATCGCCAAGTACCCCTATGCGCGAAGATGCCAAGACCGTTTCGGGATTCACCAAGTACCGCTGCTGATGACTCGAACATCTACGAAAACATGTACTACTACCATCGCCGAGATCGCGAGAACCTCTACCGTCGACCCTAGAGCATGCGAGAATGGCTACTTCTACTACGAACGTCCTGAGACCGTCTACTTCCCATACACCGCATCGAACTAGAACCGCTCCGATAACACATGCTTCGAAGGTATAACCCCGACGTGGTGTCTGTGAACGAATGCTTGCGATGTTTGAGATGAACTCCGTGTTTGCACCATGCCCGTTTGCTCATGCATGTCCCCGTTTGCCATGCCGTCGACCCGTGGGAACCCGGTTACCAAGATCACCCCACCATCTCTTGCACATTCCGCTCATCTCTCATTTGATCCTTTGCACCAATATCTCCGTGAGCTACCGGAACCCATATGGTGCCGTGGCATCATTTTAGGATTCATCGCCGTGGCACCCTTTCGTTTCCGCCACGATGACAAATGCCTCATATCTTATCATGCCAACATGTTCTTAAAATTGCATAAACTTGCATATGTCATCCGCATCATGATAACAACTTCAAGAATGTTTAAATTGTTGCTCGCTTCAATTGTTGCTTGTTGTTCCAGCCTCATTTAAACTTGCCTAGTTAGGTAGTTTTATTATGCTTCACCTCTTGCCATGTTAATCAACATGTAATATTGTTAAGTTTATAACCGGGACTGAACTAAATAATTGATGTGGTGTTCCGTCAATATGCAACTCGTTGCATATTGAGCTCCACTTAATTTGTAGTGTTGTTTTTGCACTTTGCCATGCCTTGTTTCTTTAAACCGTACATTCATCATACTTGGTTGTGCATCATGCCATGTTGATGTGATGGTTGTTTACTGTGTGGTTTATTTCTTTCAGGTGTTGCTTCTTCGGATTAGTTCCGATAACATCGCGTTTGTGAGGATCCGTTCGACTACGTCCATTTGTATTCTTCATGGACTCGTTCTTCTTCCTTGCGGGATTTCAGGCAAGATGACCATACCCTTGAAATCACTTCTATCTTTGCTTGCTAGTTGCTCACTCTTTTGCTATGCCGCGATACCTACCACTTGCTATATCATGCCTCCCATATTGCCATGTCAAGCCTCTAACCCACCTTTCCTAGCAAACCGTTTTTTGGCTACGTTACCGCTTTGCTCATCCCCTCTTATAGCGTTGCTAGTTGCAGGTGAAGATGAAGTTTGTTCCATGTTGGAACATGGATATTGTTGGGATATCATTATTATATCTTGTTTACCTTAATGCACCTATATACTTGGTAAAGGGTGGAAGGCTCAGCCTTATGCCTGGTGTTTTGTTCCACTCTTGCCGCCCTAGTTTCCGTCATACCGGTGTTATGTTCCTTGATTTTGCGTTCCTTACGCGATTGGGTGTTATGGGAACCCCTTGACAGTTCGCTTTGAATAAAACTCCTCCAGCAAGGCCCAACCTTGGTTTTACATTTTCCTCACCTAGCCTTTTTCCCTTGGGTTTCCGGAGCCCGAGGGTCATCTTTATTTTAACCCCCCGGGCCAGTGCTTCTCTAAGTGTTGGTCCAACCTGAGCGATGTACGGCGCCCCCTGGGAAACCAGGGTCTATGCCAACCCGACGTCTTGCTCATCCGGTGTGCCCTGAGAACGAGATATGTGCATCTCCTATCGGGATTTGTCGGCACATTATCTTTAGGCATGTCGCTCATGCATTGTCTCACACCTCTCTTCCTAATCGACGAGTATGATTCTAGCAGAGCATTCTATAGGATGCCCCTTAAAGTTAGGTTGGATGAATAGTAATATCAGAGATAAGGGGTTTCCTCAGTCTGAGGACCTAGGGTTAAAGATCCTAGCCGGCTTTGTCAGTGGACACAGAGTCCTTCATGATTCTGCTATCTTTGTCTTGTACGACTAGTCATCCATGGGTCTCCCTAAATGCGTCACGGGCCGACCAATGTGGCGCGGGACGGAACCGAACCAAGGGCCTCACCTCGGCCCACCAGACCTCACGCGGTGACACACCCTCTGCCTCCAGGTCTCGTTATCTTCTCACACCCACACATACCAATACAGACACCACACAAAAAAAATTCTCCTCGTGCCTCTATCCCCTCCCCCCTTGCATATACACACTCAAGGGCATCTCTCGCCGTGACGTCATATTCGTCGCTCTCTCTCTAGACCTCTCTCATTTCTCGTGCTATCTCTCCCACACACCCAGCCGGCCCCTCTATCCATGCCGCTCTCGAATACGTAATACACACACATACCTCTCTAGGCCCTGCCAAATACATCAACTACACATTCGCACACGTTACATCACGTACCCCATTGATCTAAATAGCCCTCTCTTCACGTTTATTTCGCATACAACATTCCTTTTGAATAAAGTGTGGCCAAAAAATTATTTTAGAATTTCTACATATATACAACATTACAAAGTTATATGGAGGAGTATGAACATTAATTTGCATTGCATGGTTCCCACAATGATATTTATTCCGCACTGTGAATTTTTACATTTTTATACTATATATAAAGTTAGTCATAATAAAGAGAAACGAAGAGCATCTCTCTCTCCATCGCATACACCCCCTCTATGCCCCTTTCACGTACGCACACAAACTATCTCGAGGTCCTCTAAAAGTACGCCCCCAGCACATTCACGCATCTTTCATCTTTCTATCGTGATATATACAGTGACGATCATTGTATTTGAAGCGAAAGCACGATACATACATTGGACTTCAGAATCTACTCATTACGGTCACCATTTACATTTTGTGTTTATTATACAGTCACGGGCTCACCGTACAGCTCTATATGTGCTCAAGACATGGCTAGTTGACCAGTTAAACGCTCCACGTGGCACCTCTAGTGTTGTGTCACATTATCTCACTACCATTGGGCCCACCTGTCGGCGTGTATCTACTCTACACTCTTATAAAAAAACATAGTGGGTGCTGATGGTGTGCCTGCCATCCTGCAATATAGGCCGTCCGATTTATATCTGAGTGATAGGAAGGAAACTATGTCAATTTTGCAAAAAAGGTACCCACACACCTCTCCACATTTGCAAATAAGGCCTTCCCTCGTTCATCCTTTTCTCTCACAAGATAAACTACTCATACAAATGCATCTTGATGTTACGTGCAACGCACGGGCATCTTGCTAGTAAGAATGAAAACAAACGACAAAAAAAATATTGGACGGTGGTTTGAAGTCATGACCGCGGGCACAACGGACGAGGTGGCCTTGTACTGGTATGATGAGCCGTCTGTTTTAACACACGGGAGCTGGTGTGGTGATTATACACACATGCACGCATGCACACGAACTGTATGCCCGCAACACTCACACGAACACATGCAGCCACGCACGCACGCAGCACTCACACGTACACACGCAACCACGCACGCACGCAACACTCACACGCACACATGCACGCATGCATGCACACACCACATGACGAACACACACTCTCACGCTCAAGTGCTCAACCTACACGTGCATGCACACACATCAACCCTGACTAACACATACACAACCAGGTGGTTCATGTGCACGAGTTGGAGCCTTGTCGCGCCTGCGTAAATTTGTGTTTATCTGGCATTTTTCCTATGCGAACTAATAGGTGGGACCCACAAGGAACGTGGTCAATTTAATTAGTCAACATGGTGTCACGCAGACTATTTGGCCGGTCAACACAGTGCAATCCGATGTTGAATGGTGAGCAAGTGACCGTATAATCACTTCAAAACGTATGTAGTGACCGTAATGAGCGTATTGTGAAGTCTGGTGACTGTATTATGCTTTTCTCTCTATAGGCCCTCCAAAACTACATCTCTACACATTCTCGCATGTTACATCTAACAACTATGTAATACAACACTACTACTACACTCTAACACAATAAATCATATGTGTTTTTAGTTTTACTTGATATCATATTGTTACTTAATTATTCATTTTGCATACAATAAAATTGCCTTTGAAATGTATGGCCAGTATCATCTACCGCGCAGGAAAAATCCCGCCCTTTCCTGTTTAATCGGGTTTGTATCAATGGATTGTGCGGAACAGCAAAACTATAGTACTATAGTATTACAATACAAGTAACAGTTCACTGGGCCACCGTGTTGTGTACTCCTCCGTCGTAACTGTGGACGGTGCACACAGGAGCAAAACCAAGTGGTACAGTTAAGGGCATCCACAATGTGTAGCCAAATGTGAAAATAGCTTTTGGCATCAATGGGAACCATTGTGGATGGTGCTGCCAAAGCCAAAAAGATGGAACCGAAGCTCCCTGATTGATTGATTGAAGGAATAGAAAAATGCAACGTCTCTCCTCTTTCTCCCGTGCTTGGACGCATGTATAGTATAGAGCATAGAGTCTACTCCCCTGTCCCTTCTATCGCAAATCACAAAGCAGTGAGGCGTCAAATCACAAAGCACGGACGAAGCAACCATCATTTCACTCTTCGCTGACTCCGCTTCTCCATCCTCTTCTTCGAGAAACCACCTCACCGCACAAAGCTGGACGGACGACGCTATTGTGTACTACTACTAGTACATTTACGTGTCCTTTGGTTCAACGGACTTCCTGGATGCAAATAAGGCGGTTGTCTCGGCTTGCAGGCGGCACTTGCGAACGACTTACCATGGTCTCCCTCAATGGTGTTCTCCGTCGAGCGCACTTCGCCGAACCACAACATTCGAGATATCGTCGACGTCACCACAATGGGGAAGTAAGTCAAATAGTTACTACCTCCATTTTTTTGTACACAAGGCCTGTATATCAAAATTACAATTTGTAGAAGGCCACTAACACTAATCGAGGAAAAATTGATGGGGTTTGCCTCGTATTAGCAACCAAGGACATTAATATACCCTTACATGCATGCGGAAGTTAGAAGGTTGGTTTGCATGGCACTGCATTAATCAAGCGATGAGGAGTGAGATGGTTAGCTCTTTGGGCTTTGGAGAAAAAATATGGATTAATTGACACGTCAAATGAGGATTTGTATCGATTAATCCCGCGAAGGAAAACCCCGCCTTTCTTGTTTAACACTAGTACTCCTATGTACGTACTTGTATCCTGTTTGGGTCTAGGCCTTGCATTGCCATACTTCGCCACACATTTTTTCCAAGCTTGCCTAAAGTTTTCAAAATGAAAAGGAGGTACACTTGCGCATGGCTGTCGCGCTCGCACTACACCCTCACACAGTCGCTCCTGCACGTCACGGTCGCACCGCACGCTCACACAGTCGCTCCTGCACGCCGCAAACCCAACCAAGGGAACGCACCCTCACTGACACGTGCTACCACATGTGATGAAATCAAACTCACCCATCCTACCGCTGACCCATAATTTTCGGCATACAGTATGTTTATCCAACTGCATGTTGGGGAAGATCCGTACGGCCCGTGCGATGGTCTGTTGGGGAAGAAGAAGAGGTGAGGAAGAAGGGTTAGGAGACGTAGGATATTCATCCAACCGACTGAAATTGTCGACTGACCCAATTGATGAAAGTCAGGCGACTTCCATAAATATATGTTTTTACACAGCAAAAGATCCCTAAAAACAACAACATAAAAAAACTATCACTGCTCATGGAACGAGACAACCTCGTCGTCTTTGGCTACCGGCCCGAACCAGCCGTAGCTGCCGACGTGTGTCTCTGCACCGTGGTTGTCCTCGGCCTCCAGTTACTCGTTCACGCAGAGCATGCGAGCGCTTTGCACGGACGGGAGCACCACTTGGTTCAAGTGCAGGACATCCGGTTCTGCGTGCAGGAGGGCCTCGATGGAAGCCGCATCTGCGCGCTCTGCGTCGAGTTGAGCCTCCGCAGCTCGGTTCAAGTCCAGGACATTCGGTTCCGCCTCCAGGAGAGCCTCGATGGCAGCGGCATGCGCGCGCTCCGGGTCGAGTTGAGCCTCCGCCGCTCGATTCACATCCACGACATCCGGTTCCGCCTGCAGGAGAGCCTCGATGGCAGAGGCATGCACGTGCTCCGCGTCGATTTGAGCCTCCGCCTCCCGGTCCTCCTTTAGTATTGCCAGGATGAACCGCTGGTCCACCTGCACCATGGGGGACCCGGACGCCGACACGAAGTCGATGTTCATCGTCTCATATGCATCACGGGCCTTCTGTGCTGCGACCTCTGCCATGAACATTGGATTGGCTTCCTCCTCCTCATAGGTTGGCTCCAGAGAACTCGGGGATTGGCCTGCCGCAAAGCGAGCTTGGGAACGGAGGTCTATGGCATCGACCGCCGCCGCAATTTTTGTGTGGTGCTCCGGCGTCAGCATCTTGTAGTACGTGATCTTGCGACGCACCATGGCTTTCCGGCGAACTAGGGGACGCTTGATGCGGGCTAGGGGATCGAAAGGTGGGGGAATGGTCTAGAGAGGAGGTGTGGTTTTGGGGCAGTGGCTGGCGTAGGCCGAGCAGTGAAGGTTCTGGTGTGAATAGTGGTTCTGATCACGACCGATCAATCAGTTTCGACTGTACATTGCTCTTGTCACATTCGCGTTGCACCCAGGCACGCTGGACCCTCCACGTCGCTCACCGAATGGAACACGCTTCTTCTTGCGTTTTCGCTCTCTTGTGGGACCGCAGTTGAGAGAAAACCGACGTCCCTCCCGTCCCCCGCCCGCATCATTTATACTACTACTCCCTCCATTTTATGCGGAGTAAATAAAAACAGATGGAGTATACTACAGATGAGGACACCCTGACGTGGCCGAACCCATTAAGTAACTAACATGCGGGGCCTAGCAAGTATGGGCCTGCCAGTAAGTGACCGAAAGGGAGGGTAAGGTAAGGATACCTACGTCAGAGGATCCACTTCCACTACTACTCCCTCATTCCATCTATACAGGGCCTAATGCATTTTTGAGGCTAACTTTGACCAAATGTAAGGGTAATAATATATGACATGCAACTTACACAAAGCATACGGTCAAATTTGTATGTGAAAGGAGCTTCCAATGATATAATTTTCACATTATAAATCTCATGTACTATTAATCTTGTCAATAGTCGAAGGCTGTTTTGAAAAAACGCATTAGAGCATGGTTAATAATGTAGCCGGCTGTTGGCTATAAAGAGATGCCACCTCACTTAGAGCCATCATAAAAAATACTCATATAAGCATTTAATCTTTGCATGGTTAAGTACTCTCTCTCTCTCAGTTTACAGGGTGTGCGCGTACCCCTAGGTCATCAATTTGAACAACCTAATACAAGTCATATATTACAAAAAATATACCAATATAAACTTCAGATATTCTATTTTCAAATAGTATATTTTTTGTGTTATATAGTTTATATTAGGGTGATAAAATTGGCAATCTAGGTATACGTGTAGGACATGTGAACTGAAATGGAGGGAGTAATAGGCTGGCTCTTAGAATGGCTATTAGGTTTTTTTTTGACTGCGAACTGTGGGGCAAACCCCCATAGCATAGCAAAACTTTATTAATCAAAAGGAACAAGATACAAACAACTGATTACAAGGGGTAATCAAGAAAAGAGACTAACCTAAAGAGAGGGGGGGGGGGCAAAAGCCTAACTATACAAATCCTTAAGGGGGGAGGAAAGAAATCCACTTGAGAAGGTCATCCTTATAGGCAGATTTAATCCTATATTGCAACAAAGATATATCATGCCTAAAAGCACCTTGCCATTTACTAAATCTGGCCTTCTCATTTCTGAAAACCTTGGCATTTCTAATGATCCAAATGTTCCAACATGCAGTGAACACCACTTCAGAGAAAAAAGGCTTATCAAAACGATTCTTAGCCTGAATAACCACATCTTACATATAGTCTCCTGTAGGCCAATCAATCTGTAGATAATTCCAGACTCTAACACTGAAATTACTGTTGAAGAAAAGATGATCCCTGGTCTCTCGAACCTGCAAGGGACAGAGCCTACAATGCACACCAACCTCCATGTGCCAATGCCTTCTGTCCACCATATCCTTTATATTTAGCCTGTCCATGATGAGCATCCAAGCAAACACCTTAATCTTGAGAGTAAAGGAAGATTTCCATATCCAACAGAGCAAAGGATTAAAGGTTTCAGACTGAAAAGTGTGGGAGTAAAACATCTTGGGTCTATACTGCTTGGAAGAGTTGTACCAACACCACACATCCTTAGAGCCAGATGTTCTGCTGTGAGAGCCCATCATAGTTTGGATTATGCCCAACTCCCCAAATGCCTAAGCAGACAAGGGGAGATGAAACTGCTGTAAGATATCCTGTGAACTGAACAACTCTTTGACTGTAATCCATGGGTCCTTAACATATGAGAATAACCTAGGAAATCTTGATTGAAGAGGAGAAACCTCATCACCAATATTCCAGTTGTCAGACCAGAACAGAGAAGTGTCACCATCATTAATTTCAACCCAAGAGCATTCTCTAAAACTCAGCATAACCTTGTACTTCCACCAGAAAGAGCCACAAGCAGATGTGCCTCACCCTTCCATGGTAATAAGAGTCCCAAATGAGAGACACCCAAGGAATATCCTTTCTATTGAGGAAGTTGCTAGCATGTTTGAGGAGCAAGGCCACATTCTGCACTCCCAGATTGAGAATACCAAGACCACCCCTGTTTTTGACCTGCAAATGAGCTCCCATGCAGCAAGAGAGGGGGCTGGTTCATCTCTATGCTTTCTCCACAAACACTGCCTCTGAGTTCTCTCTAACTGCTTGAGGATTCCAGTAGGAATGACCAAACTGGACATAAAGAAGATGGGCATGAAAGACAGAGCAGAGTTCAGAAATTGTAGTCTCTCCCCTTGATTGAGGAAAGATGAACTAGCGGTCATTCTTCTTTCCATACAGTCCACCAGAGGCATAAAGTCCACCATTTTAGGCCTTGTGGTACCCACTGGTAGCCCAAGATAAGTGAAAGGCATTTTTCCTATCTGGCAACCAAAAGCAATAGCAAGATCACTCATCACAATAGGATCAACATTTATGGGTATACGGAAAGATTTGTGATAGTTCACATCAAGGCCAGTGGACTGAGCAAACACTTGAAGCCTATCTTTCAAAGCCAAAAGCTGAACCCTGTCAGTAGGTAAGATAATTAAAGTATCATCTGCATATTGGATCATAGGGTAATCTTGGTCATGACCAGGGATAGGTAGGTGAAGAATTCCTCTTCTGAACATGTCATTGATGACTGATTGCAAAAGATCTGCAGTAATGACAAATAGAAGTGGAGAGACAGGGTCACCGTGTCTGACCCCCTTTTTACAAACAAACTTCCTCCCAAGAACACCATTAATAAGTACCAGTGCCCAGCAACTGTTTCATCCAGAGAATCCATTTCTCATTAAAACCTTTGTGCCTGAGAATCTAAAAAAGAGTGTCATGTTCTAATGAGTCAAAAGACTTTTCAAAATCTAACTTAAGGATTACAATTGGCCTCCTAGATTGATGGCACTCATGAAGGTACTCAAAAGTCCAACCAATACAATCCTGGATTGTTCTGTTTTTAATAAAACCATATTGGTTCTTGTGAATGCACTGCAAGATCACCTCTTGAAACCTATTTGCTGCCATTTTAGAAAGAAACTTCAGACCCATACTAGTGAGAGACATAGGTCTATAATCTCCAACCTCCTCAGGCGTGAGCTTTTTAGGTACAAGAGTAATGTAAGAATCATTAGTGTTTTCCAAAATAGTAGAGCCCTCATAAAATTCCTGAGCTAACTCATAAAAATCCTGAGAAATTAGATGCCAACATTTTTTGAAGAACAGACCATTAAAGCCATCAGGACCTGGAGCTTTATCCACAGGCATATGCTTAACCACTTTATCCATTTCAAAAGGTTTGGTGAGGATGTCAAGGCCATCATCAGGGGTGATGAGAGCAGACATGCCAACCCATGACAATGCCTCTTGAGGTGCCCATCCTACTTATAAAAAAATTCCAGATGATACCTTCCATTTGAGAATGATCATTGACCACAGTACCATCAAGCAATTTGACACTTGAAATAGAATTCCTCCTGTGCCTTTCAGTGGCCATGACATGAAAAAACTTTGCATTTTCCCCTCCCACCTTAATGTATCTGATAGTGCACCTTTTCTTCCAATAAAGGAATTGTAAATGTAACAGTTTCTCCAGGTGCACTTTGACAATTCTTCTGAAGTTAAGCTCCTGAATAAACAAAGGCCTCCACTCCTCCAATTCATCCAGGAGAAAAATAACATGATTACATTTACTAATCAGGAGCTTCAACTTAGATACATTCAGATGCCATTTTTTAAGACACATTCTGAGAGACTTAAACTTAGCAGCAATTCTGGCAGTTATATGTCCCTTCCTGGAAGGTATTTTCCAAGACTTACCAACACGGTCCATAAATCCTTCCAACTCCAACCAATAGTTCTCAAACCTAAACAGATTTGACTTTGGGATGGTTGTTTTGATTGTTACAACACATGGGACATGATCATATGTAGTCCTAGCAAGGGGGAGCACTTCAGTCATAGGATAATCAGAGATCCAGTCTACAGAGATGAAGAACCAGTCCAATTGCTCAAGAAGTGGGCTATCTTGCATATTGGACCAAGTAAAAGCTCTTCCCTTAATGGGCAACTCAAGAAGGCCCAAATGCCCAATTATCTCATTAAAGATGAACATGTCATTTAGGTCCCCACCAGGTAAATTCCTGTTATCTATTGATCTAATGAAATTAAAATCCCCTAAAAGCAACCAATTCTCATCAACAGGAATACACAGATTATATAGCCAAGTAACAAATTTATCTCTGGCTTGACCCTGACAGGGCCCATATAGAGCAACCAAAGTCCATTTATCATTGTTCTGTCTGGACACAAACTCAACAACTACTACAAATTTCTGAATCTCAATTAAAGTTCCAATAAAAACTTAGGAGTTTTAGACCACAAGAATTCCCCCAGAGGCCCCTATTGCAGGAGAGCAAGCAAAGCTGTCAAATCTCTTAGGGCAGAAACTTTTAATTGACCTAGAATCAAAATATGAGCATTTGGTTTCCTGCAAACATGCAACAGAACACTGGCTTTCATCAATTTTTTGCCTGACTACTCTCTGCCTAGCCTCAGAATTTAACCCTCTGACATTCCAGCACATAACATTCCAATTTCTACAAAGGTTACTCATTAAAACATAAAACAAGAAGGTCCACAAAGCATACAGCACACAATGCCATATGAGCAAAAGAGCACATAACAGTCTGGCCCAGTACTTTTACAATAAAGTTTGCATGACAGATAGACCAACAAAAAGGACAAATAAAGAGCAAATTTAAGGGCTTGCCAGACCCAATAATAAAAGACCACACTATGCATTTGCATTAGCAGCAGCAGCATTAGGTGGATCCACCATAAGAGCATCCACAGATAGAAGCCGAGCATCAGTCTCCAGCTCCCTCCCAATTTCCTGCAGACGACTAACAGGTGTAGCTGGTGGGATCTCCTCCTGGGCTGGGTCATCTGGCATCTCAACAGTGAAAGGCTTTGCTCTGGGCTTCCTCCTTTTGGGATGCAGAGATAACTCCTGGAAGGTGGGCTTGAAACCATCACGTTGGGCCGAGCTCTTGGTACATCTTTGAACAGAGGTGTCCACAATGGGAGTGGGCGCCAACGTCTTGCAAGGCCTCCTAGCTTTGGTGGGTGCTGCAGTTGGTGAGGAAGATAGGTGAACATTAGTAACATCTTCAGAGAACAATGCCCTAGCAACCGGCCTAACTTGCTCCTGGCCCTTCCAAGTTAGCAGAGGTAAATCCATGTCTCTGAAGGCAAAGTCCCAACTCCTCTTTGATAAAACCACTAGCTCAAGAGGCTGCAAAGCAACATGTTTTGGAACATTGAAAACAATAGGTGCTTGCAGGAGATTTTCGAAAGACTTCCTCCACACCATTTCAGGCGACAACGGAGGCCCAAAAGGGATAGCAGCAGGCAGCTCCACTTTAGGCACCAGCAAAGGAGGCTGGTAAACCACAATAGCCCAGTTACTAACATCATTAATATCATCAGTCGCAATCAAATGAACATCATCAGCCTCAGGCAGCTCCTTATCAGATGAAACAACTGGAATAGCATGATCCTGCTGGGCAGCATCAGAGCTGGGCTGTGCAGAAACATCAACCACCATAGATTCCTGATCTTGTGGTACACGCTGGTCCACTGGCTCGTTCCAATTACCCCAATTGTTATCTTCCACTTCATTGACAGTAGGCTCTGGAGGAGGTAGTGGGACATCATTCCATCCCAAGGCTGGATACGGTGGTAAGTTGAACGGCGGCAGTTCCGGGAACTGCACCCCAGGAACCGGATGAGGATTGCCATTGATGGGCATCCAGTCTTCATCCTGTGGCATCTATTCGGCAAAATTCGCGCCCAAAATATACAGAGGAGCCGTCTAAGAGACCCACGCGCCACCCCAAGAAGCATAATCCATGAGGACAACATCACGGGGCACAAGAATATCTTCTGGGAAAGAAGCAAAAACCAGAGTCCGCACCAGATATGGATCATCACTAATCCAATGATGAAACTTTCCGAACGTGTTCACAGCAGCTCTGACACAATCAGTGTTGCGAAGATTTAAAGGGATGCCCAAAAACATGATTAATCCTTGACGGAAACCTTGGGCGCCCCTAAAAGACTCCCCCTCGTCATGCTGCATGAAGCGGACAAAACGATCATTACCCAACAGCCGCAGAGGGAGTTGGAGCAATTCAAACCGAACAGCAGCATCTCTAAGCTCAAAAAGCCCTGCTGAGAAAATCCAGGGCTGCGCAGACCTGACTAAGACACCATGCGCTTGCAGCCACTGAACAACCTCCTCCCTAGCAGCACCTATCTGATCGGGCGGGGGGATTGGCATTACCTCAGCAAACATAAACTCTTCATGGCGGCGCACAATTGGGGTATGCAGCGTTACAAAGGTTCGGGGCACCCGGTCTTCTCCACCGTCAACAATGTGGTGGCCAGCCGGGACATATAGCAGAGGATCCAGATGGAAGTTGGCCATGGGAGCGGAGCACTCACGCTCCGCCGACGCTGACGGCGAGTGCAGCGGCGAAGGAGGCGTAGCAGGCAGTGGAGACGAAGGAGTCCTGGGTCCGGGGCTGATGGGACTGGACGAGGGAGTGAATGCGGAAGTGCAAGGGAGGTCCAAGATTGGTAAATGCGACATGAGAGAGATATTCTCGCTGGAGGCCTCGGAAGTTGCAATGTTAGCGGGTTTTGGTTGTCAAACCCAACCCAAGATCCGAGCAAATTTGTTGCAATCTTTTTTAACATGCCCAACACGACAGCAAGAGAGGCACCAAAGTTTGGACGTGCAGGCAGAAGCAAAATATCCCTTTTCCAAACAAATATGACACGTGTGAATTTCCTCAACCATACTAGAAATCAAATCGTCAAAATCTTCTCTTGCTTGTTGCGAAGAAGGAATATTAAAAGGCCCAGAAGAGAGATCTTGCTCGGCCCTATCCAACGGCCCAGTACATGCGCGCTCCTCCCGGCCCATGGCACACACAGAAGGGGGCCCAACATGGCCAGGTGTCTCCACATTCCAAGTACCATGATTCCTGGCTGAGAAGGGCGGCGTCCGATCAGCTGGAGACAGTAGATCTTGCACCGTACCAAAAGATATCAAAGGCCTCGTTGACGTCCACCGGAGATTCGCCGGCAAAGTTGGATGAATGACTACCCTCTCATGAGGTGGAATAGAATAACCCGCATCTTCAGTAGTTTGAATTCAATTTTCAGAGGTAGGCTAACAATAACCACGACAAGCTGAGTAGTTTTGAAAAACTACAAATGTAGTTTTCTTGCTGACAGAATTGGCGGATTTGAACGAGGACTTAGGAGGTCTCTTATGCATGGCAGTAAACCAAGAGCAGCATGCCTTTTAGAGGGACTAACAAGAATCCACTCAGCATTGCATTCTAATTTCCAGATCTTAAACTCATGACCCCAATTTGGGCCACCGTTACCCCAAAGATGAAAGTAACATTTGAAATGATCACATGCAAAAGATCTAAGACTTAGAATAATCATGGCTACTGCCTTGCAAGAGACTTGGAATCCAAATACCTTATCCTTGATCAAGAAAACCATCAACTCAATAGCCGATCCACCAAGGGCTGCCTCTAGGGCCGCCGCCACTGAATCTTCATTTAGACAAAAAACATGACGTCCAAAAGAGACTACCATGGTGAAGATATCCGAATCCTCCACAAGATGCACCGAGAAACCAATAAATTGAAAAACCTTATCTGCAAAAACCAAACCCTTGGAGAAGTCCAAGCCAAGGGTAGATCCATCATTGGAACCCATGGGAAATGGGTACGAGCATGTAGATCACAATACGCTGGAGAGATCAATCGGATAGAAACTAGAAAATAATGGCTAGTTGGGAAGATCGCCGAAGGTAATGGGTGTCACCGGGGAAGAGGTGGGTGGGTGGGTGGAACGCCATCTAGGGGGTGAACAAATTGTTTTAACATTGTAATGGCTATTAGGTTGGCTCTAAGCATTGAATATTTGCATGAGCAAGGTATATGATTGGAAGAGAGTTGCATGCATACTATTTTTCTTGATCCATGTGTTATAGCCAGGCTGTAGAAGAAGAGCCCGCTTCACTCTCTCTCCTCTCTTATCACTCCTCCAAGTAGGATTTTAATGACATGGCAAGTCATATAGCATGCTGACTAGGCCTTATTAGACTTGCTCTTAGGCCCTATATAAATGTAAGGAGGGAGTACTATGAGCACTACATACTCTACTACAGATGTTTTCAGTACTCCACTAGTACTATTGGACGGGGAGCTTAAAAAAGTTACTATTGGACTGGCTATACGTGGCACAATCCTAGTAGGAAGAGCATGTGCGAGAACAAGCACATTTACGTGGTTGAAAACAAATTGGAAACCATCTCGGTTTGAATACAAATCTAGGAGTACGTACAAATCTAACAATATTGATTGGGCGTTGTTGAATGTTGATACTTTTTTCTGTAAGTTTGATCAAAGTAGAGATACTTTGACTACACATAAAACTTATATGTAAACTAGAAAGGATCGGAGGGAGTATATTGTACGTTCAAAAGCGAAATGAACATTGAATACCCTTTATATATGATTTGCGGATGCTATGATCACCGGTTCAAAATTTTGAATCCGCCTTAGGTATCACACATGCACCCACTCGTTCTCTCTCGATTTCATCTCGGGGTCCGGAGATCGATTGAAAGAGGACTAGGGTGGGTGCAATACGTTCGTTTCGCTTATGAACGTACAATATACTCCCTCTGATCCCCACAGACCCCCCCTCGCGGGTCATTTCTATCATAGAAACACACCAAATCTTTATCTCCTTGCACGACACGCAATTGATCTCTCAACATCAATCGATCTTGTCAAGATGTGTCAGGGCATGAATCGAATGGGATGTCAAAACTAAGATGGGAAGCGACACGTAGTGGAGGCAAAGTGAAACTTTAAACGAACCGTTTGTGTCGGTGTTCTGGGAACGGGGGTCCCCAGACTTGCCTGCCTGCGGCCTGCGGCGTGGCTCAAGTGGGGGCCCAGCACGGCCCATCTTCATCAGCTCAAGCTCAAGACCCTCGCGAGGGGCCAAGCCTCACAGGGTGGACGACCGGAAGCTTCCTCAGAGGTAGCCACATCAGGCAGGCTCGCGAGGAGGCGGAGAGATCAAGGCAGGGGTACCTCGCGAGGAGCCCGTGACGCAAGCCATGACGATCGAGATTAGGCGGGCGCTAGGCGGGTGCCGGCCTGCGTAGTGTCCTTGTTTCCCCTTTGGTGCAAAGGGGCAAGCACAGGCCAAGGCATCGGGAAAACGTTACTATTCCGGTGCAACGAGACCAAGACCGGCAGAGCGGCAGGACGGAGGTCACCGTGGAGCCCAAGATGGCGTCATCACCAGTGCTTTTGGCAGCCGAAGACCACCTTTGGTCAGGATAACTTGTACTAGATGTTCCCCTTCAAAATGGCCAATTGTTGGCGCCCTTCCCGCTCATTATTTGGGGAGAGGCCCAGGGCCTCCATAAATAGAGCTAGCCACCACAGAGTAGGGGGGGGGACATCTAGAGATCTGGTAGAGCCCTAGAAGGAGAGAGAGAGGCGACTGAACTCACCCAAACAGTTCATCGCACCGGCTCAAGAACACCTCTCGCGAGGCTGTTCTTCCCTTGTACTGTTCATCATCAGCCCCTGATGCAATCCATCACACCACACACTGGAGTAGGGTATTACACCACAACGGTGGCCCGAACCAGTATAAACCTCGTGTCCCTTGTGTTGTTCGTTGTTTCCAGCTTAGATCACGCGAGGAGATTGGACGTAGATCGGTAGGGGAGAGATCTCCGCGCGCACCCCAGTGTTCGAAACTCAAGGGTCTGCTAGAACCCGAAACCCGACATTTGGCGCGCTAGGTAGGGGTGCGCCAGAATCCTTCTTCCTCCGCATTGCGTTCCGTCGCCTCGCCGTTCAGATGTCAAGGGACCCGGCTGCCAATGCCGACCGCTGGGCAGCGTGGCCCGCCCACGCCGTGGCACTAGCCCAGGGCGACCTCATCCTTGCGCCTCAGGCAGCCCGCGCTCCGCAGGGTGCTGCGGGGCGCAGGCGATGCCGCCAGACGCTGCCTGCCCTCACACCACGGCAGGTGCGGGCCGCAGCAAGGGCCTCAAACCACGCCGCGGCCATAGCACCGTACACCCGACGGGAGCAAGCGAATTCTAGGGCCGTGCTCATGGTGGCCCGAGAGCTGCTACGGTGCCGACTGCTGGAGGGCGGCCACGACGTGTTGTTGGAGCGAGTAGCCGAGCTCCTGGACGCCGCCGCCTCAGGAACAACTCCTTTCTGCGTCCAGCTGCCACCCCAGACCCAAGGCGGGCCGTATGGCGGCATCGTGCGCACGCACGCAACTTCCAGCGGACTCCAGGGCCCGTCCAGTGCCAACACCTCCGCCGGCACCGGGCGACAAGTCACGCCGGCCCCCTCTCAGGCCAGCAAAGGGGTGCACGCTGCGGCCTTCGGCTTGGGCGGACCGCCGCGCCATCACCCCCAAGACGGTGCTCCAAGCCAGAATGTGTGGCATGCGGGGCGCTACGGCGAGGCCCACGAGGCGATGGCCCCAGAAGCTTATGTGCCCCGCATGCTGGGTCAGGGGTGTGCACTGGAAGAAGATCATGGCTCATTCCTCGAGCCAGGCTGGGGCGAGGAGACGCCAGAAGCCGAGCTCTTTCGGGAACCCTAAGAGAGCCTCGACAATCGCACCGGCAGCAGCAACTATCAGGTACCATTCATCCCTCAGGAGCAAGCTTATGCTAACCATGGGTCGCAGGAGATACAGGTCGCCGCAGCAGATGGTGCCCCAATGCTGCAGCCTCATACCCCTCAGGGGGAGGGCGCAGGGGGCTGCAGGAGAGGGGCCAAGATTCGGGTTCGTCCCCTCGGCGGTCGGAGCAAGGTGTTCTCAGGAGGTAGGCCCTCTGTCGGGGAGGTGCCCCAGGGCCTGCCTCCGGCAGGGGATCCGTGGTCGTCGGGGGAACCGCTGGCGACCGGTCTGCCCCATTGGCGTCGTCCTTGGTTTCCGGTCGTCGTCAATGGCGGCACAGTGAGGCGCAAGGCAGGGCCCTCATCTGGCGATATGAAGCAAGGCCGGTACCTGTGAAGAAGGCCCAGTGCCTGTGAAGCTCGCCGCCCGTGACACTCTCGCGTAATAATGAGTGGGGCTGTACACGCCCCGGAGTCTCCGGAGGGCCGCCCTTGGGCCTCGGGGGCTCCCGCCCACACCCAGTGGTAGCACTTAGCTCCGCGCTGGTGAGAAGACATCGAAGACTAGACTAGGTGCCGGACGCGGCCTTTTGCTTTTGCCTTTCCTTGTTGACAAAGTTCTTCGATTTGGATTTAAGTTGGATTTGAGCTCGATGCTTGCGTGTGTTTGGGGGAAGGGGTGTTTGGTCTCGTTCGAGCAATCTCTCACGTTCTGTTTTCGGCTTTGCGTCCAAAGTTAGCGTTGGCTGCCCCCCCCCCCCTTGCGAGCCCCTCGCGAGCCGGGCTGGGCCAGGCACGTTTTACAGCCAGGACCGCCGTTGCCGCACCCTTTCCGGAGGTCCTCATCGCGGAATCTACAAGTTAATCAGGCGACACCCGAGGTACGGCGGCCCCCGCAGGCCCGCTCAGGACTCGTCGGGGTCGGAAGGTACACAAGTCAGCTGACTCATCACCGGGCCAGCGGCTAAGTTCACACACAACGTTATACTTACCAGGGTACTAATTGCAAACCTTTACATGAGGGGCTTCCCCTCCCAAAATGCTCTTACATTCTTCAGGGCCAAGCCCGAACCTTCTTCGTGCAGGATAAACAGCAGTGACATGCTATCAGTCGGACATATCACTCACCGCGTCTTCTTGGGCATGCTCAGAGGCATCACTAGCGTCGTTGACATTGCCGCCGCCGCTAGCATCTCCGTCGGTGCCAGGCTCCTCCACAACACCGCCTTCATTGGCGGCCATGACCATGCCGTCATCATCAGACGCAAAGGCCCTGACGAGGGCATCCACATTGTCCTCCACCCATCGCGCCAGGTTGCCCCGGACGGCTATGGGCACGGGTGCGATGGCAGCATCGAACTCGAAGTGGGGGTCCCTGCCCAGTAGATAGCTGAAGACGTGGGAGAATGCATGCCCGAGCAAGGCTCGACTCCTCTCTTCGACAAGCCAACGGGACCTTTCAGAGCGGTTCTCCAGAAATGTCACCACATCGATGAAAAACTGGAGGTTGCCGGCGTAGTTGACATCGTGCGGCTCCTTAGCGACAGCCTCGCAGATGTTGCCCAAAGCTGTGTTGGCCCTTTCTCTGAGCGTTTGAAGCATGGGGGCATGCTCATGCTCCAGAACCCGCCGCTAACGGATCTCGTCCTCATTCCGCTGCGCGACGGCCTCAGCGTCATCAACCCTCTGTTGGAGAAGAAGCTTCTCGGCCCGGGAAGAGGACAGCTCTGCCTGTGTTGTGGTGAGGTCGGCTGCGAAGGAGTCTACACGCCGCGTCACTTCGGCCAGTTTGGCCCTGAGGGCCACGGTCCTACCCTCAGCCTCGGCCTTGATCAGCCCCAACCTCGCCTCGTATTCGCGCTCGAAGGCCAAGCGAGCTTTCGCCACGCGGCGATCAAGTCCTTCCTGGGCCCGGGCTTCGCGCGCGGCAACGTCATCCTCCCCCTGAGCCACCAGGCGCTCCCTCATATCCAACCGCTCAAGATCAAGGTTGCGCTCGGCGGCCTCCAGTGTCAGCGCCTCCTCGCGCTTCAGAAGCTCCGCCCGGTCAACAGGGCCCCCTCCATCGACTCAAGGGCCGCCTGGTGCAGTTCCACTTGCTGCTCCAGGGAGTTGCTCCAGGCCTGGAGCTCCCATGCGCGCTCCTCCGCATCCTTGCGCCGTCGGTCTGCTTCTCGAGCCTCCTTGACGGCCTGGGAGCAGGCCTCCCGCGAAGCTGCCAACGACGCTTCAGCCTTCGCGTTTTCGAGATCACGCTGGTGACGCGCGAGGGTGATGGCTACCTTTAGTTTGCGCCTCTCCTCAGCAAGGCGCAAGCCTTCGGCCTCGAGGCGTGCATCCTCGTCAGCAAGCTCTGCCCCGATCCGGCTCACCGCATCTGCCGCCCCCTAGAGGAAATCTTCGCAAAGGGCGCGTCGCTCCCGAGCGCGCCTGAGCACATCTCCCGCATCACCCTCTTCCACCGGGGCATGCGGAGGGCCCCGAGGCGGCAAGCCCCCTCCCGGCGCGGGGCTGGGGGCTGGCGCCCTAGCCATCGCCGAACGGACCTCTCTGGGAATCCGGCCTAGCGTCGGTCCACCCACGGAGGAGGAGCCAAAGACAGACTTCAGCCATTCACCATCTATGATCAGAGGAGGAACGCGAGGCAAGCCGGATGTGCCCCAGGAGGCCTCATGAAGAACGGACAGCGGGCGCGCAGGCTCGAGGTGCCCTATGGAACGGACCATTCCACCAACCGGTCTGGCAGCAAGGGTGCCGCTCGAGCTCGGCGCGCCCAGGGCCAACGGAGGAGGCGAAGCTTGGGGGATGGCTCCCGGGCTGACTCGGCGAGTTTCGCAGGGCAGGGCCTGAAAGGCCACAATCAATCGCAGGGATAGCAAAGTAAATGAACAGAGAAAGAAGAAGACTTACTCGTCCATGGCAAAGTACTTCCTGCGCTTCAGCAAGCGGTAAGGGTGGTCGTTGAAACTCAAGGCCTCCTTCCTCTTGCGGAGGGCCTCGAAGTCTACGCGGAACCGACCAAAGCGCTTGGCGCAGGGGTCGATCTCTGGTGCGGAAGAAGCGTCAAGATGATCGGCACCAGAGGAGTCAGCCTGGGGGGCGCCGCCAGGCGTCGCCTCACAAGGAACGGCTGGGGTCTCGGGAGCCCCGGCCTCAGCAACCATAGGCCGCAACTCCGCACCCGCCGCCGCTCCAAGGCGGGCCCCGACAAACGCCGCCTTCGAGACTTCTCGCAGTGTCGGCACCTCGACATCGGTCGCCTCAACTCCCGCCGATTCTCGTCTCCCCGCCCTGTCGCCCGAGGAAGGACCGCTGTGGGCAGCAGGGGGAGCCACCACGGCGGCTGGGTTCTCGCGGGCCCCGTGCAGCCAGCCGGGCACAGCCCCCACTCGTCGAAGCTGGGCATCTGCCTCACAAAATCGGCCCTGTCGGAGCAAAGATACAAGAGGACACCATTACTCCGAAGGCTTCCTGGGGAAGGATCGCCAGTCAAGACCCTGAGCATCATCCGCAGCACTTCAGGCGCCAAGTCCTCCTCCTGAAGCCGCATGCGGTCTCTATGCCCCACAAAGTCCCACATCCGGCGAGAGTGGCGCTGAAGAGGAGCAATGCAACATTGGAGGAACTCCTTCACCACCTTGGGTGCGGTCACATTGAGCACCCTCAAACTCTGGAAGCGGCGCCAGACGAAGGCGAGCCGGGGGCTCGCGAGCACCTCATGGTCCCAACCCGCGTGAGAAATAGCAGGCGAGGTCGGGTGCGAGAGCAAAGGATTGGGCACTCCAATGTCCACGTACAACCACCGCTCTCTGAACCTGGCCTTAGGAGGAGGAAGGCCGAAGTCAATCCCTGAAGCGGCCGTCTCTGACATGGTTAAGAAGCTCACACACCCTGAGCACTGAGTGGGATCGCTCAGGCGCAAGGAAAAGAAGTGGCGCAACAGGGAAACGGAGGGAGGAATGCCTATCATCGCCTCGCAAAGAAAAGCAAAGACAGCCAGAAGAGTAATGGACTCCGGCCCGAGGTGCATCATGCGGATCTGATAAAGGGGGAGCACCGCATTGAAGAAGGCGGAAAAGGGGGGGAACCAGACCCGCCCATAGGGCATCGACGAAGAATCGGACCTCCCTGACGATCCTATCAAGGGAGGCATGGGACGCATGCCAGATTGTGGTCCTGCCGCACTCGTTGAGGATAGTGGCAAGGGCGGAGCGGACCTTGTTCAAAGCTTCTGGATTGAGTATGATTGACCGGGCAACGGTGGGGGTTGCCGCCGGAGTTGTGCGGGGCGAAGGCGCGGGATTCTTTCCCCTTCCTTTCTTCGTCGGTGCCATGGCCGTGAAGAGGAGGAAGAACTCGAGCCGGATTGGCGCCGGAGGCTGGATCTCGAAGAAGAAGGAAAGGTAGGAGGCAGGCGAGAAGCGGAAAGGAGGAACAACTATGTGCAACTACGGGTCCGCTTAGCTGGGCGCATAACAAGGCGTTGCGGGAAAGCGCAGACGTCCACGACCAATCAATCGTCATGCGGCACCCGAGGCTGCAGGCTTTTTGGGACCGCGGCGCTTCGCGCTTGCCTCTTCGCTCCCTGCTAGGCCAAGCCCGGTGCGCCTTGGTCCCGGGGGCTACTGTCGGTGTTCTGGGAACGGGGGTCCCCAGACTTGCATGCCTGCGGCCTGCGGCGTGGCTCAAGTGGGGGCCCAGCGCGGCCCATCTTCATCAGCTCAAGCGAAAGACCCTCGCGAGGGGCCAAGCCTCGTGGGGCGGACGACCGGAAGCTTCCTCAGAGGCAGCCTCATCAGGCAGGCTCGCGAGGAGGCGGAGAGATCAAGGCAGGGGTACCTCGCGAGGAGCCCGTGACGCAAGCCAGAACGATCGAGACCAGGCGGGCGCCGGCGTGCGTAGTGTCCTTGTTTCCCCTTTGGTGCAAAGGGGCAAGCACAGGCCAAGGCATCGGGCAAAGGTTACCATTCCGATGCAACGAGACCAAGACCAGCAGAGCGGCAGGTCGGAGGTCACCGTGGAGCCCAAGACGGCGTCATCACCAGTGCTTTTAGCAGCCGAAGACTACCTTTGGTCAGGATAACTTGTACTAGATGTTCCCCTTCAAAATGGCCAATTGTTGGCTCCCTTCCTGCTCATTTTTTGGGGAGAGGCCCAGGGCCTCCATAAATAGAGCTAGCCACCACGGAGTAGTGCGGGAAGACATCTAGAGATCTGGTAGAGCCCTAGCAGAGAGAGAGAGAGGCGACTGAACTCACCCAAACAGTTCATCGCACCAGCTCAAGAACACCTCTCGCGAGGCTGTTCTTCCCTTGTACTGTTCATCATCAGCCCCTGAGGCAATCCACCACACCACACACAGGAGTAGGGTATTACACCACAATGGTGGCCTGAACCAGTATAAACCTCGTGTCCCTTGTGTTGTTCGTTGTTTCCAGCTTAGATCACGCGAGGAGATTGGACGTAGATCGGTAGGGGAGAGATCTCCACGCGCACCCCAGTGTTCGAACCTCAAGGGTCTGCCGGAACCCGAAACCCAACAGTTTGTTTGTGTGCATGTTGAACAAATTACAACATTGGAAATACAAGCATGGTCTAGGCCCACATGCGAATGATACTCGGCGGAATGTTCAAATGAGGCATGGGGGAGGATGGACTTTACTGGAGGGCGGCATGATTGATGGAGAAGAGGGTTGGAGAGGAATGAGAAATAAGCAACGCCACATGATTATACTTGAACGGCTCAAATAAACAATAAGTTGTCTCGTTTTCCCTTTCATGTTGGTCACGGAGTAAGATACTCCCTCTATTTTTATTTACTCTAAATATTAGGTTTGACTGAAGTCAAACTTCATAAAATTTGACCAAATTTATAGAAAAATATGAACATCTACAATGGAAAATCTATATGATGTGAAAGTATAAAAACAGAGGGAGTTATTGTATATGTTATTATTTCTGCCTATAAACTTTGTCAAAGTTTACAAAGTTTGACTTTGAGAAAATCTAAAATGCGGAGTAAATAAAAACAGAGGGAGTACGCAGGGACTAGTATAGTTACTACTGCCGGAACATGGTAAGTTGGACCCCTAAATGCTTGCACGGACCGGGCACACCTCAATTATTACTTCAAAATGTGGGACACCTACATTTAGCACACCATCTGGCTACTTAATCAAGTGTTACGGTTCACTACTTGAAAAGGAAAAGGGTGGTACCGTACCCAAAACCACCACACTTGGGGCTACGGTAACAACTTGGTACTGTACCACATTTGAACCAGGGCACAGAAATCACTTGTTTTGCGCCTAATGCGCAACGCGGAGCACTGACGCTCGTATTTGGCTGGGAAATAGGGAAACCGACATGTGGGGCACACCTATCGGGATGGCGTGGCCCAGAGTAGTCCAATGGAGGAGCTGGCCCACGACCTCCTCGCCACCGGCAAGCGTTCATGTGGGTCGTGGGGGCCAGCAACGTGGCGCAACTCCCGCACCACCTCTGGACATGGCGACCGCGGTGAGCGACATGCTCATCGTCGCTAGACACGGTCGGTTTTAGTGTGCCTAGGGTGGCGTTAGCGTTGTGGCACGATTAGCAGATCAACACCCAGCTCGTCAAGGATGCACGGGGCACCAAACTGCGCGCGCGGCGCAATGCGTCCGCGGAGTGGTGTAGCGCGGCCAACTGCATCCCCAGGATCTGAGACCATGCCGGGTCATCTTGCTTTGTCGATGACATGTGGGGATCTCATGTGAGCAAATGTCATCTCCAACTTTGCCACGAGCGCAGTTGACTATCCTGGCATGCCAAAAACCCTCGTCCCTCGCGTAGTCGCACGGTGCGTTCCCAGGCGGCGCCAGCCGCCCGCATTCATTCCGTCTGTCCGTATGCCATTGTTAAGAGGCTCGGTTCCTGAGGAACTAACTCCGGTGACTTAGTGACGCACCCAGACACTTGGCCTCACCAGAATGCGCTACTTAAAGCAGCAATGCCCAGCTAACCTCCACACCATAGCGCATCATCTTGCTACCTGGCACCACATCCGCCGTGACCGCGAGCCCAGATGCTCTGTGGGAGAACTTGTCTTCGGGGATGAACTCGAGGTCAACACCCTCACTCAATTCACCGCCCGTGACGCAATAGCGGCGTAGCCAGACGTGGACGCAACCGCACAAGCGGTCGCCACGCTGGCGGCCGATGACGGGAGCACCGATAGCCACACGTCCTACTTGCCGCCGTCCAACGTCCGGCACCACCGAGGTCGGGGACTCCTCCGAGGATGAGTAGGGCATGGGAGGCGGCAGGGCATGGTGTGCCAACTGGCCGGTCCGTCTCCCATGTTCTACTCTTCCTCTCGGAGACCGCACCTTCACTTCACGGATCTTGAACCCCGCCCCCGTTGATGGAGATCACAGATGGAGGACGTCGGTCGCCGCCGTAGAATAGGTTTAGGGTCAGGTTTCTTCTATTCTTCTGTCCTATAAAAGTTCGAAATGTAATGAAAATCTTCCGTGTTTGCATTAATCTCGTCCGGTGTATATGAACTTTGACAATAATAGTATGATACTCCAATAGTATATTGTTGGAGTATATGAAATGATGATTCTTTTTGTGTGTATAAACTTAGAAGGTATGACTCGAGACAAAGCTAACATGCGAAGTAAATAAACACATAGGGTCTACATACACAATTTATCTTAGGCACTCCAATAGTACCTCCACTACACATTCACGCATTTCACATCTTTCTACATCTATGTGAACCTACAAAAGGGTTAACGTAAATTGCCTCTCTCTCCTCCCTGATTTTCATGGTGGTGGGCCCCTCCCTCCCCCAATCTAAAATCAATAGCTCACACGTTTCACATTACATTAATTGCGTAACTAGGATTACACAGGTGTAGCATTACTCGTCCTAAAAAACCCAACTAAGCCAACCTCCCAGCATATCTCGCGGGAAAAGACCCGGCCGCGCCGTTTTAGTCGGGATTACCGGATTACTAGTAGTAGTATCGATGGATCGGGCGAAGCACCAAGTTTTTTTTTGAGAGGCCGAAGCACCAAGTTTAAAAGGAAAAAGGCAGTATACTCACAACACCCCTGTCGCGGTTTCATTGCACCCCACACACATTTAGTCCTGCACATGGCTCACACAAATAGAACGCGCTTCGGCTTGCCTCTTGACTGACACGTGGGACTACACTTGGAGAAATCGAGCATGACCACCCGAAAGTCCCCCCCAAAAAAATTCCCCGAAAATCCCAAATTCAACCGCCCTTCGGCTAACTAGCCAATAATATTCCCCAACCCCCCCTCGCCTCCTCCACTCCATTCGCTCCGCCAGAGCCGCCCTCCCCACCGCGCTGATACGTCAGCGCTATGGTTCATCGAGGGGACGCACAGCGATCCTTTTGCTCCCGCAGTACGCTCCCATAGACTGCCATCACTACAAAAAAAAGACACATCCGTGACATTTTGGGCCGAATGAAATTTTTTCTGTCATGGTTATGACACTTCTATGACGATAATTGGGACAAAACATGGTATCATCATAGATGTGGTGGGATCCTACTTCTATGACAAAAATCATGACAGAAAATGGGCTTTTCGTCCTGGGCGGGCCAGAGATGTTGTTGCATGACATTCTTTGGGCCGTCCATGACGAAAAAACCGTGGTGGAAGCGAGGGCGAGGAAAATATCGGGGGAGTTCCCGATTACGGTGGGTGGTCGGGGCCGAGCGATGCGCATTTCCCTCGTACGTACGCGCGTGTGTGCGAGGCGTTGCGCTCTAACTGAACCCGAGCGAGGCGTTGGGCTCTAACTGAACCCGAATGATTGCACTAGCTATGTTACTGAACCCGAGTGATCGATCCCTTGCTGTTAACTGAACCCGAGTGATTCCTTCGCTACTGCTGCTAACTGAAGCCAATCGAACCCTGCTGCCTCCTTCCCTTGATGACCAGTGAGCATTG